>NC_085052.1:11592650-12292650 GCF_963662255.1 Cinclus cinclus | reverse complement strand
GTACTTCTAAAATGATGTGATCCTTTAAAGATGCTTTGAAAAGATTCACAAAGAATTTTTTAAAATGCATTCTTATTTGAAAGCCAGCAACCTAAAGACAGCAAGTTATCAACAAGAAATAGCTGGTCATACACTCATGCTGTGACCAGAGCCAATACAATATGCATCAAGCACATTTACTGCATTCATTACCCTCTATCTTTGGTTTGTGTTTTTATAAGCAAGTTTATTCTCCTGACCCAGTCACAAGTATAGCCTTATTTGGGAATTGTCCTCTGATCTCCCACAGAGATGCAATTCCCAGAGAGGAAAAACAAGGAATGTTAATGGAAAGAATGGTTGATACATCTTTTCACTGGTAAGACAGCAACTTATTCTGGGGGAAAAAACACCCCCAAAACAGAATCCAACACAAACCCCTCATATCCAGAACACCATGAGACCAAGAAGAACATGGTACACTTGTCAACTCTACTTACAAGATAAAAATGATTTTGCATAAACTGGAGAGATTTTTCTAAGTGACTTCTTCAGACAAGCTGGTGCAACCTGAGGGCTTAAGAGAGCTCTTTGTTTTGAAACAGAAAACCTGGAACAATGCCCCAGCGGCCACCTACCTGTACTGCACTCTCTCCTATGACTTGACGAATTTCCCTCAGTGTCTGGTAGTGCTCCAGCAGGTGATCACCACATATTATATCCACCTGTGAAAAAACACAAGCATGGTTAAGTCCAACTTGCCTTTGGAATAGCATGACAGTATCCAAGCCCTTTCAATTTTATTAGCAGAGTTCAATGCTAGCATGTTAGACACTAAAGCCATCTTTACCTCTGCTGTCCAAATGTATTTAGCATTCACAGCACTACTGCACTGCCCTAATGCCTTTCACGGCCCTGATGTGGGCTCACTGCTGAACAGAGAGGACAGTGTATTGTTTCACTCAGTTGGTGTGTCCACTGAAAGAAGTTATTTAGTAATAGCTGCGATTAACAGGAATTTACATCATGTATTAAAATGATCACACGAACATCTGTCATCATTCATCAGCTGCAAAAGAGGGAAACTTTTTTGTGCCACCAACAACAAAAAAAAAGCCATTGCCACCCTCATTCTTCTCTTGAGGGAGAAAACATGTGACTAATTCCCCTTAATACTGTGGAAGAAGTGCCTTAATAGAAAAGAGCATCTTGGTGCATACCATTGTCAGCAGTTACATCACACAGTCCTCCTTCAGCATGCACTCAGTCAGTATTCCTGGGGTGCAGCTACAGGGCATACTCAGAAGTTCCATGCAATGTCCTCTACTATAGTTGAAATCTGTCAGGGGTGCCTGCAATTCCATGGGAGGCACTTTTGTTTAGTAACTGCCCATGAAAACAGTAATTTTGTGGAAAACACAAACCTTTATCAGGTATTTTAAATTCCTTGCCTTGATTATTACAAAAAATAGGCTTGTCTATAAAGTTACCATGGATTTACTGTGCATAATGTAGATCCAGTCTCTAATGTTCCAGATTAGAGCAGCTAACACTGCACTGTTTTTCTCTCTCAACTGGAGCTGGCTTACCTTTTCCTTATGAGCAATTTCTAGACAAGGAAATGAGAGTGCTCTCACTTGTGAATTGACAAGAACTCAAAAGTGAAGATAAGAGCATTGACAATGAATTGCCTAAGCTCTGCCCCTGCAGCAGTTGGGGAGCACACTGCAATATCATGATGTATTGTCTTATACAGCCACTCTCCACCACAGGATGTGCTCTGTGCTGCAGCTATTCCACTCCCCCAGATTTCTCTTCTGCAGGCTGACCCACTACCACTCTCCTGTTCTTCATGGGAAGATTTAGTAAGATTCATGCTGGCAGACCACATTGTCCTGAGACTTGGGAATGCAGGAATTCTACTCCTCAGAGATTCAAAAATGACTAATTTACTGCACCACCTGTATTGTATGAGAATGATGCAGAATGCTCTCTTCAGGTTTGATTCTTAATGTGCAGAAAATGTAAACTGCCTAGCAGTACTTCTGCTTTTAGCTTCCAGGAGGAAGCCAGGAAGTAAAAATTTGTGTGGGCATAACAGTAAATATTGATCATCTATTGATCCATATATACTCATATATTTAAGATCAAAATTTCATGTATTTAACACAGTACTTGAAAAATTGATTTCTTTTCCTTTTGGAAAACTGTCAGCAGTCCTTTCTGCTATGTTCCATACATTCTTAACCTCTACAGTTACTACTGCAGGAAGACAAACATGACTGCTTTGCTTTCCAGAGATATGAGTTTAATTACTTTTGCTTTATAAGCTTATGTCTACAACTTTTATAACATTTTATAGCACTGAAAACTCGATCTTGTTCCCAATGAAACCTAACACATAAATGTTTTATATATTCTACAGAAATAGAAAATCTAATCTGTTTGACAAATACAGGACAGTCAAACAGACAGTCACAGCTGCTGACAATCTCTTGAAACAGAATTAGAATGCTTGTTTGAAAGTACACTGTTGTACCTGCTGCTCCAGCTTCAAATGGCAGTCATTAAAGAGCCAGTGTCTAACAACAAATTTAGAAGAATTTTTCACATTTACTGTATTAGAGTTCTCTGAATACCAAATGATTAATCTCCTAATTCCAGCACCAAAGCCTGAAATATTGCCTACTAATTGCTTTGCTACCATTCATTCTATAAGGACAAGAGAATAAAGCATACAATGGAAAAAATAATCTCAGGTCAGTGCAAAAATAAGTTGCGAAATGTGTCTCAGAGGAATCCTTGTGTCATACAGGAATTATTATGTTCCATTACAAAAGTGGCACCAGCACAACAAATGCTATGTATTTCCTGAAATTTCAAATGACTGGTAAAATTGAAGCCAACTAGTACTGAGTGCCTGAGATAGCAATGACTTTAGCTTGACATTTTGTTGAAAGGAAACATGAAGGTGGATCTTCTGAAAACTCAGTCAATTCTGTTAAAATTCTTATTAAAATAAAGTAGGTTTTCCATTGTGCTATTTCTTTTCTTTTGGTGGTATGTCTGCTATTAGAGCTATTTCCCTAAAAGCCACCGTAACAGACAATTATAAATTCATGCTCACTAGGTAAGACAGAAATAAAAACAGAAAAAGTTCATGCAAGGAACACTGCACATAAGACTCATCCCAAGGAAGAATTTGGCCCAGAAAGCAGTAGGCTTCAATCAATATTTTCTATACCAACTCATACCACCCAGGGAAGGACAAGGAAAACACAAAGTATTAGAGACTGACATGAATATTTGGGCTAATTACTCAAAAAGCTGTCAGAATTTCCCATTTCCTCTAGCTGTTATTTATTTTCCAGAGGCCCTGAATGCTTTTATTTCAGGGTCTAAGACTGCCATAAAGAAATTGCATCAACAACTACACCATGTATGAGCACAGAGTCCTTTCTCCCAATCTCCCCCAAGACTGTAGTTCACACACTTTTAGGAATGCACATCTGGTTACAGAACATATCTGTTCCATCAGCTACATTAATGAATTCTGAGCAGCTGTGCTGCAAGTCTTTCAGCAGTTTCTCTCATCCTTACAGAATAAATAGCAGGAAGGAATACTGCTGCTGCAAGAGGAGCTCAAATGAAATCATGCTCTAAAGAAAACTTCTGATACCAAAGAAAAGAATCTATTGGGTTCCAAACATCACAACCTGTATTTAGCTCCTATCAAATGTTACCTACTTAACTATTACTGCCAATTCCAGTTTCTAAAATATTATTTTCAACCTCTCCCAACAAATTCCAGCAAGAATATTCAAGACAGACTTTGTGATTAGAAGTATACATAAACACATACAGAAAATTAATTGTTGCCCAAAGCACAGAGTTCAAAACAAAGCATCAGAAAGAGTAAACTCAGTCTGCCAGCTCAAGTGGTAGATAAAAAAAAATGAAGCCTTAACCTTCAGATAAATTAGAGAACTAAAACCATAATCCATTTGCAAATGCAAATACAGAAGTCTGAAAGTAATTTGAAGCCTCAGTGTAAGAAAAAAGGAACAAAGGCAGTAGCTTCAAAACTGCTTTTCAGACTTTTATATATACTGCCACACACAAGCCAGATGGCTTATTTCACATTTTCATTAACCTAAATCCATTGTACTTGTGCAGGTCAATGAAGAAGGGCAAGTATTAGCTCATATTCCACATGAAAAGATTAAGTCAGAGATGTCCAAGCAGAGCCAGGAGTTCAGGGGTTGGGTAACATACCTTCTATCACCTGGTCTCCAAATCAGCTCTAACAGGGCATGACTGAAACATTCTCAAATAGTACTTATGCAGACTGTTAAAGTAAGCTGATATTCAGTAGGAACTGACTGCACTCACAAAACAACCACACCTAGTGTCCTTACGAGAAGTTTCAACAACAAAACCAAAAATGCAATTGGTATGCTGAGGAGATAAAGGAGGAAACACTCTGTGCCTTCCTTACAGTCAAATCTTTCTAAATCCCAAGCAAGACACTATCCAACACTGTTGAAATAAATTTTCTGTAGATAGATGCAGTAAAAAGTACTGCAAGTGTAGTGCATTTTAGCTCAATATGTCTGAAACATAAGTTCCTGAAAGAAACCTCCAAGCTTCCCAAGGAAATCAAATTCTTGGACTCCAGTCCCAAGCTAAATAAACCAAACTCAAGATATTATATATAAAAATGGATTATTTTAGGTAATGAAGAGAGTTGGAAATTAAGACTAAAGAAGTAATATTAAAAGGAAGAGCTTGTTGTCCAAAGTTAGTATCCATTTCTTTTTTAAGAAATACTTTGGGGAAGCTGACAGGAAATGAACTTCTGCAGTCCTTAACACTTCCAAATATTTAGAGCAAACTAAAAAAGCAGCAAAGAATCATCTACATTTAAATTCTTTGCATATATGATTTGTAACCTAGTTCTCTAAATCCTTCTGCTTGTGCTAATTCAGAATCAGGTTCTTCTTAATTTTGTTCTACAGTTTATTAACCATCCTAGGAAGCTGGAGTAAGACATGATTCATCTTCAATACAACATCTGACATCTCTTTCACTTTCTGCATGTTTACCAACAAATCATCAGCTTCAGTTCTGTGTACTGTCATGAGAAGGTAACAGCTCAGTACATACACCCCTTTAATCTTACTCCCCATATGACAAAGAAATGATCACTCAGGCTGGAAAAAAAATACTTCCAGCTTCATTTCCCACATTTCCATTTTTTAAAAAATGAGCCTAGATTTTCAAGACAACAGTCATGATTTGGGGCATAAAAGTCAAGTTTGGAGGTTTCCAATGATAAAAAACCCAAAACAAAACAAAACAAAAAAACAACAACAACAACAAAAAAAACCAAAACAAAACAACCAACCAAACAAACAAACAAAAAAACCACCCACAAACCCCAACAAAAAACTTGCTGAAAAAAAAGGAGCACACCATTTAAGATGAGAAAAAAAGGCAGCCAAGACATTTTTCTGTAGAAGGAAGAAGATTTATCATATCCTCCAAACAGGCAGGGCTTGCATAGAAGAGATCAAGGATTAGAACCAGCCAATGATTTTGCCTTACAACACAATGGCAACCTAAATAATAGTAGAGATAGGAGTGACAAGCTCAGCCTCAAGCAACATCTTGAGAAAGGAAGTTTATGAAATCATCAGCTTTTGAGAAGTAGTAACATTTACCCACAAATAGAGGATTGTACCTGTCTGGCAAAGTCCAAGCAGAAAGTAACTAATGGCTGAAAAATTCTCAAGTTCTCTAACAGACGGTCTAAAGATTTTACAATGTGAAAGACAACCAACACACAGGCCCAGGCTGATTTTGAAAGATGGACACCTGCAGTTTCCAAAGAAGGATGCTCAGTGATCCTGAAAATTGAGATTCTAATGTACTATTTAAGAAAATCCAAACAACCAAGACAATTCCCTCCCCTCAAATAAAAAACAACTAAAGCAAGAAGTTCCTCCAGCCTTATTTTGAGGATACTTTTATTTGTTTAGAGTATCAACTTGCCACCATGTAAAAGCTACAGACTCTCACTGAGAGGAAACCAGCAAATGAAAATACATTAATTCCTCTGCAGGATGAATAATTTATATCTGATTTGCTTTGTCACCACTGAAAAGGTAAGCAGCATGAATACTTATTACTGAGGCACACGATTCTACAGCTATTGCTGTGAGAAAACAGCCCTAACTCAAACCCAGCACTAAGCTTCTCCCATTTACCTATTCACATTAGCATCAGCTTGATCTTTCAGGAATTGACAGCTTTAAGAATTATTTATACATTACAGAACACTTGCACTTTCCCAACTGAAGGGCTGCTGAAATACACTGAAGAACTGGAAACTGTTTTGACATGCAGTTCCTCTCAAAATGATTGAGAAATATGAAGCTAAATCCTTTTGTACCATATTCTGCTCCTTTGAATTCTTATTTGGAGGAAAGTGTCTGTATTTCCATTTATACCTTTCAACACATCTATCCATAGTATAATTCTTTCTTAGCCCTTGTTTGCCTCCAATTAAATTTTGCACCTGCCTCTGCCTTTGCACGCTCCCACATTCTCACTTTCCTGCCTAGTTTTATCTTTGAAACAGCAGAATCTCTTGGCTTTAAATTTCATTGGCTGAAATTTTACAAGGCAATTCAGAAATTCTGTCCAGTTAGTACAGTACTACAAAAATCTGAACATGTTGCAAATGAGTTAGAAGAGTTGCTCCTTACAGATCACAACACTGCAAACAATCAATTTTTTAATGCTTACTGTATAAAAAACCTCTAACATTACTTCTAGAATCTAATGAACAATGGAACTCTCTGTCCAAAGCACAGACAACCTGTGACTGCTCCAGCAAGTGATGTACCTGACAAGCAGGGTCTAGATCCATTTTTCTTCTGAGGAATTTCTCCACATGTCCAATTGTTGCCTCCCCAGAAACACGCACAAACTTCTTTTCCAAAGGCTGCACAGAATAAACAAAGATTTTAAGTTAAAGTTAAATGCTTTGGCACTAATCCCTCATAAACTCCAAACTCAAGCAACAGCCCAATAACAGGGAAACATTTTTGAACCCTTCTGAGATCTACCTGCAGATTAGCTCATAGGGAATGGACTAAATTCATATTAAGACTCCAGATGCTGTTTAAACATTTTAAAAATAATAAACAACTGATCATTTTTTAGATGTTTTGAACAGCCCTATGTTCTGTGTGGCCCAAAAACCCTAGGATAAATATGAGAAAGGAAGGGGAGGAGGTAATACTGAAGATGAAAAAAGATGAAAAAAATACTGCAAAATATCAGGATAAAAAGAAGAAAAAAACACTGGGTTGGTGTGATGTTATACAACAGTAAGTTTGAAATATACTGTAATACAAGATTGGTAATTATTATTCTGATGAATGCTCCAGCTGCACCCAGTATAAGAAAACCAAACTAAATTAAATACACTCAGGATGTAATTATTTCTGAAGTAAACAGTAAGACAAAAAATTTAATTGCATTTGTACCTTAAAATTCCCTGTGCCTTCATTAGCTCTGAAAAAACAAAAGAGTAAATAGTCAACATTGCTAAGATTATAAGTTATTAATATTCTCAAGCCCTTTATTATAAAAGTGACTTATTGATTTATGAGTCTTGCATATTCAACTTACTTTCCCAATTCAGGCTCCTCCTTTCGTTAAACTTCTACACATAAAATAATACTGGATGAATTTATGTATCTTTTTCTCCTACCCTTTATTTTTCTGCTCCATTTTTCTTGTGAATTCAGCTATTTATGATGTTAAGGTTTGTAATATGAATAAAAACCAATGCAGCCTAAAGCAATATTTAAACACAACATAACACTAATTTTCATAGGAGTAGGTTGCAATATTGATGCTGCTTAAATATCCAAACTTCACGATCCTTGATACTTCAAACCCTAACAGTACCTAAGACAGTACCTAAGAAGTTGCTGACAGAATACACCCAGGCACTTAAGGGGCTCTCTGGGCAAGATGTTGACCTTCCAGACTGTTCATATAACAATATTAATGCTAATGCTATTTAGGAACTCAGGAAAGCAGCATGTTTCTCTGGAATGTGAAATACATACAAAGATGGCAAATAACCAGATTTCCAGCCAGAGTTCAGCCTGAGCATGTGATCCACCACTGATCACCTACACTCCACATATCCTTCTCTAGTGCAATGTGTAAATTTCTCCATTATTAAGGCCAATACATGACATTTCATTATTCTTGCACTGCATTAGCAAGGAAGTACATATGAGAGAGGAAACAGTGCAGTATTTTCATTGCCCTGGAGATGGCAAAAAATCAAACATTGCCATAAATCAGCTGACCATTTGCTATAGCAAACTAATGTAACACTTGTGCAGACCACACTATAACACGGCACTTCAAGTTACTGTGATTGAGTATCTCCATCTCTAAATACGTACCAGGTATCAGATAGAGCTAAGTATATCTGCCATGAACTAAGAAACAAACATAAAAAAAACTCTTCCACTACAGCTGTCACTTTATTTGATACAGTTCCACAGCCAGAGGTGACCACATTACAAACTGTAGAGACACAGTGTAGACAGTCAGACTTTCAAAGTAACAATTTCTTTTGGCTGGTCCAATCTATTCCAAGTTTTCTTCATCAATCTCTCATTGCCAAGATAACCTCTTTGATTTTGATCATATAAGTTATCAAAGGTTAAAAAAGTCACTTTAAAAACACAATGTAGATGGTGTTAAGCCATCATCTTTTTTTGTTAGAAACATTCTGTGCTTCCCTCCATATAAATAAGAAAACCACAGTGGATAGTTCCACATGGTATAGTTAGTATTTGCACAGCATTACCCGCTTTGCGGCCAACGCTGGACGTTTAAAAAAAAGAACTACCAAAAAATCAAATAGATTCAAAAGTCATCTTGTTTCTCAGGCAGATGCAAGATTACTGGGTTTGAGGTCTAAATTGACTTCTGCAAGTCAGGCATGAAGGAACACTGAAACTAAGGCAGGTACGTAGAATCACAAAGTTAAAAACTTTCTGTTATCTGAGAGCTGCCGAGTGCTTCCTCCGAGCACATCCAGTGTTAACAGTGCTGCCACCTACAGGTACCAGGCACTGGAACAGACAGGGATTTCTCTGTTCAGTCTACTGAGACTGCACGATCTTGTTAGAAATAAAACACACCTACATTTTAAAACTATATTTCCTAAGAAGCTACTTTTATAGGAAGATACATCTTAAACTTTTAATTATCTGCATCATCTACCTGTGCATGCACTGGCTGCCGCTATTGCCCTGTAAGTTAAAACTGGTTCCCCACTACTATTTGAGATGGAAGAAATGCACGTTTAATAAAAACCAAGAGGCAGTTAATGGTTCATCACATGCTAGCAGCACCCTCATGTCAATCAGTTGCTCCTAAATTTGCCCAAAACTCACCCAATAAACTCCAGAAGTATGGAAATGTCAAGTTCTGGTGGGATCCGGAACACTGAGCCCAGAACTTTTCGAGGTCTTCCTCTGCTTGGTGGAACTGGCTGTGGGACAGCTAAAATATTCAAGTAGCCAAAAATGCAAAGATAACTTGAAATAAAAGCAACATAAGATACTAACATGCACTGAGCAAAACAGAATTGCTCACCAAGTAAAAAAGCCCATGCAATTAATCCTCTTTTTTTATTACTAAATCAGCTCTTCCTACATTCTGTGCTGTGTATAGCTCTCAGCACAGCACTCTCCAAAGAGCTTTGTTTGATAGGAAGACACAAAATAATTAGAATAATCCCCCCCCACTGTTTAGCAGACTTTGAAGCTCTCATCTTTACTCCTTTGTAATATCTATTACTTATTAAGAGCCAGAAAATTGCATTAATGCACATTTTAGATATATTTCCTGGTTGTAAGCAAAATATGTAGCTTTAAATAATTCAACTATGATCAGGGTTTAAGTATTGCCAATTCATCTATTTTTGTAATCTGAGATCTGTGACAAGTTATAATGTCCAGATAACTAAGAATCCCATATTTCCAGTAGTACCTCCATTTTCAGTTGTGAACTAATATTTTAAAGAAAGCCCTTAATAATAAATTATACGGTAAGTAGTTCTTAACAGCATTTCTTAAAGTGATTACAGCTCACCTGGCTTGGGCACTTCTAATCCTCTTTCTTTATAGAAGTCATGCATTTGTTTTTTCTCTCCTGAAAAATTGCACAGCACAGATTGAATTGTTTCAGATGCTGCGAATATCCATTCTCATTACCAATTTTCAATGGTTAGAGCAGTAAAAACTTTCCAAGTTTCTATAGACCTTTACCATTGCTAGTATTTCATGAGGCTGAGACACTTAAGAAACCCAGACTAAAATTTTGTTAGTAAAAACTGGGAGAAAAATCAAAGAAACTGGCCATAAACAATACTGAAATAGCTCCAAGAACTAGTATCCTTCTGGCTGTCATGCCTCATGACATGACAGGGTATTTTATAACTGTTCACATAGAGCACAGTACTTTTAGACTGTATTTACATATATACATGTATTTTTAGGTATACACATATTTTTTATGTGTATGTTCATGGTATACAAAGCAATACCATCTATAGTCCATAGATATCCACTAGATTGCATATCTCACTCAGCCCACCCAGGGGGACTGTGCAGGAACACTGGCTCCCAAAATTGAAGATAAATGAGAATAGACAGTGAACACATCTAAAATCGGACAAGTAAATACAGCAATGAGGAAAAAATAAAAACGTTTGAGACAATTGGTCTTGGCATTTTTTTTCTACTGAGCCAGGTGAGCTTTTTACACAGAATGATATGATACAGTTCTACTAAAGTAAGAGGAATGACAAGTATTATCTGCATGTTTATCGGGCTACAGTGACAGCTGTGCTTCATGAGATAAGGTACACACCACTACCACAATAGAATTCAGCAGCAAAAAAGATGCTAGCTGTCACAGTTAATTCATTACAACTTATAAGCAAACATCACAAAACTATTTTAAAGAGTCCAGAGTAGAAACAAGGTTTTGAATTACTCTG
Source organism: Cinclus cinclus (assembly GCF_963662255.1). Taxonomy (NCBI): domain Eukaryota; kingdom Metazoa; phylum Chordata; class Aves; order Passeriformes; family Cinclidae; genus Cinclus; species Cinclus cinclus. The sequence continues at coordinate 12,281,564 of NC_085052.1, read as the reverse complement.
TTTTCTGTTCTTTTCAATCTCTAGACAGTAATATAACAAAGAAAGGGACTTACGTTCCTCCAGATTGACAACTAGTTTATAGACTATATCTTGCAGTTGTCGGTCCAGTCTATGAAATAGGGAAGAAGAAAAAAAAAAAGTCTTTGGTGCAAGACAAAATGGTTCCAGTAAACTGTAACACAGATGCCAAATACAACATTGAAATGGGATGTACATGGACTGAAAGAGCAGCAACTTCACATCTACCTCACATCTCTCTAAATACTCATCCTCTAAATACTCATACAGAAGAGCTCCAACAGAAGCCATGTAAAGTTTAAAGCACAACCCTTAATGAACAGCTCAAGAATCTAAAACTCAATTTTTGGAGTTAATAAATATACCATGCTAAAAAGTCATCATCCTAAAAGGAGATCAAAAGCAAATAGTTAAGTGTTTGTATCACCAGTAACACTTAGAAAATGTATAAAAGTACCCAGGGTAGGGTAACAAACCCTAGAAATGGCTACAAACTAGATAAAGCAATAAAGAGAGTCTTTTTATCTTAATTATTGTGGTGAAACTTATACTAGTGAAGAACAAAATGTGTTTCTTGTAACCATTCCTTTGTTTCCAATAGAAAAGCAGTACAAGTCTGTAAAACAAAATATTGAAAAACAAGTAGCAAATCTATAAAAATGGGAAAAAAATATTACCTGATATTATAGAGGGGCTGTGTCTGATGTACAACAATATTGCACTTTGGACATCTGTTGCTATAGTAGAAGTGTCTCACAATGCAGCTTTTACAAACTGTAAAGAAAAGAAACCCCATAGGGGTCACATGTCCATTACAGAGTGCCATCTGTTCAGGCAAAAGGGGTAAATACACCCAGACTTCCATACAAAATTTGTCAGAGACAAAATGGAATCACTGAATACTCCCAATCCAATGGATGCATGGGAAGTGAGTGTTCAATGTGCATGTAGAATGTGAGTAGAAATAAGGTAGAATACTGACTGTTGAAAAGCACCCAACAAGCACTTTCAGTAGAAACAAGGTAAGAAATCATAACTCTGCCATTTTCATTGTGTTTTACAAGTTCTTGAAAAATTTGGAAGGAAAGCTACTAAGTAGAAATACCTAGAATATAAAACCTACTATCAAGTCAGGTCCCCATCAGCCTGAACAGAGGAACGTTTTCCATAACATTTACCAGGAAAGTTCTAAGACACCACCACAGTTGCATTTGCAACATAATGCTGTCCTTACTAAAAGTTGTCCCTCTTTGTAAATTGCAAACTGTGCTGAATACTTAGTGCTATTGAACAAACTAGCAAGTAGTGCTCCAAAAAAAGGCAAAAAGAAGCCCAAACAAACAAAAAAAAAAACAACCAAACAACCAACCAAACAACAACAACAAAAAAAAACAACAACAACAACAAAAAAACAAACAAAAAAAAAACAGAGAGAGAAAATCTTCCCTCTATGCAGTGTGAATGTTTGGGAGATTTAGTAAACCAGGATTCTTGGATTCACATATGAACATGGGTGTGGCTGAAAGAGTCAGCTTCACAGAAGGTGTTTAATTAGTTTGGAGAGAAAAGAGTTCTGTTAGCACTGGGAAAACTGCTGGCACTAAGACTGATGGGGAAAAATAACAGGACAAGCACATTGAAATCAGTTATTTATTACCCACCTATTTCCATTCATCCAATTATGGGCAAACTGCCCCATGGGTGCAAACCACTGTTTTTGTATCTGAACTGGTATTTCCACACAGGCGCTTTTGGAGTTTTGTAACTTTACAAGCTCACATCAACAACAGCTTAGGAAACTTTCTAGTCCATTAAAAGCAGAGCCACTCAACTTTCTTTTCTGTTATACACTCAAATTCCCAGAGCCTACTTAAAAAAAAAAGAAAATGTATGAAGTAGCTCTGCTTTTGTTTTACTTGGGCATTATCTTTTCCTACATCTTCTTCCTTCTTAATATGAAAAGCTAACTTCATGATTGATTGATTTAATAATTTTCCGATGCTTAAAATACCCACAAATATATCTTGCTTAAGGAACAGAATAAACACAACACACATTCACTTTGAACAGAGAATTATTTTTCTGAACTCAGAACATTTCAACAGCTGAATTAGTTTGAATTTACAACTAAACCCTTAGATAGGCAATACTGACAGACACTTACAGGTGTGCAGACATTCTGTAATAGTCGTAGCGTCGATAAAATAACCTTTGCAGATGGAACACAGGATGTAGGGGGTCAACTCTGTGAGGTTTATCATACGCTGCAAACAAAAATTGGTAAGAGTTTGAATACACAAGGTAAGTAATGAAATTTCCTGACTGCAGCTTCCAAAATACCATAGCCTTAAAACCATGGCAAAAAGTGGGATCAATATGTTACAGGAATGGGTTTTCCTAACAGATCAGTTGCTTCTCATATACAGGTCTTTTCTAAACACTTTTACCTAGTCTTCTAAACTGAGCTTTTTGACAACAGTAGTCCAATTTGTTCCATTAATCATACCTAAAAAGAAAACTTTAAACAATAATTTTGGGAAAATTTCTTTTGGATAAACTCTTTTAACAAAATATCACATAGCCAGGAAGCTTGAAGTGGATAGGGGTAGTAAACAACATTATTATTTGAAAATGCTCAGCAATGCCCAGCTGGAGTCCCAAATCAAGATATAGAGAGCGTTTGTATGACAAGAGACAGTCATCTCGTTTGTACCCACAGTTACGGATTACACAAAGACACATTGAAGCAAAGGCTGAAATTTCACTGCTTTGAATCCTGGTCATGAAGAACATTTACCAGGAATGCACGCAAGTAGTTCCACAACAGCTTTTCTGGCTGAATAATACTGTTTCAAAAATAACTAATTTCTTGAATAGCGACGATCTGAGATGTGTCTGAAAGAGGTGACACGTTAGATTCTTACGTTTCCTCTCGTCTCAAAGCCCGACTAAAAGGCTTTCTTTCCCTCAATAACACCATTCATTTCGCCCACGTGCTACCGTCTACCACCCTCAGCCACGCCGAGAGTTTGTAAGGGCTTCACTTAAATGAGACAGATGAAGTAAATTTGGGTAACAATAAAATAAATGCTAAAATAATAGAAAAAATAATAAAATAATAAAAATTATTAAAAGCCCAATACCACACGCGGGGCACGCCGGGAGCGGGGCCTGGCGTGCCCCGGGCACCCTCCCGCCCCCTTTACCTCCCGGTCTTCGTCCGAGTCGAGATCCCCGTCATCCGTTCCGAACCGAGCCCTGGTATCGCCCTCCATCTCCTCCTCCTCCTCCTCCACCTCCTCTTCCTCATCGTCTTCGTCGTCGTCGTCCTCATCGCCGCTGGACTCCGAGCGACCCCGCTCAAACTCGAAGGGGAGGGAACGCGACCCCGAGCAGCTGGGGGCCCCCTCCATGTCCCGGTCCTCATCGGCCGGGCCCAGGCCCTGGCCCCGGCCCGTTCCATCCCCGCCCGACACCGCCGGGACCCCTGATCCGGCGTCTCTCTCCATGTCCACAGACCGGGGCTGGCACGGGTCGCTCCACGGACCGGGGCGCATGCGTGAGAACTCCACGGGCACGCTGGGAAATGTAGTTCTAAAGAACGCACGGCTGCGCTACCGCGCGTGCGCTGAGCCACAGCCGGTTTATAGATTATATCCCCACGAGTTTTTTCTCTTAATTATTTTTTTCCGAAGCGACTCGCCAATGAACGCTTAATTTGTCCCGAAAGACTCTCAATCACACAATACCAGTTTAATTCAAAATAAGGTTTTAATTCTGTAACATAATTAAATTGTTACAAGGGACCTTAGAGATACCTAGTTCTGACCACTTGCCATGGACAAGGACACCTTTCACTAAAACAAATTCCTCAAAGGCCCATCCAACTTGTCCCGGAACACTTCCAGGGCTGGTGCATCCACAGCTTCTCTGGGCAACCTGCGCTTCACCAGTCTCCCAGTAAAGAATTTCTGCCTAATCTAATCCAAACCCGTTTTCTGTCACTTTAAAGCCATTCTCCCTTGTCCTGTCGCTACAGGCCCTTGTCCAAAGTTCCTCTCCAGCTCTCTTGTAGCCCCTTTAGAGACTGGAAGGTGCTGTTATAGATGAGGAAAAAAAGTCTTGATATTTAGCAAAGTTTCGATTGCTTTATTTGATATAGACAGAGCAAGAAGCGCTGGGGAACGTGAGGGGTCACTGCCCACTCCATGCTCTGTCGAACCTTGGTTTGCAGCTCCTTTTTATAGTGTGGTTTTTCTTGTAGTAATTAACAATTGTTATTTTTTTTTTGTTGTCATAATTCTGTCAGGTAAGCAGTGGTGGTCAAAAAGCATCCGTGGGACCAATGTGTGAAATCTCTAGACAATTTGTCAAGTAACCATCTGGTTTTGGTAGATAAAGAACAGCAGAAGTGGAAGGTCAGGTCTTAGCAGATAGGATGCAATTCATTACACAAAGGCAGGAAATCTGATTTTGCAAAATCTTTCAGGCTATGGGAAAACCTCGTTTTACAAACTGGTACCAAATACAATTTACTTAGAAAACACAGTATTCATAACAGGGGGATTTAAACAGAATGGTTTTAATAATATATTTCCCTTTATCTAGTTCCATATCTTATCTAAGTATTCTGGTTTATGCAAACTCCAAAACTTCTATGATTAACACGAATCTTTTATCAATTACCACATTGCTGTGATGTCACCCTGGAGGCTTTTTTTCTCTAGGCTGAACACCTCCAGCTCTCTCAGCCTTTCGACAAGTATCACTGAATCTCTGTTTAACAGACACAATTAAAAGAAGTACTAGAAATATCTGGACAACACATCGGCCCAGCCGTAATTAAGTTAATCGGGCGCCCGGCCTCTAAGGGCACAGAGGGCACAAAGTCCCAGGTCCTCCTTGCTCTGCTCCAGGGAGCTCCGGGAGCCCCGCGGTGCCCACCCAGCGCCTGCTCCTCACACCAGCCCGGCACTCCGGCCCCGCTGCCACAAAGCGCTTCCACAGCGTCGCAAAACGAAGCCGCGCGTGCCTGTGGGGGCAGCGGCAGCAGTGCCCTTCCTTTGCCCTCACTGTCGTAACGGCGGCCGCGCCTGGCGGCGGCCGTACGCCGCCGGCGAATGGAAGGCGGCGCAAGATGGCGGCGCTGCATGAGGAGCCGGCAGAGGTGGCTGCGGTGCAGCCGGACCCCGACGCGGGGACGCCACCGCCGCCGCCCGCGGTGCCTCCCGCCGCCGCTCCCGCCGCTGGCCCGGCCGCCACGGCGGAGGGAGAGGTGGCGGGAGGCGGTGGGGATGCGGCACCTGCGAAGCCCGCGGCTCCTGGCCCGGCCGCCTCCCCGGCGGCGTTGGACCGGCAGACGCTTGTGGCTGTTCTGCAATTCCTGCGGCGCAGCAACCTCCGCGAGTCCGAGGAGATCCTACGTCGCGAAGCCCGCCTGCTCGGAGACGATCTGGGTGCCGTCGCCCTCAGCCCCGCCAGCGCCGGGCTCCTGGGGGGCTCCGGCAGCGACGCGGACTCCGGCGAGGCGCTGCTCGGCCGGGCCACCAGCGCTGCCGCCGTCGCCATAGGAGGCAACGTCGCCACTGTCGCGACTTCCAGCCCCGGGGTGGCTGCAGTTGCCGCTGTGCCGCCGGGGAAAGGTGAGGCCCGCGGGGTCTGCGGGGTCAGTCCCTCTTCTCGGCGGGAACCCCGGGAAGCGGGGAGCCCATGTGCTGCTCGCAGCCTCGGGAGCTCTCCGTTATGGTCGGTGTCAGGTTCTTGGTGCCACCGAGAGTCTACTCCGGCCTTGCGGGAGGTCCCTGGATGTCTCATTTTCCCGTACAATGCGTGGAGAAATCCGCATCTCCTGGAACAAGGGGCCAAAGACAGGGTGTCTCTTGAATTTGCAGGGAGCATTGTGAAGTGACAAGTGCTCCCGCTTGTCTTCGTGTTCCATCACAACTAGAGTAGCAGATGTAGAAGCAGGAACATGAAGTTTCCATGGTAGTTAGTGGGGATTGTGCTGGGTCTGGCCACAGGGATGAGAACAGAGGTCTGATACACAGGATGTATTTTGGTGAAGGAGCCGTGGGATATTTGTAGATGAGGCTTTCTGCCTGTTGAAAAAATTTCTTTATCAGGTTTCTGAGTACTTGGGATGTTCTTTGGATAATTTAATTCTAAGTGTTAATCAAGGTGTTCTGCAACGCAGCTTTACTGAATAATGGCATTTCAGGAACTGCTAGTCTGAGTCCCAGTGAGTGTACAGCATTAAGTCAGCTTGTTCTTGACATCACCAGGTATGATTGTTTTTATATAGAAGACAAAACAATGGAAGTGTGTAATAAGTGCTGTCTAGAACAGAACCAGAGTGTTAAGTATCCCTGCTCTGTGATGGCTGTGCAGTGGTCTTGGTGAATTTTTCACTTAGTCTACTTAATTTGCTTGTTTGCTGGAAACAAAATAATTATAGTGGGTATATCTTAGCATTCTGCTCCTTGTTTAAGAGTTTCTAGCCCTAGCAGTAAAATAACTCATTCTGGTGATGTTAGTGGCTTCTTTCTTTACACTTAAAATGCTGGCTGAATTAGGCACTAAGTACCTATTTTACAGGCAGCTGTTGGCAGGGAATGTCCAAAAATGTGCTGGAGAGAATTGGCTGCTGGACCAATGTGCTCTCACTTGTATTGTTTAGACTTTTTATTGTTTAGTGCTGAACTAACACAGGACGTGTATTGCTCACCTGACCAGGGGGTTGTGGCCACTGTTTGTTTGCTGGCTCTTCCAGACTGAGCAGCTGTTGTTGTTGGCTGGTGCTTTTGCAGTCGGAGGCGCGGTGGTTGTGGAGGATCAGCCGGACGTGAGCGCGGTGTTGTCAGCCTACAACCAGCAAGGGGACCCGACGCTGTACGAGGAGTACTATAGTGGATTGAAACACTTCATCGAGTGCTCCCTGGACTGTCATCGGGCAGAATTGTCTCAGCTCTTTTATCCTCTCTTTGTGCACATGTACTTGGAATTGGTCTACAATCAACATGAGAGTGAAGCAAAGTCTTTTTTTGAAAGGTAATTAATTTTCATTTGTACATTTGCATTATTTTGTGTTTGCTGCTTTGGCTAAATCTGTGAGCTATAGTAGCATAGATTTATATACGTATATGTGTATATGTATTATTTTTCTTCTCTAAAGTTGAAGAGATTTGAAATCTCAAGTAACAGTGTCATGGGTTGTAGTAACTCTTCTTAAATTCTTTTCCAATCTGTTAGAAAGATGTGCAAACTACTGAACTGTGCATTGGCAGAGTTGGTACCATGTTAATGGTGTGCTGATGGGCTCCTTGCTGCAAAAGTATTAATGAAGAGATTCTGCATCTTTAGGGAAAGATGGGGTGGGGTCAGTTTTTAGCACTGGAAGGTTGCACTGAGATGCCAAAATAATGAATGCTGTAAGTATTTGCTGATATCATAGCATGTACATGGAAGTGCTTCAAATGACATTGATGAAATTAATTTCTGGCTAATCTATAACTTTACTATGTACTCTTACTATGTTTCACTTGTTTATCACTTGAGAAGAAAATAATATTTGTTTTGTGGATTCAGACCAATTGTGAAATACTTCAATCTAAAAGGATAACTTTGTTTCCCTTCAAATGGTTCTGTAAATAGTTGAAATGTCCCTTGCCACAACTATTATATAACAATACTAAGTGTTGTGAGTGACTTAGTAACTAAACCTTTTATCATCTATCTTAAATTGTTTCATTAGATTTCATGGGGATCAGGAGTGCTATTACCAGGATGACCTGCGTGTATTGTCTAGCTTAACCAAAAAAGAACATATGAAAGGTAACGAGACCATGCTGGATTTCCGAACAAGCAAGTTTGTGCTGCGCATTTCCCGTGACTCTTACCAACTCCTGAAGAGGCATCTTCAGGAAAAGCAGAACAATCAAATCTGGAACATTGTTCAGGAGCATCTTTACATTGATATTTTTGATGGAATGCCTCGCAGTAAACAACAGATAGATGCTATGGTTGGAAGCTTGGCTGGGGAGGCAAAACGAGAGGCTAATAAAGCAAAGGTAGGAGACAAAGATTGTTGCACTTTTTACAAATGTCCTTGTTTTTTCAGGGAGACACCTTAGTATAGATTGATAGTTGTAACTTGAGATCTTAAAAGAGAGCATGAACAAAGGAAGGGAACTTTGCTAACAGGTGTTGACAGGAATAGAGAGATCAAGATGTGTTGCTGTCAGTTGGGATGAAACTGCTGAACCCTTTTGAGAGATAACCTTTTGTGTTCAGCCCACTAAACTAAACTTAAACTAACTCAGTAATTACTTTGGAGTTTTAAAATGGACACTTGGCTATTTGGCTACGTCTTTTGTACAGCAGATAGTAATTTTGACTTGCTACCAGTTGTTACTAAAAGAGCTATATGTGCAGTACCACAGTACTATATAAATAAATGAGGTAGGGTGGGGATTCTGCTTTAAGGAAGGGCTAAAAGATTGTGGGAGAACTTACAGTTGTCCAGATCAGTTGGCTGGGTAAACCAGTAACATATGCTGTAATATTAAACAGAGCAGCTTTAAAGGAGCAGCTCTCTTGCTTGGAATACTACATTGAAAAGTTATCATTTGAAATTTTAGTTTTCAGTAAGGAGAGCAATTACTGTTTTGTCTTGTGTGTTTTTTTTATCGGCTTGTAGGTTTTCTTTGGTTTATTGAAAGAACCAGAGTTTGATGTGCCTTTGGATGATGAAGATGAAGAAGGAGAAAATGAGGAAGGAAAGCCAAAGAAGAAAAAACCTAAAAAAGATAATGTAGGGTCAAAAAGTAAAAAACAGGACCCTAATGCTCCTCCCCAAAACAGGTACCAAGGAAATGAGGTGTAGGGTGTAGAGATATCTTTAAAATCCAGTCTTGTCAAGCCAAATCTGCATCTCTATTCACATGGCATTTTTATCTTTTTGGCTATTTTGGCTGTACACAGCTTTAGCCACAATACTTCTAAGGGAGGTCATGGAACCGTTAGCGTACAACCCTTTGTCACTGCCTATCAAGGCAATCTAGATTTCCCTTGATGAAATTTGACTTGGTTACCCACTAATCTTTTCAGGTCCTTCTCAGTTTATCTTGTTCCTGTACCTGTCTGAAATTCTGAAAGCTACTGGCTCTCTTTCTTGTCAGTTAGTCTTCAATGTAGTCTTTCATTTTTTCTAATTCTTGTTTCTTATTTGAATACAGAGGTGTGGGATTGCATACAGAGGTTTCACTTTCTTTGTTTGGAATAACAGTAAGTAAGGTGCTTTTACTTGGTAAAAATGTGTGTTTCTTGTGTAGAATTCCTCTGCCAGAACTGAAAGACTCTGACAAGCTGGATAAAGTAATGAATATGAAGGAAGCTGCGAGGCGAGTGCGTCTTGGACCAGAGTGCCTGCCCTCCATCTGTTTCTACACATTCCTTAATGCTTACCAGGTTTGTAAAAGAGTTTGAGTAATAGAGGAAAGGGGATAAAAATTATGAGTATCTCGCTAAGGAAAAAAGACATAATAGTGTTGGCAAGACTTACTGGAGTATTTAGATTAAGCATTGCCAAGTTTACATTCCAAAATGTTCAAAATTCTCTTCAAAGACTTCTTAAGCTATAAAATTTCCATGTTCCTTGGTTTTGCTTGGATTTTGCTATAATTCCTTCCTTTGCTTGTCCTGCCCTAAGTGTTTCCTACAGAACAAAGTAGATTTTTTGCACTGGAGTAGTGGAAAGCAATACTCTTTCTCACTACTGACTGTACTTCATACGTAAAGCTTTATTTTTAATGGGGCAAGAATTGGTGTGTGTTTATCCTACAGTAATTCTATTTTTGTAAATTAGTCAAATTACCTTTTTAATAGTTCTTAGGATTTTGTAATATTTGCAATGTATCGTGAGACATGCAAACAATGTAACTGGATATTTTGATTGTAGGGTCTGACTGCAGTGGATATTACAGATGACTCCAGCATGATTGTAGGAGGTTTTGCTGACTCTACTGTCAGAGTGTGGTCTGTGACTCCAAAAAAGCTACGTAGTGTGAAAACAGCTGCAGGTAATTAAGACAATAACACTTAATAGGCACACACATAACTTGTGACATTTGTGTTCTGCCTGAATGGGGAAGATATCTGTGGCAGGAGAGCTGGCTGCATTAGTTAGATGCTTCACTCTGAAGAAATAATATCTGCAAAGATATATGATTACATCTTACATACTACAATTAGAAACAGCTTTAAATGAATGAGAAATCTGTTCATGTATACCTGCTATGAGGTGGTTAGTGCACAGAGCTTGGAACTAGCCATTGTGCTTCTTAACTGGATGGTGTAATAGACAGTTGGAGTTAGCTGACTGGGGAGAGGGACTAGAGGTGCCATGAGGGAAAGGAGGGAACCCTGGGAAGGTTGGAAAAGAATGCCCTTAGCTAAACACCTACACAAATTCATGGAAAACAGCCTGCTTTAATTCTGCTGTTTGTGTAAAATTGTGTTGTGGTTGAAGGCTGGATACTGAGCAAACATTTCTTAATCTTGATATTTAACTGAGATGATATCATGGTGATATTTATCTTTGAACTTCTGACAGTTATTCTGATACATGAACTTTGAAATCTTGCAGACCTCAGTCTCATTGACAAAGAATCAGATGATGTCTTGGAGAGGATCATGGATGAGAAAACAGCAAGTGAGTTGAAGATTTTATATGGTCACAGTGGACCTGTCTATGGCACCAGCTTCAGTCCTGATAGGTAAAAGTTTACAAGCTCTAACTAGTTTGCTTGTCTTCAGTTTTAATTGCATGCTGTGAATGAGAACATATTCTTAATGCAGCTTTTTCCAGGTTAAAGCAATTCTTGCTCATGGAGCTTGTAAAGAAACTGTGGAAATGCTCATAAAATTCAGAGGTTAAGCTCTGTCAGCTATTAGTGAAATCAACTAAAGCTGATAATACCAGCACTGTTTTGGAGATTTAGGACTTAAATGGCAAAACTATAGTTTTGCAAACTGTAGTTTAAGCTGAGTTTTAACTAACTGATACATAGAGAAGAAAAATACTGCAGCACTAACATAACTTAGTGTTGCAAAACTTAGTCTCATTAGCTCATTGTTGCACTTCAAGTTTCTTATATTCTATTGAGACTTTATTTTCACAATGTATGGAACAGAATCTTTAAAATAAGAGATTTTAAACCTTTGCGTAATGATGGGAGTCTGGACAGTGGAAAAGAGGTTTAAATGTCTCAGGTTTTGCTTTTGCATGTGTTTAGTCAGGAAACAGCCACCACAGACAGGCAGCTGAGAAGTAAACTTTGTGTGGGACAAATATAGTCTATAATTATTAATTGAGAATAAGATCATGATATGAATTCTCTTTTGGGAAATCATGAAATTTTGTTCAGAGTTGTAATAGAAGACCTTTTAAAAAATAATACAGTGTAGCAGTTTACTAGTACTTTTTTCATGTAACTGGAATTCTTGAGTAATGACCTCCTCTGTGGTGTGTTTTGTTTTTTTTTTTCCCCGCCTTGTTCCCCTCACTGTTAAGTGCCATCAGAATTAATCATCAATGCCAAATCATCTCTTTTTTTTTGCATAAGGGCCTAGGTCTGGATTCTGCTTGAACTGGTTATTGTTGCTTACTGCACTGAAATGCTGATTTATGGGTGACATGCCAAACTGGTGCTGCTGAGGGGACACTTCTATGGACATCTCACAGTGTTTATGCAATATTTGTATCGCCCCCCCCCGTGTAAATTTGATACATTATATGCTATGTTTCCTCTTATGACAGGAACTATCTGTTGTCCTGTTCTGAGGATGGCACCGTGAGACTGTGGAGTCTCCAAACATTCACGTGTTTGGTGGGATATAAAGGACACAATTATCCAGTTTGGGATACACAGTTCTCTCCTTATGGTTATTACTTTGTGTCTGGGGGGCACGACAGAGTGGCTCGGTAAGAAACTGCCTGTGTTTTTTACGTGTCTGGGTCAGTCTGTGGTGGATCAACCCTGAAAGTCATTAGCTGATATACTCTTGCCTACTGTATTGCTTAACATAAATTTTATGTCAGTTAAAATACTGAACAAATGTTTTAATGTTGTTTTTCTATTTTTTTCAACATGCTTTATATTATCTCATGGTTTTTCTATTTTTTCAACACACATTATCTGATGATTAAAGAGATTATGTCCTCCTAAGTGACCCTGTGATTAGAAGTATTCTCCTCTAATTGTTGAACAACCTGACAGAATATTCTTTTTCTCCATTCTGAAAAGTATATTTTTCCAAAAGACATCCTGCTGATTCAGTAAACTGACCAATAAGAAATCACTCCACAATTGCTTTTTTTTTTCTCATTCTGTAACGTCACAGAATTGTGAAACAGTTTGGGTTGGAGGGGACCTTTAAAGGCCATCTAGTCCAACAGCCCTGCAATGAGCAGGGGCATCTTAAACTAGATCAGCCTGCTCAGAGCCCCATGCAACCTGACCTTGAATGTATCCAGGGATGGGGTATCTCCCACCTTTCTTGACAAGCTGAGTGTTTCACTACCCTCCTTGTAAAAAAGGTCTTCCTTATATCTAGACTAAATCTGCCTTCCTTTATTTTAAAATCATTATCATTTTTATATCTAGAATAAATCTGCCTGCCTTTATTTTAAAATAATTATCCCTTGTCCTGTTGCAACAGGCCCTGATAAAAAGTCTGTCCCCATCTTTCTTCTAATTCCCCTCTAAGTACTGAAAGGCCACAACAAGTTCTCCCGAGAGCCAACTTTTCTCCAGGCTAAACTGTTACCCTTTCCTCATTGCAGAGGTACTTCAGCCCTCTCTGCATTTTTGTGGCTTCCTCTAGAGCTGCTCCAGCAGATACAGAGACTGAACTTCTTTAGGGTTCTTTTATTAACAAAGCTTTTCTTTTCAGTCTGTGGGCAACAGATCACTACCAGCCATTACGGATCTTTGCTGGCCATCTTGCAGATGTGACGTGTACCCGATTTCATCCAAACTCCAACTATATTGCTACAGGCTCAGCAGACAGGACTATAAGGCTCTGGGATGTTTTGAATGGGAATTGTGTAAGAATATTCACTGGACATAAGGTAAAGGCAGATCACTGACAGAGTGAAAGTGATTTTATTTCTGTGCTGAGATTCTAAACAATTCTGTTCTGTACACAGCTTGACTGACTGAATGTGAGTAGACTTAATTAACTTGTTTTGCTGCCTCCCCCTGTCTGTTTTAGGGACCAATTCATTCATTGGCATTTTCTCCTAATGGACGATTCCTGGCTACTGGAGCAACAGATGGAAGAGTTCTGCTGTGGGATATTGGACACGGTTTGATGGTTGGCGAGTTGAAAGGGCACACTGACACTATCTACGCGCTCAGATTCAGTAGGGATGGGGAGATTTTAGCATCAGGTAAAATTCACCAGGTCCACTGTATTCCGTAATTCTGAAGAGGAATGATATAATTTGTTCCTTAAACTGAGAAAGACAAAGTAGAATCACTTGCTTAGCAAAACCAGCAAGGACTGGTAACTTTTATGTGAGCATTCAGTACGCTATATGATGCTTGCTATAGTCTTTTGCTTTCTGAGCTTTAATGTTTGCTAACTTGCTCCCCAGAACCATTTTTAATATACCATTTTATTAATAAAATACTTTAAACTGTGGGGTTTTTTTTTTTAGGTTCAATGGATAACACAGTTCGTCTGTGGGATGCTGTAAAGGCATTTGAAGATTTAGAAACTGATGACTTTACTACAGCCACTGGACACATAAACTTGCCTGAAAACTCACAGGACTTGCTACTGGGCACATACATGACCAAATCAACCCCGGTTGTTCATCTCCATTTCACACGCAGGAACCTGCTGCTGGCTGCAGGAGCCTACAGCTCACAGTAGATCAGGAAGCTGAGACTGACTGTGCCAAGTCATCACAGTAGTGACCTCAGGATGTGAGACGAGAGGGAATGTCTCGAACAAAAGGACCCCACGAGTCCATTGCAAGTAATATGAAACTGTAATTAGTGCAAGCAGCATTTCTCAGTTCTGCTGTTTTATATTTATTTGCAGTTTGAAAATGCTGGAGATTGACAAGACATCGTGGCTGTAAAAGAAGGAACTGTTCGTGGTGCTTTTGGTAACATAGATATGTACATATGAAAAGAGCCATCTCTTCCCAGAGGTGATACCAAGCTCTGCTGAAACTTGTGATAAGTTAACAGCCTTTACATGTGTTCTCAGATTTTTTTAAAGCACTTAATTTATGGTTAGCAAATGTTTCATCAGTCTCAAACACAAGCAAAACTGTCCATTTTCAGGAAAGAATGTAGTTTGATTCACTACAGCCTGGTCTGGGCAGCAGGCGTGGTGAGATCATAGCAACAACCCGGGCATTGACGGAGCGGGCCCGACAGCCCGATGCTTGTGGGGAACTGCTGTGAAGCTCCGTGTATGGTTTTTATGCAGCCAAGTACTAAGTCCTGAAAAGATTTCAAACTCACCTGCTCTTTTGAGGTCTCAGAAACACAGATCTTGTTACTATTTTCAAAGGTAGCCAGTGCTGTCAGTGTGGTAAGCAACCAGAAGCGCAATGTGAACTTTTATTTACTTTCATACTTTATTATATGAGAAAATAAAAAAAGGGCAACTAAGGCACAACTGAAATAGTCACTCTAAAAAGTGGACTTAAACCCTTTACTTTGTGTTAGATGTAAAAGAATATTAATAACCTGTATCCTTTCTGGATAAGGTTTAACATAAAAAACAGTAAAACTAGCCAAGAAATTGAAACATTATAGCAGCATGAAAGGATAAGTGCATGGTCAGTTTGCTTTTGAAGGGCCAGCTTGTCTGCTGAGTGACAATTCCCACCCACAAGATTGTACTCAGTGAATCTTCCTGAACTAACAATAAAGCTGTATTTTATTTCTGAAGAAGAGTAACATGCAGAACACTGGGGATAACGTCAGTGTCTTTGAACTGAAATGTCTTTGAACTGAAAACACCACCACCAAAGACCAGGTCCAGTGGGGCTTGGGTTGGTTTTTGTTCTTAATCTCTTACAAGATCTGTGCAGAGAAATCTGTTTTGTGTTCATTACTTCACAGTAAGGACTTAGACACTTGAACAATCTACTGGCTCTCTTGTGAAAATAAAAACAAGACTTGTAATTTCTAAGGTCAAGTAAATGGAGAACTACCTCCTCTTTCAACTCATCTTTCTCTTAGAGTAAAGGTATACTACAGGCATTATACATCAAAATAAAGTGTGGAAAATTCACTAGGAAGCTCACCTAGACGTTTTCTTCAAAGAAAAAAGGGTAAAAATTATTTTGATTCTTTTTTGTGTAATGATACCTCAACAAAATTTCATAGCTCTCAGTATGACCAGTTACATTTAAGTACAATTTTGACAGCTTAAAGAAAACACTGCCACATTCTGCCTTTGTATTTTGTACAGTTTTATACTTTTGATATTATAATAAATACTAAAACCACATAGTTTGTGTCTATATGGTACATGAAGATATTGACCTCCCTTGATGGCCAAAATGGAAGTGAGAGCAGTTTGTATCTGTGACAACTCTGCTAAGAGAAACAAAGTAATCAGAAATGTTAGGTTGACCGTAGCTGTTCCTATAAATCTTATTCTAAAGGAAGGTAACAGCTTCTAGCTCCTGACATTATTACACTCTTACAGCCACCATTCTTTAGTAGGGGAAATAGAGAGCATCAAGACCCTGTAATTAATTTTTCCATTTTTTCCAGCATTCATTCCTACTTCCTGCTGTCCTCAGTTTAGGAAGGGTATTTGCAAGCTTTAGCATAGTTCAACCCCTGCTGCTGGCAGAAATGTCTATCATCTAACACATCAGCACTACTGGGACATCTAGGGAAGGTACCAAGTGTTAATTGAGCCATAAAATACACTGTGGAGAATGTGATAGACAGATTTTAGTGCTGGGTAGGAAGGAAGCTGCACACACCTAACTGGTAGAGCACCTCCTTTCACAAGAGACAGGAAAAGCAAGCACTGGACCGTTTGGGTCACTGTTCATGAATGTGCAGAGTTACGAGAGCTTAACATCAGCAAGCTAAGTCATTTTCCTTCCCTCTGCAACAGAAGCCAGTAACAGAAAAAGCTCAAATACCATAACTGGGTCAGCCTATTTTCAGAGATTTTTCATCAAAACCAAAGCAGTTCTGTGCAAAATACAGACAACTGAGGCAGAAGACATCAGAGTTTCCATGCAAGCTACTAGCTTGGAATGTGAAATGTGGGAGCAACCAGGTGGCTGCAAACTATGCAAGCTGTGCAGCTGAGGTCCTTCCTAGGTTACTGCTTGGTGCTCAGAACACCTCAGGAAGTTTTACAACAGCAACAGAGTTAAGACAGTAATGACACGATCAGATGCTCCATCTCTATACTACAAGCAACTATTTTTGACAAAGGAGGAAAAATGAGAAGTACCACACTTTAGTTTTTTTTTTTGGACTGTTTCATATTTCCCATGAAACAAGTAATTATTTATATTTTATTAGCCACAAGTTATTAGCTTGCATTACATTGACACAGATTGGAGGCCCAGTCATGCCAGGAACCTGCCAAGAGAAAAAAGGTCATACATAGCAATTCTTGCACAATGTTAACTGAGCATCCCCCTGCCCCAAGCCCAAACTATTTTAGCTGTGAGCAGCCAAATTTCAGCACACCCCACAAGAAGTGACTGATGTCCCTTTAATATACAACAACAATGCTAAAGCTTATTGTTTTATACCCCTTTCTTCCTATGATGACAGCCCATAGGTTTTGCCAATATTCCATTTTGGTGAAAATTCTTTATTTGAAAGTGAGTCTAAAATTTTGTAACACGTGGTTGTTGCTATACAAGTCCAGTCACTTCTGCATGGGCCTTGAATAATCGTGTGCAACATACACAGCTCCATCATATGGTGCTCTTTTACTCTGTTCAAATTAAGGTTTTAACAGACTGCATTAATCTCTACTTAGAATTCTAATACAGTCAAAAAATAAGTCCTTAAGTACTACTTCATTATTTCAATAACCTACAAATTAAGTTATCCCTATTTTACAGCAAAAGGGCAGACCAGAGGCACCTAATATTTGTAGGCAAAGCTTGATGTATCTTGCTGCAACAGCCTTCTGTTCCTCCCTCCCTTTATCCCATCCCTAGTCCCATTTACCATATCAGAAGAACAAGAATATTGTAACCCATACTTTCTGCACTCCCTTTAATTTCATTCACAATGCCCCCAAATAAGTTGATGCCATAGTCTGAGGTTTAAAATGATAAATAGGAAGTCCATGTGCCTGTGTTTCTGCCTCTCATTACACTGTATTATTGGCAACTAGTCCTTTGTTGCTGCTTCCTGAGCTGGCACTGAAGCATTTTAGTCCTGGAGGAACATCAGCCACTTACCTTTTACTTATCTGTCACAGCAGGCGTTTGCTTCTTAGGCCTAAACTTGAAATACAAGATAAGGAGTGCAACACCTGTGTATGTTGCTATTACATACTGGAAAACAGAAAAGTTAAATTTAGTTTCAGTCTGAGCCCCAAAAAACACCATTGTACAAGCCTACAAAACAAAGTACATAATACATACATTCCTCCTGCCTATCATGGTATAGGAATTGAAGTACTTCTGAAATCCAGTGAATTGGTGTTGAGATCCTGAGTCATGGCCAGCCATGGCTGCTTGTCCTAACAAACAGTACACAACAGTTAATTTAAAGTGACTTGGACAGGATCAATAAGAAAATCAAACTGATCTCTACTGAGCTTCATAATTCCATTGTCTGCTTCTATATCTGCTTTCAGGACATTTGACAAGTAGTGGATATACATAAGGAGTAGGCACATCCAGAACATTCTCTCCTGAGAAGCATAACAGGTGATGGGAGCAGATAAAAAAATAAAGGGTTCACTGCACAATAAAAGCAGAGTGGTTTTTTAATGTTTAGATTTTTTCTGATATTAGATATTTCTGATATTTAGATATTTTTCTGAAGAGGATGTTATGTTTAGGACAAACATCTGCTGCTTTTCTTCTGCCGAGCCCCAAAGGCGCCCCACACCCGACACAGTTCCCCAGTCCCGCAGATGCTGCAGCCGCCGGTGCCCCTGCAGGCGCTGCACTCACTAACACTCCTATGTGCCATCTACCTCTTATCTAACACAATCCAGCAGCGTTATCTCTGGCCTATAACCAGCTAAAGCGTTAGCTCGGGTGACCGGGTAATAGTTAAAAAGCTTAACGAAACAGCCCCTCTACACGTCTGCCACACGCTACTGGAAAAGGCTTGAGAAGCCAAGGTCATCTTTTCTCGTGTCTGACGGATGAACAAGCCTGGGCAAGAGCCGAAGAGCCCTTCCAAGGATGGGAAGGCACCCCGTGACAACACGAATCCCGTTTTCCGGAGGAGCCCGGTGCCCTTGGCCGGCTACATCCACGACCCCGCGCTCGCCTCGGACCGGGGAAGGGATGCGGCAGCGCCCAGGACTCGCAGGGAGCGGCGCCGCGGCTGAAGGTCTCCTGCCCTGCAGGAACAGGACCCAACTCCGACCCGGCACCCGACCCCGCCCGGGCCGCCCCGCTGTACCTCGGCCACCGCCGTCCCCGCCGCACTCTGCCCTTCGCCTCTGCCCTCCCACAAGATGGCGGCGGCGGGCGCCGCGCGCAGCCCCCGGGCGCGCCAATTGGCTGCGGCCCCCGGGGCCCCGCCCGCTCGCCTCTGGCGGCTGAGACGCGCCTCCGTCACTTCCGGTCGCCCTTTTCCCTCCGCCCCGCGCGCCGCTCCCGCCCGGCGCCGCGTGCGCCTCCCGCTGCCTGGGCCGTCCCCATTCCCATTCCCATCCCGATCCCGGGAACACTCCTGATCCCGCGCTTCCCCCGGGCAGCAGCCCCGGGCAGGTAAGACGCCAGCTCTGTCCGCTCCAGCGGAGTCGGCTCTGTTGCCGGCCGCGGGAGGTGTTTGTGTTCCTTAGCGAGCCCTGGTTGAAGCGTGCCTTGGTGGGCTTTCTCTTTATCATGTGCTTTCTTTTTAAAGGAATTCTATACGTCTGACAGGTTGCCTCAGGTTTGACAACGTAGGGTTTCAGCGCTGTTTTTTGTGGAAGCATTGTTGGCTAATAATAAGCAATGGTAAAAGTGATAGTATAAGCGCAATAATAATATAGTACTAGCGACTACTTTTATTTATTATTATTTATTAGTAATAGTAACAAGTGAATTATGGCCTAATAAGCAAGGTGTTTATTGATTGAAATAGTAAGGTTAAACACCTATTTTATATACATATACTTACGGTATAGACAAAGAAGTAGCAAGTTATATTTATCATACGTAATTAATTCGTAAGTAGCATTCGAACAGTAAAAATGCACTCCAAGCTTATGTGGTGTTTTGCTCACAGCTTTCTCCTTGATGACTGAAGCTGGTAAATCCAGCCACTGAATATAATAAAGACTGGTTTAGAAAACATACGGTTAAAGCAATTTTATTAACATATATATGGTGTATCTCAGTGCCTTAAAAATTAATACTGTAATACTTCAGTGAAACTCTGCAGTCGTAAAAAGTGTTATGAATGTGCATATTTAGATGATTGAATCGCTTTATCATAGTCAAATGTTAAATCCATTTGGATGTGAGTTTCTGTTTTGTCACTGACTAACTAGATCAGCTGTCCAAAGTCTTTCTAATTCTGGGGGTAGTTCACTCTTATATCACATCAGTATTTGTGAGGAACAAGCACAATAACTATGTTTAATTTCTGCTTTGTCGTTTGTCCCAGAGCAGTGCAAGCATGGCATCCATGGAAGAAAACTTCCCTCGAGGAGGCGTCCAGAAGAAACCTGCAGAGGGAAAGACACCCAAGCCAAAGTTAGAGCGGGACAATTTGTTTGATGTACGTTATTTGCATATTCTTGATTAAATTCTCAGAGCTCTTTCACTGTCAGAATTTGATGGTAACCCTCTCTACCTTTTACTTCTGCAGTAAACTACAACAGGGACTCCCAAAAATTGATGTCTGCTGACATCCACCATCCTCCTGATCCCTGAAAGGTCCCTGGTATCTGTTGCGTCTTGAATACGATGACTGAGAAAGTTCAGTCAAAATTATTGACTAGGCTATAGCTTTTAAACTTTTCCACAAGTGTCCCAAGGTGCTGCATGGTGAGCCTGCTGTTACTGGTTACAGGCTAAATTGGTCTTTCTGTTAGTAGAGTGTGGTGCAGATCTCGTGAACCACTCTTTTCCATTTCCGTTTCCAAGGTTCAGCTTTATAAATGATCAGCCCTAAGGAGATGCTTTGGAAGACTTGCATGTAGACAGACAGCAGTTAGCAAGATGGTTCTCTTTTTTCATCCAAATCAGTATTTTATTCATGGCAGCAGAGTTCTGCCATAGTGTAAAGTTTGTTTCTTCATCCACTTTTATTTGTTTAGCTTTCTGTGCTTGTAATCTGCTTTAGGTTCAACATGAAGAAAAATCCCAGAAAAGAAAAAGGAGCCAGAAGGATCAAGGACAGCAGCAGGAAAGCAAGAAAAGGTTCAAGGCAGACAAGGCAGCTGTTGCTAAAGACAATATTATGAATATTGGACCACTCACAATTGAGGTTGGTGCATAAATGTTTGATTTTGTGTGCCTCTCTTTTTTTTGGGCTACATAAGAATGGCATGTTTTTCCTCCCTAAACCTGCCAAATATATCTGTGATCCAGCACAAAACTTAACTTCTTACCCCCTATTAACCCCTGTTATTTGCCAACTATGCTATTTTTCCTGCTTTCCCAGGTGCTCAGTGAGGGGATGCTGCTCCTTGGCTGTATAAAAGAGGTCAGTGACTACGAGCTTGCCATCAGCTTGCCCAACGGCCTCTCTGGATTTGTCCCAGTCACGCAGATCAGCGATGCCTATGGCAAACTGCTGACCAAGCAGGTGGCCCAAGGAGAGCTCCTGGAGGTGAGACCTGGGACTGGGGCTGTGATCTGTGCTTGGAGCTAGAGTGTCTTGTTAGTACCTCAGAACCAACCCTAAGGTTTTGCTTAGGAGCTGGACATGGACTAACCTTGGTTTGGAGCTGGATTTTCCAAGCAAACTTTGCAATTTCCTGGTTACAACTGACTGCTAGAAAAAGATAAAATTAAATAATCAGTTACCCTGCCTCTCCGGTGTCAGCAGTGCCCAAGTTTTCCCAATATGTTGTGGAATGTGGGATTAGCACTACCCCTTTGCTGGTGGTGTTTTACCCTGCTGAAGAGGGAGGCTAGGTTAGGGTCACTGTTGGCTCTATATGTTTCTTCAGCTCCAGTCTCCTGACTCCAGCCCACACAGTGTTTTGAAGCAAAGCCTCTCAGTCTTGCTGACATGACATAGTGTCATTCCTGCCTCTCTGTTGAGATCCTGGTGTCTGTGGCATTTCCTGCCTGTTGCTGTAATGTTGACAGAGAAACAGGACTTTCTTCTGGGATTTTGTTTTCAAAATCTGCTTCAGTAACAAATTCCAGCCTTGTATTATTTAATATTGTAAAAATTGTTTGTTTCTCTGTTGATCATGTTGCTGGGCAGGAGTTAAATTCGCTCCCAGACATGTTTTCTCCAGGAACACTGGTCAGGTGCATCGTGACCAGCATTGAGAAAACTGATGATGGACGTCGCAGTGTCAAGTTATCAATTGACCCCAAGAAGGTTAACAAAGGCCTGAATTCTACAGCACTAGCAGCAGGCATGGTAAGTTTTCTGGGTCTGCCACAGCCTCTCTGGGCTCTTGCATTTCAGTTGGTCCTTACATGGGATCAGAGCAGAATGTGGAGCTGCTCCCACCATGGAAGAGACCTGTAAGGAGAGGGTGGGTTTAATTCTTGTCTCCAGGTTGTCATCAATGAAATTACCTTTCTTTATTCTTTCTGTTTCAATATGGCCAAGTTATTTGATGATGTCTTTCTGAGTAGTTTTCTTCGTTAATTTTTACAGAGAATAATACATAACATGGCTTGCAGAAGGGCTTGGTTGTTTTTGTTTTGTGTTTTCTGCTGTATGATTATATGCACCTGCTATTTTTGAGCATCACAATTATTTTCCTACTAGTTTTGAGTTCCTTATGTGCATAGCTGGATAAAGGTAGAGTCAAGACCTCGCTGCTAGGCGAGCTGTGTAATAAGAAAGAATGTAGTGTTCTTGCTACTGCTCTGAAAAGCTCAGTTCTCTGTCCATACAGAACAATGGAGTACTTGGGTGGGGAATCTCTTACTGTATGCTCATTCTTTGAGGACCTAGCTGTTTCATTACATTACTGGGTTGCAATGCTTTACTCCCAACAGCTGCTCTCTGGCTCTGTGATGAGTGTGGAAGACCATGGCTACCTCATAGATATTGGTGTCACTGGAACTCATGCTTTCCTGCCTCATCAGAAAGCCAAAACTTACATCAAAGCACTCAAGAAAGGTAAGAAGTATTGCAGGAGGATCTGATGGGTTAAAATGGAGATGGAGAATGACACGGATTAGAGTTTATTATATAATCTGTGGTGTTAGTACACCTTGGTGGGATTGGGTCAAGGGTGGAGTCTTTGCAGGTTGCTGCAAACAGCAGTTTTGTGGCTGGTTTGCAGCAAGCCTTTGTGTTTCAGCCCATGATCTGACAGACTGTTCCAAGCCCTTCTGGCAGTAAACTTGCCTTAGATCAACAGGGAACTCTGTAAAAGCTTTGGAAAGAGTGGGAGGAAATACTGAATGTTTCTGGTAGAGATTTTATGCTGTGACTTGTGTTTGTAGGGCCTGACTTGAAAATAGGCCAGAACCTGAACTGCCTCATTGTGGAAGTGAAGAATGAGGGCAGAGTGGTCTGTTTGTCCATTGATCGATCGGAGGTGGCTGCATCCATTGCCACAGAGCGACAGAACTGGACACTCTCTAATTTATTGCCAGGGCTGGTGGTGAAAGCTCGAGTGCAGAAGGTAAGCTCTGGTTTGGGTTTCCTTCGTTGAGTTGGTTTCTTTTGAGTGTTTTTGAAAGCAGGAGACAGGTGAAGCAGAGATGAAAATTTATGCCCTGGAAAATTTCTGGTTGGTCTCAATTACTTAGCAGTAGCAAACATAATCTGCTAGACACTCTCCTCCACTGTATTCACCTGAGGTCTGATCTCAGTTCTCGCTGGGATGCCCTGAGTATAAAGGCTTCATACTGAAGCTGGTGATGGAGTTTGATGCAGAACAGGATTCATTTTGTGCTTTCTGGCCTTTACTGCTAAAGTATTCAACAGGATAGCAGTGGTCTTCAGAGTACACACAGCATTAGCAAAAAACTAGATGATTGTTTTTTCAACAGGGTGTGCAAAGCAGAATCGTTAGCAGTTTTTCTGTCTCTTGTGATGACTTGTTGATTGACACTGACAGTGCTGTCTTTTGAAATGTGTGGATTGCTCTCTGTGCTGCATGAAAACTGAGTGCAGGAATTTTTTTGTCATCTTTTCATTGCTCTTCCTAGCTGGCCCCACTTGGGATGAAAATGACATTTCTGTCTTACTTCACTGGCATTGTGGATTTCATGCACATGGACCCAGAGAAATCCATGAGCTATTCTCCAGATCAAGTGGTAAGGAGGGTGGAGGATGCCTGGAATTGTTATGTTTCTTATCTTCTCCCATATTTCTATGGCATTATCTCTGAAATCTTAAGGCTGATAGTTTCTTTCCTGTCTTTTACTTGAATTACTGTTGTGGCTGCTTTAAAGCTGTAAAGAACAAAGCCATTCCTGGGAGACTTATTTGGGAAGCCTGGAGATTTTCAAGGGATAGAAACATAACTTGTGTGGTCATGTTCCCCTCCCTGCATTGATACCAGCCTAGTCTGTAAACAATAGACAAAAGCAAAAATCTAACAGCTTGGTGAAGCTGTTAGAAGCGAGTGATGTCTTAGTAGCAATACTGGAAAGTGCTTGTACGTGGACAGAGAGTTCAGGTACCCAGCAGAATGTCTATGAGCATGAGTGAGGTGCCTTTGTCCTCTTCTGTTTAATGAGCACACTGTGTTTCCAGGTGAAGGCCTGTGTGCTGTCTGTCCACCCCACGTCGAGGGCCGTGCGGCTCACGCTGCGCCCGCCTTTCCTGCACGCCGGGGGAGCCCCACGCCAGCTCCCCGAGCAGCGCATGGGGGCAGTGCTGGAGGAGGCCACGGTGAAAGCCTTCTACAAGCAGTTTGGGGCCATCTTTGAGCTTGATGATGGCACTCTTGCGTTTGCACGGGTGAGTGCCAGGCTGGCAGGGCAAGTCCTCCGTGTCTATCTTAGCCTGCTGGGAAAGGGGGCTAGGAGAGGGTTTTATTTTTTGCCTTTATGCTCTTTGTGAGATAATACTATAAAATTAAGACAGCATGTCAGGCGTTTGTTAAATGATACATCCCCTTGTTTGAATTCAATGTTGGAGGGTTGTTGTGGAAGAGCTGATGAAACCTGCACAAAGAGAATGTTAGAGGAACAGATTTCTCAGATGCTACCACTTCAACCTAAGGCCCATATCAGAGCTTCCACTTGCCAGGCACTCACTTGTAATTCCTTTTTTTCTAGCTGAAACATCTTTCAAAAACCAGAAAATCCTTTAAACCTGGGGCATTTAAGGAAGGTTGCAAACATAAATGTCGGATCATTGACTACAGCCTGATGGATGAGATGTGTATTATATCTCTGAAGCAGTGAGTATGATAAACACTTTCAGAAAACTGGTTGAAGAATTAGAAAGGTGTTTGCGAGTGGAAAATATTACACTGCTTTGCTGGACTGGAACTTGCCATTTGGGGTTTTTGATTTGTATCTATGTTGTGGCACATCGGTTTGTCTGGGCATCCTGCATGTATTCACCATGCTCTGTGGAATTGGGACCCCATCAATATTGTCGTTGAGCTGAGGCACAAAGAGGCTAAATTAGTTCTGCCATGATTGTGTCAGAAGACCATGGCTCAGCAGGAAATCAGTCCTTGATCTTGCAGCTCATTTGTATTATAAAGTCCCTCTTAGTACTTCCACCTTTGTAACTTCAAGCAAAGCAATGGGTTCTGCTTTCATGAGGCCATAACTGTGTGACTATCACCTGGAATGGAGCCTGGTGAAACTACCTGAACTTTATGTCCCAAGAGGTGTTTTGGGAGATTGGTCAGTTGGAGTAAAACACTGCTCTGGAGTTGTAGAAAACTGGGGAGTGTGTGGACTAATGGATATTTGGGACAAGTCAGAGATGGGACTGTCTTGTCTTATCCTGGATTTCCTTCAGGATGACTGACTGATCTTCTCTTTCTGTCTCTTCTCTAGTCAGATCATTGAAGCACGGTTTCTGCAATACCAGGATATCCACACAGGTGATGTGGTGCAGGTGAGCTTCTGAAGGACCTGAGCATGTTATACTTTAAATAGTGATCTTGCCAGTATATACCCCTTATGCCTAATATGTGTGTCCAACTTCTGATCCAGACTAGTGAGATGAAAATGAGAAAAATCTTGTCTTGCAGGACTTGATTAATGGAATGAAATACTCTTCCCATTTTGTTCATGTTTTTATTCTTAATATGGCGAAGGCAATGAAATTTTATCTATGGTCAGTCATTTATTTGTGGCCATGAATACATTTTTAGAAAAACTTGAGTGAAAATCTAAAAGTTGCCTTGCAGTCAAAGTAAAAGTTCATGTATGAGCAATCACAATGAGTTGATGGGCAGAAAGTTACACATGATTGTTATGTCTGAGTCATGGCTGTATTTGATATGTTTCTGGAAACAATTCTAGTTTGCTGGCATCAGTAGGGATTTTACAGTAGTCTATGCTTAAAGAAAAGAAGATGTGCAACAACCGTATGAAGTATATAAAACTTAACATGTCAGATTAGTTGGGTGGAGTGTAGTTTGGTCTAAGATTACTGTTTTTAAAATGTGGTTAGATTTGGTGATTGTAGGTGTTATAGTGTCTTGGCTGTTTCCTACCTGACCACAGTCTGCTTTTCATGCTGAATTTACCCATTCTGTCCCCTATTTTGGGTTGTAGGGCAAAGTGCTCTCTCTAAAACCCATTGGGATGCAGGTGAAAGTGGCTGATGGGATTAGAGGACTTGTGCCATCCCTCCATCTCTCTGATGTGATCCTGAAGCAGCCTGAGAAGAAGTACAACATAGGAGATGAAGTCAAGTGTCGGGTGAGAGCTGCCAGACAAGGTCTTCAGCTGCTTTGCACTCTTTATTTAGCAGCTGGATTGATCAGGCAAGGGCAGACATGCTTTTTGAACCTCTGTACTCTGTTCTTGTAGGTGCTAGAGTGCAATCCTGGAGGAAAGAAGCTGATCCTTACTCTAAAGAGAAGTCTTGTCCAATCAAAACTTCCAGTCCTCTCAAATTATGAAGATGCAAAACCAGGCCTGATCACACATGGCTTTGTAGTGTGTGCAAGGGAGTTTGGCTGCATTGTGAAATTCTACAATGATGTCAAAGGTCTGGTCCCCAAGAATGAGCTGGGCTCAGAACCCGTATCTTGTCCAGATAAAATCTTCTATGAAGGCCAGGTAATTAATGTACCTCCGCTGTGCCATGTGTGAATGTGAATGCAGTTGAGTTGGCTGCAACGTGGATTTTCCTGAGGAGCCAGCTACACCAGGATGTATTTATGTCCTTTTACTTTATTACTTAGTTGTGCTCCATTTAAACAGGATAGGCTGTAAAAAGGTCAGCTTTTCTTTGGGTATGGCTGACTTGCCTTTGTTTCTAGGCTCTCTGTTCTGCAGGAGAACACAGTCACATGGTATGTGACTTAGAAGTCTGGAGTTCCAGACTGCTGTTTCTCCTAAGGAAGTTAAAACTCTTACGTTCAGAATCATAAGTATGATGTTTTCTGCCTCAGTGTTACTCTGGTTATCTTGTTGATTTCAAATTACAGGCACTTTAGGAACTGTCTAGTTTTTGTTGTGGGCAGAGTTACAGAGATGTCAGCCATCTTCATTATGTTTTCTGGTGCTTTTCTTTGTCTTTAATCCTGCTTGTTGGCTGGCTTAGGAGGAAGATAATGTTCTTGTCAGAATTTCTGACTGAAGATCTGGAGATCTGGATATTATTCTCAACTCTGCTACAGACCTGCTACGTATTTCCACAAGCTTATTTAATGATTATGTACTTCTGTTTTCCATCTGTGTGTTCAGAAGGACATTTGTCTGTGGTTGAACCTGTTAAATTCTAGTTACTGGCCTGCTATCCTCAGGTGTGAGAGAAAAGTGTACTCTCTATGTATGTCCCTGTCTTGTTTTGTAGGTGGTTGTAAACTGAGGAGGTGGGTCAGCTGAACTTAACTTGTGTTTTACTTTTTTTTTTTTTTCTGCAGGTTCTTAAAGTAATGGTCTTAAAATGTGAGCCTCAGCAGGAAAGACTCTTGTTGTCCTTCAGATTATCAAGCAAGCCTGGCCCTGAGGACAAATGGAAATGTACTCCGAAGGAGAAACAAGAAGTGAAATACCAAATAGGAGAGGTATTGAATTCAACGACTGATTCCTTTTTAACCTTTTCCTACTAATTTTCCGTATTTGGTATCACTTTGAACAACTTTGCTTTGACAAAGCTGACGGTGATCAGGATCCTGTATAGCTGGGAGGCATCGTCAGATCCTCTGCAGCACATCCCATCACATCCCCTGTGCATCAAAAGAGATGACTTCAAAAACATTTGGCATTTTATATCACTGTACTTGTTCTCTTTTCAGATAGTTGATGTGAAAATCTTCAAGAAGAAAGATAATGGGTTAGAAGTTTCCATCTTAGGAGATGAAGACAATGTGGTAGCCTGGATCCCTACACTGCACCTCTCTGACTTTGTTGCTACCTCCAAGCTCCTGTGGCACTGTCTTCAAGAGGGAGATGTACTGCCCAGAGTTATGTACCTAAGTGACAAGGGAGAGCACATTGTATCCTTTACCACCTCTACCAGGCAAACAAAGTGGGGGGAAGAAGGTATCTCTCAGGATTCCAGAGTATCTGCAGCAAGCATAAGGTTACTGTAGTTAGAGTGAAGTGGAAGTGCCTGTCATGCTAATGATACTTCCAAGAGGCATTATAACTTGGGCTAGAAGTGAGGCTCAGCTGGGGCTACAATCTCTTCAGAACTAAGTTGTGAGCTGACTTGTTTTCTCAACCAGCTTCTGGGCTATTAAGCCTATCACAACCTTTGGAAAAATTTTGCTGTTTTTATATCAAAAATCTGAACAGAATTGTTAGGAAGTTGATATTTCTGCTACTGTGAAGCATGTATCTTTAATGCTGAGCAGTTTAAGAGGCATTAGTTGCTGAATTTTTGTGTAGGAAGATCAAAACAGAAATTGGAATTACAGCATTTAGAGCTCCCATACTCTCTAACTTGCATCAAGTGCTTTAGCCCAGTGGTTAGCAGCAGTGAGAGATTTGCTTGGCATCGTGCTGTTTTCATTCATCTTTTCCCATTTTTCTTAACTGGCTGTTAAGATCTTGAGTAGAAAGTCTGCAGTGATTTCTGCTGTACAGGAGGAGCAAGTTGTGAGAAGCTTCTCTGAAATCCAGCCTGGCATGTTGTTGACTGGTTATGTGAGGAATGTGATGCCCTTTGGAGTGTTTGTGGAGTTCCCTTTCGGTGTGACAGGACTGGCACCTAAAGTGGTAAGCAGTGCTTCCACTTCAGTAAGCAGCATGTGTGTGATCAGGCTGCTTGAAATATAGTTTTAGCAAAGGCACGGTCACAAGGAGGGAGCAACTGGCTGCAGGCCCTCCATTTGCACAGCTTCCTGCTGCAGGGTAAAAGGGCTTAGATTTGCCTTTTGAATCACTTCCAGAATAAAATGAAGCACTTCATTCAAGTGAGCTTAAGCTTCAACAAGGATTTCATGTGACCTCAGTAATTCAATTTAATTGATGAGTTTTTCTTAGTCTTTGTTAATTTCTCTTATGCATTTACATGAAGTGCACCTCAAACCCTTCTGAACAGCACTGTGGGTGGTTGATCAGGACCAGCTGTGCTCAGTAACCTTGCCTTCTGTTTCCTTTGCACAGAGCATGAGTGACAAGTTTGTGACAGACACCAAGGACCACTTTGTCGTGGGACAGACTGTGATTGCAAAGGTGATGAGCATTGATGACGAGAAGCAGCGTGTGCTCCTCAATCTGAAGGTGTCTGAGTGCAGCTCAGGAGATTCTGCTGCAGAGAGCTTTGCCCTCCTGAATCAATATTTCAAGGAGCTGAAAGAAATCAGGGACTTGTTGAGAAGAGGTAAAAGATTGTAAATGTTCTACTAAAGGGTATCAGGTTAAAAAAAAAAGGTGCTCCAGAGGAACAAGAAAAGAAAAACATTATTGAAAGAAAGCTCAGTTCAAGCAAAGACTTCACTTTCCAAAGTAGTTTATTAGAAAAAGGATATGTGTGCAGTGTCTGACATTGACAAGAGGCATTTTGTAAGTATAGTTGGAACAAGCCAAAGAAACTGCTCTTTTCATTGAAGTCTTTTAAGCCTCTTGCATTGATTTTTGGTCAAGTGCTTGTGATAACCCAAACACAGTACTCACATGAGGATGAGTTTGTTCAAATAGATTTACCAACATGCATTTACAGGTCCTCCAGCAGGGGTTCTCTCACATGCTGTTTTTCTAGTGTTTGTATCAAATTCATACTTTACCTTTTTAGATTCTTCCTATATCTGGTACTTTTTAATGTTTGTTTCCTGTAATTGTGAAGTGACAGGTTGGTTTGTGCTTCCAGTGTTTTGCTATCTATTTTGCTTTCACTTTTTTCCATATGCAGTGCTGGGTGCCAGTGTTCGTATAAGATTGGAAAATATTCCCTCTAAAATTAGGTCCATAATGTCACAGAAGGGTTTCCACTTTGATTAACTCTTACAATTTACTTTGTAGGAGCCTAGGCTTTATTTTCCCTTATGAACGCAGATGAATGCTTCATGTACCACTGAATAAATGCAAAAGCTTGTCTTTGTTTTGCAAAGAAACAACAAAGGTAAAACTGATTTCCTGCTTTTTCTTCCCTTTATTTAGGAGAGCCCAGCATTTGTGAGTTGGTGCCTGGGAAGAGAGTGCATCTGGTTGTGCAGGATGTGAGGGAGGATGGCTCAGCACTGTTCAGTGGCAGCTCTGCCACAGGCTGGACTGTAACTGCTACCCGCTACCATTTGGGAGGTGAGGGTCTTTCCTTTCCTTGTGTTGGTTTTCAGTCTTGTACTTTGAAACCTCTTCCAAAATGGATTCTGCTGATGAGGAACTATTAGGGAGAAGTCTGATCCAAGTAGGGATGGATTTGAAGAGTAGTTAGGTTTCTCAGTGTCTTGCTGGCCCATTAGTGTGATTCAGTAAATATGATATAAACTTCTCTGTGCCTCTGTTAATCTTGTCTCATATTTTGAGCATCTAGTTTGTGCTCAGAGATCCTTAGTTGAACCATATTATATATAGACAAGTATGAATACAAGCTCCAGCTTTCCTTTAGAAAGAGCATACTCTGAGGAATATCTATCTGGAATTGCTGCCAATTTTTCTTGAAAAATCAATGACTTTAAAATAACATAATTGAAAAATTAAAGAAAGGTGTCATATTGAGCAAAACCAAATATATACTTACTGAAGTAATGAATATCTTGCAGTGAAAGCAAGATAAACCTCTAACTTCAGCAGAAGTAATAACCCCAGCACTTCTATATCAGAAGAGTTTCTTTTTTTTTACCTTAGCAACAGGTAGACTGATGATAGTTTTGTGCAAATGTTAGGACGATATTTTTCGATTATCTTGACCTTGTTTTTAGTCAGCCTTGTCTTTATTTAAGAGTTGTGTCTTCACAGAATCAACTTAGTTTTTCCAAGAAAGATCAGATTTTTTCCAAATACAAAGCTCTTTTTTTTTTTTCTCATTGCCAGTAATGTTGGAAGAATCTGTTTCTAAATAAACTTACGTGTTTGTAACTAATTTGGTTCAGGTACAATAGTAATTAAGCAGTCTTTGGTCTTCAGGAATGAAACCTTTCATGTTTGTCATGTACCACTATCACAGTTGATCAGAATTCTTCATTGTCATCAGGACATAATCTCCTTGTTCTCATTGTAGACAAAAATATTGCTCCTGGTGAGAAAAGGAAGGCATTGGTTCTTCATGTTGATGCCCTCACATGTGAGGTGTATGTTTCTCTTCGGGAAGAAATTGTAAAGCAAAGACCCAAGCGAGTGCGTATGCGTTCAGTTTTTGGGTTTGTGTGTTTCTGTTTGTCTGACAAACTGTAGGTGATGAATAAATTTCACGGGGGGCTGTTTCCTCTTTTAGAACTGTGGGAGGTGGAGTGAAGGGAATCAAAATCTCAGCAGAAGTCACTCTATCTGTCCGTTTCTGTCTAGCGGCTCCGAGAGAACTCCCAGCACTCTGTGGTGGTGCAGCACATGACAGAGCACTTTGCCATCGTGTCTCTGCTGGAAACAGCCCAGCTGGCAGCTGTCCCCATTGCCTGCCACTTCAACGACACCTTCCGCTTCGACTCGGAAAAACTGAGGGTGGGACAGACAATCTCTGTGACCTTAAAAGCAGTGAAGGAGAACCACCAAGGAGTCTTGTTAGCAGTACAATGCCCGGCCAAGAAGAATGTTTTTGTAAGGGTGCGGAACGAGTCAGAGGCAGCACTAGAGGAGATGCTTCCTGCTGTGAAACACTCACTCTCCCCGGGGGACATTGTTACTGGTACCATTAAATCTGTCAAACCGACCCACGTCATTGTTGTTATTGATGACAAGCTGACAGGTTCAATCCATGCATCCCGGATTCTGGATGAAGTGCCCATAGGCTCTTTTCCAACTTCTACTCTGAAAACCGGTCAGAAAGTGACTGCTCGAGTCATTGGAGGTAGAGATGTGAATACTCACAGGTAGGAAAACATGTGCGTGGTATTGCTTCTGGAGGGATGCTAAGGATGAAACAGTTTGTGTTACAATTCAGGTCATCCAGGCCCTCTGTCAGCAGATGCTATTACAGCTGCCTTTACTGGGATAGTTGAGGGCTGATGAAATCTGCTGTTATATTCTATCCCAGATCCAGCTTTCAGTAAATTAGCTTTCTACCTGTGTTGCTGTATTTATCTTGAGTATAGGTTGCAAGAAAAAAAGATCTTTAAACGCTTAAGATTCAGTGGAAGCCCTAAATTCAGGCCCTGGGGACTAAATCTGCTGTGGCTTTTTTGGTTACCTAAATTACTACTGAAATAGTAATAGGAAGAACTGGAACTGTAAGACTCTGGTAGTTTTAGGGGGCTTGCAGCTGGGTTTTTTTTGCCAGTGTAGAGGCATTACGTGTGCGTGACTGGGGCCTGGGGAGATCATGAGAAACTTGGATCCTTTTCCTCTTCTTAGGTGCCTACCAATCACCCATCCACACTTCACACAATCCATTCCAGAGCTCAGCATTCGACCAAGGTAAGTGTTGGCCTCTGTGCTGTCTCCACATGCTTTACAGACCTTGTATCCTTGGCTGTCCCATCCCTTGTACCTCATTCATGAAGGATCTGACCATGAGCAAGTACCTCCACATGTATGCAGTGAGGCAAGGCCTCTTATTCTCTCTTTCACACTGACTTGGGTCCTGTAGCTGTGTTAAATATCACAGTGTTCTCCTAGCACATGATTTCCTTTGAATGTCCTTTTGGCTTCAGGTTCTGCTAGTCTGGACTCTGTCATGTCTGTTCCTGTCAGAAAGATTTCCTCTTATGATCAGGGAAGAATTAATTCCTGGCAGAAAAACTGTATCTGGGGAGGGGTGAAAGACATTGTCACGGTAGTACTAGCTCACCACGTTCCTCTGGGTTTCTAACTTCCATCTTCATCATTAGGACCAAAAACTGTTTTACTGATGTCCTCTTTCTTTTGCAAACAGTGAAAAAGAAGGGGAATTCACAGCAATGCTGAACCTTAAAGAAGAAAGTTCTCTCAAGGAACTTGGGCTCTACAGTGTTGGGCAGACAGTCACCTGTTTTGTAAAGAAGGTGAGGTCAGAATCTTTTTAGGAAGTGTGCTGAGGGAAGCAGCAAGTGGGCATGACCTTGGGGGGCCTTAGCTCAGACCTAAATACTGAAGATTATGGTCTTCATTAACTTTCAGAGTGGCCCATGACAACTGCAGTGTCTTATGGGGAAAGTAGAGGAAGGAAACAAAAAATTTCTGTACTTGATGGAGTCAGGCTGATTGTCCTCTTTGACATGCCTCTTTGACAAGTGATGCTGTTTGTTGCCAGCAGGCTCTAGTAAAATGGCTTTTGGGTATGCCTCCAGCACAAAGTACACTCCTGCTGATCCCCTGTGTGCACTTGCCTGTGAACCACAGCAGTGCTTGCAAGAACAGAATCCAGCCACCATTTTTGCTTGGTGCAGAGGCCAAGGCTGGACTAGTTCCTTTTAGCTTTAAAAACTAGTGACAGATTTCTGCCAGGGAAGATTTTTTTCCCCCAAGGTGTCATGGTGTCTTCTCTGGTTATTTGGTGTCTTTTTAGTATAACATGCTCAAAAATTGGCTGGAGGTAGAAGTTGCCCCTGACATTCGAGGAAGAGTTCCTCACCTGCTGCTGTCTCTGAACACCAAGGTAAGAGGCTATTGCTGTGAGCTACACAGACTTTTTTCAATATGCTTGGCCACAAGTATAAACTCATAACTCAGTGCTCTCCCCTTTAGGCATTGCTGCCTCTTGCTAAGAAGGTACAGGTACTGTGCCTGTAGCTCATTTGGCTCAGGATAGCAGAGCCATTTGAAGTAGTGCTGAGCTATCAGTCAACTGCATATCAAAGACTTTTATGGAAAGTGTAAAGGTTCATAGGGGAAACACTAGTCAGAGTTGTGCAAAGCTCCTTTTCTGGAAATAAATGTAAATGTGTCCTTTATTTCAGGTCTTAAAACATCCAGAAAAGGCTTTTAAAAATGGCCAGGCAATATCAGCTACAGTGACTGGAACAGATGCCACTGGAACAAACCTCTGCTTGTCACTCACAGGTATTGTGGAGCTTTAACAGCAGGACCCCACCACATGTGATGCTTTACTCAGAGCTGGGCCTGCATTGACCCCTCAGGTGAAGATGCTGCACTCCAGAACCAAGCTGTACCTCCCTGTAGAACAGAACTAACCCCTGGGACCCTGACCTAGATGTAGCAGCATCTAAGACAAGCGAGGTCAGAACTCTAGAATAAAGAATCACTTTCCTAGTGTTGCAGACCGAAGCCCTCCTCTGAGCCCTTCTGAACATATTCCCTTCTAATCTCAGACATGCGGTGGTACATTTATCAACATTTGTCAGTTATTCTGGATCTTGGAATTGTGCAACTAAGGGTCCTTGTCTGGGCTACGAAGGCAAGCATGGCTGTGAACAGAGATTGCATAGACTGCACCTTACTAGAAGTTTGTGGGTTTGATATGTGGCTAGGCAGCTAAAATTGGCTACGTGAACTTACTAACCTCTGTTGCTTCGTATTTTCAAGTGTTACGGTGCCCTTTTCCTCCTTCACCTTTTCCAGGAATTCAGTCACTGGAGCAGGATACCATCTCTGTAGGCATGGTAATTAAGGTGACTCCACACACTGGCTTGACCATTGCACTGCCAGGTGGGAAGACTGGCAAAGTCAGCATCTTTCACTTGAGTGATACTTACACAGAGGATCCTCTGGGGAACTTCAAAGTTGGCAAGATTGTCAGGTCAGTAATTGTCTTCCTTGTTCCTTCAAGCTACAAGGCTTAGAAATACCCTCCTTTGGTGACAGGCTTTTCACTGCCTTGAGATAGTGCTAGACTATAAGGTCAGTCTGTGTAGGTAAGAAGTGATGCTGACTTCACTTACATATGTTTGAGTGAAAGTCTTGTATTTTCCATTTATGAAGAAGCCCCTTTTCAGCTGCCTTCATGGACTGTCTTTTTGAGAGTAACTACTATGTTAGCTAAGGTGCTGATGGGGCTAAGGGTAGCCAGATGTCTCGGTTCTGCAGTGGTTCTGGGGGCTGTTTGGCAGTTGAGTTGTTTCTCCATTTGTAATGCACAAGTAGTTGCATTTCCCTGCTTCATGTACTTGTTGGGAATGTTGGAGAGTGCAATGGGCCAAATGATTTCAGGTGTAACAATGTTTAACATTTTTGTACTGGCAGTAGAGATTGAGTAAATCAAGTAGACATGTTTCAAAAGTCATTTATCTGTTTTTATAAACTATTGTGTCATGCTGGTTTGTGTTAGACAGAAAGTGCTCCAAGGCACAGAGTGCTTTGTTTCTTTTTCTGCTACTGCAAGTATTTATTTTCTACCTGTGGCCTTTTTTTAGCATGTGAAAAAGCTTTCTGTTTTCTCCCCATCCTCTGCCATGCAGGTGTTACATCCTCTCCAGTCAGAATGGTAAAATCCAGTTATCTCTCCGGCAGTCCCGGTATGTTGTCCTTTTAGTCTGTTCATCTTCTACTAGTGAAAAAAATAATCATGACATGCAGTTGTTGTTTGTTTGGGAAGATCAGTGAGTAGTGTTAAAAGAAGAAGGAATGCATTTTTGTAAGGAGTTACACTTGTTCCTACTTCAGAAAGATTTTTTCCCGTGTATCGGCAAACATTGAAGGGTCTGACACTTAACATGAAGCTGCTCAGGAGGGTTCAGATTTAATTTCTGTTTCTTATAGTGTCTACGCCTGCCTTTTTCCTTTTTGTTTGCTTATTTGGGAAGAAAATTCTACCACTGAATTTGCAATACAAACATGTTATGTTTCAATGTTCAGCTGCATTTTACCAGTTTTGATTTAAAAATAGACTTAGCCCTAAAAGTCTCTTAAAACTGAGCCTCATGGTTTGTCTTCCATATGGAACAAAAGTGTGGAACTAAGTATCTTAGAAATGAGTGGGGAAAACACTAAGCAAATGCT
This sequence comes from Cinclus cinclus, assembly GCF_963662255.1. NCBI lineage: Eukaryota > Metazoa > Chordata > Aves > Passeriformes > Cinclidae > Cinclus > Cinclus cinclus. The sequence goes on along the minus strand of NC_085052.1, from coordinate 12,245,587 downwards.
ATGCAAAATTTCCGACAGCATTTCACTCTCCTCATTTTCTTAGTGTCATAGAAAGCCAGGCTGATGTGTTTGGCTTTATTTTCAGCAGCATATGTATTCCCTAATGCTATGTAGAGCTTGGCAGAGATGCAGGTAGTCCATTAGTACAGTTCAGTAAACTGAAGGGTGTCTCTGATCCTTTATGTTTTCCAGAGAATACTAGCTTTTGTTAATAGTGATCTATTTTCTGCTATCCAGAGCAGAATGTGGATTATTTAGACAAGCACTTTAACTACTAACCTCTCTTTTCTTTTAGGCTAAATCCAAAGATAAACAGCAAAGTGGAGGATATTGAAATAACAAGTATTAAGGATGTTAAAAAAGGCCAGCTAGTGAGAGGCTATGTCAAATCAATCACTCCATCAGGTGTATTCTTTGGGTGAGTAGCCTGAGAAAATTATTCTGGCAAGTTATGTGTCTTGGAGAACTTATTTTGAGTATACAATTGTAGAATCTTGTTTGGGGATGGTCTCTGGCATAATGTGAAGTTGCAAAATGAATTTACTCTTGGGAATCAAGATGTCATGGATACTGTCTTAAGCCTGTGAAATTAAAGTAGGGAAAGTTATTGAGACACTTTATAGGACTCGTGGCGCCACAAATGTACTTTATTGTTCTTTCCTCCTGCTGTAGAATATTTTTTTTTTTGTGTGTTTTCTTCCTTCTCAGATTGTCCACTTCTCTCCTGGGCCGAATCCTGTTCCAGAATGTTTCCCCATACTTTGTACAGAAACATTCCTTATACAAAAAGTACCTACCTGAAGGAAAGCTGCTCACTGCCAAAGTACTTGGGTAGGTCTAATGTTCTTTAAAATGGACTATGAATTAGAAGAGAGGAGAGGATGGATAAAAGGGAGGATAAAAGACAGGAAGGTTTGAAAGAGGTTCAGGTCCTTGCAGTCATTGTAAGTTCTCTGTTTTTTTTTTCTTATTCTTCTGTCCTGCTACTCCTGGCGATGCACCACAGGGTAAATAGAAAAGAAAAACATATTGAGCTCTCTCTCCTGCCCGAGGACACTGGCATGCCAAGTGTCTTGCCTGAATCCCTAGGCCTACCACAATATGGAGCAGAAGAGAAAAGAGAGGCAGATAATGAGGAAAAAAGAGAAGAGCCTAAGCTGAATACGAAAAGGAGAAGAGGAAATTATGAAAGTGGTCAGGTATGGGTGTGATTGCTAAAGGATATGCTAAAGGACTTTTTTCATTAAAATACTGGAGTGACTGGGAAAATCCCAGTATCATCCCAGAAGGATGAGGCTGAGAAATTATATAGACTAGGAAAAAAAATTAAGTGTTGGAGATGACAAAGGTCAAAAACTATTCCTTTTGGGTGGGAGCTAACTGAGATAACAGCCCAGTTGTGTTTCCTGTCCCTTTGGTCTTTGCACCCTACGAGGGGTGATTGTGGGTTTGTTCTCCACTGTGTCTGTTACCAGAGAGAGTAGTGGGGGATGCTGTGCCAGGGCACTGCCCCCTCTCTGCTGTCAGGCTCTTTACTTTGGGATCAAAATTGCCTTTAAGATCCTCACAGTTGTTGCCCTCCACCGTCTGCTCTTTTCCACTTGTTCCAGGAGGCAAAGCCAAAGAAGAGGAAGATCTGCCCAGCAGATGAAAATGACAGTGGAATTGAGGTGTATTACCGTGAGGAGGAAGAGGATGACCAGGAAGAAGAGGAAGCTAAAAAGAAATCTAAGGTGAGAAGTTTGGAGAAAAACCCGAGCATGAAATAGCCTTCTAGCCCTATTGATATGTGTCAGTTTGACTTTAAGACAATAAGTATTACTGCTGCAGATGGGAGTGACACAGGCTGGTGTTTGTATCATATGAAAATGGCTTGAGGTGGATGGAATTTAAATTACAGCAAAGCTGGTCACAGAATTAATGTTTTTGCTGATGGGCTGTTTGCAAGTACAAGAAGTCAATAGTACTGAATGGAGAGATGCCACAAGCAAAGAGCAGTTGTCTGATCCCAGTTTGAAAACTTAAAATTAAAACCCAAGGGATTTTCTGTCTTCCTCCGAACAGGTAAGGAAGCCTGGTGAAGCTCCCAGGCTGCAAGTTTCCATGGGCTTCACCTGGGATGAAGACAATGCAATGGATATACCTGTGCTGGATCAGAAGGAAGAGAGCTCAGAGAGCGAGGAGGAGGAGGATATGCAGTCCAAGGTACTGTGTAATTGTGTTGTCTGCACAGGAGACACCACACAGTGGCTGTAATGTGATGTTTTGGTATTTGCATGTCTGTCTGCCCTGTAGCAAAGCCTTTTAACCCAAGGGAGCACCTTTGACAGCTGACACAGAACTTGTTCAGCTATTTTGAACACTGACTTTAGTAGCAGAAACCTCTGAAGAAGAGGAGAAAGAGCCCAATTTTAGCATGGCTGCATGAAAAACAGGTTTTTCTCATGTTAACATGTCATAAAATTAAGCATTTTAGAGCCTAACAAATGTTTTTATGAAACCATAACTTTTTTATTTAATGTCAACTCTGTTTTTTACTTTCCTGAGTGTTGTAAATTTACAGAAAACCTGGAGATGAAAAACCTTTCAAGTCAGAGTCCTCTTATTTAGCAAAACACCAAAAAGCCCGAAAAAAATCTTCTTTTATGCTATAACCTTTAGAAGGGTTTTCCATTAGGAGCAATTCAGCAAAATCAGAAATAAGCTCCTGAACTCCTTTCATGTTTGCTCTTCAGGATTTCCCCTGTCCCTCAAAACTCACCTCTGTAGAGGCAATGAATGGCTGATGCTTTATTGCCCAAGGTAACAGGCAGAGAACTATGGCACTGTGGGGTCCAAATTTGGACCTGAGTCACCCTAGTGATCCAGCAACATGCCCCAGTTTTACATGGGGAGAAATTGTGTTGGATTTTTACAGAGTGAAGGAGGGTGGTGGTGAGTACTGGCCTGGAGGGTAAAGATGGAAGAAGGAGAGGGAAGGGCAGTGTGGATTCTGCAGTTGGGGTGCCAGACTAGCAAAATACTTGGCGCCTCGATGTATTTTATTAAACAAAAAAATGCATGTCATGTACAGCTGCTCTTCTTTGAGGTGTGAACTGTGTAAGAAGGGGTGGGGGTGTGTATCATTTTTATCCTCTATTAACAGTTGGCCTCATCTCTTCCTGTGAAAACTGCTTAGCCTTGGATGTACTGAGGTCTGGCTGTGCTTTAGCTGGACCTGCCTGTTCCCCCATTAAGTGCCTGCCCTTCCTCAGTTCTCTTGTTTTGCTCTTTCAGCTAAAGAAACGAACAAAGAAGGAGAAGGAGCTGGAGAAGCAGAAGGAGGAGAAGGAGCTTTGCAAAGTAGAAGCAGCTCTGATGGACCCGAGTCGGCAGCCCCAGTCAGCGGATGACTTCGACCGCCTGGTGCTGGGCAGTCCCAACAGCTCCATCCTCTGGCTGCAGTACATGGCTTTTCACCTCCAGGCTACAGAGATTGAGAAGGCCAGAGCCGTGGCAGAGAGAGCACTTAAAACAATCAGTTTCAGGTAATAATGGAGCTCTGCTTTTCTTTGCCCCAAGGAATAAATCATGATGGGGTAGCTGTGGTGGAGAACACCGGTAGTATCAGCGTAAGTCTGTGTGTGTGGAGTGACAGAATCTGTTTCAGTGAGCTCAGAAGGATTAAATGGTAGCAACTGTCAGCTGGCCCTTTGAAGGTTTGGCCTGAGTCACCACCACTGGTCCACAGCTGACTTGCTGCAGGTCAGAGCTTAGGAGCTCCTGAAGGTGGTACTGAGTGCACAGACAGTGCACAATGCTTCTGGGCAGTCAGAAGCATTCGGAAGAGCATAATGCTGTCAGTGATGGCCTTGGATCAAAACATGAAACAAACGGTGACACTCCTTTTGCTTTTGCCATAGGGCTGTACCTTAAATCATCTCTAGTGCAGGGTTAAGTATGTTGTGCTTTCTTGACTCAACCTTCTGGTTTTTAATTACAAACAACGACGATAAAAAAACCATATTGTGAATCAACTGCTGTGCTCTATTTTAAAACTGGTGTTTCAGGGAGCAGTTTGTCCTTTTTCTTGTCCTGGAGACATGCTACTAGTCAGTGAGTCTGTGCAGGGTAGTGTGCATAACCTGGTGAAGACTGGCAAAAGGCTGAATATTCTTGTTCACATCTGCTTTAAGGGAAGAACAGGAGAAGCTGAATGTCTGGGTAGCTCTGCTGAACTTGGAGAACATGTATGGTACTGAGGAGACACTGATGAAGGTCTTTGAGAGGGCAGTTCAATACAATGAACCTCTGAAAGTCTTCCAGCATCTGTGTGACATCTATGCCAGTTCTGAGAAGTACAAGGTAAGACAGTACATGCAGATCCCTGGCATGTATCCCATTCAGGCATGCCAGTAAACTGCAAATGCTGGCTGTGTAAGCTTTCAGATGTCAGATGTTGGGCCTGTCCTGTTCTTAATTGGAATTAATGGTTATGATTGACAGTGGGCAAGGATGCATTGATGCCTGCTTTTATGTCCTAAGTGTTCAGAGATACCCAGCCTAAGAATATGAGTCTTAAACCTACAAGGCTTTGATATGAATGTGTGATCTAACCCAATTCTGTCCTTACAGCAAGCAGAAGAATTGTACCACACAATGCTGAAGCGTTTTCGTCAGGAGAAATCTGTCTGGCTGAAATATGCCTCTTTCCTTCTGAAGCAAGGCCAGGCTGAGGCTACACACAGGCTTCTAGAGCGTGCTCTCAAGGCTCTTCCCACCAAAGAACGTAAGTTCTATCTGCCCCAGCCTTATTGAGGTCCTTAATGTAGACAGGAATGCGCTGCTCTCTGATATCTCTGCCTGTGACAGCATTTGTAATAAGTGAAAAGTGCAGCCAGCTGACTCTCAGAGGAGGGGAACTTTCAAGCTGGATGTCACTGCTAAATGCACCTCTGCTAAAGGCACCAAATAGAATTTGATGTGACGCACAAGAACAAAGCACCCAAAGCAAAGGCAGCTTTGAGTTTTACAGCCCTATAGAAAAGATCGCTTGGTCTAAGCCCATGTGTGCTGCATGATACATTATGAATATAAAAATAAACCTCTCTCTCCCACAGAGAGCTGAAACTGGAAGTTAACTGTGACCCTTCTGTATCCCACTTTGATCCAACCTTCGTCCAGAACCTCTTTACAACAGAGCCTTTTGTCTCTGGGTAGAGGAGTGCTGTCTCTGTGCCTGTCTCTGTTCTGTGTAATTCTCACTCATGTTTGATCATGTGGAAGAGAATTGCTGTGATACCCTAACATGTCATTACTTTTTCCAGATGTGGATGTAATTTCAAGGTTTGCACAGCTGGAGTTCCATTCTGGGGACACAGAACATGCCAAGGCCCTCTTTGAGAGCACTCTCAGCAGCTATCCTAAGCGGACAGACATCTGGTCCATCTACATGGACATCATGATCAAGCATGGCAGCCAGAAGGAAGTACGGTGAGTTGTGATGCAGCAGGCTGGGAAGGGGGAGAGCACACCTAAAAAGAGCAGAGGTACCCTGCAGTGTGAGGCTGTATAGGGCTTCCCAAAGCACAGCAAAAGGGATTTTTTCTTTTTTCCACAAAACTGCGCTGTGTGGAAGTGCTTATCCCTGCTGGGACTGAGGAGATTCCGAAGAGTTCCCACAGGGCAGATGGGGACTGATTTGTAAGTTGTGGCCTGCATGACAGAAATTGGAGGCCTTGCACTGAGGTTCACCTGTCCCTCTGCAGGGATTGCCTTGTATCTGAAGGGTGAGATCAATCTTGAATAATCAGTCTTTGTATCTTGTAACATCAAAATGGAAAAACATATTTTTCCATTTTTTTCCCTGAGGTGGCAAAAGAAAGTAATTATCCATATCCACTTAATGATTGCAGGGTCCAATGCAGCATCTGGATCTTTGTTTCAGTTGACCAGCAGCCATAGCATTCTGCAAGCAAGCAGAAGGCTTCTTAGAGATTTTGGCCAATTGTTGGGAATCTCTTTCTTCAAGCACCAGCACTTTGCAACATTTTAACATTTTCCCCTGAATGTTTCCCTGGACTTTCTGCTCTGTTTTAAAGACAGGGTACAGGGCTTGTATTGAGTGCTGTCACTTGAGCTGAATCACTTTGGTTTCTTGCAGAGACATCTTTGAGAGGGTCATACACCTGAGCTTGGCACCAAAGAAGATGAAATTCTTCTTCAAACGCTACCTGGATTATGAGAAAAAATTTGGTACAGCAGAAAGTGTCCTGGCTGTTAAAAGAGCAGCACTTGAGTATGTGGAGACCAAGAGTTCCCTTGCTGACACCTAAAAGTGGTGCAAATGAAAGCAGAGAGACTTGGCTTTTCATGTGTGGAGTTCTGCTGTGACTGTCCATGGACAGTGAGTTTCTGAAGAGTATTGGTCTGTGACCAAACCAGCTTGGAAAGAGCAAACAATCAAATGAAAATATTTGATAAATGTTTGCAGCTTTGTCCAGCTGTTACAAATAATCCTGGTCTATCAATTGTGTGTTTTTAAATACAGACTGTTTTGTAATCAAAAGAATCATCAGCCATTCCTGTTTTACTTTCCTGGGGAAATGGTGCAGTTATGACACACTGCTTTTAAGTACAGCAGTATCTTATAAATTGATTTTTCTCACTGTTAAGATGGCAGAGAAGATTCTTGTCTTTTGGATGAATTAATGCTTCAAAAGAAGCAGGTGCCTTTGTCTCAGGTGCCTTTGTGCTCTAGAAATTGGCAGGGCAACACTGGGTGGTAGCATAATTTAAGATGGAAGGAATCTCTTGATGATAATCTTCAAGCTCCTGCTCAAAGCAGGGGTCAGCAAGACTAGGTTGCTCAGGTGCACTCCCATTTTGGTTTTGATTTCCCCAGAATGGAGACTTCAGAGCCTCTCTGGGCAACCATCTGTTGTAACAAGTTGCTAGGGATTGATGACAGAAAAAAATAGTGATTTTCAGTAGTCGTCTCTTAAGAGAAATCACTGAAGTCAAAGAAAAAAGCGTTTTTTCTGAAAACTAAAAAGTTATCCCAGTGTAACCTTCTGCTTGGAAAAAGCCAGGTATTTTGGATACTTAAAAAAGCTGTCCCTGATGTCAGTGCCTTATGGTCCATATCCTTACAATTCTGTATTCCTCTAATTTTCCACTGAGATGTGGATATGATCAGCCACATTTTACAGAGGAGGAACTTGAGGCAAGGAGAAAACAGGGTATGCAAACAGATGTGATTATCCAGTGTAGACCCCAGCAAGTAGATGCCCAGCTCTGAAATGCCAAACTTGAAGAGTCTTACTCATTGTAGGTACTCTAAACTCAAAACCAGAGCTCTGCAGGAACCAGCTCTTCTGCCTTTGTGAATGCCCAGTGTTGGCAAGGCTGGATGATTCAGCATTTATTTCATTCCCAGGTCCTTTGGGATTCAGAAGCAAGTCATTTCACTTCTTGCCCCCAGGGAGAGCAGGGTGCTGTACTCAGATTTTGCTTAATGGTCTTGTAGTGGAGGAAGCTGACTGCAACATCCACTAGCAACTGCTGCTTTTTTAAAAGAACACAGCTTCAGATGACAGTGGCTCTTTCTCTTGGTTTAATTAGTTGCATAATAGAACATGTAAATAAGCGTTGCAATAGAAACCAAGATCCCTCAGAGGTATTGTTTCTTCTTCACTACTGGGGCTATTATAGTCTCTGTAGTAGGCAGGAAAAGTGAAAGACCTGTGTGTAATTGTGTGTACTGGAGGAGCCTGGTTTGAACCCATCTTGCTGCTGGGAGCTGTGACCTGTGGGCTGCTCTGTGATGGGATTGTTGCTGGTCTTTGGAGGAAGAGCAGGGGGTGTGAGCTTGCAGCTTGTGTGATCCTGCAGGCTGGGAAGATAGGTGGCTCAATTTTGCTCTTGGCATTTCAGTGAGAAATCTAACCCGGCTGCTTGTGCTTGTGTGTAAAACCGTGTGGGTTAATGTTCCTCACCTCAGCATTGTCACTGGGGACACTGGGTGGCAAACAGCAGGGGTATTCCCAAAGCTGTCTCAGTGGGGACCATACTTAGGGTGGCAGAGGAGAGGAGAAAAAGCAAATCTCTGAAATTGCAAACAAATTTCTGAGTGTAGTGTCTTGGTTCACTCCTCTCTGACAGCTGTCCACTCAAACATGCCTCTCCAACAAGAGGGAGGGAAAACAAGACAAGCTGGACAAGTCCCTAGTCCATCCCAGGACATGGAAAGAGAGTGGATTTAATGCAGGAGACAAGGGATGTAAACAGAACAAAAGGTGACTTGTGCTCATGGTTTATTCTTAGGATAAAAATCCATTATTAAGCATTATGTGACTTATTCCTTTCCTTCAAAGGAGGGAAGGGGAAGAGAAGGAACCAGAGTGGAGGTGGTTCAAAGGAATAGTTAGGACTATCAAGGAGGAAGGCCGGGGAAATAAAGAAAGTAAGAGGAACTCCGTTTTGTTTCAGCAAGTTACCTTGTGTCTGCTGGCTGTGTGGGGGTGGCGTGTGCATCTGCATGTTCCTACTCAAGGGCCAGTGAGAAATGCAAATGAACTCCCTTTCATCTCAAGTTAATGCAATTTCATTTAACTCCCATCTGATTATTTCTGTGGATTAGTTGTTGGTGAGGCTGAGAGCCAAGCCTTCCCACAAATGCAAAGCAAATCCGTAGAGAGGCTGAGCAGGGATCCTGGGATGCCTCGCCCATTCAGCGGTGTTCCAGCCTCTTTATGTGAGGGAATAGCCTGCAGCTCTTTCTTGCAAGACACCATACTTGTCAAAAGCTTTTTAAATAATTTTCTCTCCTTTGCTGCAATTATGTATCCTGATTTGCAAGATTTGTGCTACTCACTGCAAAAATAACTAAAAAGCCATATTACTAACTTGTATATGTGGTAATGCTTTAAAGCATTCTAGGATCATCTGGATAAAGAAGATCTGAATCTTTAATAGAAAGAAAAAGTAAGTTCCCAGTCCTTGAGTTCAAAGAGAATGTTAAATTATGCCTTTTATGCCCCCCTGGAAAAAACTCAGAAGGCAATGAAAAATAACTCTCATTTAATAATGTATTTCAAATTTCCTTGTTTGAAAGCCCCTCTGAGTTCTGTGTGTTTGAGCTGTTTTTTGAACAATTTAGGGCTTTTTGGTAAATGGCACAGTGTAAAAGGAAGTTTTACCTATAACAAAACAAGTAGGAAGAACAAACTTTTCTGTTGTGCCAGTTCTTTAAACAGTGTTGGGTACACAGGACTGACCCTTGGGAGAAAAGGGACTGTGCAATGCCAGAGGTGGAGCCTTGAAGCCATAGTCACACAGCATCATGGTGAGGATAGTAATTTTACACCTTTCTGGTTTAGCTTTCCCAGAGTATGACCAAGTCCATAAAAGAGACCTTCTGCTCCAGGGGCCAATTAAGGCAGTTGAAAGTTTTAGAAAATTCCATATTAGATGGGTAGGGAGAGTGCTGCTCCCCCCTCCTGTTCCTGCTGTCCCCTTGTTGCTCCAGGGCTGCAGTCCCAGTGCAGCTGATGGGTGAATGTAATGTGCTCTTTGGGCTGGCAGCTTTCTCATCCCCTTCCCCTCTGAGAAAGATGCTCCATTAATACAACTACAGTTACATGGTATATACACTATATGTATGTTTATATATACATATATGTAAAGCTAATTCTGGTTGAGGTCTTCCTGCAGCTTGTAACCTAAACAAAGGACTCTCATCCAATGGTTGGATGAGAAATACAATGAGATGCAGACAGTGCTATGGGTACTGATTCCTCTCAATCTCCACCTCACTACCTTGCCCCAAAGCTGTTCTGCTGATGGTGCCTCCTTCGGGTGTATAGGCTCATGGTGGCAACCATTTGGGTTCATTAGAAATTGCCAGGCACTTTAGTAAGAACAAAGGGAGTTTGGTCTCTTACCCAAATTTCAACTTGGTAATTACAGAGTGCCTCTCTGAATACCAGGCATATTGGTGATTCCTCCTGCTTTAGTCTCTGTTATTTGGTGTGTGGGTATGTTACTGACCTATTCATTCCCAGGTGATATTGCATCCTCCTTGCCTCAGGAAATATCTTGGCTTGCAAAGCAGGATATAACCAAAGGTGTGTATTCTATCACCATCTATTGAAACCAAGTGGGTCAGTCATCTTTATCTCTTCCACAACCTATCCTTCCTCCAGGAAGATATAATCTGTTAATGGGCCATTGAGTCCCACTGTATGAATGATAAAATTACATCATCCCACTGGGAGATACTCCATAGGGGGAGGAGCCAAGCCTTCCCTACCTAGATAAAATCTGAGATTTGGAGCATCAGAGCAGCCTTTTTCCACTGGATTCCAGAGAAAAAACAGACCTTTCCACATCATCACTGAAACTTCAGAGGAAAACTGCACTTTCTACAGGAGCACTGCTTCAACTGAACCACATCTGTTACTGCCGGAGGACTGCAGCCACCAAAAACGGGACTGCTACCAACACCCTGACTGACGGGGTGTCAGGTTGTATTCTGACTCTGTCAGTGTTTTGGGTTTACTCTTTGTATTACTGTATTTTTATTTTAATTTTCCTAGTAAAGAACTGTTATTCCCATTCCCATATCTTTGCCTGAGAGCTCTTTAATTTCAAGATTATAATAACTGGGGGGGTATATTTTCCATTCCAAGAGAGGCTTGTGCTTTCCTTAGCAGACACCCGTCTTTCAAACCAACACAGGGATTTACCCACTGATTCCTTCTTTTGCCTGCAAAAGAAGCCTGTGAAGTCTGTAAAGTGCTCTGGGACCTGCCCAGCATCTGCTCTTTGCTCCCCTGTGTCTCTGGGAGCAGCAGTGAGACTGTTGTCTCCAAGGGAGGTGTTCCCCAGCTCAGGGTATTGCTTTTCAGTCTCTGCCTTGAGACTGCTGATTCCTGTTTACCTGCTGAGAGAAGTAATCCTGCTGGGAGGAATGTTCCCAGTGCATCCCTCAGCTGAGCACTGATACAGGCAGTCTGGGGAAGTGGGGTGCACATCTGTCTTAGGAAGCTAAAAACAGCAGTTCGTGGCCTTCTGGGGTTGGCCCGTTCCCTTCCACCCCTTTGGCCCATTTGTGGAGGCGGCTGTAGAGGGGGAAGCCCTTGTTCTCCCGGTAGATGTAGACACCTGTGATGGCATTCCACTGGGGGCTCGGCTGGACACCCTCCACCGGGAACTCCTGCACCAGCTCCTTCTCCTCCTTGTCCAGTGCCACAAAGCCAAAGAATTGTTTCACATTCTTGGCTGCCAGGATCCTGGAGTGGACCTCGGCCGTGCGTCGGAAGAGCTTGTCCTCGTTGGAGCGGTACTGGGCCCAGTAGGACTCCTGCCGGTAGCTCAGCGGCGAGCAGCAGTGCTTCAGGCACTTGGTGAGGAAAACCAGGATGGCGACAATGCCGATGAGCAGCCAGCCGAAGAGCTGAGAGAGAAGAGAGAGGCTGCATTAGGACAAGGTGGTAAGTGGCAAGGTGGTCTTACCCACTCCCTGTGGCTTTCTCCCTGGTATGCCTACCTGGGACTCATATCTCAGCCTCCGTGTCACCTCGTCCCTGGACTTGGTGAGGTTTGCAGGGACATCCCTACAAGGGAACTTGGCCAGCACCTCGGCCCCATACTCAGCCGGAAACTTGTCCAGGGAGGATGGCTTGACAAACTCGCTGAGGGCGCAGATGTAAGCTTCCCCACGCAGCAGTGAGATGACTGACCAAGTGATGGGTGCTACAGACGCCCGGCCCAGGATGGAGCCGAAGAGGAGGAAGGTGGCAGCAGCAGAGAAGTTCTTGGTGCCACGCTTGTGGCACTCGGCCACCAGGTTCCAGGTGTGGTTGTTCCACATGACACCAATGAGGAAGAGGGCCAGGGCTGGGACACCGATGGCAGCCAGCCCATAGATGTAGTTGCGGGCAGGGGAGCAGGGGCAGTTGAAGGCAACAACTGAGAAGAGCTCCTCGCTCCCCACTGTGCCCAGGGCCACCAAACCATTGAAAATCATCACATCTTTGCTCTTGAAGAACAAGGAGAGGAAGCGGAAGTTCTCGGCGATGAGGGCGGCCATCTCGTCCAGGGGCTGAGAGGTGGGTGCTGCAGTGGGGGCTGTGCACTGAGGAACACTGCAGTGGGGGTTGAAATGGCCTGGTGCTAGCTGATGTGCAAGGAGCTGTTCCAGGAGCAAGACACCTTTGCTGGCGTCCCTTCTTCCCACCTACTCTCCCAGCCTCTGGAGCTGGTTGCTGATACCAGGGATACTTCAAAAGGGGCTGAAAAGGGACTTCACCTAAGCAATATATGAAACCTTGGCCATTTTAGTTTCCCACTAAGCCCTCCAAAAGCTTCACTACATCAAAGATCACAGGTGGCACATCTCTTTCTGTCCCTCTCAATTGCATGTTCGTCTTCTTTCCTTCTGTTTGGTTTTAGTCACCTCCCACAGAGGCAATTACTGTCAACATCACTGGCAAAGTCTTGATGATCTCCCAAACCTGCAATGAAGGAGGACTCCATGTTACTGGGAAAACTGGACCAGAGCACTGGCACTAGAATGTGTCCCCAGCCCTGCCACTGACTCACACTAGCCCAGCCACATGTGGCACATGGATGCTGGGGTTGTGCTGCTTTGAAGGTGCTCTGTGTGGCTTTTGCTTCCCTCTTTTGAGCTGATGAGTTAATATTTATTAATAGACACACATATGTGAGGAAGGGAGCAAGGGGTACTGTGAGACATCCAAGCAGATTTAGGAGCACAGAAATGGGACATAGGAGGCCCAGGCAGGAGCAACCTTTGATGAGAAGGGTGAAGGGATTCTTGGGGGCTGTTGCTACCAGTAAGAGAAGTTACTTTGCTAGAAAGCTTATCCTGATGTCCCAGGGTACAAACACCAAATGCTCATAGGGCTGGGACAGCAATTATGTGTGAGCTTTTGCTAGGATTAAGTGTGGCAGGAAGATCTCCCATCCTGCAGTTGACTGGTATAATCGTACTCCCTGTCCTGCTCTGCTCAGGAGTCCCAGCTCAGCCTCTTAATTGCTGCCCTGAGATTGAGCCCCTCAATCTGCAGCCTCAGTGCCAAAGATGCTCTTTGATGCCTTTTGCCTGTGTTATACCCCACTGACAGTGCTGCAGGCACTGATTTTTTTTAAGGTCAGGGAAATAACTGGGGAATGGATCCACACTCTCTGCAGCGATGTCCATTCTCCCATCCCATCTGCAAGCTGGATACAATTAATTTATTTGCAGACTTTCCATTAGTGCTGCATCCCCACAGGGTTTCTCCTCAGGAGACCTCAAGCACCTTGCAAGCTTTGGGAACCCTCACCCCTGTGGCAAAACTCACTGATCTCAGAGGAACTGCTGTCACCAGGGCTGCTGGAGACAGGAAGGACTTGGTTACCCAACTAACCGTCTCCAGCAGCTCGCACGGTGCTGGAAGTACTGGCACACATCTGGGGCTACCTGGGAGCCATGGCCCACAGGGCTGTCCCAAAGTCTTCCCTGAGCCACCCCAACTGCAGGGACATTCAGGCAGAAGAGACAAAGATACTTTAATCCTTATGGTCTTTTGCACAAGGCTTGCTCTTACACTGTGCTTTAAATCACTACTCTGCCTCAGTTAATCTGCTGCCCCAACAAATCCTGGTTTGCTCCCTTTCTCCATGGAGCAGGGGTGGGGAACGGGATCAGAAATTTGGTCTCTGTTCTTTGCTGTGTCTAACCTATGGCAGCCCCTTTAAAGTCAGACTGTAATATTGCTGAGTTCAAATGTAAACAGCCCTTAATGTATTCCTGCAGCTTCCCAGTTTTCCATATGCAAAACTCCCTCTGCAAAGGAGACAGACCAGCTGAAAACTGCCACCACGTGATGGGGAGCCAGGCCTCCATCTCCATGCTTGGTGGAACTCCACGTTTGCAGCCAGATGCTAAACCCACAGACTTGCTCTAGTTCAGGCATCTGTTGTTAGTTACCCACAAACAGCCCTGATAAACATGGCCCTGTAACCTTCCTGACAGAGCCTGGAAAACAGCAAAGCAAAAAGTCTGAGGAGCTGGCAAAGAGAAGTATTAGCCATTTAGAGGTTACCCTTTCTCTGCTTGGTAGTCTTGGTCTGGGAGAGAGGGTTGGGTAGAAAGGGAGAAGTTGTTTTCAGTAGGTAAGTTTCTAAGAGCCTCTATTTCTTTTCCCAAAATATATATGAAAGCAAGAAAAAATTAAGTCACTTACTTGAAAAAGTTGTTGAAACCAGTTCTGGAGCCTTCTCAGCACTTTCTGTGTTTTTTTGCTTAGGCTCTGGTCGTGGAGGGTTTCCATCAGCTCACAGGGCTGCGCAGGAGCTGGGATGCAGCCAAGGCTGGTCTGATGGGTGAAATCGAAGCTTTTGAAAACAGCCTTAATACTTTGCAAAGGCTTCTGTATGAAACGTGCCCTTCTCTGACGGCTTTTGAGAAGAAGGGAGGAGGTTCTCAGGCCCTGAGCTCTTGGGTGGGGCAAAGAGGTGCTTGGCTCTGTGCCCGGCTGAGTCACTGGAAAAAGCACATGGTTTTTCTCAGACTCATGATGCAGATGTGCAATGGCTGGCCGGGAGTTTGCCTGGAGAACGGCAGCGATGAGGCAACTTGCAGGGACGCAGAGGGGAAAGGGTGGATCCCCCCAGCCTGGGGCTTGGGTGCAGCCCCCACAGTCCCCAGGTGACACAGTCATGTCGGTGGGAGCCACTCCAAGGTCCCATGAGAAGGGGCAGAAACTTCTGCTCAGCACACGGGAGCCGGCTGAGCCTGCGGGACGGATCCCGCCTGGGTGGGTTTTTGGGGCATCGCAAGCTCCGTGGGATGCCAGGTTCCACTTCCCCCCCACGGGACCGAGCCGGCCGGGGGCTGAGCAGGGCGGGGGCCATGTGTGCAGGGCTGGGCACAGCCCGATTTTTGGCGAGTGCCGTGCATTCCTGCCTGGGTCAGCTTTTCCGCTCGCCGCTTCCTCTGTTTGAGCGATGCCTGCGAGGAAGCCGAGAGTGCCTCACTTTCTCTTTGCTCTCTCCTCTCCACCATCTGTCTCTCGGCTCCAGCTCCTGCACAGCCTGTTGCAGAAGCCGGAGGTCCCCATCTTCCTTCCCCATCCTCCTTGCCATCTTGTCTCCGGGGTAAAACTCAGCCCTCCCCAGAGAATGTCTTCAGCACACAGGCAAATCTTCAGCAACACCCACGTTCCCCTCCGCCCCGAGCAAATCTAGGCTCAGCCCAGCGCTGGCAGCTCAGCCCATAGGATTTTTGGACCGTCTTCCTTCCTACCACCAGGGCCGGGGTCCCCGGGCGGGTTTTTTCCGCTCCCAGTTGTTTGGGTGCGGTGCCTCCCTCGGCTCTCCCACGCCCTCGGAGCCTGCCTGGGGCTGGCTCCCCTGCCGGCTTGGTGGGGACCGTGGGGTTCGCTCCACGCTCAGGGCGCTGCAACAACCCGGGATCAGCACCGGGACTACAGCCCGGCTGAAATCCCAGCAGCTGTGTCAGGTTCCCTTGGGAAGGCACTCCTCCCAAAGGCAATGAGCAATGCCTCCGGATTCCAGCCGGGAGAGGAGAACCTGCCTGATCTATGAAGACTCTGAAGATGCTGAATTTACTGCATGGGGGCAAACCTCTAATCCTAAAAATCTTAGTTAAATTAATAACTTAATAATGAATAAGTCTTAGTTAAAATAACTTAGTTAATCTTAGTTCTCATTGCAAATGCATCTAGTTATTTTTGGTACCTTAATGGCTATGCCATGAAGCCTCCCATCCTTCTGTGCTGTTTGCCATCGTGGGGACTCTGAGCATACATTTCTCAGTGAGCCACAAACGGCATCGAACTGCAAATAATAGGAGTGGAAACCGCCTTTATCTTTTAATCTCCTTTGCTTTGTAAATCAGGTTTTGTGCCTATTAATTTCTGGGCAGGTGCGTTAATTAAAGCTTGGGTGTGAAGATTAATGACCAAGCCATGTCACGCTCCTTTCTCTTGGGAGTTGGCCAGATTCAGCCTGCCCTTGACTATGGGCTTGCTAAGATGCTCTCACAGCAGCCAGGAGAATTTCCTCATCGTTTTCATCCTTTGTTCTCTCCTCCCCAAAGCCTCTGTGAAGTTACACACTGATAATTAAGGTTTAGGCAAATGACAGTCACCTCAGTTACTGGCCAGTCATAATAAGTTGTTTGAACAAGAACACCACAGCAGAAATTTCAAGTAGATGAACATCTCAGAAGGGACATGGCAAGGCTAAAACTCATCCCTCAAAAGGGGTTTGTCTATTGGTAATGAAATCAGGGCCACTAGGAAACACTCTTCCAGGCTGTTATTTCTATGGTCACCTCAAGGGCCTGCATCCTGTCATCCTCTGTTTCTATGGAAGTGGGCAGCCACCTTGTATTGTGTAATGTTGGCGGTGACTTCCCAGCTTCTTCTCTCAACCCCGGGGCTGGCTCCTGCTGGTGGCCATGCACTGGCAAAACATTTCAACTCACACAGCCTCAGTGCCTCAGGCTCAGCCTGGGGGCTCTTCCAGTCCTTTTCATTGCATCCAAGTAAAGAAACACCAACAGCTTTTGTAAATAGCTTCTATAAATCCTGGTGTCTGAACACAGAGCTTGAATGGTAAGCCTGAATTATTTATTTGGTAAGCCTGAATTGTTTATCCTTAAACAAACACCCAGGCAGGTTTTTCACAACAATCTTTGTGTCAGGGAGAGATACAGGAAAAATTGTAAGAACAAATTGTCCTGAGATGGATTTGTGGCTGGGTGTTGGCCTGGCCCCTTCCCCACTCCCTGCTGCTGAATGCTAGCTGCTCTCCTTATCTGGACACTTCCCTCAAGGAGCATCTCTGTGGAATCGTGCATTTAATTGTGAATTTAATGGTGCCTGTAACACCAACCACACTGTTTCTGTCACATGTAGTGTGATATGGGATGTCTCTTCACTAGCTCTTCACTGCTTTGGTCAAATTTATTTTAAAGCTTTTCTTGGCTTGGAGCCGTGTGTCTGTGGGGATGTAGTGTGTGGAGGGGTAGTGTGATCTTTTAGCGTTTCACAGCTTGGCAGGAGAAAGGGGCACTCCCAGCTTGTTTCCCCACTAGGGGATTTTTAATACTGCCTAAACCCACATGCACTGCTCGGTGCTGAGCATGTCATGAAAGAGAGGAAGTTTTGCACATCTGGTAGTGTCTGTCTTGGCAACTGCCAGAACACCAACCTGGTACTCAGTGGTGTGGGACACATGGCACATCTGGCTGTCACATTGCACCCTTCAGCATCCCTGGGGCTCGTCCATCATGGCTTTGAAAAATTGTCCCTCCTGGCACAAAACTCATTACCTGAATTACTGATGCTGTAGGACTGGATGTGAGAGCAGATGAGAGCAGATGGGATACACTGCCACCACTGAGCCCGTTGGGTGCCTGTTCCCTGGAGCTGTTGTGGCACTGGCCCTTGCCTGTGCTCTGGCTTCTTCTGCCCTCTCTGCAGCCCATCTCACAAAAATGTGATTCTGTCTCTGCACAGCTCCGTGGGCCCTCACACCCAGCTGTAGTAGGCAGCTGTCTCTCTTCGGGGTGCACAGGGGTGTGGGGGGGGCTGCCCTTCTCCTGCCCAGCCATTTCTAGTGGGGAGGGCAGGTGGGTGGAGGTGCAGTGGGGGCTTGCATCTGTGCCAGCTCTTCAGGGCCATGTTCATGGTGCCCTGGTCTGTGATGCCCAAGAGCTTCTCGGCAGCTTCCCCCACATCAGCAGGAACTTTCCTGGGCAGGTGGAAGCGAGCAGCCGCTAGGTCTGTGCTCATGCCCTCAAAGAACTGCTGGATGCAGACCTTGGCAAAGCTCCTGGCATGCTCTGCACATGTCTCATCGAACAGCTTGCGCTCGATGTCGATGTAGTGGGACCAGTATCTGCTCTTCAGGAAGGCAGCCTGGCTGAAGCAAGGCCGAAGCGATCTGACCAAGAAAGCCAGAATGGTCATCAGCAGCACAAAGCACCAGCCCAGAGCCTGCAGGGAAGAAGGGGAACTAGAGCTGTCACAGGCAGGCAGAGCACATGCCCAGCAGAACCAGCCAGCAGAACCCCCCTGGTTTGCAAACAAGCCTGACTCCACTTTGAGCTGTTTCACATTTGGCTGGGTTTACACTGCAAAACTGCAAAACATAGGACAAGGAGGCCCTATGAACCATTTGCATTGAAATTTTGTTCAGTACATCCACATAGGCAGCGGAGCTTCAGCAGGCACTGACCATAAGTAACACCAGGGCTGAATCCTATACCCAGCCCTTGGTCCTTCCTCCAACACGATGGTGCCTCACCTAGGTCTAGGATAGCCTGTGTCCTCTGACTTGCAGTATTGTCCCAGACACTCCCTGGTTTATGCAGCTGTCTACCTCTTTTTTCTGAGCTGTTTAACTTAGTAACATCTACTGTGAGTGAGCAGCAGTGAAAGCTCCCCTGTTAATGGGGTCTGACAGGAAGGGTGAGATGAGGGCAGAGCCAGGACCAGTCTGTCTTGTTCACCATCAGTCTTAGCTCAAGCTGCCTCCAGGCTGTACTGGCAGAGCTCATGAGGTTCAACCCTCCTGGAATTGCAGCCCCCTAAAAGAGCACCTGGGTGGAGTTCTATGTGGGACCTCTTGTTTTTCAGCTCCCAGTGCTTTCCAATTGGGGTCTGCCCAGGAAAATCTGCTTTGTGTCTTTGGAGAAGTCCCTGTAGCTCCATTTCTCTTAAAGAGGATAATAACTCCTGTCTGTCCTAATGAGGTCAGGCAGAAGGGCTGCCCATAAATGGGAGTGCATGAGTGACAAGTGTTTCAGACTATCCTGTCTCCAGCATGGCCAGAAGCAGAGGGCTTGAGAGGAATTAAGCACAGGTCAAGTGATTAGTGGCATCTTCATTTGTGGTTCCCTGGGATGGTTAATAAACACACATTGACTGTTCCCACACAGCGGCAGGAACAAGTGGCAAAGATGGTTATCGGCCCTTTGCTTGCACATGTTGTAATAAGAAGCAAGAACAACTGATGGGTTATTGGGGAGGGTGACAACCTACCAGCCACTGATCCATCTCAGCCCCTTCTGAATTTGCTCTGAATAAATACATGCAGATGGTTTGCCTGTCACTGCTCTGCAGCCCCGGGCTGCCCAGGCAGGAGAGGGAGCTAATTATCAGGATGACCTACAGCTACAGCCTCTGCATCACACTGGAGGCATAACTCCACAGAGCTGAGTCTGAACACCTTGTACCCCTGCAAAATCACCAGTCTCTCCTGTTGCAGCTTGATTGCAACAAGGAGATTCTGTTGGGGGAAGAGCTGAGGCTGGCAGTGCCTAACCCCAAGCCACCAGTGAGAGCACAGCCGTGGTGCCTCTCTTACCTGTGAGATACAGCGCAGGTACCTGACGGCCACTTCGTTGGCAATGAGCTGCTGCCCATTGTAGATGTCCCTGCAGGGGATTCGGGCGAGGACCCGCTGTATCTCCCCTTGGGAGAGGCGGGGGTAGCTGGCATTGCCCAGGCTCTCCACAGGCACCGAGGTGCAGAAGGCACAGGTGATGCACTTGCCATCCAACAGTGTCACCGACACCCAGACCACGGGGGCGATCAGGGCCCGCTGTGCCATGGAGCAGAACATGTAGCGCAGGACAGCCGGGTCCTTCCCCCGCTGGCCCTGCGGCCGCCTCCACTCCTCTGCCAGCATGGAGATGTTGTTGTTCAGCACAAAACCCAGCAGGAACAAGATGAAGGGGGGCACCAGGAGGATGCCCAGCCCATAGGCCAGGTTGTAGTGTGGCAGGCAGGGGCAGCTGAAATCAAAGGCTGAGTACATCTGGGTGCTGGCAAGGGCCATGATCCCACAGATGCCATTCATGAAGGACTCCTGGTTAGACTGGAAGAACTGGAAGATCATCCGAAACTTGTCCATCTTTGCTTGATTCCTTCCCCCACCAGGGTCCAAGCTGTGGCCTCAGTTTATTTCATTCTTTCAGATTTCCTCTTCAAAGATGACATCACCAAGTTTCTCTGAGGTTCACTGTTTCATTCATGCACTCTTACAACCCCATTATTTAAAGTAGAAAATTCAAGTATTATTTTCTGATGATTTTGCTGCCTACAAAAGTTTAGAGCTTGCTTCCTCCTGCTCTTCTTTGAATCTGGGACCTGGGTTGTTTCTGGTTTACAAAACCTGATTTCATTCTTCTCCACATCCCCATTTCTGCAATCTTCCAGCCACCAGTCCTCTTTGCTGGAGGGTGCAGGTGTTACCATGGCTGTGTCCTCCCCAGAGCACTTTTTGCCCTGGGCAGAGTTGGCTGATTGGCCTCTGTGAACCTGTTTGCAAATGCAGGAGGTGGGTGCTCCTCCCAGGACTGAATAGGACACCCCACCTCTGCAATGCTGGCACACATGGAAAAACTGGATTCTAGAGCTTCCCCCCTCCCTCCGTGTGTCTGCCTTGCCTCAGCAGCACCTGTGGCATGCACCTTGCAGGTCCGCCAGCCCCTACAGATGTAGGCTGCTTCACTGGGAAATACCTCTTCTTTTTTATTCTGCAAAGGGAAGGGAAAAGGAAAAGTAGAGGAAGGAGAGGTAACAGTTAGGCCACGCTCAGCTTCTACAGCACAAATCTAAAAGAAGTGGATGGTGTTGATGGTGTGCTCCTGCATCTCAGTTCCCAGTTCACAAAGCAGCCTTGGTGCACTTGGTTGCTCCCTCAAGCTGGCCAAAAGGTGGGGGACTACTGTTCACAGTCTGTAAAACAGAGATGGTGGCAGTGGCTCAGTCACTCCTGTCCAGGCACCACCTGAGCTGCTGATGTGAGGATCAAGATACATCTGACTGGGCAGCAGTGTGACTGCAAAGGTGGCTGGGGGACATGTCACCAAGGGAAGCTGTCCATAGGTGGGTGGCACAAGGAAGACACAGGAGAGGTACCTTCCCCCAAGGTTTTGCAGTGTGTCAGTGCAGATGTAGGAAGCCAGACCAGGTGTTTTTACCATTAGTCAGTGCTTCAGGCTCTGAGTCTGCCCCGCACCAGTCCCGGGGCTCAGTTGATTATGCTGAGTTCACCCTGAGATGCCACCACAGAGGTGAGCACAGAATGCGTGGGTAATACCTGAGTAGTCTTAGCTCTGCTTGCTGTGGAGAGGTTAATTGCATGATCTCATCAAATGGGAAGAGATTTTGCTGCATGAATATAGATGAGGCCTATTGTATTGCTAGCTAAGAGCTCAGACTGGCTTCTCTATTCACCTGGAAAATGGCTTTTTGAAGGGCAGTTCACATCAAAGCCTTCATGAATCAGCCTTGTAAAAAGCTGAGAGCTTTTTGATCTCCAGGAAACCCTGCCTTTTATTAAACATGGATGAAAGGCCTGAGTCTGCTTGTGTACAGCACTACAACTCTCACTGAAGCCAACAATAGGTCAGTGGGAATAAAAAAAGAGCCCATAGAAGACAGTGCCTGGGTCTTTCTTTCCATGTTGCTTTCCATGTTAGGAAGGACTTTGTTTTCATGAGCTTCCCAACAGAAAGTTCACTCTAACTGATTTGCAGGGGAAGGCAAAGCTGACGATTCCTCCCAAATCCCAACTTATTTGTGTTCTGGAAACCCTGTCCTGAGAGAGATGGTACATGCCCAGGACCCGGTCCTGCACCTGCACACCAAGACAGACTCCAAGGTTTGGAGTTGAGGGGGGCTTTGCATGTCCCAGTCATTGTAAAATATAGAAAGGAGGGATGTGAAAGTAGTAACAATTCCCTTCAGGAGAGTTTAGGAAGTGACTGGGAAAGTTGTCTTTGCAGTCTGCTCTGCTGTTTCACAGGCTCTTGGCAGGTGATCCTCGGAGGATCCCTAAGGATGCCCAACATATCTGCAGGTCAGGCATCACAGCAACCCTGAGAGACAGAGAGATATTTCTGTGTTGTCTCTGTGTGTCTCTGAAGTGTGTGAATGACCCTCTCTGCCCCAACTTCCACAGGAGGGTACACACTCTTAATAGAGCTGGTGGGAAGGAGACCTCTGGAGATTTTTTGGTCCATGCACCACTCCCTGCACAAAGCACATTCAGCACCACATATAATTGGGATATGAATATTTCCATAGATAGAGGTGCCCTAGACTTCCTGGGCAAGCCTTTCCATCACCCTCAAAATCACTATTCTCTTCTGTTTAAATGAAATTTCTTGCATTTTGGGTCTATTGTCTCTTGTCCTGTCATGGGGTGCCAGATACCACTTTCCACAATAGACAAGAGTTCTTGGGCTTTAGAGGAAACACAGCAGGAAACTCAGGGAGGCTGGGAGGAATGAGCACCCAAGGCCCCAGCCAACTGAAACTGCTCCATGACCAGACCAAACTCTCCCAGCAGCACGTGAACCTTTGTAGACCTTCAAAATCTGTGGCAGCACCATTAAATCCTCCTGTTTTCTCCCTCCTGGTACAGATAACAAATCAGTTCCTCTTTCCCTTTTTTGCATTTCATATTTTGTGGCCACACTGGAATGACTTAAAACCTGAGAACATGGAAAGCAGCATGCAAAGGGAACTGCAGACCTCAGCTCTGAGCGTGTTAGGGAAATACCCAATTTGACTAGTATGGAATGGTGAGTCCAAACTGAGCAGCAGCTCAGATTTGTGATGTTGTGTCTGATAAAAGTAAACCAGAGATACAATTCAAAGTGCAATGCTGATTTCAAATATGAGCTCAGAAGCTCTCTGGATCTAAAGAGCTCTTGAGGAGAAGACCACTGTGTTTTTCCCTACCAGCATGAGCCACAGCTGGCTCTGTGCACTCTCCTAGCATATCCAAGGGAGCTCAGGGACTCATCCAGGTCTGATTTTGCTATGCAAATAAGAAAAGCTCTGCAGCCCATCCCTCTGTGCCCTGCAGCTCCTGACTGGGCCTCAGTGGGCCAAGGGGTGCAGCTGCCCATAGCTGGGCTATGGAGTTATTTTGCCTACCAGTGTTTTACCCAGTACATCCTCATTCTCTGGCCTGTGGATACAAACATCCTGGGGAAGAGGTGACCCACCTGCCAGCAGCTTGACAATTCAGTTTGGGGGATTAATATGCATTTTCATTTTGATCCCTCATTTTGGATTTAGTCCCAATGTGGTGGCAGGTTTCTCTGCCCCTATCCCACCTTCTTCTTTCCTCCTGGAAGCCTTGCTTGCCCCACCTATCCTCCACACACACACAAGGAGACATTTCTTCTTTACCCCCACCTCCTCCCAGCCTTTCCACTTTGCATCTCTCCCTCCAAGAGACAAAGTGGGCACCAGTGTGAGGTTCAGCCTGGAGGAATAGATAGGTCGGTTCTGGGTTATTTTGCAGCAAAGACTTTAATGTATCCAGGCAGCAATGCTGGACAGAAGTACCAGTCAAACTGGCACCATGTACAGTGGAGGCTGGAAAAGGCAGGTGAGAAAGCAATTATCATTAAAGGCTCAGAGATAGTGTTACATTCAAACAGCTTTGAAACTGTGGATGGCAATACCCAAATAAGTGTAGCATGGATGATCCTCTGGATAGGTCAGCTTGTACTCAAATCCAGCAGGGGGGTGTTTAAAATCTATGTTCTGACTTCTCAGGCAGAGTAAGTGTTCCCTTTCCATGGCTTAGCACCAGTGCTTACAGCAGCTACCTAAACCCCAGCACAGCCCCGTGGTTGTGTTAGCAAAGCCTCCTTCTTCTGTTCCTTCTGCAAATCCAACCCAATCCAATCCTTATTCAGAGGTGTCTTCAATTAAAGTTATGCTGCTCCATGAATTTCAGTGCAGATGGGAAGACATAGGAGGTGGTTTTTCCTTTCTGAGTAAATATGTTGGTGTGGTACTAAGAGAGTTGCCAATTAAATAATTTCAGTGTCAGCTCTGATAATCCTTTGAACCAGGTTTCACCGGAATGGACAGGAGCTCCTCACACCTCTATGTGTGTATGGTTTGTGTAGGCAGCCAGATGTTGCTGCCATGGTTAAATCCTTCCTCAAGCCAGAACACTTTTATCACAGCTGTAAGAAGCTGCAAACTCTTTGACACGACAAAAATGCCCCACATTGCCCTTGGCTGAGAAATGTCATTAACAGTGACTGGGACCCTTGGACCCTCAGAACTAGCTGACTTCGGAGGTTTTGCAAGGCATGCCCTGGAGTGGAGCCTTGGGGCTGGAGTTTTGGAGGAAGCTCTGAGCACCACTGTCATCTGCCTGCTGGTCTTTGCTTTGTGCAGATGTTTGGCAAGGCTCCTTCTGTGTCTGCAGGACAAAGCCCTCTTTACACACTGGTGTGTGTGGGGAATTTGGAGTGGGTGCTGGTGTTGTCTGCCCAGGGCAGAGGGGATCTCTCTCGCACCAGGGGATGCCTCTGGTGTGCCTGGCTGACATCCAGGGGAGGTTTCTCATAGTACCACGTTTTCAGAAGTTTGTTCACCTGGTCCTGATCTGTGATGCCCCGGAGAAGATCTTCCTCTCCTTCAGCCCGCTCTCCCTCCCTAGGCAAGCTGAAGCTGTGCAGTTTGATCTCTTGCCGCATGCTTTCAAAGAAGTGGAGGATGCATTCGTGAGCAAAGAGCCGGCTGTGCTCACAGCAGGATTCCTCAAAAATCTTTTGCTCGATGTCAATGTAGTTGCTCCAGTGACGTGCCTGCAGGAGGGTGGCCTGGTTGAAGCAAGGTCTGAGCCAGCGGGCAAGGAAAGCTGCTATGATAAGGATCAACAAAATGCTCCAGCCAAGTGCCTGTGTGATAAGAAGCAGAGATGTAGGAGCAAGACAGACACAAGGACAGGCAAGAGCTCTTTGCCTGTATCAGTGAGACAGGGAGTTTGTGTGGCTGGAGGGGAAGTATGATGTGTCTGGACTCCTGTCTTTGATCTGTCCCTGTGGTCCAGCACCCCATACTGCATCCAGAGGGTTGGTGTAACTTCCTCCCAGAGAGTATGGGATATTTACCTGTGTATGAATCATTCAGTAAGGATAACTGATTGGAAAGTTGCCTGGAGCAAGCAGGCATTTGCTATGAGCATAGCAGTGCCCCAGGCAAAGGGGACTTTAGTGCTCTCCTTTGGCATTTCTTTATCTCTGGTGATCTTTATCTGCCACCTACACTAACTCCAGGGTCCAGGGGTCTACGGGCAGCTCACTTTGATAAGAAGGAAGGGGTTGTTTTCAATGACCTTCCAGCAGTCCTGATACCTGACCTGGCACTTCTATACCAAGAGCTGAGGCCACTCAGGGGTCCACTCTCTGTTGTGCCCTGTTCTATTACTTCTGAACAATCTGTTTTCATCTTGCACTGTCCTTAAAACAGTGGGTCCTGTCTGCAGGGTGAGCAGTTAGAAAGATCTTTTGACACTGAACAGGGCTTTAGGAGACACATCCTTTATTATCTGGTTTAGAAGCTGCTGGTTCTTTTATTAAACCATTGATCATTTCTTTCCTTTTCCCTACCTGACTCAAGATTATCACTTAGGATAGCAATATTTGGAGGCAAAAAGAAGCCCAGAGCAGCCTTGCTCCCAGCCTGACCACAGTGAAGTGTTGGCAAATCAAGGAAGAGCAGGAGCAGATGCCACATGCCTGGTCACCTCACCGCCGTGAGAGGCTCTGCCAGCAGTGACCCACCTGAGACCAGCAGCGCAGGTACCTGGACACTGCCTTGCGGGACGTGTTGTTACTCATGAGCTCCTCATCCTTGCAGGGCACCTTGGCCAGCAGCTGCTGCACCTGCACTGTGCTCACATTGGCCATGCCCACAAACTTTTTGGGGTCCATGGAGCCACTGAAAGCGCAGATGAGGCATTTGCCATCCAGGAGGGTGACTATGATCCAGACAACAGGGGCAACCATGGCTCGCTGCATGACGGAGGAACACATGTACCTGGAGCAGCAGAGAGAGAGGTGAGTGGGTTAATGCTGGGAGCCTTCTCCTCCTCCGGAGCCCTGAGGGATGCAGGCTGTCCTGTGCCAAGCAGTCTTTCCAGACCCAGGGAACTTACTCCCAGGGCTGGCCTCATCATTGCTCCAGCTGATGCTTCTTCTGCCTTGGGATGTTTTTGTTGGTTCTGCCTCTCAGTGAAACCTGCACTACTAGCACATGGCAGCGCTCTGTGTGCTGTCTGCACATCATGTGCTTGCCTTGACTGTACCCTTATGTCTTCCATGCACAGATCTTTGTCAGCTCTCCCCTGTCTTCCACATTCACAGTTCCTGTTTTCATCAGTTTCAATCTGGAAAATCCCCTTTTTACTGCAGCCTTTCTTGCCCCTCTCTGAGCCAATCTGTGTATTGCACAAAACTTTGCGTGTAACAGATGGAATATGACTCTCCTCACCCTTCCACCAGTACAAATTGGTAAAAACTCAGGTGAAGGGAGGGAGACCATGAGACTTTTGATAAAGAATGACTGTGATCAAAATGCCACACTTTCTGCATATTTAAAAGCAAATGCCTCATCTTTTAGCACATGGAAGCCCCAGGAAACACCCGTGAGCACATGACAGGGCAGCAGCATAAGCCCAGGTGTTGAGGCACTGCTGCTGTCTTTAGCAGGGATGGAATGAGACTGCCTTAATTTCTGCTGGATGTGAACGCATTTACCATACCCCTGCCCCTCCAGAGTCATGGGGACAGGTCTCAGGAGACAAGCTTACCAGAAAATTAATCTACCAGGAGAATAAAAGCTATGGAGAAAGACAGCTAAAGAGGAGGTGAGAAGAGGGATGCCATTGCTGCTGCTAACCCCACCTGATGACAGCAAGGTCCTTCTTCCTGTGCCCCGGTGGTCGCCTCCACTCCTCCAGCATCACCAGGGACTGTCTGTTGAGGATGAGGCCACACAAGAAGAGGATGATGGGGGGTATGAACATGATTCCCAAGCCATATGCCATGTTGTACTGGGGCAGGCAGGGACAGCTGAAGTCAAAGCTGGTGTACATCTTTACACTTGCCAGGGCCAACAGCCCACAGATCCCGTTCATGACAGACTCTGAGTTGGACTGGAAGTACTGGAAGATCATCCGGAAGCGGTCCATCTCCTTCTTTTGGCCAGAGGTGCTCCTCCTGGGAAATCCTTCTGCTGCCACAGGGCAGGGGGCACAGCTCAGGCCCCAGTGAGCAGGAGGATGAGGATGGAAGAAAGTTGCTGTGGTAGGGGGAACACCCTGTGCTGGGGCTTCCCCACTGGCACACAGCTCTCACAGATTATCACCCAGTGCTTGTCTTCCAGGGCAGTTGTAGCTTTTCTAGGTGAGCTGATGGATACAGCCTCCAGCCGCCCTTTTCTTCATCTTGTTTTTCATTTTCAGAGGCGTCCCACTTGGCAAGCAGTGACAGCCTCTAGCAGTGCCTGGTCCCTCCCTCCAGGGGATGGTAACACTCTAAGGAGAGCCATTGGTGGATGCCTGCGAGCTGCTCTCTCTGCTGATTGAAGCCTGTTGAGTGATCTACCGCCCAGGAGAAACCAGGGGAATCAAATGAGCTCACCTGTGTTCTGCTGCTGCCCCACTTCTCTTTGTGTGTCCCTGGCCCTGTGTGGGGCAGGGGGGAAGGCAGGGAACACACACCTGGCTCTGAATGTGCTGCATGGCTGCAAGCTCAGATTTCCCTATGAAAATGGGCTGAAAGGACCAACCCTCTAGTCATGAGGATGTTAGAATCGATAGCTTTCAAAGCCTGGAGCAGCACCTGGGGGCAAAAGCTGCTCTTGGCTATGCATCCTATATATACTGGGATATTTGTACCGTAATACATCCATGTCCAAGGCTCTTGCACTGGGATACTTCTGGCTCCTCATCAGAGGGCACAATGCAATCAGAGCAGCTGTTTCTTTTGTCCCATGGGACTGGATTATCATCTTCATCATTGTTTTGTCTCAGAAGTTCATTTTACAGGTAAATAAAACTCATTATCACACAAGGAAGTTCTGGGGATTTTCCCTGACGTATTGAACATAATTTTCCCTTCTCTAGCTTTCCTCTGTAAACATTTACAGGTTTCTTCTCAGCTCAGGTTTCCAAATGCATTCAGGAAGAGGGGAGGAAAAAAGTGCATTACTTTTAACTATTTTGTTTAGGAAGAGAGGAATTATCTCCACTGAAATACACGATCTGCCAGCACTGGGGCTTCTGCCCATGCTGTCTCCCACTGCAGGACTGGTTGCCTTGATGGGATCATGTTGAAAGGGATCAGCAGGAAGGAGGTGCCTGTAGTTGTTCACAGGCACACACAGATGAATCACAGATGAATGTCATCTTCTCCAATCTGAACAGTAGCTCGCACAGTTACTTTAATGAAATTCATTTGCCCCAACCATAAAATTTGTGCTCTCTTCTACCTGAGAGGGAATTGCCTGTTAATGTTCTTCCATCAGCAATAAAACCCCCTGGCTAATCAGCTCATATTTCCATTTTGCCATTATAGGACATCAGGACCCCTCCACATTGCTGTTATAGGGCATCATGACCCCTGGCTGAACTCCATAGCTGATTTTTAGCAAGGGTGCAGCTGGTTAAGTTGGTTCTCAACTGCTTTGGTACTCAGTGGATTTCTCATTTAATGGCTTACATTTATGTGCTGACTCGGCTTCAGAAAGTGCTGTGCACTCTCTGTAGAACAATTACTTTAGAAAAATCATTTTGCCTTTCCAGCTCTCCTGGGCAAAAACATAGTAAAGGCTAAACTGGTCCTTTCAGCTCAGGAAAATAAGATGTAAAAAGAGTAGGAAACCTCCTCTGGACAGGACAATCTATAAGGGAATTTTACTTCTCCCAAGTGCCATCTCCTGACCTGGATATTAGAGGTCTGTAAAGGATGCCTCAGGGTGTGCTCTGTTGTGATTGGGAACTCACCAGTGATTCAGAGCTGAGACATGGAGTTGTTGAACTGTACAGGAAAGGGAATATTCCTTAACTTGCAGAGAAAGTCATTCACAGCTTCCTGGGGAAAGAGAGAAAGGACTATTGAGGTAAATAAATTGCTAGAGATGGACAAGGGTTCAAAATGTTTCTCAAATCAGTGTTTATCACATTTGATTACTCAGTCCTTAGGACAAAAGGAAGAGGAAACAAGGATTAAAATAATCTCCTCTCTTCCAGCAAGTGAGCCTGCCCCATTTCCCCAGCAGTAGTCACCCTGCTGAGCCTGCTGTGAGGATGCCTGCAGCTCTCTAGGGCATCATCCTTAGGCCCTCCTTGATAGCAAATCTCCAAAACCATGCTGGAAGCTGTTGTTTCTCAGTGCATCTTTTGGAGGGCCAGGTTAAACAACCCTGTGCTTTTGCCTCAGCACTGCAGAACATAGAGCAAAGGAGGGGGCCTCCCTTCCCTGCCCCTTTATGGGAGTAAAATACCAGCTGTAGGCTTTTTGCCTCAGGTGGTGGGGAGGGTGGCGGGTACAGGTATGAGAAGTATCTCTGGTTTTGGGGACAAGGATGATTTCATCACCAAAATTTCTATTGGTCATTTTAAATAGGATAAGGTCAGCAGAAAGGTATGGTTGGTTTTGTGGCTGAGCCTGTGATCCTGGAGCAGCACTGATGCTGTGCATGTGTGGCTTCTGGGGGTGTGCACATCCAGAGCAAGTCCTTATCCATGTGTTTTGGTGGGGAGCAAAGGCCAGCAGTGCAGCTCACACTCCAGCCTCCCTTTCCTCTGCTGGGACTGGACCATCTTTCCCACAGGAAATCCAGTGTCCAGGAGCAGACATTTCTCCCATCCTGAAGCTTGCTCTGCAGGAAACTGGCCTTTGACAAGAACACTTTTCCCAGCAGTAGGGAAGGACCCACAGGGCTCCTGCAGGAGCATGCCTGACCTGTGGCATGGGAGGTGATGGGTTACCTCACTGGGAGCCATTTGCAATTGTTTATAACTGACAAATTGTTTAATTACCTGGACTGACTTTTTTCTTTCTGTCCTGAATGTGTGCCTCAGGCAAAAACTGTTACATGGATTGGTCAACTGTTCCTTAGATGATGTAAGGGCATGAAAAAAAAAGTACACACACACACACAAAAAGCACACAAAAAGAAAAAAATGACTTCTTGTCCCTTGTTAAAAATGTGGGGTTGTACAATTGTTCTGAAAATGCACAGCAACTCTGACATCCACCTAGAGGCACCGTCCTGCTCTAAGTGGGTGCTGCAGTCAGGGTACCCCCCGAGCACCACAGATCACTGAGTTATTACTCTGCTCATTTTTGTGCCTCTGCTGCTGGATGATAAATCAGGATGCAGAACTGTCCCAGCACATTCACAGACTGCAGGACATGGCTATGAAATGAATTTAGTTCTGAATGTGTCTTGTTTTCCCAATGTTCTGGCTCACTAATTGTCACATGGGGATGCCACCTCCACAGGGTGTTTGTTTAAAACAAGCACTGTATGGCCACAAGGAGCAGGTACTAAGCAGTGTGTGTTCCTTACCTCAGTTTTCCTTTATGGAGTTTAGATTGGATCCACATGAGCTCTTTCTCTGGGTACTGGGAGGGTGAGTAAGCCACTGGTGGAATGTCACATCCCTGTGATGTGGGAGCACCCATGCTTTCCCAGGTCAGCGTGGGAGGACTGCAGTCCAGTCTCTGTTCTGGGCACCTCTCAGCTGGTGAACTGGAAAACCCCTTCCCCTTGGCTCTGTTTATTCAGAGGACAAGGGTTAGTGCTTTTTCAAGGCTTACAGGAAATTTGTCACCTTGTGTTTGAGTGAAGGCCATTGCCACTGTATATGGCCTTTCCCAGCAGCAGTTTTCTGTTTCTCTGCAGCTCAGGTGAGCCTGTTGCTAACACTTGTGCCCACAGGGAGACACCCTGAGAGCCTGTCTATACTTGGCGAGCAGGTTGCAACTGAGCTTTATCTTCTGTGGCCTTTTCCAAACAGTTTGGAGGTCCAGTCTCCCACTGGTATCCAAGGACAGCAGAGCAACATGTTTGCCTTCTTTTTTTCTCCAAATCTGGCAGAGGATTTTAGTCCTCGCTGCTTGGAAATCATTCAGCATCCTCAATTTATCACATCAGAAGTCAACTTCCATTTCAATTGCCCGTGAAGATGGACATAGGCAGTATTTCCTCCTATGCAGGCTTCTGATGGTCACAGGAAGCCGTGACAAATTATACCTGAATCTGTGACTATGTGGGTATTTTTGCACAGCTGTGTACTCTGTCCAGGCTAAGCAAATAATGAGTAATGACCATTAAATGATTAATGAGATGCTAGCAAAAATAATGGCAGCATTGTAAAATGTAGTTTGTCTTCACTAATGATGTTCTCTGGAGATTAAATACTCCTGTGTTCTGCCTTGTAACTTCATTAAGGCACCAACATGTAGCTGACTGCCTGTGAGGAAATACATGGCTTAGTTATGTATTGTTCTTCTTAAGAGCTCATTATATATTGCTGTCCTGGCTATTAGTACTTTGCTTTTTGGCTTACTTAGAAGCCTTATTTCTGATCTCTGTGTTATCCCAATCTTGACTTAACTCACACCATTTCTGACTGACAGGGATTTTTGTAAGGCTGTTTATCTGCTTGGCTTGGAGCTGATGCTGCAGTGACATCATTTGAGATAGAGTCTCTTCTCAGCTAAGAGGGAATTAGGGAATAAGGTGGAGAATTAAGAAAACAGACGGATCTCTAAACATCGCAGCTCAGTGATTTTTCAGACTTTTTCTGGTTTGTTAATGCTCACATATATGCTGGGGGGGGCATTTTGTTTGTTTGTTTGTTTATTTGTTTGTTTGTTTTTTGTTCTTTTTCCCAGACACTCAAAATTAAGCTTCAGACCTGGGGGATCCACAGTTTTTAGGATGAAAACCACTGATAACAAACTTTTCTTAAGAGATCAGTTTGTCTTTAGTTTGCAGAGATGTTATAGAGACTGTTTAGATGTTTAAAAGGAAATGGGAGTTGAGTGACAAAACCCATCTCAGTGCTATAACTTTGGGCTTCTGCATTTGGATTTAAGGCTGACCTCGTCTTTGTCCAGTGTGACTACTCTAGGAAGCAGACCACATCCTTCTGTATCTGGATTCATGGCTTTTAAGTCAAAATTTCTCTCTGTACTGTGTTATTAATTCACTGAAACCCCTTAGGTAAGTCATATCTAAAAACTGATGTTGCAGAACTTTTGGAAAGAGTGAACCTATACTTCTCTAATTTGTGTGTCAGAAATGGAAAAATTTGTAAAGATGAGAAGATAAATTTATAGTTAATTTTGCCCTTTTTTTTAACTTGAAGGATGAAGCACAGCTGATCGTGTTTTCCAATCAGGCATTGGGCTATGAAGCATCTCCAAGTATCACTGCTGTATCCTGTGGTGCAGGAGCTTTAAAATTGGGGAGTGAAAAGCGTCTACATGCAGAGGAATTAGAGTGGGGGGAAAGGAAGGAAGGAAGGAGGGGAGCAGAGCAGAGCAAAGCCTCGAAACGGTGAGGAAACAGCTTTTCTTGGTGCCACAAAAAGCAGCGCAGCGCTCTGAAGCAGAGTGTTTGAGAAGAGCGAGCTGGTGTCCTTGTCCTTAACTTGCAAGGGGACCCGCCACCACAGAGCGGTGCTGCGGCTCCTCCGGGCGCTGCCTTCCGTCCCTCCCCTGTCCTTCCCATAGTACTCGGAGGCAAGAGGGAGATTTTTTCAGGAGTGCTGAGCATCCCTGGAAGCGGTGCCAGGCGGATCAGCACAGCCAGCGCTGCTGTGGTGCGCTCAGGGATCGAGTGGTCAGAACTCCCGTGGCACCGATGTGATGCTGGAGCACAGGTGTCATTCAGGATGCTTGGGTTCATCTCGTGTATGCATCTCTACTACAAATATTTATGAGGTTTTAGCAGACGTCAGGCATTTTCTGGGCCGAAAATGTGCTAGAGCAATGTTAAGCCTTTCTTATATGCTGCAAAAAAATTGCAAAGTAACTGAGAGAGAAGTAATCCCACTGTCAGGGCTGGGTGGTGGTCAGGATCCACTCCTCTCTGCTGAAAACCATCGAATCGTAGAATATTGCCAGTTGGAAGGGACCTGTAAGGTTCACTGAATCCAACTCCCTGCTTCTGACAGGGTTAGCTAAAACTAAATCAGGTGTCTAAGAGCATCATCCTTGAACTCTGTCAGGCTTGGTGCCATGGCCACTTCTCTGAGGAGTATATTCTGACTGACAACCCTCTTAGTGAAGAACTTTTTCCTAATGTCCACTCTGAACCTCCCTGAGATCTGCCTCTAGGAATATTTGCAAATACAGAGGTACCCATAAAATAGAACTAGTTACTACGGGGATTTTTTTTTTAGACCTTGAAAAAGATTTGCAAAAGGGAAAAAGAACCACAACATTCAGAATGGAATCCATGAAGCAGAGTTTCCCAAGAAAAGTGAGGTATGCATGAAGACATTATGAGCTAAACACTGCAGGTATTTTCTTGTTGCAAGAAAATCCAATATCTCTCCACAGGTGTTAAAATGAATCTTGTCTTGGTGTTCCTTGGTGCTCTAAGGTGGGAGATTGATTCTTCCAGTGCCTTGTGTCTCATGGGAAGTGATGGTTAAAACACCCTGCCTCTGAGAGAACGAAATACATCAGTATTTAAATTGGTTAGGATTTGGATTTCGAGTAGTTCTAGGTTTCCTTCAGGCACCAGTGCTAATCTGACCTTGCCTCAGACAGAAAACGCATGCTGATTGTGGCATTTCTCTGCAAAATTCCCCAAAACCAGCATCGCTTTCTCATCAGAAGCCTGCAGTCACATCCTTTGACAGCCTCCTTTGCCAACCACCCCGGGCCCCGGCGGCCGCAGCCGGGACACAGTGCGGGACACAGCCCCGCACGGGCACCGCTGTCACCAGGGATGGAGCCCGTGCGGGAAGCGCTGAGCTGCTCTGACATCTCTCCACCCCTGGCTGCTGCTGCTTTTCTAAAAGCCTTTTCTTCTAGACAGAAATCTCTCTTGTTTTGTGGACTCCTGTGGAGCAGAGGTCCTCAGCTGGAGAGCGGCTCTCCTTTTTTAGGTGGTTCATTCAAGAGTGGCAGGATTGTTTAGAAAAAGGACATCTTGATAATCCAGGCAAATATCAATATTTTCTCTCATAGCTCTTGTCCTTGTTTGGTACAAAGGAGCTTTTCATGTATCTGGGGTTCAGGTAACAGCTTAAATATTATGGAAGTTGTGAGTTTGTGTAGACACTGCTGCCTGGCCATTAGTTCCTCTGAAGAGTAATAGGTGACCTCCAGTCCTAAAAAATCCATGTTCTGATATAAGAATATAATTTAATTTTCCTACTAATGCCAGGGCCTCCTGACCTAAAACACACATCCCTGAAGCATTTAAAAGTTGGTGCTTCACAGTAGCTGCAATTCATCTTCCAGCAGAATTAGAGTCCTATTTCACAAAATTTTTTTGTCATCTAGCTCGTCTTTATCTGTGTTTATAACCCACCCACACATAATTAATCTTCCTCTCTGTGTTTATTGATAATATTTGTATGGCTGGGTGTCTCCAGAACACTATGAACACAAATGCAGTTATCTGCAGTTATTCTGACTTTCTCACTTGAGGGGCCTCTCACCTGCAGCAGATATTCTCTGTGATGGCAAGAGACTTGTGGATGGTCTCTGTGGCAGATTTCACTTATGCTTGACCATGATAAATGGGAAATTAACAAATCCTAGGAATCTCAGGATGTTTAGACTTGAAGATATGGTTTTCCTTTCTCTGCTCAACTCTGATTTCATCTCTCTCACACATTCTGACTTTGGAATTTTTTTCCAAGCTTAAAAGCTCATGCTCTAACACCTTTTCAGAGGGAAGATTGGAGGAGGAGGTGTTTGCAGGTGGGTATATTGCTGCATTGATGGACTCTGGCAGGTTCCTGCTCGCTGCCTCCTGCTACATAATCATGAGGAGTAATTGATGCATACTCTTAGAAGAGGCAATTCCAAGACAGCAAAATACTTCCTCCAAAATAGCAGGTAATCTTACAGAAACTGTAGGGTAAAACCCACCAACCATTCCAGCTGCACCAGCATCACCACCACTCCAATCCACCCCCTGACAAGCTCTTGTAAAGACCTAAGGAGAAAAACATGCCATCGTCAGAGACAGATAGTTCATCACAAAGGAGACTCTGCCCTCTCGGTCCAGGTCCTCCATGCAGAGCACAAAATACCTTTTAAAGACAAGATTATGAGCTGCAATTTATAACTTTACTTAATACTAACAATCGTGGACTCAGCAGAAATGGTCTTTTAAGGCACACTGCAATTTTCCATATCCTCTGTTCCAAGCTAAATTCTTATGGTTGCACAGACAGTAATTACCTGCAGTGCCTTGTGTTCTGCAGAGGATAATCATCTTCTCATGCTGCCTTTGGGAACATCCCTAACACCTCTAACTCCTCCTGTCTTTCCAAAGCAAATAGCTGGAATCACACCGTGTGGGATGATGGGATCCTGTGGCATTGGTGACAGCCATTCCTCTGCTCCTTGAGGTTTATCTGTTGTAACAGGGCCTTGGGTATGGGTCTTTTCCAAGAGTTCTGAATACCCCTGAACTGTTCTGTGTTAAGGTCTCCTGGAGAACTCAGTGTCTTGGCTTTGGTACCACACACAGACTAAATGTCCTGTTGCAAATTAATCTTCAGCCTTTCATCAAGATTTCTCACAGCCATATTCCCCCCCCCCCCCCCCCCCCCCATGTCTTCCCTTCCTTTCTTGCCTCTAAACCTCATTACATTTTCATTTTTATTTAGCAGAGTCCATCTCTGCAGAGTAGTGTGCTGTAGTGACTCTGAAGGGCAGTACAGAAAACATTTGGGATCCACATCAGAAACAACGATGGAGTGACAGTATAGGTGAATAAGGAGCTTCATGAGAGTACAGATCCCTTTCTGGCTTGGTATCAGCCAGAGTCCTCAGCAGTTAAAGGCTTTCTTGCCACCAAATTCCCAGCCATGAAGCATCACCTTCAGCCCAGCTCTGTGCCTTTGACCTGTTTCTGGTGTTCACCTGCACCTTCTCAGCCATCTGGCATTCCCAGCCTCATTGTCAAGAACCACCCTTGCTCCTTAGAAGTGAATCATCTCTTCGACATTGAGGATGATTTTGGGGGGAATCAAGCCAGCATACAGTGGCTGCAAAGCAAGCACAAACTGGCTTCTCTGGCCCTGGGTATGCACAGCACCCAGATCTGTCTTCACTCGGATGTTTGCTGGCTTACAGCCATGGTTTTCCACCCTGGGCAGCAGTGCATAACAGTTAAGCCATATATATGTAAGGCAGGGATTGCACTTTGGGTTATTTCACATTATCACATTCTCAGTCTCTGAATCTGGCATGATTGTTTTTTTGTTGCCCGTGTGCTCTGATAGCTAGAAATGCACTCTGGAAGTAGACAGAAGCATTGCAGATCCAGCTCTTGCTATCGAATTCATTCCTAAAATGAGGATAGATTCCACCATAAAGGTTTTTGACTACTGCAAAGATGGAGACAGTGAAGAAAAGAACTGTAAGAATAAAAGCAAACAATAAAAGCAAAAGAAAAAAAGAACAAAAGCAAAAGTTTGGCAGTTTGCCTTAACTGCTAGCAAGACTGTAACTAGGGCCTTGACCAGTTCCATTTGTGCAAAAGAAGGAAAAATGGTGGATCTACGTTCATAAGTATCTACTTTGCCTTTTGGATCAAGCAGAAGAGTATCTAAGAAACTCCACTGACATGGAACTTGCAACTCAGCAAATTCAGACTGGAAGTTGTAGGATTTTAACCCACAGTCATTAAAGCATTGCAAAATTTAGCCTAATAGTGTAATAGCTTTTCCATTGTTTGCAGTCTTAAAGGGAAATTTGTTCCCTAAATGTCTCGGAGACACTGAAAATATTGTCAGTAATTTAGAGGCAGAGATGCAAAATTTCCTTTTGAATCCAGTAGCTATAACTCATGCAGAAGCTTTTAGAAGAGATAATAATGTCAGGAACATGTTGTCAGTAAATGAGAGCTGAAAATCTATATCTGCTCATGAAATGAATAATGATGGATGCTGCTCAGTTACGAGGCTGTGATGCTGCCTGCAGGATTTTGGTGACAGCGTGAACAATGTGAATGGTGCCGTTTGAATTGGAGTATTTATTCATATGGAAAGGGGATATTTAGTCCTTGCATCCCTGTTTATCAGAGCCCAGTGACAGTATCTGATTTCATATTGTGATCTGTTATGCAGACTGGAAATTCTGAGAAAAGAACAGATCTGACAGTAAGATTATTCAAATAAGTGCTTGTGCTCTCCCCTGTTCCTCCCTGGTTTAGTTGAGCATTTAAAGAAAACAGTTTTGAAACTCATTCTAGCTAATCCTGGCTGTTAAACCAAAATTAAGGCTAATATTTGTCTGGGGAGTTAATCTTCACTACTGGGACCAGATTGTATCCTTGGAAAATGAAATAGTTGTATCTAATTCGCTGAGTGCAGCAGTTCATTACATTATCGTGGTGGAAATCCTCTTCATGCTCTACAAATTGAGAGTCAGTGGAGCTTTATGATACCAAACTTGACATATCTGAGTTTGTGCTGGCTGGCTCCCACCATTTGCACAACGAGCAAAAAGAAATGGTGACTTCAGATGCTACACATCCAGCAGGGCTCTGTAGAATGGGTAAAGAAAGCTACTGCTGCAGTTTCCAGGTCATCTTTTTGAGATTCAGCCAATTTCCTTGCAATCTGCCTGGAACTCCCTGTGTGGATTAGGAAGGAATTAATGAGCAATCTCAGTCTTTCTGGGGACCTCTGAGGGTGGTGTTCAGGAACTACACAGGGCTTGACTGACTTGGATGAGAGCTTGTCAGGAGGACAACACATCCTGCTTCTATGGCCAGCTTAAGGCTGAGTCAGATGTGGGAAGACCATCTTGGTTGGCTCTTTGATTTGTGTTTGTGTCATTTTGTGTGGTGGTGCTGGCTGTGTGCAGGCTCTGCAGACTGTGGAACACTGGGAGATCAAAACACAGACTTTTCTTACTGTTTTAAGTTTATCTGGACTTTGAAATCCTTGGGACCTGTGAAGACACACTGCTAACCTGTAACCAACTGCTAACCTGGAACCAAAAGTATCTAAGAAACTCGACTGACATGGAACTTGCAACTCAGCAAATTTATGGAGAAAGGAAATACCGATCAGTATACCAAAGCTGTTGGATCCCTTTGATAATCTAACCCACCATTTAAGGTACTGAGGATGTCAAACACATTTAGAGGTTCAGACTAACATCCTTAATACATTTCCCTTTTCTTTAACTCACCACATTTAGTAAATATTATCTTCTTTTCCCAATATTCATCAAGCATGCTGACTTCTCAGCATGATGAAAAGCTGGCTTGCAATGAACCATTTAGAAATCTGGGCACCTCCATTGTTGATTTATGCAGTAAATTCCATTAAGAGCAAATATTTTGATACAGAAATAGAATATGAGGTTGGCACTGCCATCTGTCATCAAAGTCTTGATATATCTGTCCTTTAACTTACACCCATTTAGATCTGGAAAGAATGTAGGATCATTTTTAGAAGGCAAATATCCCTTAGAGTCTGTGTTCTGCTACAGTAGACTGTGCCACCTCAGTAGCAATATCCACCATCTTGACAGAAATCTGAAAGTGAGACTGAAAGGAAGGTCCATTGTCTAACAGAAGGTTTCAAGGGAGAAATTCCTCAAAAGTTAAGTGAATAGGAACAAAAAAACTTCTATAAACTGGTCAGTCTATGAAGGTGGCAAATTCACTGTAAAGTGCTAGGGTGAAGTCTGTGGCTCCTATTGCTGGAAGTAGGGGTTCAGGCTGTCTGACAGCCAGTGAAACTCCAAAGGGAAGATCAAAGGCTTGACTACTAGCTGTGCTAAATTCCAGTTAGATTTCTCTTGTAGATCAAAGGACTCTTTAAATAGGGAGGAGCTGATTCCCCTGGAAATATCCTCTGCTCAGTACTGGCCTTTCATGTAAGCTCCAGCTTAGTGGTGAGATTTGGGCCACTGGGATGTGGCACAAATGTGCCCCTTGAAGCTTTCTGCAATGGGAGGAAGCAGCCTTGGGGTTGCTCTGAAATCCACTTGGGGCTCAACAGGCTTCACTGAGTTTCCCATATGAGAAGCACAATAGACTTGAATTAAAAGGTACTTAAACCCTCCTCACAGAGGCATTTCCAGAGCATAATTGTACTTTCATGTCACAGCTCAAAAACTATGACCAGTATATGTAGAAGATATTAACATTTTCTAACCACCTGTTTTTTCTCCCTGTTTTTTTTGGTTTTATTTTTCAGATGATTGGCTTTGAGCATAGCTCACAACAAATACCTAAGTAGCACTTTGCAAAATGGCTGCTGAAATATGTAAAAGCCTTCTCTCATGCAAATCCATTGCTGATGAATGGGAGAGCTACAAATGTAAAGGTCAGAAAACAAACAGAAATAATTTAAAGCATCAAGATGGCTGCACAAAGCATTTTTCCCATTCTGCACACTGTGCAGCCAGTATGCCACAAAAGATGGACACTTTTTTCTGTCCCAATCATATAAAACAAGTGTCTATATTTCTTACATAAGAGGTGACATGGGATTTAGTTTTCTCAGGGAAAAAGCAAAAAAGTGGATGATCACTTGTCATTATTTTTTTTTGATTGCTCTCTGAGACTAAGCATTTTATGAGGCTTTATACCTACAGAACTTTTTTCCCTTCTTCACTTTTATCTATTATGTCTAGAAGTGTCTTCACATACTCTTCTGGTTTCTTCTGTGAAATCTGTTGTCCTGTTAGACACAGAAACACACAGTTGTTCACCTATGACTGAGAGTGGTCTCTTTTCATCCTGTCCTATTTGAACTCACAAGGCCAAATTTACTTCTGTCCCATCTGAGTCTTACATCCAGTTTTCATAAGTTTCCAAGGTGACAGCAATGGTAAACCTTCCTGATATAGTGGCTGCAGGGTATTTCATTTTGGGATGATGCACGCCACATCAAGAATGCCTGTTTTATTCAGGCAGTTTAAAATAAACAAATCAGGGATGAGCCCAACAAATAGATGCAATGAATATCTCCCAGATTATCTTTTCTCCCTGCAGCATGCAGATCCCTGCATTTCATGGATAGGTGTGTCTTTTTCTTTCACATCTGTTGGAGTTCTGACGCCAGGCATTTAATTACAGCAATTAAAGCAACAGATTTTGAGATCCTTCTTCAGTATATAAGGGGAGGAATTAGATTAATGGGTATGTAAAGTCAGCCAGGGCCTGGTGGATCAAACCTTGCTCAGGAAAGGATG
This sequence comes from Cinclus cinclus, assembly GCF_963662255.1. NCBI lineage: Eukaryota > Metazoa > Chordata > Aves > Passeriformes > Cinclidae > Cinclus > Cinclus cinclus. The sequence continues at coordinate 12,205,308 of NC_085052.1, read as the reverse complement.
AGTGGCATATTTCCATTCTCAGAGCCATTGATGCTTAAAGTGCCATATTCTCAGCACTCTCACTTGTGTGTCAGCGAGTGGTCCAGGCTGCTGGACACCACGAGTTTCAAATCCAAAAGGGATTTGTGTTTTTTACTTTTGCTTTGTGTTTTATCCCATGACACTTATTCCCTGGGTCACACCTCCTACTCTGAGCATCTTCTCAGAATATGAATTCTGATGTGTTTGCCCACATTTCAGGGAATGGTGGCTCAGGCTTCATCTCTACTCCGGTTCTTCTGATTTCTCATATTATTCTGCAATTGTGATTACCTGGTTTCTTGTGAAGCCCCTTGAGGGCTCATGTGCCAAGAAGGCACAAACATAGGCCGTAAAAAAGGAATTTTAAACTACATTTGCTTCATTGTTGCACAGTGCTTCAGAGTTAGAGACCTTTGCAAAATACCCAGAGTCCTTAAATGCAAATGCACTCATCTGACCTTGCCCCCTTTGCAGTCTGAAAGCACCCCTGGGTACCCAGTCTAGAAGTTGGTTTTCTGCCTGGTTATCATCCAGCACATAGATAGTACCCTCCAGTCTCTCACAAATCCTCCTCCACATCCTGTCTCTGGTCTTTCACACATGCCTGAGCTGAACAGCTGCAGCTCATTCTTGCACCCAGCTTTTGGGTAGAGAATTGATGGGTGGTTTTGTGACTTTTGTTCCATGAGCAGGTGTGACTGTGCAGAGCCTTTCTGCTTGTGTTTGTCCATAATTATAATCACGATGCTGGCTGATACTGACTTCAGATGAAATTCATGAAGTAGCTGCATTGTCTCCATTGACTTCTAAGTACAAATTACAAACTGGAAGTCAGGTGCCCATGCACAAATTCAGAAAGTGGAGAGGAGTTTTAAGTCACTCTAAACTCATCCTGCTCTGTCTGTCACATAGCATGCTCTGCACCAGGTCCCCACTACCTGGCAGGGCTGGTACTGAGGAGTTGCATGTCTCTAATTAGCCAATTCAACTGATACCATTAACACACAAGGAAAGTCCTGACTTGCTGCTGTGAAAGCCCTGCCGTTTTGGCAAGCTGTTTCGATGTTCCTTGTTGCTAGTGCACAGGAAAAAGGCAAAAACCCAGAATCAGTGTGATCCTGTTTTGTCTATCAAGGGCCCCTGTGATCACAGAGCATATTTCTCACCCTGCTCAACATTTTTTGCAGGAAAAGCTGACAAGTTGGCAAGGACAGCAAGAAGCTCCTCCTTTTCTTACTCCTTCTCCAACCAATATAAGGAGCAAATTCAAAGATTTTGATAAAGGTAAACCAAGGTACAATCACAACAAACCCCTGGTGCTGTTCTGCATTCTTCCCCATGGTGTCAGCTGCAGGCTGCTGTGCCAGGCAAAGAAAAGCCCATGCCTCATGGTAGCTGAACATGTTGCTAAAGCAGGTCTATAAGGCTTCCTCCTTTCACTGATGAAACTGTGCTTTACCTTGGTTATTTGGGTTGAAAAGGGAGGTGGTTGAACACAAAACCCACCAGCCATGTGGGGTATAGTTTAATACTCACACTATGGCACCAAGGTTAAATTGGTGCCTGATATCTAAAACTCAGGGTGGATTTGGTAGAAGCAGAAAGCACGTGGTCCTTCTGGGACCAGGTCCACCACGTGGTGAGCTACCACACCTGGCACAGTTAGCAGCCTGCACGATGCATGTGTGAGTGCCTGTCATTTAATGGATGACTGTACAGAAATCTTTCCTGTGCATTTACATGGGTGTTCCCTGTGACTCCAGTCCAAAACTGGTACCTTTCCTTTTCCAAGATCTCTTTTATACAATGGAAAGATGCCTCTTTCCATTACAGTTTGCCTTACATTTACATCTCTTTCTGCCGCATTAAACATAAAACTTCCCAGAAAAGTGACAGTCCTGGCTCAAGATCTCCTGCAATTCAAGGACAGGCAGACAGATTAGAGAAAAGAAATGGAGAAAGAACAGGTGGCTTTGTTGTTGTTGTTGGTTCAACAGGATGGAAGGTAATGTATGATGAGGAGGTGGAATTGCTCCTCTAAGGGCCATTCTGGTCTTGTGTCACAGATTACAGAATATTCCGAGTTGAAAGGGACCCCCAAAGACCATCAAGTCCAATTTTTAAGCAAATGGTGCATACAGGGATTGAACCCACAACCGTGTCATTAGCACCCATGACCTAACCAACTGAACTCGATTCAGGGTCATTTGTTTCCTTTTGGGCTCACTGTAATGAGCTAGCTGCAAATACAGTGTCCATGTTCACTCACCTCTGCTCAGAGGGCTACAGCCACACAGGGCAGTTCCCGCTCACGTGGGATGTGTTTGTATCACAGCAGCTTTTAGAGGACACGCGTTCAGGCAGTGCCCCATGCTGGTGCTTCACCAGTATGAGCTCCTGACCCTTCACAGATCCGCCAGTGAAGTGTTTCCCTTTTACCCCGTGTCTACCCCACCCCATTTCCCTGAGCTTGACTGGAACTTTTCACTGCTTTGAGCCCCTGGGCTGAGTGGTGGCTACACACACAATTTAATGGGTAGGTCCGGGACAAGACAGGATCACTCTCCCCTCTGACTAGCTGCCTACTTGTCCACTTGCCCTAGGACTGTGCAAGGAGCTGCTTGCACATCTTCTTTGCCTTCCCGAGTGTGGCTCCAACATGTTTGTATCCATGAGAATCCCAATTGCTTTAGGACAGTTGCATCCCACCACAGCCGGTCTGCTTGGGTGAATGTTCACGCATGATGCAGCTCCTTTGAAGGGCCTGGATTCCGGGGTTCGCCAAAAATTTCCTCTCTGGAAGGAGGAGGCTGGAGAAGCGGGTTTAGGGCCAGCAGGTGTGAGGAGGTACCGGGGTGGCAATGGATGGGAATAATGTCCCTGATCATACATCTGCCCCGCGGGGTTTGTGGTCTGGGTATCCTTGTGCTGGGGGCGAGCTCGGAGACGCTCCGCGTGTCCCCACCTGTCGCGCCAGCGGTGGCACATCTGGGCGGGGCGGCGCGGCCCCCCCGGCGGAACAGCTGTGTCTCCATGGCGACGGGCGAGGCGGGGGGGCCGCGGTGCCGCCGCCCCGCCCCGCCGAGCCGAGCCGAGCCGAGCCGAACGACCGCGGAGCCGAGCCGAGCCGAGCCGAGCCGAGCTGGGCCGAGCCGAGCCTAGCTGAGCCAAGCCGCCTCGGAGCTGAGCTGGGCGGGGGGCTCGGCGGGCGGGACCGCGGCTCTCAGCGCTCTCGGAGCCGGCGTTGCCCTCCGCCCTCGCCGCTACAGCCCCCGGGGAGAGCGACCTTGCGCGGTGCCGCCCGGCCCGGCCCGGCTCGGATGCCGCCATGGGGAGCCGCTTCTCCAGCATCCCCGCGCTGCCCCGCGGCGGCCAGAGCCGCCTGCACCGCGCCCGTCACCACCGCCTCAAAGGTACGGCTCGGTCGGACCCCGGCCCCCCGAGCATCCCCCTCGACACGGGCACGAGCGCTATCCCGGGGCACCTGAAGCAGCCCGGAGCGGGATGGCTGCTCTGAACACCCCGGGATGGGATGGGCACCCAGGCAGGACACAAATTCTGGGTGCCGCAGGACCCCAGTTTGGGATTAGATCCCTAGGTACACAGAGCACCCTGAGTACGCCACGCCGGGCAGGCATCCCGGACACCTTGGGACAGGCTGTGCTCTCCGCGGTGGGATGGCTCCATGCCCGGCAGCCCGAGCCCTCTCGCGGTGTGAGCACCCCTGCTCTGCTCGCAGCGCTGTCACTTCCCCGGCAGTGCCCCATGGGTGGCTGATGAGTGCACGGGTCTTTCCAGGCAGAGGTATCCTAGAAAAGCAAAGGTCAATAATTCGGGGAGTAAGACCACCAGGAATCCCCGAGTGCTTACTGGTGAATGAAGGCTTTGCTTTGGTGTCTCTTCCGAGTGCTCCATGGGACTGTCAGTCCTGCTTGGAGGACGGCAGGGAGTATTTGGGGTTTCTTGTCAAGCTGATGTGGCTATTCTGTTCCTTATAAGGATGCTTTTCTGAACTCCTGGGTACCTGTTGGTACCAAATGGGATGGGGGTGACTTTTGTAATGTGGACAGGAGAGCCTGCCAAAGGTCTCCTCTATCTCTGCTCTTTTTTTACCACCTTTTGCTGTGACTTGTAGCAGAAAATAATATATCGTTCATGAATGCAATTTTCTCGGGTAGCTGTACACATACACTGTGTGTGTTCAGCACTACCGGTGCCTCTTCTCTAAGAAGCCAAAGAGCACTGGCTGATGGGGGTAGAGGATGTCACACATCTCTCTGTAAGCAGGAAATGAGGGAAGGTGCTGTTCTAATAGCCGTTTCAGATTATAACTTGTTGCAGCTTCCTCTGTGTGCTGCAGAATTTGCAGCCACCAGTTTAGAAAATAGAGATGCTGCTGTTCACCCTCATTTTTGCTGGGCTTTTGGATACTTCTTTGGCATGGTCTAGAGGAGTGGAAATGGTTAATGATGAGCTCGGCAACTGGTTGTTATACAGAAGGATTTTCTGATACTTGTGTTATTCTTCTGCTGAATCTCTCTGTCCCCTTTGTCTGTACTTGAATGATTTGGAGCAGTTTTGTGAACCGAGGGTGGTTTTATCATGGCTGTTTGTTTCAATGGCCATGCAAGGAGATGCTAGGAATGCTCATCACTCTGTCACGGATGAAGTCAGTGAGAAACTCAGACCAAGCAATGGAGGTGCTTCAAATTAGACTTGAAAGGAGGGGAATGCTGAATCCTAAACAGTAAACCATCATCCTCTATCAGTGCAAACATGAAGGCACACACAATGCTGTAGTTGTTGGTATGCAATTGTAAACTGCCAGGGAGGACTTGTCTCTTTAAGAATCATGCTGTCAGCTGGAAGTCTTTCTGGAACAACCTTAAGCAGATCAGAATTTATAAACTGAAGCCAGAAGGGACACTGCCACTTAATCCATTAACAGTGTCTTACATGAGATTTGGAGGATGCTCTGTATGAATCACCTGATGGGGGGGGGGGGGGGGGGGGCGGAGGGGAGCAGTGAATTGTGTGTTAATGGCACTTTGTTTCTATATTTCTTCCTTCAATTTACATTCTAATTAATTTTCTACTTGTGCTGAGACAGCAAGCAGAAATATTCTCAAGAATGTCATGCAACAGAGCATTGAAATAATTTTTATTTGGAAAAAAGAGTGAACAAGGCATTGCCTTTGTTGTAAAAACTAAGCAACTGCCAGGGACAATATGTGCCTTTTCTGTCTTTTTTTGAAACCAGACTGCCTCAGGTCCTACGTTTAAATACAGAATAAACAAGTCTGATTGCATTTGACAGGTTTCTATAAAATGGTCTCAAGGCATAGCAGTGAAAGTATGAATGTCACACAGTTTTGTTACATATCTGCCATTTAACATTTTGTAAAGTATATTTTAGTTGAAGGTCCCCAGTTGTTCTTCCTTCACTGTCTGGCTTAGTGTTAGGGATACTGAACTTTTATAAGTTGGCCACCATCTAATACTTTCTTACTCTGTGACAACCTCTTCCTAACCTAGTGCCACGGTGACTAGGACTCATTCTTGCTTAAGAAGAAGCTATGATTGCATTGTTTCCTGAGGTGGTTGATGGACTTTGAATTCAGTCCCTGTACCTTATAAGTTCATCTCACCTAAGTAACATCTCTGCATATGGTAAAGTTGTCACCCACTTGTGCTGGAAATTTGTATCTTTCTCTTAGTCCTGCTAAAAATGGTCACCTTTACTTACATAAATCTTCTGAAGACCGTGTGGTACTTTTGGTGGTGTTGAAGGCATAACACAGAGATCTCACAAAGACTGACACAACTGGCAGAATATTTGCTTTGCTTTAGATGGTTGTGCAAAAGGGGGCAAGCACACAACTTGATTCTCAGGCTTCAGCTGCAGTTTTAAAACCAGGTAACTGAAATAGGCAGATCTTTATGAAGGCACCTGCAAAACAAAACTGGAACCCCAGGCTGATGATTTTAAAATTGCTTTTGAGTAAGGTAATATTTTAAAATTTAATATGTCCAACTGTTTATAACAGCACTTCACATAACTTCACTAGGAACCACTAGACTCGAGCACTTTAGAATTACCTATTCCAAAGCAGGATGTCATATCTGGACTATGAATCCAGATTTTGGTGCCATAGTTGTGCCTACAGGCTTTGGCTGTTTTGGAGACAGTGAAAACTGAACTCCTCCAGGACTGCAGGTGATCTGATGTCACAGTCCTGATATGGCTGTTAACCTTGAAGTCCTGGCCAGTGATTGGAAGAAGGTTTTCACTTGGTGATATCGTGATGGGGAGGTTGAGGTGAGATTATTTTCAGAATTCCTGTGAGTATTTCCTTTCCCATAGCCCAAATGTAGTTTGTCAGGGGTGACAGAAGGTGATCCTTTGTGTACTTTCCTAATGCTGTTCAAAAGATTATGATTATCTGGTAGCAATCTCCTTAAGGATGCAGCCAGATAAACCCCAGGAAATTTTTGCTGTCCACCCTCTCTGAAATATGGTTTGTGATAACTATCAAACAAGGTGTGTATGGCTGTTCGGAGTGGAGCCAAATAGGAAAACTTCAGTTGTATCTAATCTGAATTCCGAGATGAAAAAGATCAGCCTTCTCATCAGTGGCTCTGTGAACTGTGTATTTACTTGTGTCAGGGCAGTCTGTGTTGAACTGTTCCAACCAAGGAGACTTCTATTATTTCTCAAGAGATGCATCCTCAGTTCAACCCGTCTCCCTCCCCCAAGGTTCTTCCAAGACAGTCTATTCAATCTCCTCTACTAACTATTTTTTCTAATCCTGGTGTAGCTCATTAAGCTCCCCTCCCTGACTAGTGTTACATCTTCCCAGTCTCTGGCTTTTGCATTCCTTCCTTGGGCGCTGCTCAATCTTGCTGGAAGTGTTTTAACTCTTTCTCCTGTGAGGTGTGGGCTGTGTGCCTTGTTTGGACTCCTGGTGTAGCTCCTAGATGTGCTTGTCCAGGATGCTAGAAATGAAGTTTTTCTAGTCCTTGTGTCAGAAGCGAAACACAGGACTTGTGTGCCATCTCCTGTGCTCCATGGACACGTAGCTCTTTATCCTCATTTGTCTTGTGTGCTCAGCTTCAAGAGGGCTTAGCCATTGCTGTAGACAGCAGATCAATATTACATTGTAAAAGCTAAGAAGTATTACTGTCTTCTCTCTTAAATCCTGTCCTCCAGCCTCCTACTTAGGTTTGGTATTCTCTCCTGAGCCTCTCTTGCCTTAAAGAGGGAGTGGATGCAAGCAGGATTTCTTCCTGTTGGTTTTCTCATAGGTCAATGCACCTATGATATTTATGCAAAAGAATGCATGTGCAGTATTACAGAAACAGCCCCAGCTGTCAGGGATCCTCTTTTCAGCAGTGCTGATTACTCATGGGTTCTTCTTTTTTAATTTGTGTTACAGTGGCATCCGGAGGCTCCCATCAAGGTCTTAGTCATGGTGTGCTGGGTGCTCCTGTGGTTGCCTTATTGCTCATTCATCCAGATAGCTTTTACTCACGGGTCTGGGTGATGTCTGTAGGATGATTTGGGGTTTATACCTTCAGAGTATCATATGAAGCAGTCTAGCACCTCAACAAAACATTTCTCAGTCCTTTCTTTTGCTGGGACACCTGCAGTCAGAGTCAGCAGTGGTTTGCTGAAGAGTGTCATCACTTCTCTAGCTGCAGCCCCCAGACTGGCAGACTGTTGTGCAGTCCTTGACCAAGAGGGCAGATACTTTCCTGCTTTCCCTCACCCATGGTGGGTACCAGTCAGGATTACACAGTGTTTGCCTGCATTTCTGCAGCTGCTGTTCCAAACATTATATCCCACTGACACATAAACATGTCAGACTTTTTCCCCATTTCACTGGTGCTTTATGAGCTTCTGAAATACACATAGAAGATAATAATCTGGCTGGTGTAGGCATTTCAATAATTGTGTATTGTTGAAATACTGTCCTGCTGCCAGCTCCATTTTGTGCACTCACTAGATATAACTAAGGGGGGAGTAAAAGTTTATGAGCAGCTGTTGCTCATAGGGTTTAGAAGTTGGGGTGCATCACAAGCATTTTTAGGCATCACAAGCAGTGCACTGGGGGGATACCAACAGTGATACTGTGAGATAACCTCAGCTCCTATTGCTGTCATAATTGGTTCTTCTTTGAAGTATTATATTATTTTCTTCCAGCCTTACAGGGTCAGAAGTTTCATCATTCAAGGCTTTGAAGGATGCCTCCTGCTTCCTGCCCTTCTGCTTTCACTCTGTCCTGGGTGTGCTTGTCAGTGTGTCTGACCTGTCCGTGTGTCGGGGTTGCGGGTATAAAGTTTATTCTGCCTGAGGTTGTCAGGTTTGTATGACCTTCTCCCAGGTACTAGATTTTTTCCCAAGATACTGATTTGATTTATTGCATTTAAACTGCCTAAAATTGCTCAGTGTTTCAAACACAGCAGTTTATTGATCTTACTTTTCCTTTCCTATTTTCTGTTTCATAAGGTGCTGAAGCCTGTTGGTGAAGGAGGTACTGCTGCTGCTTTTCACAAATTTCCCAGGAAATCATGTGGTTTCTTGCTCATGGGTGGTTCTCTGTATTTCTCAGTGCAAAAAAGTCTACTTTTGAAAACCAGTAGGAACCAAAACATCAGTTGGATGATTTAGCTAAAAATATTAGTGCCAGGTTAAGTAATTAAATAAAGCAAATTAAATACTAGAAATTATAAGGGAATCCAAAGAGAGGAAAATAGAGGCCATTAATAGATTGTTGTGTAAATGTGTATATTATGTGTAGTTCTGGTTCTTCCCATTCCAAAATTTCAGGAAAGATACAGAAGAACTGGAAAAGATTCAGAGGTGAGCAACAAGGATGGTCATAAGTCTGGATTAATTTCATATTAGGAATTATTGAATAAACTAGGACTCTTGTCTCTGGAAAAAGGGACAGCTAGAATGGAAATGACTGGCAAGTAAAGAAGGGGCAGAACTTCACCGTTCCCTGTCTCTTCCAGTACAAGAATTAGGAGGACATCAAATGAATAAAAGGGGACTGTAGCCATCTGCAGTAGGTAGTTGCTCAGTAGAGCTCATTATTGGTGGATGCTATGGATGCTAAAAAGGGCCCACTTTTAAGAGAGATTGGAGGAAGTAATGAAAGAGGAATCCTTTGAAGTTTTTGACAGACAAAGACCACACATTTGCCCTTCTCGTTTTGAGTTCCCAAGGGCATCTTCCTAAGGCTACCTGTGTTTAGCTGATAAGGATAGTGTTGAAATGAGAACTTAAAACTTCAGTGAAAGGTGCAGCTGGGTTGTTCAGACATTGCAGTGGTAGATGGAGGGATAGAGCCTGCTCTGGTGTTGGCTGGTTTCTAGCTGGATCCATCCTTTTATCATAAGCATCCCTATCTGGTTGTTTACAGGGTGGTTCATTGCCATTTCAGTGTCAAAGTCTTACACAGAACATGCAGGCTTTATTTGGGAGGCAGAAGAGACTGTAACTGTGTCCCTGTACAAGCTTTCTTGGATGTGATTTTGACAAATACAGTTGCTTTTCCATTTGTGGGCTCTTGTTGTGTATGAGAAAGCAGGCTCTCTCTGCATATAGTGACCTCCTAATGACAGAAACCCAAGTAGCCCCTACTTCATTTTGTTTCCTACACTGTTGAAGTAGCAGGTTTTGTGGATATTCCCATATCTGGGAAGATTTCTAATACAGCGGCTTGGAAGATTTCCAATTTGGCAGCTGTTCTTACCTACTGCTGCTAGGATAATTGCAGGAGCCAGCTACTTCTTCATCACTCAAATTGTTGCCCGCGGCAAGTACATAAGTACACATTGTTTTATTTACAGTGTGTACCTTCAGGGTGGCTACTTATTTCAAGCTGGGGATCCACATGTGCTCTGACTTGGTCTGCCTTGAAATTTTAGGACATCTGATGAATCCAGTTCTGAGCTGTGTCAAGGAGTGGGATCCACAATACTTGTGTTTCAGGATTGTCTTAATCTAGAAATGGTTGATCTGTGATTAACCTTAATCACAGCAGTGTGCAGGTGCTCGGTGCTGTGCTGTGAGCTGCCAAATCCCCAAGTAGTTTCTCACTTTAATCACAGCAGTGTGCAAGTGCTCACTTTTGTGCCACAAATACTACAGCAGTTTTGGGGGTGAGAGCTGAATTTTAACTGAAAGTTAGGGTCTAACAGTGGTTAAAACTTTTGTTGTGAGTGTGATGTATCCATGAACCTAGGCTACCTTTTGGCCTGCTTAACCAGGGCATTGCTAAGCTGAGTAGCTGGAGAGGAGGGCAGACACTTGGATACTAACCCATACCAAGATCTGGGTTGCTGCAAAACCCTGGTTAAAACTGAGGTGGGGGTAGGTTTTCATCTCCATTTGTTGATGGGGTGCACGAGATGGTGAAAGCGTGTTGCTGTAAGGTGCTAGTTCATGTTTACACTATCAGTTATTTGGCCTTTCAAGTACAGGATTAAAATAGGATTTTGTTTTAAAATTATAGGGCAGAGGATGCCATGGTAGTATTATGTTTATACAATCCTCCATTAGTCCAGCTCAGCTCAACTTTTTTCTGAAGCATAGGGAAGGAATCTCAGCTCTCAGAAAACTGTCAGGTTAAACTGTAAGGGATTTTTTATGCAAAATTTTGAAAAGTAAATATTAATAGTTCTTTGCCAGCCTCAGAGATAAAATTCCATGGCAGATTTTTTCATTTTAAAAAACCCACGTGATGTAAACTTCAAAAAAAAAAAGATTTTAGTAAAAATTTATTCTAAACTACAAACATCACTTGTGGAGTCTCCCTCCTCTGTTGTTCCTTCATATTCAGTATATGAGTTTCACACTGATAACACTGACACTTTCCAGATGTTCCTGCATGGGTGTAGGCACAGATTTCCTATTGACTTAATCTCATAATTTATATGATATGACCACAACACATCCTATCTCTAGCGTCAGTGCTTGGGAAGATCTATTCATCAAAGCAGTGACTGGGGTGCTTTGTAGCTAACTGGTGCCGCTGGCAGTAACTAGCAGTGGGCTAGGCTTCTGAAGAGACAAAGGACAGATAAGGCAAGCAGATCTAGATATAGAGCTTATTTACCATCCAGGTTCCATATTTTCATCAGAAGGTTAGTTCAGGTGATACCTCTTTAATATAGCATTAATTGTGTTGGTATAACTCATTATTTCTTTGATTTGGTTAAATGGTGCCATCGTGTTTCTAAATATCTTGCAAGATCATTTTTGTCTGATTAATGCCTATTTTTTATACTTAACAAGTATTTACTAGGCAGGAATGGAAGAGATGGTTTCCCATAGAAATATTGAGTCACTGTAGAAGACAGGACACAAATAACTGTAAATGTTGCAAACAGAATCTGTTTCTTATGTGAGTGAGTCACTTCAATAGATGTGACAGAAAATGGAAAAGACAAAATGTTCCTCACTAATTGATTATGTTCATCAAATTCAGAAAGAGGATAAGTAGTTGAAATTTACTTCCTTTGTTAAAAATGTAATAGAAACATAACAAAGGACCTGGGTTACCTCTGATGTTAGTGCTGGATTTCTACATTCCTGCTCCCATTTCTGTATATCATTTAATGTTCCTGTTTTAATGGTATGACCCCTCAATCACATCCCTAACAAGCAGGAGATAAAATAAAGGTGCAAAAAGTTATCCCTAATTAAAACCTTTGGGTTTTTTTTTTTTTACAAGGTTTAGAATTGAGATGCTAAGAGATAAGTGCTGACAGATGAGAACTTTGCTCCTCTGCTTGAAATCTGCCTTACATTAGCTGTGTAAGGAAGTTCTTACCATCTGCTGGGTGGAGATCATCTGGTACTCTGCATTTCCTCTGGATACTTCTCAGGTTCTACACGTTGTGTACTGGAGGGCTTAGCAGAGAGGTGAAAAAGTAGTTCAGGTTTCAAGCAGAGCAATTGTGCAGGTGGGACCTGTAGCAGTGAATGCAGTGAGCTCTGGCTGCTCTTGCCCATGCAGAGTGTGTTTGGTGGCTGAGCAGACACTGTCAGTCTCCTGTTGTCAGTTCAACATGAAGCCCAGGAGGAGAAATTACAGATTGATGGGTGGGAATGATGACTGAGGGTGAACCCCGGTTTGGAAATGTTAATGCTACATCCATTATTAATAACCTCACTGCAAAAGAAAAAATGCTTTGCTGCAAATGAAGCTGTGACACAGAGAAGTAGCAGGCAAAATTAAACTTTTATTCTTGCCGTGGTCTTACAATAAAGGTTTTGTGATACACATCCAGCAATGCTGCTATAAATAGTGTCGTTATCTAATCTTCCAGCTCAGTGTATGACAGAAGATTACAAGTAAGAAAACAGTTCAGTGTAGCTTTTAGCTGTTTCCCACTGGTTCCCTTGCTCCTGCTGGAGCATTATTACTGTGTCCCTTGTAATTCATATGGAGACAACATTATTCAGAAGTACAGAATGTCACCAGGAGGAGGAGAGTTCAGAGAAAACCCAGAAGATTTATGGCATAGTTTAGATAAGGCCATGGAAGAACTGACATGAGGGGAGTAATGACAATTTGCAGTCCAGCAGCATTTCTGAGGGGGTGCTGAGAACTTCTTCATGCCAGCTCCATCGGGTCAGATACAGAGCAGAGCATGCTTTAATAAGGTGTTCTACACGCTTGATTGCAGAGGGAACCCTTTTGCTAATAAATAATCCAGGCACACCCAGCTCTGGCCACACTGGTCTTGGACCTGATCCAAAACCAACAGAAAGTCCTTAGAAAATTTCACAGAGGCGCAGTTAGCAGAGAGAAACCTCTTTTTCCTTTTGATCTTATTTCTCTTGGGAGAAGGAGGAGCTGGTTGGTAGACAGGGAGGTTCCTTTCCTCCCCTCTCTGTGCCTTGCTGGTAATGCAAGTCTTAATTTCTGACCCTTCCTTGGAGATTCCCCTGGCCTGTTTCACATGGCTCATCTGAAGCCACTGATGAGCACTGGGTCCTGGGAAAGCTCCCCTGCAGCAGAAAGAACCTTCTTCATTCTGTGTGTGTGGACACAAACAACCCTGTCCTACAGAGGACTGAAGGTCACTTTCTGAACTGCCATGGAGTTTTCTTGAGTGACCATAGGAGGAGGCATGAGGCAGTATGGCTGTTGTAGATCTGGAGCCCCATGCAACTTGAACCATCCTCTTTTTTCTGTTTGAGAGGATTTAGGAAGACTTTGAGTGATTTTTCAGACCCCAGCACAGCTCATGTGCTGCAGGGTGTCTTTCCCACCATGTGCCTTGGAGGAAGCTCTCCACCAGCACTTATCCAGCCAGTGGAGCATGGTGGTGGGCACAGGTGTTCTACAGCCATGGGCAACTGCAGAAGTCTTCTTCTGTGCCTTCATCACTCCTTCTCATGGACGGGCTAAAGCAAGCATAACACTTGAGGAACTGAACTTCACCACAGCTGTTGCAGGGAGGGAGGAAAGAGCTTGTGTCATCCCCTCATCCTGAAATAGGCTGACCTGTAGCCTGGTACTGCTAGGAAATTCTTTACCAGTCCAGATTCTGGTATTCCATCTTAAATTCCCAGGCATAAAGAATTACAAGTGCTGGCAGGTGAAATGCTGGACATGGTCTTTCTTGTGCTGTAGCCTGTTCAGCAGGAAGGAGTTACCTTCTCGTGATTAGATTCTCTAGGCAGATCAAATTTGCTGTTGGAACAGAGATTTTATATATAGTAAAATGCTCCCAGGTGTGCTTTTTAGTAGTGCTTCTGGGCTAAAACAAGGATTTATTAATAAGAGGCACCCAAGCCATATTATGCACTGCCCCAGAGCTGGAACAGGGTGCTTTTGCTCTGATTCAGGGAGCTGATTGAATTCAGTGACAGATGCCAAGTACTTCTGTCCTTGTCTATCTTTTAAATTTGAAAGTGTTAAAAGCAAGAGTTATTTTTGGAATAAACATATTAAATAGTGATGGAGAGCTCCATCTCAGTGTTGGGATTGTATTTTACTGTTACATGTTGTTGACCAAAATGTACTGCTCAGACCATCAGAACAGAAAATTGTGGGGATAATACATTGGTCTAGATTTGCATCAGAATACTGGATCTCAGAGAGCCCAGTGGCTTTGCTTGTGACATTGCTTGGTATCATGAAGAACACAGTAAAATTATATTTATTATATATTTACAATAAATACAATACATTGTCACACAATTGTAATATTTCTGGTAAAGTTCCAGAGAGCTGTCCATATTTCTACATTAATATATGTGTGTGTGCAGGGGGGCTATTTGAATTTCATTATTTTTTATTGTATTGTCAAATGTCCAAACTCTAGAGAAGCTGTTAATTGCCTTGGAAACCATTGCCATCCTACCTCTTGGTTGCTCACTCTCCCTCCTACCAGTACTCTTTTGAGCTTCTATAGTTAATTTATTCTGTAACATCACCTAAAATAGCCCCTGGACTTTATTTTTGTTTATAGCTAGTCATGTATAGTTTAAAATTATTTCTATTTTATTGTCATCTCCATAATGAGTATTTTGCCATTTTATTTAGGGTAAAACAAGTAATTTTTATTTAGCTGTTTAATCTTTCCATGGGCCATCTTGAAGCCCTTGAATGGTGACTCTTTACAGCTGAACCAAGGCTCAGGGTGAGGATGAACAGCTGACCTATAAACTCCAGGCAAGTTGTCACATTTCCAGTGCCTCTGAGCCATCTTGTGCCTCAAAAATTAATGCTGCTTACAAATTGACTTCTGCCGTGTTCCATCAAATGCTAAGATGCTGTAATTATTTATGACAGTTAAAATCTCCTGATGCATTCAAATAAAAGCCAAACATATAGGGAAAACATGTCCTGTGGAGGAAGGTTGCAGCATGAAAGATGACTTGTTTTGACTGCAGGTCACATTGAGGGCCAAGCTTAAAATACATGTAAGAGATGGAGACTAAGATGTGCTAGATTTTTAGGGGAAACTCCATTGCTGTTGTCATTGGACTATTTTCAGGTGTTTGGATGAGTGAATGACCCAAATATAGTTTAAGCCTGTGACTATTCCATTTTAATAGCAAGGCAAATACAGTAGGTGAAGGCTAAGAGCACTGCATCTAATTTAGCAGTGTTGCTTTAGCAACATCGTGCAGGATGCAAATAGTCTCCTTGGTAACACTTCCTAAGTGTCATTAGATGGGCCATGGTTATAAACACGGAAGCAAATCAGAAGGAGAGACATGCTCTTGTGCTGTGCCTTTTTATAGCCCCAGACATCACGATTAGCAGGATGGCAAGAGGAGAGAGGAAAGCTGTCCTGGGGCTCGGAGCGCTTGTGAGCGTTTGTATGTTGTGGTTTGGAAAGCCACACCAATGGTCATGGGGTTTGCTGACTTGGTTTAAATAAAAACCTTTAAATAAAGGGAGGTGGTTGATCCTGCCCTGCCCAGTTGTCACAGACATATTAAATGTCTTCATGCCTCTCCAGCAGATGTAGATTGCAGATGTTAACACTTCCCCCCTCTAACGGCACGTTTGAGACTTGGTGAGTTTTGAATCTACAGGTTGAGAAGGAGAGAGGAAAGGAGACCCCAGAGCTCAGTGTGAGTGTGACTCTCCCATGCTCACCCTGGAAAGAATGTGGAGGTTCAGGTGGTGGTGAAGAATCTGCTTCTGGGCTGGGATTAAGTACAGCATCTGCTCCCCTTCTGCTGATTTTGCCAGTGGATTACCTCTCCAGAACTAGATTTGGCTTTCTCTGTTGAATTCCAAAGACCCTTTCCTAGGGGTCAGCAACAGAGTAGAGATGAAAGTGAGAAATGGGGGTTAATTAGTGCTCAAAACCAGGGCAGCTGCTTCTCCTGTTGGTCTTGCCATATAGAAAAGGGTCATGAATTGAGGTAGAATCCCACTGGTCGGTGCCTGAGGAACTCATCCAAGGAATGTGAATGCCTGATGATGTCAACTGGAGCACATGAAAGACAGTAGAAGAAGCCAAGTCCACAAGAGCATCAAAACAGGTTTATTCTGGTTTGGGATGAAAGTCTGAAAGACCAGATGGTTTATTTTCTCATGAACTTGACCCTGTGTTAGTAGAGGCAGACAACTGGTAGATTTTTGCATTTTTTTGGAAAGCCTCTGAACCGAAGCTAAACCAGACCATTTCTGCAAAACCCCTCCTGATCTGTAACCTTCAGGTCCACCCACAAATCCATGGACTGGAGACTGGCCAGTCCAAGCAACCTCTTTTCATTTCAGTGGTGTGTAGCATTTTGCAATTTAGATACATGGCAAAAGACCTGCTGCAATTTTCCCCATTCTAATAGAAAAAGGAATTCAAATATTAGTAGTCTCTTTTCACAAGGAATACTCAGAATAAGCAGAACAACCGTCCCCCACAGCCTTTTTTTTTGCTCCCTAATCCTCTTGGAATGTATCCATCTTTGTATCACTCATATCTCCTGCTCTCTGTTGTAAATGTCAATGCTAATTAACGAGACCTTGGCCCTCTGTGTAGCTGAGTAACAACCCCAGGTTTGTTTGTGAGATGGGTGCCCTTCCATCTCCCCAGGGGATGGCACTGGGGCTGTTGGCCCTGTGTGTGACAAGCTGCAAGATGCAAAGCCTGATACACCTCTCCACCTCTGTAGTGTCGCAGGTGAAGCCCTCCTGAAGATGGGTGAGAGAAGTGTTTCCTAAACCCTTTAGAGATTAAAATTAAATTTATGGGGTCCCCTTACTGAACTGCCTGCATCCCACGGATGTAGGCACCCATGGATGGATCTCATCCCATCCCATGTCATCCCATCCCTATGCTGGGCTTCTGAGACCCTAGTGGAAACACTTGTGAGTTTTCTGCTTTGAGAAGGAAACACTGGAGTCACTGGCCCACAGGATGCTATTCTAGTCCTAAGGCAAACAGCGTTCATGCAGTGGATCCTGGGACTGATGTGAAGGTGAAGTTTGGCTCTGCATACAAATTGTTCTGCAACAGAGGATCTGAGTAGCTGTTCCTCACCACCATGGTCTGTGGCTTAGTAGGACATGAGAATTTGGACAGATGACTCTGCTAAATTGTAGCTCAGCTCTCAACCTGCCCTTCCCTCTGCTCTATGCAGAATAGAGCATTTTTCTCCAGGACAACTGTAGTCGTGCCACATGTCATTTGGAATCCTTAATTGTTTGTAAGGCATAGTGTTTTAAACCAGTTTGGGATAGGAAAATTCTTTCTGTTGCAGAGAGAAGGGTTATAGCTCATGCTTCCTGGTGAGAATCAAAGGCAGGAGGGGTAAGTTTTTTTATGCATGCCCTCTCATGGCACTTCAAGTCTGTGAGTAAAAATGTATGGGGGGCAAGAACAGACCTAAAGCCTCTCCTTGTCATTGCATAACACGTGTCTCTATGGCCCTTCACTGAGCTCTGTTTTTGCAAAGCCAAACATTATACTCTCTGTGATGATTTAGAGCTGATTCTAACTTGGTCTGGCTGGAGAACTGAGTGGCATTTTGTACCCAAAGCCACCATAAAAATACAGAACACCATATGGGACATTAGCACTTTCTTGTTGGTCGCAGCCCAGGGTGGAGTTGAGCTGAGACTCAGTTTCCATGACAGGTAGGACCACAGCAGCTCAGCCAGGTGTGTGCAGTCCTTTTTCAGCTGTGGGGTTCTCAGCTGGGTACACTGGTCTTGTCCATCCCCTGCATGGTTGCTGCAGCCACACTGCAGCCTTGCTGTGAGCCAGCTCAGACATTTCTGCACATGCACCACAATCTTATCCTGAACAGCACCTCTGCACAAGGCTGGCTCCTTGCCCATTAGGCAGAAGGAGTGATGCTTTTGTATTCCCTGCCCTGCCTTTTTGTGTTCCCTGCAGCACCTGGGTTTTCCTTGGAGATCTCCTATTCACACATGGAGCTTGCCTCTGTTCCTGGGGCTGATGTGATTGCAGTGTCCCACAGTGAGGCTGTGAGCCAGAAATCCCCCAGTCTCACCTCGTGCACCTGAGTCCAGAGGGCTCATGCCATTGTACAATTGCAAACTTCCTCAAATCAGTGTTTCAATACAAACGAGGCAGTTCTGGCTTTTCTGAGACTTTGTGAAGACTTTTTTTTTTTTTTTTTTTTTTGTGTTCATAGTGGCAATCAGGAGTTCCACACCTAGTTGTGGCTTCCTAACCTTCAAGGAAATCCCTTATTTTCTCTCTGTCAGTTGATGCTGATGTTTTTCCATGCAGCCTTGATTAGAGGCAGGGGAGCAGGGATCACGCTGTGGCTCTGATGAGGGATGCTCAGTCCCATTGGGGCAGTGACAGACATTGCTGTCCAGCTCCTCACCTACACTGCTCCTGTCCACTGTGCACTGGCTGCCCTGTGTCTGCCAGCCAGGCTCCCCCAGGCAGCCACAAAGGGCCAGAAGTGCTCCTTGCCCACCTCTTGGTAAAGGGGGGTGGTCTGTAGATGAGGACTGAAGTGTGTCCCCGTAGCAGGATGGCATCCCAGTGCTCAATCCAGCCAAGAGACTCTTCTCTCTAACCCACCTGTCCCAAATCTGGCTCTTGCTTTGCTGTCTGTTTCTGTTAAAATGCTTCTTTTTGATTTTCTTAATAAAAAATTAGAACAGATCACTTCCAAGAATCCTTCCCAAGTAGCTGGTGCAGCCACAGGGCAGCTCTCCCTTGGACACAGAAGTCTCTCATTCAGTAGTCACCTCTGAGGACAGCTGACTTTTGGCCACTTCTCTGCTTGCTCAGATAGGGGAGTTCTCTGTTACTTGCCAGGCACTTCTCTGCAGCTGGGAGCTGCTTTCACAGCATGCAGTGACCTGCCCTGTCTTGGACTGTCACCCTTCTCTGTTATTTTTAAATTTTTAGTGGCCTTTCTTGTGCAATAACATCAATTATTTTTTTATTTGATAAGCATCTTCTTAGCAGAATATTAATGCATATAATTAAGATAGTATTTGGCTCTTGAATCACACTGTTCATCCTGAAATTGTCTTAATTATGCAGCTGCTCCTCTAGAATGAAGCCCTCTTTGTTTAAAAGCTTAAATATGGAAAAAGGGACAAAATTTCTTCCTCCAAGGAGAAAACCTCCATTTTAAATTTCTGGCTATGTTAGAATCAGTGGCTTCTTGACTTCTCTATTTTAAGGAAGGTGAGAAATCAAGGGATTAATAATGCTGATTTTTGTTTTAATCCTCTACTTGGAGTAAACCATAAATTCTCTTGATTTATTTTGTGGTGGTTTTTTTTTCTCTCTCTCCCCTTTTAAATTTTTTTTTCTGCATTATTTAGGGTAAAAAAGCTTGAGGATCTTGCATTCTTTGAGTTGATTCACATGTGGTTCCTCTGGTTTTTCATTCTCTGACATTTGGGAACTCAGGCACCCCTAACAGCCAGATGAAATCTATCAGATAAGGCACCTGCTTTTCACCAGCTTCCAGTTTATGAAGCATAAACCTAGCTTTGACATCTTTGACATGAGCTTAACCTCTTGGTGTTATAATAACATGTTAAAAAATGCCTCAGACAGATCTATGGAGTTACTTCAGCCTTCTGCAAGGCAGCTGAGAAGTTATGTTCAATTTGCTGTCAGTTCTGCTTTAAACATTGCTGCTGCAAACTATCAGCCTCTCCTGTGAGTACATTCGTGTTTGGAATGATGCAGTAAATCAGATTATAGCTGTCCTTTATTAACTCTGATGCACAAGATTTCGGCACTGGAGGTTTCATTCAGAGAAAATGAATGAGGATAGTTAAAGTCAAATATAAATAGAGCTCATTAAAAAACAAACAAACCAGCCTCTGTTTCATTATGTGACTCTTAATTGTACCATGAGTGTAGAAGTAGCTCTCATTAAAGTCTCCTGGCAGCCGCCTTCTCTTCACCTCCTTCTGCAAACTCGCCCACAAACTCCTAGGATTTCCTGGGGACATGAACCCAATTTGCACCTTGGAACGGACACAAAGGGACAAGGCAAACAAAAGAAGCCTGTGTGTGTATGTGCACTCAGTAAAAAGAGCATAACCTTTGCCAGCCCATCTGCATCTGTGCAGGCTACACCACTCACCTGCACCTCCAGCCCCTTTTCTACACTCCGGCAGCGTGCAGCACTGTGCTTACCTGGCTGGAACCCTCTGAATCCTGCTCCTCTGTCCCGTGCCTCAGCTGGGCTTTGTTCTGGGGGTGCTGGTGCTGCTGTGGGCCCAGCTCCACGCTGTGCAGGTGCACAGCTGCAGTGGGAGCACACGGTGTGGTGGGGTCAGCATCAAACCCCAGCTGCCGGGGCAAAGCAGCCCCTCTGCGGCCCCTTGGCCGCCGCAGCAAAGCCCAGCATTGCCTATAAAATGAAAATAAGCTCCTTATTGCCGAGTGCAGTCTGTGGGGAGCTGCTGCCATTCCCTCAGCACAGACACAAGAAGGGTTTAGAGTCTGCCTTACACACTCGCCATCCCTGTGGGGGTGGGTTTGTTCATTTCTGGTGGGGTTTTAAGTACATATGTTTTGGGGGAAGAGGGAAAGTGAAAAAGCGGTGATGGAGTCAGAGCATGGAATAAATCCAGCTTTGGTTATAAAATACAGTGTATAGCAGTCTGTGCTGAAGAAGGGAAGGTTGCTGAATGGTACCCAGTGCTTCCAATTCAGCAAAGTACCATCAACAATTACCTTTAATGAAGCTTCAGCTATTGCCTTAATGAACAGGACGTGCTACCTTTCTGATATCCTGAGTGTGAAGGTACAGTGAATGGGAAAATAGTCTTGGAAAGGCTACTGGGCAGTGTTTGAAAGGAAGACCTGTAGTTCTGGAAAAATAAGCTGCTTTTTGAGCAGAGTTAAAACATGTTTTCTTTTAAAAAGAATCTATTAAAGACTGTGAGTCTCATTACTGCTCATGAAATAGCACAAGTGGGAGACTAATACGCTTCTTGAGGGAATAAAACTGAAATACCTCTTGAGCAAATCTATTCCCAGATGGACAAGAGAGCTCAAAAGCAAACAGCAACTTTATGCTATTTACAATTGTACTCCTGGATCACATGTGGAGCCTGTAAGGGCCCTGGCAGTATCAGCTGAACTTCTCTCATGGTTTCCCCCTGAAGTTCAATCCCACTATTATCATAAACTCAGTCCCAGCATTACTAGCACTGGGATCACAAGGTCACGAAGTCCTTGGTATTTTATAGCAATGCATCATCTACTCCTTGTCCCTGCAAGCTTAACTAGCGTGATGCCTGAGTGCCCATCACAAGGGCTCCCACTGTTCCAACTTTATGGGGAAAATCATTCCAGAGTTTTAATTAATTTAAATTCATAATCACAGAGCAATTTGGTGTGTACAGATGGAAATCAGCAGACAAGTGCTGGTATTTTTATGTATACATATGTTTTACAAAAAGAGTTGCAGTTTACTAGAACCTGGGCTGGACTGTGACTGTTTAATTTAATTACTGTTCGCACAGAAGTAATTTGCAAAGTGTTAATTTCTGAAATCAATGCACTCCAGTCCAATAAATATTTAATGCTTCCATCTGCCGTTTTTAAGTTAGTTACCAACCCTGATAGATTAAGTCTGTGAAACAGTTATCTGCTGTTGACATAAAGAATGGTTTTGAGATCCAACTTTCATGGAAACCTGGAAAAAAGCAGGTTTCCCAAACCCAGTTTTGTTCTCTTTATTAGGTTAAATGTGGTTATGGACAGCATTGCATGTGGAGACATGTTCATAGCAGGCAGCCCAGTGTAGAGTTACATCTTAATTTTATGAGGGAAAATACATTGAGTCTTCCCGTAAGACTGTGACTGCAGGTCCTAGGTTTGAATTTTGGGAGGAGTCTGGTTGGAGCATGTAGTATCTTTTCCACTGGGAATAGCCTAATAAAGTGAAGGGCATGGTGGCAATTCCAAGGAGGAAAGAGGAGGTGAATCATCCCTCATCCCTCTCCCTGCCATGACAGGAAGGAGCACACGGGGCCGTACAGGCAGCCTGGGGTCCCGTGGGTCGTGGCAGGATCTCAACCTCACTCTGCAAAACTGGATGTGGCAAAACCTGGCTGCTTCTGGCTGTGTGACAAACTATTTAATTACTGATATTCATGGAGAATTTGGAGCTCTGTGGATGGGAATGCCCCCTGTGCCAATGCAAATGTACCACTGCTCGTGGTACAACACAGGGCCCTCAATGATTAGTTTTGTTTTACTGTTTTTCTAGTACAATTATGTTTAATTCATGTGTTGTTTCATCAAAGTGTCTGTCACTCAGGGCTTGGCCTCATCTTCTTAAGTAGCTGGATATAAAATTACAATGTGCTCCTCCAGTGAGACCCTATTTCCAGAATATCATCACATCTCTATGATGACACAGGTCTTTCTGTTTAGCTGAATGGATACACTGAATCATCATTTTAAAAAATAAAAATCTCTTGAGCTTGGCTCATTAGACTTGCGACAAATCCCATACTGAGTTAGTCTGAATCAGCACAATAAAGAACCTGTGACTTTTAACATTTCTTGTTGGGTCAGGACAGACTGGTAGTGTCACAGGCAATTCAAATTGCAGAGCACAAAGCTAAACAAGACTGATTTTTCAGGAGGTGTTCTTTCTTTGAGCCCTTCCTCAGCCTAGTGGCAGATTCCAGGGGTTATTTGGAAAGTAGTGGACTTGCTGAATGACCCTTGTGTCCCTCTGATGCCTAAAGCTCCTGGAGGAGCATTGCTGCCAGCACCAAATGCTATAAATACCAAATCCCAAAGTGCCCCTGTGGGCTGCTGTGGGATGGGTGGAAGGCTGTGCCTGTAAATATGAATCTGTAGTTTAGATAATGGTTTTAGCAATGCATTCAAATTACTGCCCAAAGCTATTCCCTGTTGTGCCCTTGCTTGTGAAAAGACCAACCCAGTCTAAGCCTAATGGGACCCTAATGAAATTGTTTCCTGTAGCTTTATGCTGTACAGCTGGATGTAATAACTCCAGCTAAGGCACCAGGGACATGCAACAGCAAAGTTCTCATTGCACTTGATGAGGCTGCTGCAGTAGGGGATGGACAGCTGTGGGGATGGGTATGTGTGTCAATCAATCTATAATGAGACTTCTGGATTGAAAAATTTTGCTGGATTATGGAAGAAGCTTTTGAATTGCTACTGTGATGGGCTCCCCTTGTGTAATCAGGTACTACAGTCTCTTTTTGGCTTTCATGTGGGTGGTGATGTGCCAGAAGGGAAGAAAAAAAGAGAAGCATGGGAAAAAGTGTTGGAAGCAGGATTTGCAGTATTGCTTTGATACGAGTCCCTATATTTTATTTGAAGATGGCTTTTAAACTTTCTGGGGCAGGTGCTGAGTAGTGCTCTGTGGTTTGATGAACCAGCATCTAACCTCAGGAAATCCCCAGCAGCTGTAAACAAATACTAAATTAAGTAATCTTCTGGCTAATGGCTGTTCCTCTACTGCCAGTAAAATGGTATCCTGGGCAGTTTTCTTGCTCTTTTATCCAGTTTCTTGAGGGAGCCAGGACCCCTGTAGTCAGATGAAGTAAAGGGGGACAGGAACCATTGACTCTAGAATTGGACGTGTGCATGGTGGTGGGGCATGCCCAAAGAGTATGAGGCACTTTCTGTCCCCATTATCTTTTTTACAGCAATCTCTGCAGGAGAACAGAGTCTGAACACTGCAGAAATCTGCTTGGTAATGTGAGACAGCATGGTCTGCTAGTCACAGCAGGGATTAGTGGAGATAAATCCCTGTACTTGATGTTCCCAATTCTCCCATGCAGATACCAATGCATTTCACCTCTCTGCACCTCAAAATACCTGTATGTAGGGATAAAGGAAGGAGAGATTAGAGATGTTGTTGTTATGGTATAATTTGAACCAGAAAAAAGCTGCAGGAAAGAACCAGCAGTTCCCAGTTCCTGCTACTGTCATTTAGACCCAAATTAGTTACTCAGTGTGAATTCAAAGGAGGTTGGAGGTAGTCATTGTTGGGTCTGCTGTGGGCCCCATTATACAACTGGTAGCTACTCAGGAAAACCTTTTTCACTGAAAAAAAATTATTCCTTCCCCCCCCCACCATCTTATTTTGAAAAATTATTTTTAATTTGCATCCCTGAGTGGACTTGCTGTGCCACTCAATGGATCCTGAGGCGAGGGATGTGGCAGGATGGTCTGGCCAGGGAGAGAAGCCAAGCTGTCTGTGTGGAAGGATTGTCTCATGTGGCTTTGCTGAAAGTTAAACTTCTTTGGGAGGATGGTACTGAAGGCATGTCTGAACTCAGGGTGTGTGTTGCATTTGACCAGCTTGTTGCTTTAATTTGATGAGCTTTTGAATGATTTAGGGAAGATTCTCCTCCGGCTCAGACCTCTTCTGACCTCTGTGCAAGCAGGTTCCTCCTGGAAATGACAGCATGTGCATTGATTTACAGGGCAGTCTCTTGCAGGTTCCTGAAGGCTGGTTTCCCAGGGGTGTGATCCCCATTTTTGTGAGCAATAAATATATCTGTGCATCAGGGATTCAGCAGGAGAAGCCAACAAGGCAGCCATGTTCTAGTGCTTCCATCCATGTTTCTCCACCTCTGGAACCTCTCTCCCGTCTTGCACAGAGGCCAGACAAGATGCTGGGTTTGTGGAACAGTGGGATATTTGCAAGACAGTACTTTGCCTCTTCATCATCTCACAGCAGAGATTGTGCTGCCTCTGTGAGCTTCAATCTAGAAACTTGCTTCCAAAAAACCATGTTAGTATTCAGCAAAGAAAACAGGAGTGCTTTCTTCATTGAGTCAGCTCAAAAGACTGGTGTGGGTCAGCTATTGTAGGAAATAAAATGCCTGCTGAAAAAAATAAGCATTAAAAAAAAAAGTTCTGTTTTAATTATTTAGGTTCAAAAAAATAAGTTGATTTAAATGGGCAGGGGCTGTTTCAGGAGAGCAGTGTTGTGAGAGCCAGCAGCCCCCCAAGCCTGCAGGGTGAGATCCCTGCACAGAACTTGACTCCTGTGGTTTCCTGCAGGGCAGCCAGCACAGAAAGAACCTTGTAAAAGAGAGGAGGAAAGACAAGCTGGGGAATAACAGCACTTCCATAATACTGCACTTCCTGTGTATCAGAGTAAATCTATGATTCAGGAATTTAATAGTACAAATCTGGCTGATAACTGTTTTGGTAAATAATAATAAGAGAGCTGTGACAGTTCAGCTCTAGCATGACTAATGCAGGGATTCTGTATATCTTGAAGAGAAAAATATACCAGCACAGAAAGTTCCTTTCTGCTATTTGTCATGTGTGCAGATGTCATTGAATATTTGGGCCCATGCAAAGGGATCAGCAAACACACACCTTTGGGTCTGTTTTAAGCTTTGTTAAAATACCCTGTTTCTATGTCCTGAACATCTGTGCTTGATGCGTTTCAGCTTCTCCCCATCGTTAACATGGGAACTGCCTCTCTAGCAGTCAGGGGGATAGCAGCGCAGGCAATCTGTTTCTCCTTTATGACATTAGCATTGGCTAGTGTTAAGAGACCTCTGCAGCCCTGGACAGCAGTAATGGTTAGTGTTTTTTTGTTTTTTTTTTTTTAATCTAATCACTAAGAGAAGCCAGAGATAGGTGATAAACCTGGCTAAGCATCAAGTGCTGAATGACAGGGCTTGTCTCTGAGCAGGTGGGGAATAGCAGGTTCATTGCTCTGCCTTCCTGCACCTCCCCAGGCATGCCTTATGGCATTGAAAGCTTGGAATTGTTTTGTTTTGGGTGGAGTTAATTGGAATGGGCTGCTGAGTTAATTGGAATCAATTGGAATAGATGTCTAAGTTATCTCTTTCAATCTGCATATTAATGCCACCTCACACTCTTCTTCTCTTTCCATCCCATCAGAGAGCAGAGGAGGCTGCCTGGTGGTGTTCATGTGGCAGAAGTGGGTGTTGAAACTCTGAGACCTGGCTTCTCTCCCCTCAGTGCAGTAACTGCTGAGAAATACTGCCTTCCACTAACACGTTTGATTTGCATTTGCCTCCTCTGGTTGCTGAGGTATCCCACCTCTTTTTCTTCCTGGAGAGACATTGATGTTCTTGTGTGACTAGCTCAGGAAAGGTCTGCCTTTAGCAACAAGCAGATATTGGGAGCTCTGCTTTTAACTGCAAGTGTGAAGTTTCTCATCCATAGCCCAGATGAATAGCCAGCTGTATTTTCATGGAAATACTGCTTCTTAGAACAAAGAATATAACATAAAGGCTAACTTGGCTCTCATTTACTTGGATGAGAACAGGTTCTGGCTTTCAAAGTGTTAATAACCAGTGTTGTTGGAGTTTATCTTACAGCAAGCTAGGAGCCCCCTCAAGGATTATGGTCCATGTGCTCTGGTGCAGTGAGAAATATACAGGCTTTGCCTTGGACAATGTGTACTCTTTTTAAAATTGTCTCCTATAGATCTTTATGATTTGCCTGTCAAGCTTTTAATGAGCTCTGTGTTTAAAGAGACAGCTTTAAGTATCCAAAAGTTCAGTTTTATTCTTCCTTTGTTTTGGTTGTTTCATTTAAAGCAAAACTAAATTAATTAAAATGGCCACTTAAGTAAGGTAATGTTATTTCCAGCTTTCTAAGAAAGTGTTGGAAAGGAGAAGTGCAAACCTTTGCTAGATTTGGCAGCTACGTTGGAAACTCTATCCCTGTGTGAGAGTGCATTAAAAATAATGCTCTCTGGCAGCTCTTTTGGAGCCTGGAAGATTAAAGGTAGTAACCAGCTCTGCATCACGGATATCTTACATTAAATCAGAAATCACAAATATCTTAGACTTACTACTCAAACTCATGGGGAAGAAAGCTCCTGATCACACTTAATTTTAATGCCGTTTCAGTATTGCATGTTCTTCCTTTCCCCCCAGGCACCATGATAAGATTTGTGCTTCAGACAATAGCACAGGATGAGCCTCACTGTGGCTCTCTGGTGGACAGTTGCTGTGTGCTAAGTTTGCCTGCCGCTATATTGTCTCTTCAGCTGGGACTTCAGCCAAGTTTGTAAGCCGAGACAGGGCTCAGCCTCTGAGTTTGGACCTAGCTCTTGAGTTTCCTCCTGGGGGGCCAACTGGCCAAGTGTTGGATACCAGCTGTACCATCTCTGCTAATAAATCATACTGTCTCAGGTGATAAAAGTGGGTTTCTAAATCTAGGATGCCAAAGAAAGTGGTAGTTGCTATGCAGTGGGAAAATAGATTTATTCTGCCCCCCAGCTGTCAGTAGAGATGTGTGCTATTGGAAAACATATTTTTTTTTTCCTTTATGCTTCTTTCCCTTTTTGCATAGACTTATCTGTTCAATGCTTATCACGGTGCAAGAGTATTAGTAAACATAAGCTTGTTAATAGTTGGCATTCTGATGCTTGACTGGAGGGAAGATCTACAGCTTAAAAGGGGATTGGAATAATAAACCCCCAAGTGTAACCTATGCTCAGGAAATAGCAATGGTTGCTGTTAGCCTGGAGTATGTTGGGATTTTCGTGTAGCAGTGAAATAAGATCCTTGAATGAGAGCTATACATTGTGCTGGGGCTTTGTGTCTGGGGTTGTGGCTTCTGTTCCTTTTCAGTGATGTGTGACCTGAAGAATTGCTTTGCTAAGGACACTGAGAGGTGCTGAATTTAGAGGTATCTTTACCTACAAATTCTCTCTTTGATTCCCTTAAGCATAGGAATCAGTCACTTTGCCTCTGCTGTAGACAGGGTAATTTCTCTATTTTTAAACTCTTTGTTATCCTAACTAGCAATGATAATTATTCAATAGTAGCATCCTCTCAAAAAGAAAAAAGAAAACCTTTTCTCACTTCACACAAAGGTTGTAGGTTAAGCAGAGCTGGATGTGACTCTGGAGGGGGGGATGAAGGCACAAATACTGGCTTGACAAGGCTGTGCATTCAGAGACACAGTAAAATGCACCAAGTCTTCAGATCTTGATCCTTTTGGGATCTTCACAGAGGTTTAATATTTCTCCCTTTTCTCTTGCCCACACATCTCGCTTTGATTTCAGTGCTTTCAGCTTGAACCCTTTTCTCTGCCCTTCGTATCAATGGGGCAAAGCGTTTTGTGCAGCCAAAAACACCGTAACCTCCTGAAGAATGGCACCGTGCTCTTTTCCCCTTGTCTTCCCCCAAGGCTGTATGTGTGTGATGGTGTCAGAGCCCTCTTTTCCCACCCTCTGTCCCCCCAGTGCCTGGTTAAGTACAGCCCCTGTGAATCGGTGACTCACTCTCACTGCAGAGCCTCTCAGCATTATAACCCCCCACCACCCCCCAATCACAAAACCAACCTGCAAAGTAATCTTTCTTTTCCACCAATTTTCTAATTTTCCTTCTAGGACTCTGGCTTTGTTTGCAGTTGGGCTGAGAAGCCCATGGCCACCTGCAAGGGACAGAACTGTCACGTTACTTTTGCTTCAGCAGCCCCTAGTGGGGAGAGTTAATGTGGCCGCAGCCGGGGCAGGAGTCCTCCTGTGCTGTCACTTTGCTGGCTTTGTAGACCACCCAGAGGAGCGATTTAGTGTCTGGAGTCTGAGATGAACCCTCCTTTAATCTGTGTTATAAGAGAAAGCTGACGAGTAGGAGAAATGGCTATTTTTTTTCCTTAAGTGGCCAATATGTATTTTTCTCCTTTGTGTTTCGAATGTGTAGGAAATTAAACTATCTAGAGGTGAATGAGTCACTTTCATGAGTCACCAATAGTGGGAAGAGGGGATTTAATATTTGCGAATCAGAAGCAAAAAGTACAGTCTGTTCCCTGCTTGGTGTGTGAGAGAAAATAATGGACAATTTTAAAAAGCTGTTTTCTCCCCAAAAGAAGAATAAGAATGAGGTTTCAGACTCTCTAGCATTTGGGGGTAAATGGCTGCCACTGCTCCTGGTGCTGTGGTCCTGCTGGTCCCTTGACTGACTGCAGCCAGAGGTACTTCTTTACTTGTGGCTTTTCCAAACCTCCGGACTTCTGTCCCATATTGTTGGTGGCTTTCTTGGTGTGACCTTGGGCATCCCTCTCCACTGCTTGTCACACAAGTTCTCCTTTATCATATGAGACCTTTGCCAGTAACTTAAAATGTACAAAGAGCCAGACTTTGTGCTTCCAGCAGCCTCTTTTCTCCCCCACAGAGCAAAGACTGGGCAAGCACAGGCAAGTGCAGCAGGAGAGGAGGATGAGCAGAGGTGGGAAATCATGCCCTGCCATGCTGGTAACTCTCTCAAATGCCTGGTTGGTGGTGCCCAAGTGTGAAACCACCTGCATCTGACTCGTCTCTCCAAGGCTCTTGGGTCGTGACTCAGCCTTAGAAGAGGAGGAGGAGGAGGATGTGCAGGGCCTTCCTCCCGTGCCCACCAGCTGTCACTGTTGCTGCACACACTCGGATGGCCAGTGCCTTCTGTCTGGCTGGGATTTACAGCTGCCCCAAAGCACTGAGCTTGTTTGGCTCATCCCTGGTGTGAGAGTGTTTATTCACATCTTAACAACTTGTTCCTAAGGCCTCAACTTTATTGCCTACTAAAAGGCTCTGTGAGAGCTCCAGAGATAATTTTAGTTCATACACATTTTTCCCCCCATCTTGGTTGTAACGAATTTAGTTTTTGGTTGTCTTTTTTTTTTTTTTTTTTTTTTTTTTTTTTTAGGCATTGTTGCAGAACTAGAACTCCCTCAAAGTGCTTCTCTGATTAAACAATGGTTTGTAAAACGGAGGGGGTTGGAAGTAATAGTGAATTAGGAGAAGTGGTCACAGCAGGATCTGTCAGGCTTTGGCAGCATGCATACACACACAGATACCCACATATCTGTCTCAGTGTGTGTAGGCACTCAACTTCTTCCACCTTGTATTCCATATGAGTTTGCCTTGAATTAATGAGAACTGCTTGTGCTTGTAAAGTGAAGAAGATGGATTTTTGCCTCTCCAGTGTGAAATGGCTCACAGATGGAAGTATGGAGGTGTTTGCTGAGGGCTATTCTAAAATTACTCTTAGATGCAGTGAGCATCTCTTCAAGTATTGCACTTTCGCCATCTAAGCTGAAAACACAGAATTTGATTGAGTAGGTGTAGTCTGGACACCCGAAAGAATTTATTCTCTTAAGGAGTGGTCCAACACTGGAACCCACTGCTCAGGGAAGTGGTAGAATTGCCAACACTGGAAGTGTCAGATTAGATGACCATAGTTGTTTTCGAACCTTAAAGATTCCATGAAATTAGCCCAAGATTCACTCTATGATTTAAGTGACCTTATACCAATATTGTAATCAGGTTTTGCTTGATTTCAGGTATCTCAGAGCTTTACACTTGAAAGGACTGTGTGAGCATAGTGTTACCTGAAGTTACTATTTATGTACTTTGTGTGGATTATGCAGCAGCAAAAAGCCCCATCATGCTGGTTTTTTACCTGTAACCAAAATGTTTTGGATTTGAGGACCCAATACTTATTGAACCAGGTTCTGCTGTGAGAGACACAGATGTAAACTGGAAGTTCTGCTGTCCCTCAGCCCTGCTGCTTTAGACTTGCAGCAAAGACCAGCATCTGGCCTTTAAAATGTAATTCTGGTAAAAGCAAGCACCAATCTACACAATTTTCTGCATTTAGATTAGATCCTGCCTTGTGCCAACATAATCCAGAGGAGAAAGTGAGTTCCTGACAGAGACAGATGGAAAATCCCAATCCCTGCATTGTGCTCATATACTTGCTGCTGTCTCCTTTCAAACCTGTGATTTCTTGTTGGTTGCCTGTCTTGAAGCTAAGTGTTAAGAACAGAAAATTGATGTTTTTAAATAGTTTTCTCAATTGCTGACCAGATTAGAAGCACTGAATAAAAAGGGGAGGAATCAGTGGGTACATGTGTCTGTGCATAACCAGACCTGTGTGGGATGTCTCCTGGGAAGAGCTGGGTTGAGCTTTAAATGGGTCTCTTGCACTCACATTATTGTATCAGTCTGACCTCTCCTGTGCCAGGTGGCTCTTTGGCCAGAGGGAGAAAAGGCACCTTTCCCATCTGCATTTCTGCTTTTAATTTGGCAGTGCAGAGGCCTGGTTTGCTGCCAGTCAAGTAGCTGTGCTCACAGCCGTGCCTGCACCCTCTGCATCGCTGTGTCTGTGCCATGGGCTTGGGGATAAAGAAGAGGCAATTTGTGATCAAAAAAGCTGTTTCTTTTTCTAATGAGGTATTTATACATGCAGTTCAAATAAACACAACCAGAAATGGAGCGTCCTGATGTGTGCTTTGAAAATGTGGCTGGACTTATGGATGTGGAAGGAGGCTGATAAGGAGTTTGGTCTTTTCCAAGCTCTCTTGGTGTCTCTCCTGCCTGCAGCTCACTGCTGCTACTCAGTGCTCCTCCAGACTACTTTTAATTCTTTTCTACTGGTGTGGTGACTTCTGTCTGGGTCTCCAGGGAGCCAGCAGTAACACAGGTCATGCTCTCTGCATAGCAGCAGTGGTGGAATGGATCCTTATCTGGGATGCCCTTTGCTTCTCTGCCTGCCGCAGCCCCAGGGCTTCCCGCTGGGGGGTGGGGAGCTGACAGCCCACTGCACTGGGTTTTGGGAAGAAAAAGGCTTCTCAGTAACTTAATTATGAGTCATATAATGTATTAATGGAATTGATGGAACTTAGTCTTGATTTAAGCAAGAGGAGCTGGGGATGTGTTTCCTCTAAGTTTTTGTGAATGATGGGGTTTGTGCCCTTGTTGACTGGTAGGACCTTTCTTTGTTTTTTTCTGCCTCTCTCCCTCTTTTTTTAGCTGCAAGCACTCTATTGAAATTCTGTTGCTGAATAAATGTCATATCCCAGGCAGTATTTTCTTTATTTTCCATATTTCTTTGCCATGTTGAAGCTCATCATGTTTATCAGGTTTGAATAAACAGCCTGTGGCTGTGCAGAGATGGGGAAAAGCAAAGGAAGGGTTAAGGAGGCAATATCCAGATCCTGCCAGCTGGAATGTGAGCATATGTCCATGTGGCAGGCAGAGGTAAATTCAGTTTGTCTAGGCTGAACCTGAGTAAATAAGCTCTGCTGAGATGTGGTAGTATTAGGTTGAGCTCAGTGTTGCACAAAAAGTGGTCATACAGCTTCCATGTGGATTAGTGGTCAGACAGAGTAAGAATGCATCTGTTCAAGGGGTGCAGCCTAAAAATAGTAAATTCAAGCCTTGCAGCACTAAATAGCAGTCCTGATAGTTAGAAAGACTACTGAAACCAGTTAAATAGCAAGAGGGAAATGAAATTACCAGTTCTGATTTTCATTCATGACAGCAGTTAAAAGAATCTGTATGGTGCAAGTTTGCTGTAAAGCAGTGAAATGTCCCTTAATCTGACATTTAATAGATCAGCTTTAAAATAATAACAACCTGACTGTCACCTTGGCAAAAATAATGGGGAAATACAACAGAAAAGCTGCTGTGGGGCCACACACTAAGCCTGGTTCACGCTGGGAGAAACTGGAGAAGACGTGTGGTTGCACCAAAATGTGACTCGGAGCTCGCACATGTTTGCTCCTCACTGAATCCATCCCAAAGACTCTTAAGAGAAAAGAGATAACCCGGTGCTGCATTTGCTGTGCTGTGGTTTCCAAAAGAGGCCGCTGGCTGCAGGACTCCCCTTCATCTGCACTCTGGAAACAAACAATCAATTTTTCATTTTTAGTGGTTAATTCTGAAAATATGAAGGTCTGTTTAGTCTTGTCTCCCTAACATAAACCAGCCAGAACAAGGCAGCTTGAGGGGAGTTTGCAGCAAGTTCCCTTATTTGGAATAACAGCCACTGGTGTAATGTGGCAGCTGTGGGACATCCCCACTCTGGTGGGGCTTGAGGGGTCGGGATATTCTTGTGATGGATCACAGGGCTGTGTTGGAGGAGCTGTGGGGGCAATGGGCACATCTGAGGAAACACAATGAGGCAGATTTTGTCCCAAGCTCTACTTATTACTTGCACCTAGTTTGTAGGAACAGATGTGAATGGGGTCTGGAAAGGTGAAATGCAGAAGAAAATAAAATTTGTGTTGAGCCAAACTTTTTCATAGAACTTCCATGGCTATGGCTTTCTGCTTTTCTTCTGTAGGACATAATAGTATCCTACAAGGTCTTCCAGGAAGAGCTGCTGTCCCCTGCCAGTCAGGTGCTTGTGGGCAGGTGCGACCCTAACAGGATCCTTGTGTCGTGGCTGTGACCAGGCTGGAGTGGTGGCTGGCTGGCTGCGGCTCTGCTCAGCACCTGCTTGTCACTGCCCTCCTTCCTCCTCCTCCTCCTCCTCTCCGCAGCTGTTCTCACCTTGTTGCTCAGGAGGACTTTGATCCTGAAGAAGAGAATGGCCCTTTTGCATGTTGGATTGTCCTTAGTGACCTCTCTTTTTCTACAGGCTTCAGATTTTCAGTAACTTGCTGATTGCATGAACTTGTAAGTCTTTCAGATGTTCAATTATCTGTGGTCTGAAATGACACCCCTTTTTCCTTGGCAAAAGGGGAAGTGAGTTCTCTGAGCTCCTGCTGAATGTATGCTGAGAATTAGGGTTTGGTGAGCTGGGCTCTGCTCAAAACATGAAATGTTCTCCATGTTTGAGGTCTGGTTACTATTTACCTTTGACAACAGCAGAAAAAAGTGAAGTGCATTTCATTTGCATATGACTTTCAAGTTAAACTGTTGCTTCTTCTGCTGAACTATTAATTTACGCTCCCCTTTAATGCTATCTTTCTCCATTCCCTCCCTTCCTCCCTCTCTTCCTCCCTTCCTCCCTTCCTTCCTTCCTTCCTTCCTTCCTTCCTTCCTTCCTTCCTTCCTTCCTTCCTTCCTTCCTTCCTTCCTTCCTTCCTTCCTTCCTTCCTTCCTTCCTTCCTTCCTTCCTTCCTTCCTTCCTTCCTTCCTTCCTTCCTTCCCTCCTTCCTTCCTTCCCTCCTTCCTTCCTTCCTTCCTTCCTTCCTTCCTTCCTTCCTTCCTTCCTTCCTTCCTTCCTTCCCTCCTTCCTTCCTTCCCTCCTTCCTTCCTTCCCTCCTTCCTTCCTTCCTTCCTTCCTTCCTTCCTTCCTTCCTTCCTTCCTTCCTTCCTTTTGTTGGAAATCCATTGCACACTTGTTCTATAGCAGATACTAAGCACATTTATAATATGATAGTACTTGGATAAGCATTCATCACTGAAAGAGCCTGCTTTATTTTTATTTGTTCAGTAAAGCATCAGGTTCAGATCCCAAACAAATTCTGTTTCCTCCCAAGATATTTTTTAATATAGATAAATTTGGTTTTAATACAGCTGTATAATAAATTTGCTCATGAATTTGAAAGGCAAACTTGCCTCTATAGGTAGATATTTATCGTTTCATAGTTTTCTAACCAAACTTCCATAAATGGTGTTTTAAGCACTGTCTAAATTATTTCCATGCCGTCTCAAATGTTTCAGGGACTGTTTTCACATCCTAATGATGATTTTAGGACAATGGAAGTCTGTCTTGCCATGAAGAAATGTTTCCTTTTCACACAGCTTTTAAAAGAAGTAATTATAATAACTTGTATTCCTGCTCAAGGTGTTTTATAAAATCTCCTGCTAGTTCAACAATCCACCCCTATTTAACAAAACATTTAAGTGTGTATTTGAATTATACTTGCTAGAAGAGAATTAATCAAAGTTCACATGTCAGGAACAGGAAAAAATCCAGAAGGATCTACTCCCCGGCCCTTGAATTATACTGGAGGATCTCAAGACATTCCTGTGAGTGCTGTGGCTGCCTGTCCAGGGTTTTGGCCACACATTCATTCCAAGATTTCTTCTAGGATGAATTAAGATGGAATTGGAGGAGCCAGAGCACATCTGATGCACTCAGCACTCTGTCTGTTCAGCATTTGTTAAATCAGTAAGTTTTGGAGGAACTGCTGTGATTAGCTCATGTTCTGTGCTTGAAGGATGGAGCAACGTGGGGGAGTTGTCCTGGCTCCGGGGACAGAGGCAGCAGGGTGCTTCTAAGAGCTCCTCAGTCCTGTTCATGCTGCATCATCCCACACCATTTTTGAGCAGCCAAGCTCTTTGCTTTTGCCTGCTTACTCAGATGGGTGGGATGAGATTTTGTACATTTGCTCTTTTTCCCTAATCTTTTCCGTACTAGCACTTGGTCTTAACTGACAGTGAGAACCACAAACGTTTAATTTCCCATTCCACCCACCTTTTCCATTAAAATTCCCACTTTTAGGAAGAGCAATAGTTACAGATGCCTTCAAATTGCACTGCTCTCTCTGTAAACAAAGAGCTGACATCTGGCATATTTTGAAGTTGCTTTATTGAATCTCAATCATTCCTGTAAAAAAGCTGGGTGTCTGTCATACCTCAGTGGCAGTGAACAGATGGATCCATTCCTGCAGGGACTGAGGGGTCAGGCCCTTCCCCTGTGGTGGCCACAGGCTGGAGGGTTGATGTCCTCAGGGCTGGTCCTGTGGAACAGGGACTGTTTCCACAAGAGTGGGAGGGTGCACACACACACTCACAAGTACCTTGGTGCTGCAGTGCTGGTGAGAATCACGGAATCACAGTGGGTGATGGGTAAACATAGATGGAAGACACAAAGTGCTGTTAGAGTTTAGAAATGAGTCAGTTTTTGGGTGAAGCCTTGTTTTGGTAGACTCAGATGTAGATTGACATGAAGCTCAAAGTATCTTTTCCAGATTTAAAGGTTCTATTTTCCCTTTATTTTTTCTTTTTTTTTTTTTGTTCTTCTAGCTAGTGTAGCTTGTTTTTTATTCCTACCTAGTGTAGTATGAAACTCTAGAGTTTTGAGTGTGAGCCAGGTGTTTCATTTTTAAAAACTGGGAGATAATCTGCAGAATTTCCCCCATTGCTGTATAGCTAGAAAAAGCCTCAAAAGCTTCAAGCATGATGGTGTGGAAATCTTTGTACAGCTTGAAATCCAAAGACAGCCAACGACAGAGAACTGGGAGCCTGAAGAATGGTTTTTAACACCAAGGTGATGTCAGCTTCCTATTCCATGTAGCAATCACCTAATTGCTGCTGTTTGATTTAAAATCACATTTCCTGCCTCCCTTATTGTTAAATGTGGCCTTAAAAATCATTAACAGAGTCTATTTTCACATCTTTCTGCTGAGGTGCAAAGTGTTGTTCCTAATTTACAGGCTGGAGGATAGGCAGAGGAAGGTAAAATGATTTGTCAAGGATCATAGAGGAGGGTTAGTAGGGGCAGGAATTGATCCCAGGTATCCTAAGATCTCACTTTTTGCTGTATTTCTGAAAGCAAATTTTCTGCACTTACTACAGGAACTGACAGAGGAAAAAATGTTTTTTTAAGCTACATTATAAACACAATTCCTTTTCAATATGTGTTCGTGCATATCCTCTGACGAACTATGACTGAAATTTATTATGAAGGGCTGTAATTCTTGCACATCAGAGGGGGAGAAATGAAATATTGAACTTAATCTCTATAGCATATTCCATATTTTCCTTGCTTTTGGTTACATTTTTGTGAGGCAAACTATGAATTCCCTTGCCTATTAATAATTTATTGTTACTGGAACATAATAATGTAGAATGCAGTTCGTCCAGGAAAAAGCTTCAACAGGGAGTGAGTCACTGATGGTAATAAACTTCCGTTCCTCTCTCTCAGTAGACCATAGGACTGTTTAGAAAAAATGTTTTTGCCATGATTCCTGAATTGCTTGTGCTCTGTACAGCAGCTGGTAGAGATAAAACTGAACGGAGCTGGGCAGACTCCCTGTCTCCCCTCTATTACTATAGCATGTTTCTGAATCATACACAAAAAAATGTTTTGGTATGTAAAAGTGACTTCAGAAAAGCAACTCTTGACTAGAAAACAGCCAGCAGTGAGCAAGGATACATTCCCAGAGGGTGATCTTGAGTGTGATATCTACCATATCTATGGTGCTGAGGGGGTTAGCAATGCACGGCTGTGCAGCGCTGAGCTCTCCAGCATTACCCTTCTGTGAGAGGTGTTATCTCCTAGGAGCCCTGGGGCCTTCAGGAGGCAAATCTGAGCTGAATCTGAGTGTTTCACAGCTGCTTTGGTTGGGGTGCATCTTTGCATGTCACTGTCTGTAACTTCCATCTTGCTTGGTGTGCTAGATCTCAGTTGCAAAGGACTGATCTCCTGTTTGATGGAGCATGTCAGGCATATTCCCTGCTCTGCTGGATCCAGGTCCTCAGAAGCAAGTGCCCCATTTGGGTCCAGGAGAGTGAAATGTATTTCTGGCCATGATCTTTTGCTCTTCCCATGAAGAGGCTGTATGATTAATGCCCAGATAGATAATAAACACCTTTTGAGGATGTTGGCTCTATTAAAAATGGCATTGGTGGGCTCATGAAGGGCATAAGCATTCCCTAGTCAAAGAATAGTTTCTCTAGCATGGGTCTTCAATATGTGGTATGAAGGGGTAAATGCTTTTAACAAAATTTGCATCATCTTTTCCATCAGAATACTTTCAAGGCTTCTGGTCCTCAAAAATGCTTCTGCACCAACAGGGGAGGGAGCATCATGGTGTTGCTTTCTTGGAGCTGTGCTGTTATTATGAACTGAGCATGTAACCATGATGGACAAATTCTGTACAACTCATTAGATGGTGTATTTTCTATCTGTGCACAAGCTGCCAGACATGTAAACATGATGGGCAAAGGTTTTGCAACCTAGGCCTGAGTGAAGGAGTTGACATAGCTGCCATGTGAACTGTAGGGCTACGGCTGGACAGCCACTTTTGTAGCCCAGTGCAAATGGGAAGCTGTATTGCATAAACAGTAAATGAATCCAGCTTTTTCTGAATAATGCTTTCATTTCTCCTTTTTCATGTGGTGGCTTTAGTTGACAGACTTTGTGATTCTGTTATCCTTCAGAACGTGTTTTTGTTGCAAACCCTGCAGCTGGGCAACTTTGGGTTTTGTGGTGTTATCTGTAATGCTACCTATTGCAGTGCTTGTACAAGCTTTTTTTGCTACAGGAATAAGCCTTTTTTGTTTTTTCAGGAGTTAATAAGGTGTTATGAACTACCTCATCATATTTATCAGTGTTTAACAGATTTCCAAATCTTCTTTCATTAGAATCCTCAGTAGATTTCAAAACAAATTTTCATAATTGTTTGCCTTTGTGTTTCTCCCATGTACAGCACCACTTGTGCAGTGGTGCCCAGCAGCAGCACCGTGGCTGGGTATGCAGTGTGCCCCAGGTGAACAGCCCACAGACAGGCTGTGCAGCTTCCTTGCTGTTATCATCTCACCTACAGGGAAGCTGAAGGACCCATCCTGATCAAGCATCTTTGAGTTTATATCTCCTCTGCTGAAAGTAAGAAGTTCTCTTTGAAACACTGTGACACTACCATGAGACTGATGAAGCCTCACAAAAAGAACCACTTCCTTCCCTCCGACCTTCAACCACCAAGGGCTTTTCAGTTTCACACAAAGCTCCTAGCCTACTGTTAGGGATTTGAACATCTTGCAGATACCCCTGTACTTGGCTTCCTGCTATGTACTAGTCTGTATACCAGCATCTCATGCAGGTCAAGGTCACAAGCAGACTTCTTGCCTCTTAGTCCAGAAGATACCCTCCTAAATATTTGGTGCTGCCCACTTCAAGCTCCATCATACCTGTTGTGCTCTGCATCTTTGTTCTCTCCCTTAGTATGTGCAGGAAAGCAAATTGCACATACATAAAAAA
Source organism: Cinclus cinclus (assembly GCF_963662255.1). NCBI lineage: Eukaryota > Metazoa > Chordata > Aves > Passeriformes > Cinclidae > Cinclus > Cinclus cinclus. The sequence continues at coordinate 12,166,642 of NC_085052.1, read as the reverse complement.
GAGGTATTTGCATTCACAAAATGGGTGCTTGTGTGTTGCACTGCATGTCCTCTCAAGTGCTTCCTCAGTTGTAGCAACACATGATAGATTTCAACAAAACCGTGCTTTATTGAGATCCCCACAGATATGCAAATCCCACCTCCAATGCAGAGCTGGTCATTCTGGCATTTTCTTTATTCGAACTCCAACTGCTAAGGACTTGGAGGTGTTGAGTTTAGTGCTGTGCTGCTGCAAGGAGCCTTGTCAATTCATTGGAGCAAATGGTGCTGATGGGGAGGTTGCAGAGGTCAGAGCAGAGCTGGAGCAGGTTCTCCCTGAAGCTCCTAACATCAGCTCAGTGCAGTTCTGGGCACTGCAGGGGAGTGATGCTGCTGCTGCTCACTGAAGTAGGTATCACTTAGAAACTGCTCTGCACCTTATACATGGCTCTTCACACTGCCTGCTTTTCCTCTCTTCTTGTGACCTGGAGCGGGATGGAATGTGTATGCTCTGTGGTGGTGCTGATAAACAGTTTTGTGGTTGTTAAGATATTCTTCAATGCTCACATTTATCCATGAAGCAGCCAGGAAGGAAAGGGCAGAAGGTAAAAGAAGACGGAACACACTTTTTTTGGCACCTAGATGGTTGCTGGATTGATGGGTGGAAAGCATTGTGCTGTTGGTACAGGGCATGCAGTGTGCAAGTGTGAATTGCAAGTGCAGGAGTACCCTCTTTCCCCTGGGTATGTGATGCATCCACAGGCAGTGTTGATGCAGGGTTATCACAGACTCCTGACCAGCTGTAGCAAGCTTGCATAAACCCCAGGAAATTTGGTGTCAGTTCTGGATAGTCTCATGAATCTTAAAAGCCTTGAAAGCTGTGTGAATAATCTCTTAACAAAATAAATGCAGTGTGCTGCAGGGAAGGATGGCTGGATGCTGGCTGTCTGCTGTCCCCTGGTCTTGCTGGCTGCTACTTTCAGCTGCCCTTGTTGCCCAACAATGATCCCTGTTCCTATGAGATGTTCTCCTTCCCTGGTCCTTGCTGACCGTACTCTGCAGTGACTCAGTTTTTCATACTGATCTCTTTCCACCTGTATCAAATTTATTTTTCATTATTGTTAATATTTTTCAAATGGACAGGTTTCCTTTCCCCATGGAATTTATTTATTAGGGGTCTTTCCTTTAGAATGTACTGAATTTGTATCCTTGAAGTCTGCTTGCCCTCTGCTGTCTTCTGCCAGCTTTCCTATTGCCTCTTGTTTATTTATCAATTCTTCCTAGTGATTACATTTCCTAATTAGAGTGTTCTCTCATTTCACTTGGTGTGCTGTGTCTCTCTTTGGGTGATGTGACTGGATGTGCATCTGTCCATCAAGTGATCCTATGGATACCTTGACTAACTTCCTCCCAAACACAGAGTCATCTGTTCCATAGAGTCTAATTACTGGAATTATCCTGAATATCCTCATAGCTGTTGGTTTCTTCCTGTCAGCTCAGCTACTTCTATCTATTAATGGACTTGACTGATGGAATGTGCACTGCTCTTAGTCAGCTTTTAAAACAATTCCTGACAATTAACTTGTTTAATAATTCTATCCCACTTTTCATATAATTTTGAATTTTAGAAGATTGAATTTATTTTATGAAACAAGTCTCTTTTTGAGAATTTTTTTTCTATAGTTGTCACTTTCTGACATCTGGTAAAATATATCCATCATCACTCATATTTTCCCATTAATTCTCTTTCCCAGCTAATTTTGCTTGTAATTGCTTTCCTTTTTGTGACTTGGGTCTTTTTCTTATATGTATTATTCTGTAATTACTGTTTTGAACCTACTATATTTCACATGCCATATTCAATCAAATTGAGGAACTGGAGCACCTGGCTGCTACTATTTTTATTCTTTAACTCCTTTAACTCATCTGTGTGGAGATGAGATCTGGTGTGGCATTTCTCCTCTTACTGGAGACCTCAGGTGAACACTCAAATTACATCTTAGCTTCAATTAAACACTTGGGTCTTAGGAGATGTGGACAGGAGCTCATCACTGCTGGGTCAGGCACTCACTACTATGGCTCTGTGTCCCCCAAGCAGCTGCCAGGCTGGCACCCAGCCCCAGTGGGACACTCCTTGTTGTCCTTACTGGAATCTGTCCTGCAAAAGTATTTGCTCTGTCTTCTCTCCACTTGGCTTCTCAAGCTGACAGCATCCAAGATCCTCACTGTGGGTGTGAGGAGCCAAGCAATTGGCTGGTGGTTTCCTTGCTGCTATATAATGAGTGAAAAGAACAGCATCTTACAGCATCAGGGTAACTCAGAAAGCACCAGTGAGCTCCTTTGTGTTCTGCTTCTTCTCCTGGAGAGTCTTAAAATGTTTCAGTTATTTGGTGAAGTAGCCTACTTGTCACCATCTCTCTGTATTGATTATCCTTTGTGTGATAAATAAGATGCACTTTGTGTGATAAATAAGATGCACTTGGGGCACACTCAGGTGTGGTGATGTTTCTGAAATGAGTATTGCTAACAAAACTCTCAGGGGTAGATTCACCTCCATTGGGGGAGAAGCTGTAGTGTTCTACTGCATGTTTCAGCAGACTCAGAGCCTGGACATCACCAATTAGTGTGGCTCACTTGCTGGGGGTAATTAGTTAAGTAACTGGTTATGTGTCCATGTCTGTCTTCAATCCTTTAACTGGATCAATGACTTGACCTAGCAGAGCAATTCCTAATTCCTTTATGAAACTTTGCTGAGAGCCTGGACTCCCTGTTATCCCAGAGACTGCTACTTTTTCACTAGTGGCTCTCCAGGAAAGTGGCTAAGAGCAGCCTTTAGAATTGCTGTCAAGAGCGATATTAAAGGAATATTTTTCTTATTTGAGGTGAAATAGGTCTTTTAAAAACAATGAGTTGGTCAGAGAAAAATCTCTCAATCAATCAAGTACCTGCAGGACCCCTCTGCCTATGGTTGTTTATCTTAGCCTGAGCAGATGAGCTCTGAAACAAAGATATGAGGTATGACTGCTGGAGACTTAAATGAGAGAATTTATTTTTAAAGATATTAAAAAATACATATAACTAAAAACTGTATCAAATAAGATTATCTGAAAAATGCCTTTGTGTGTTGTTTTTCTAGTAACTTCATATCTGAGGCAGGCTTAAATTCATACAATTGTTTTAAGGGAATCACTTCATTTGAGTGAAATCTGCAGAAAGGTAAGTGCACTGTCTGTTGTACCAGCAGACCAGACTCAGAAGCATTTTACCTACTGGAATCCCAAAACAATCTTAAAGATTAAGAAGTCATTTGGAATTGTCAGGTGTGACTCAATGGAGAGAGCAGCACAGTGCTGTTCTTGGACAGAAGAATTCGAGGGTGCAGATAAATATTAGTGCAGTGGGGGTCTGGGAGGCAAACTCACGAGAAATGATGTAATTCTGTTGTAGAAGAATGAAATTTTATGCTCAGGGGAGCTGGCTGAAGCCCCACAGCTGGACTGGGGGAGGGATTCCCCTCAGTGATTGGGATAACATGTTCAGTTTTGGTCAGCATGCTTTGAGAGGGGTGTGGAAACACTTGATAGAGCCCAAAAGAGATGAACAACAACCATGAGGCAGAGGGAGCTGTTTCTGATTATAAAACTGTAGAAAGAAGTGGATTAATTTCCTGAAGGGGGGGGTGAAGTCTTTGTTGGAGAAGGCTGTGAGAAAGGGCAGAGCAATCCCCAGTCCCTCAGCAACAGGGAAGGGGCAGCCAACTTCAGTGGAATATTTTAGTCAAATATTTTGGAAAAAAAAACTTCTGGAGGTAGAAAAGTAGGTAAGCACTAGGACTTGTTACTGCAAAATAAAACTGTTTCACAGGAGGTTCTGTTAACCAGTCAGAACACACACATACACCAGGTCCAGTTCCTCACTATACTTTGTGCCTTATTCATGCAGCAGCTCACTCTGTCCCTGCTTCCTCACATCCATCCCTGTGTGCTCTGTGCCTCCAGGATGGTTGTATTGATGATCCTGGGCTGAGTCCTGGCAGAGGAAATCCATCACTAATCCATGCAACAGCAACAGCAGTGTCACCAGTGGGAGCAGCAAGAATACAATGGTTAAACCCTGACCTGGTGGGACCACCTTGGGAGTGAAAGGGTGCTCAATCCTCTGGAAGAGTGTTATATTATAGGATTAGGGTTGATTTGCTTAGGGGTCAAATGGGCAATCCTGTATTTCTTTTAGGAAGCCATAGCTGAAATCTAAATTACAGGTCTAGTTATAAAATCTAAAAAGTGAAAAAAAAAAAAATCACTCCTACTCGTAAAATCAGTAAAAGCAATTTATAGGCACCTTGATAAGCTTATCTCTTGCCAGTGGAAAGGAGGAAAAATCAGGTGGCTGGTATGCATGTATCTTAAAAGTTCAAAAAGCTAAGAAAAGTAGGCAGGTTTTAGGTCTTGTCTTAAGGAATTTGCTTTCCTTTCCTCTTCCTTTTAGATGTACCCTTTTATACATCTGCACATCTGACACAACAATGATTTTTCTGTCTCTGATATAGGAAGTGTATTGGGAGTATCACTTGGGAGCTTTAATGTTTGACTCCTTCAAACTGCTAAATAACTGGTTAAATTGTCACAAATTTTGATCAGATTTTGAATCCTCCTAAACCCCCTCTGAAGCCTCAGGAGTTTGACTGCTCAGTGCTGTCCAGCTTGCTGTGAGTATCCAGCCTCTGAAAACCAGGCCTATTTGTTTATTTGCTTTGTGTGATGCTGCTTGGTATTGTGGGATGGGATGAGCTCTGGATGCACCTCATCTGGTGCTCACCCTCCACCTGTATCCAACCCCCAGACACTTCACAAGTGTCTGCACTGCATGGCAGGATCCTGTAATAGGAGAAGTTGTCAGGACAGAGCAGAAACCAGCTTTGTGAGAGCAGATAAGAACAACTTGCGCTGGAGCAGCAGATGTGACTGTTGTTTTGTACAAGTAGATGATACCCTAATCCTCTTAAGGACAGCCTGGGCAAAATCCCCTTTGTGACATTAGGCACAGCTCTGGGCCAGGTGGCCCCAGCTTCTGTAGCTGCTTTGCTCTGAGGAATCTCTGTGCTGCTGCTGCTGCAAAGCAGCACAAACAGCCTCACTTCCAGGTGTGGGGCAGAGCCCTGGGGACAGCCAGCACCAGGGCACTCTGACACCTTTGGCCAAGGGCAACTAAGCATTCCTGGGGGGCTTTAGGGCCTCGGAGTCTGTGGGTGTTACTACAGCGTGCTAGAAATGCTCTTTCTAGCAGTCGTGTATGTAAGAGGCTGGTAAAATATTTGGCCAAAATAAAAAGTGAGGTGAGGGAGGAATGGGATAGTATGGGAAAAGCTGAATAGTGTGAGGTAAGCTGGCACAAGGAATATTGTGAAAAACAAAACTCACTCTTTTGGTAAAATTTGAAAGGTTTAATGAAAAGACAATAAGAGAAAGAAATAAAGCAAAAGGTTAATATGGCTGGGTGCTTGGCAATCAGCCAAGAGCACACTTGCTACTTTGGAGACACCCCTTAAATACCTTTTCCATTACACTAGCCTGTTGCATATTCATAGAACTTTATGCATATTCAAAATTTGTTTACAAACTAGTTTACATTTTCCGAGAACTGTTTAGCATGGCCACTCCTTGGGTCCGCCTTTTAAAACCATGTGTGTTTTTTGGTTGTGGTTTTAATACATCTTCTTTATCAACTTTAATTTGGGCTTTAGCTTTTTTTTCACAGACAGTGAGTGGTGATAACTGGCATGTCAGCAGCAGGGTCTTCATCATCTCTTCACTGGGTGTTATCCCAACCCAGCAGACAGTTCAAGCATACTATCAACTACTAATGCTATGCCTAACTTCTGCTAATAGCAGAAAATAAAAACTATATCCATACAGCAAAGCTATTTTAGCATTATACGTACAGCATTCATCTTAATACTTGTGAAAAGCCAATAATAAAATACGCACTTACAACAAATACCTTAGAGCTCCCTCTGCCTTTCTCCAGGGAAAGCCACTCCTTTCACTGATATGTCTGGCCTGTGTAGTTGCAAGCTAAGTTTTTTCTTGTGGTTGGATTGTGACTAGGGTGGTGAAGGAGAGTGACCAGGAGGTGAAATGGAGGTATGACACCTGTTATATTTTCCCTGCTATGTCTAAGACTTTCTATGTGACCTTGGACAAAATAGTTCATCCCAGAACATGGAAGGGACTCCAACACTGCAAACAGTCTGAAACAAGGACTTGGAAACATTGACATTTCTCCCACTTGCCTTAGTTGACATTCATTGTACAAGTCAGTAGTGGTCTTTTAGAAAGTGTTATTGTCCATTAATAAACCAATTTATGGTTTCATGCTTAATAAAACATACCCTCATCAGAAGTCAAAACCTAAGCCCCATCCCATTGCTTTCCTTCTTGGTGCCCTTCAGTAGCTTCTTCCTTTCCACATTTCTTTGCATCACCCTCAGTAACCCAAATCCTGCACTTGTCTCCCTCTTATTTGGTGCTACAGAGAGTGATGAGACCCACTATGAATGTCATATGCTGCCTTTGTATTTTTAACATAGTTCTGAAATTACTGTGAAGACAAATGACTTTGAGATTGTTGTTTTTGTTTTCCTTTCAGTTTGGTGGACACCACTATTTTTGTCCTTGCTTTAACTAGACAAAGAATTTTGGTAAGCCAAAATTCATCTTTGGAATGACACAAAATATATTGTGGGACATTAAGGCTGTTGAGTTCTCTGGATTTTGGTGAACATAGTTCTGGGGGGGTGCAGTTCTAAAGTTTTTACTTGGGCAGATCTCCTGCTGACTCATCCAAGAATACCATGTTAAAGTCATCAAGAGGAGATCATATCAAGAGGATACAAGACTGTATGTGGTATGTTTCTGTAATACATTTTTGTGCGTCCAAAGCAACTGGTATTAGCTTTATTTCTATGTTTTCTGAATTATTTTTGCTTTCTTCACCACTCTTGCTCATCTGTTGTAAAAACACCCTTCCTGACATGAGAAAGGAGACAAAAATTTCTGGCCTTGCTTCCTTTGTAAGAGATGGTGATGGCAGTGTCTCAAGTTGCTGGTAGCAACAACTTCCTTCTGAGGGAGAAGATAACAATTTGTCCAATAAAACTCAACATCCCTTCTGTGGTGACACGCAGCACCCTCACTTAGTCCTTGTAACTCAAGATTCAATTTATGTAGAGCTGGCACACTGCAAGCATTTCTAGGCTGGAAGGTGTTCAGCATCCTAGTGTCAGTCAACTACTGACTCTCTTCCACAGATTATATGAATAATGTGTAAAATGTAAGATGTGTCACATTGCGAAACAGTTTTCAGATAGAGGCTGTGATTTTCTTGCTCTTTTGTGAGTTTAAAGAAACTTAGAAATTTCAAAAGAGCTTCTTGCTTAAGTTTCCTAACAGTCTGCTGAAAGTCTGGTACAGCCATGGAAGCCCAGCTCCATGGATCAGCCGTGTAAGCAGGAACAAGCTGCCCAGGACTTTTCTCTCTTAATTATCTTTCCTCAATGAAACTTCTGTTTGCAAAAAGAGACTACAAGAAGGAAAGGAGTCTGGGGCCTGAGCTTTCAGAAACATGTTGAAACAAACACTTGACCTGAAATTTGGCCACTCTGGGACCTATTCCTGGCTCAGCTCCTGCCTTTGAGGAGCTCCAGTTTTTGTGGTCTTAGGTGCATTTCATGAATAGGTAAAAAGATTATAAGGAAAAAAAAAAGCAGTATTTTCATTAAATTAACTTTGCCAAGCTGTAAGGATGGAACTGTTGCAGCATTATATACTTTTTTTGGCTTCAGTAGAGCTACTCTGCATTTCCACTGATACAGAGAAGATCTGAATCTGTCCTCTTGGCTGCTCCACTTCAGCAATCGATTCTAAATCAGCCTCACTATCCAAACATATAGAATTAAAGATTTGTTACTAATTATATAGCTGTAATTCCTGACTATTTTTCTTCCTAGTTTAGTCAAAATCCTTTTGACATTTAGCAGATTGACGTTCTCTTTGCATCTCCACAACAATCTGTCCCATTTGTTTAAGAAGACAACATTTTTGGAAGAAACTGCAGCATCTCTGCTGGAAACTCAAGTACCTGGCAAGAAACTCTTGAGTTACTTGTTGAGCTGGCCAAGTTCTGCTGCTATGCTTAGTGATGGGCAGTTGTGTGATCTCATCTGTCTTTGGCTGTCTGGGGTTCACCTTTTGTTTTCTTCTGGAAGGCTCAGGAAAAAGCAGTGTAGATTTCAGAGCACTGCAAGAGCTCTGTTGCCCTGGATGGTTCAGTCTCTGCAGTGCTGACTGCTCTCTGTGGTGAGAGGTGATTGATGCCAGCATGACAGACACATGGTCATGTATCCAGTGTGTTTGCACATTTCCTCATTTCCATGGGATAATGACTGCTTTCCAGTCAGACATTGTCATCAACACTCAGTGAATATCTCACCCACCTCAGGGAAGATATAAAGTGCTAGATGATGGTTCCTGTTTCCATAGGTCTGGGGGAGGCTGGGACAGTGGGAAATGTTTCCATATTAGAGTTGTCACTTTATATTTTAAGGGTCTACCTAGTTAAGAACTAAACCTGTCCTAGGCTAAGGACACAGGATCTGTTTCCTCTCAAACCAAATAACTACTGAAAGGCAGTTATCACTCTGAAAATAAACATGGTTGAACAATTTAACCCATGGTTGGAGGCACCCAGCTCTACCTGGGGACTGTATTATTTCAGCCACCTGGGTTGCAATCCCTACTGCTGTCCGACAGTGCTCCAAGAGGCCCCTAGCACTCTTCTTTCTTATACCTGAGTAGCTTTACTCGGCAAAAAAATTAAAATTTCTTTCCACCAGTTAGTGGTGATGTGATCTGTCAAAGAGCCTTGAATATGAAAATACCTTGAAGTGTGTAAAATTTTTTTAAAGAGATTTTTTTCATTTGTTTTCTGTTGTGGGCTGACACTCTTCCAGGTGTTTACACCCAGTAGATTTCACATTTCACAGTGATCCTGCTGACCCCCACTGGTACCCCTGCAGATCAAGACGGGGATGAGTACATGATGTGTGCTGTGAGCAAGGCTTAGCTTTTTTTGGTTGTTTGTTCTTTATTGCTGTAGTTTGGGTGACTGCTGGCATTGTCCCATCTCATTGGGCAGATCAGTTATCTTGTAGGGTCAGCTGTGCTCATTGCAGGCAAAAGTGGATTGCAAATCTATTTTTTACATAATCAACTGCTGAGCAACCGTCACACTGACAGGTACTGAATTCCAGGTTAGCCACACTGAATATGCAAGTAATTTTGCTACAGTTTTTTTGGGGGGGTCTTTTGTGAAACATACTGAGGACTTGTTCAAGCAGTTGGTAACACCCAAGGGTTGCTCAGAGTTCAGCCTTTTAGCAGATACTTACCTTATCTGTACTTGTCCCTATTGGAAGATCACTGTTTATTCTCATTTTGAGCTCCATGATTTGGATAGCTTTTCCATATTGCTCATTATAAATTATACTTAGTGTGTTTCCATTTGGCCTGGATTCTTCTCTCTTTAAAAGCTTATTCCAGGATTTGTTCACTATCTCTGTTTCATATTCAATTGTCCCTTTTATAACCTTGGTGAGAATTTACAAGTAATTTCAAGCCTTGTGTCCAGTTTCAGTTTGCATCCCCGTGCACAGACTGCTGTAGATACAGCAGTTAAAGCAGTGATGTTGAAAAGTGGCGATAGACTTAGTTGCAAAGGCAACTTACTGACAAGCTGGCCACTGCCTAAATTTTAGAATGACATGGAGAAAACATGAAAGCTGTGTGATATCACAGTAGCAATCAGTAGCTTTCAACAAAATATTTACTGATGGATCCACACTTGTCAAAACCTTGGGGTACAAAAAGGCTGAAATAGATAAAGAAGTCCTTTCCCTCTTGCCTGGGGCTTTTTGACTTCATCTAAAGGATAAGTTCTTGTTTGATCTTGGTGAAGAGTGCATGTGACTTGCCTAGGTGTTGCTCACTCTGCCTGTTGCTTTGCTGTCTAAGAGGACATTTATTAAGTAGTACTCTGGCAGAAACTTACACTCTTTTATATAGTACTTGTCATTTGAAGATCTCCAAATCTGTCCAAAGTGGAGGAAATTTATAAACTTTACCTTGTAAATTTAGAAACTAGGAACAGACAGACAGGGTCAGAAAATCATTGCCAGCACTGGAAATAGAACCCAGTTTTTTGAGTTGTAGTGTCTGATCTTGCTAAAAACTAGACACCAGGTGGGGAAAGGAAAATTATTCTTAATTTCCTTCTGAACTGATCTGTTGCAGTTCAGTTGCTAGGCTGCCATGGTCTCATATTTACCCATGCAAAATAACAATCAAAAGCTGTTTGCAGAGTGTAACCCAAACCATTGCTTTGTATACAGGGGCAGTAAAGCATTGCACAACTTAGGAGTGCCTGTGCACGCTCTGGGGAGGGCTGGGTCATGTGGGCCAGTGTTGTGCTGTAATGCAGCTCCAGCTACGGAGCTGGATCCAAAATAATGGAGACTGTTTGCCCGTAACGATGTACGGAGCCTGGCAAAATGATGCCTTCATCTTGCTTTGATCCAAGATGTTGCTGAAATATACATAGTATAATAATGTATTTTAGATGCAAAGGCGGTGAACTTGTAAGAAGCAAATGGAAAATCCTCACGCACTGCAGCATGCAGTGAACCTGCTATGCTGTCTTGCTTCCACAAGTCATTCACACATACTGTTTCACTCACTGTTAGGAAGTAAGGAAGCCCTTTCAAACCTAATTTGCAACTGAGTAGAAGAAAAAAAATAGTTATTTGTGCAGAATAGCTTCAGAGACTGCATTCTGTATGCATCTGGCTTGGAGAACATTACTGCTGCTTTGAAAAACATCAGATACTGTCTTACTGTGTGAGGTAGTATCTCACTGGGAAAGACACTCTCCTAAATTCCAGCAGTCCACTGTTAGAGAAAATGAAATTAATTTTTCATTCTTGTCTCTGGTGTAGTCATTTCCTTTCTGTGAATCACAATTCACATCGCTAGAGAAGGCTGGGACAGAATGTACATTTCATTTGTACCTATGTTCTTAAATTGGTCCCCATCACTGCATTCAAACATCTGCTCCCTGGGGAAGACCATTTGCTTCAGTATTTTGATTTGGAAATTGTACTGACATAAATAGACAGCAGCATCAGATTCAGCATCTTGAATGCACTTTCCAGTCTTTGCATATCTTCAGGCTATCTGCTAGGAAAAAAAATTGAAAGTATTTCCAGTGAATCCACTTAGATGCTAAGTCATTTAAATTCTCAGCCTTTTTAGCCATTGTTGTAACCAGGCATTTGAATAATGGCACAGAGAAGTGTTCCCTGCGACCCCAGCATGTGGTCTGGTGGGCTTGAGGACAGCAACTTAAAAGGATCCCTTTGTTAAAATGGGCAAGCCATCTCTGAAATGGAGAGTACCTAGATCTGATTGGAGATGGTGGGTTCTGTTCTTATGGAATAAAACAGCAAAATGCTCTTGTGTCACACTGAAATAACAGGCAACTTTAAAAATCCCCAGGGAAGGAATGTGTCCAGCCACTCTAAGAGCAGCCAGGAGTCTAAGAGAGCACACATCTCTTGCCTTTTCTCTGTGATAGCTCTGGGAATGTTTTGCTAATTCTGAAATGGGAGCTAATTGGATGCTGTAGACCATTTTTGCAAACTGCTGCTGAGATGACATGACAAAAATTCCCAAATTGTTGTTACTCTAAACCAAAGCGAAGATGTGTGCTGTGCTTTTCCAAAAGATGTCCCAGCAGACTTGTGTTAAAGACAGCTTGTAAAAGGTGGCCATGCTAATGTGTTGTCTTCTTGTTATATGGCATATAACCTAAAAATCTTTCTTTGAGATTCTCTTGGTTTGGTTTGGGGTTTTTTTTTAAGTTTGGTGTATTTTTTTCCTGATGGATGTACAGGTATCTTGAAGGCTTTGAAGTATGATATAGCATAAGAAAAGTTGCATTCTGCTTGACTAGTTATTCTCTTGTATATTTATATCTAATTTTTCTACTGCTGCTCTGCTTGTGTCAGGGTAGATGTAAGAAATAATGAATAAATTTAGGATGATGCTAAACAGAAGCTATACCTCTGGTGCTACAGCTACATAATTTGACTTAGTTACTTCCAATCATGGAAGCATGTATATATTTGTAAGGTACTGAGTACCTTGGCCTCTTAAACTGTAAAACACTTAGCATCTCTGGGATTTTACAAAGCACATGGCTATTTTCCTTTCTCATACATGTTCTTCTCAGCTGTATGAAAGTGTGAGAAATGATTTAGAGAGGGGATGAGCTCAGAGGATGGCGTAGGTCTGTTATAGCTGTAGAAAAAGGGCAGGTGTTCTCTGTTGGTGCTGTATCTCTCTGTTCTAACTCCTCATGACTCATTTGCCACATAAAGCTCCTGGACTGAGCAGAGGCTCTGGGGCTCCCTGCGATTACTTATTTATCGAGCCACGGCAGAGCTAAGCCTATGAGTACAGAGCAGACTGTGGTGCTGAGAAGAGCAGCTCACACCCACCCTGCATAAAACAGTAACTCCGAGTGGCATTTAGTTTCCTTGTCTCCTGTTTTATAGGACTTAGCAAACAGTGCTCTGCTCCACATGTGGCAAAAGGGAGCTGACCCAGAGAGAAAAGCGGCCATAAAGGAGCAGCAAAGGCTGTGGGCAGGTGTGCTGCCCCACTACCACCCATCCTCGTATTTGGGGGAGAAAGCCCTTCTCTCCTTGTCTTTTCCTTGGCTCCCCTTTGGATAGAGCAGTGGTAAAGATGAACTTGGGCATCCCTGAGTTGTCCCCTGTCCCAAACCACAGATGGATGACCAAAAACCAGTTTGGTGACCAGAAAGAAGATAGGCGTATGGAGAGACTGCTCCACGTGGAAAGAGAGTGAGGAATGACTGGTGAGATCCTGGTCTCCACCCACAGCCTTGGTCTGTCTCTGTCAGCAGTCAGAGCATGTTCTCTCCAGTATGAGATGTTTTGTTCTTCAGCCTCAAAACAATGAAGTGCCTTAGTCATGTTTTGCCAGCAGCTGATGGCATAAACACAGTGAAATGAGTGAGCTGCATGGTAAGAGGGTGCTGTGGACATGTTATCCTCTGGGTTGGGCATGGAGCAAACCCTATTAAAGCTGTGGGTTTTTTTCCAGATTTCATTGCTGCTGACAGTCAGTCATCCTCCAGAGTCCCTCTGGATACTGCAGATAGCATGTGTCAACTAGAGTGGCTGAGCAGTTGACCTCTAGGAAAGGAGATTTTGCTTTTGATCACTTTTCACATCACAAGCAAGAAAAATCACACTTGAAATGGCCACTTTGCTAGGAACATGAGCAGGGAAGCCTGTGGTGGCTGCACAGAAGGTTATCCCTTGAAGGTGGCCTGGGAACAGTGGGAATGGTCACTGTGGGCTGCACTGGCACCATGGACTGGGTGCTCTGTGTGCAGTGAACAGTTTGAGTGGTCCCATTCTCAGTTCCTTAACTGACTTTGGTAAACCCATGATTTTTATGTGTGTTAGTTAGCTAAAATTTCTCTGCTCCTGGTTGAACAATAATTGCTTCTGACCTGTTAATAATGAGTTTTCATTCACTGCTCATTTCCCTGGCACATGACAGAGCCCTTCATGATAATGCCTCTTCTTACTGGTTGGGTGATTTTAGCTGTTTGGTTTGGGAGGGGAAATATACTTTCTCCAAATATTTCTGTTAGCACAGTTTTGTTTGTATGTGCATTAATCAGTGATGAATGCAACTTATTTTTACATATGGTGGGTTAATGTTTGCTGTTAGTGTTTCAGACCACTGTGAATGTCTACGGCCTGGCTGAAGGAGAGCTGTGATATTGTGGCCATGTTGTAAGGCTTGGGCAATGAGGAGAGGCATTCGTGCTATTTGATTTTCTCATCTTTTAACTTTAAAGTAGGTTCAAAACAGTTTTTTTGGTTTTTTTTAAACTTAATTTTATAAATCCTATTTGAATAGGAAGAAATAGTGAAAGAACTTGCTCCAGCAGGGAAGCTTCCTGTAGATAAACAATAACCAGAAAAGATGCTGAACTTAAACGAAGTGGCATTTGCAATGATTGCTGTTTCTCTGGGGCTAATGAGGAACTTGCCAAGTGTCACAGCTGGTCTGTTAAAAAGTTCTTTGTTGCTTGGCTTTCATCCCCTGTGGGAAGAGGATAGGGGAGAGGGCAGCTCTAGAGCAGTGTGTCCCAGTTCTGTGCATCTGACACTGGTTGGCCCTCACTGGGGATCTGACTCTCAGCTGGTCAGGGGTGGCAGTCTGAGGCCCTCAAAGGATTTGGGATCTGACCCACCTGTGACACCCCTGGCCCTTGCTGGCATGTTTAGATGTCAGCATTCATCCAGCATTGCTCTTCCTCCTCTCCGCACCTTGCCTGGTGTTGGAGCTCTCTGTCTCCATGGTGCTTCTTCATGTTACTCTTTGCTTATTTAAAAAGGGAGAAGAAAGCCAGGTGGTGTCAGGCTCCATTGTGTGTGCTGCTAATTCACCCTCTTACAGTCCTACTCTGTAATTTTCCCTGTGACTAAAGGGGAATCATTCCACCTATTATTCAAATTTTTTTTTTCTTTTTTAACAAATTTTTTAAAGTGAACTCCCATATTTTCTTCTTTGGAAGACAGAAAAATGCTCATTTTATTCTTTTGATTTAAAAGCATGAGCACCTGACTTGTTAGGTTAAAAAACAGATGGTAGAAGCTTGAGGAGTAGTGTGCACACACAAAATATCTGCTGTGCAGATAGTATTTAGAAAATTATGGTATCAGGGCCCATTGCATCCCACAGGCTGTAAATGTGGAAATGTCCCTAAAAAACACAGCTCCCAAAATAGCATGTAACACCAACTTTGACTGCCCTGAAATGCTAGGCCTGGATCTAGTTGTGTTGGCTTGATAATGGACTGCTGCTTAGCTGAAGGTTAGTTGTTTAGGGTTTGGTTCCTTACCCCATTTGTCTGCTGTCCCCCAGTGCAGGTCTGCTGCCTGCATGACTAATCCATTGAGTATGCCTGATGTGATAGTCCAAGGCCTGTTTCTCTGTTCTGCCTTGTTATCTTCATTATATGTTCTGTGCTCAGAGAGATATTAATTTCTGAATATCATGCTTTCCATAGTGACTGCTCAGCAGCCATCTCATCATGGTCTAAAAGATACAAGGCCAGATGCTTTCATTTATACTGGATAAGCCTCTGAGGCTTATACGATCAGCTCCCAAACAATAATTTACAGAAATATTCTGCCTTTTGCATTCCAAGAACTTAAGTTTAAAGGCTACTTCAACAATAAATTACTTAAAAAAAATTATCCAAATTATCTTCTAAGTTGTATTTTAATCTATTTTAATCTATTTTCTATTTTTCTCACATATTCTTCTGTTTGGTATCTTTATAGATTTAACACGAGTGTCCAACTGGAAAATCTCTTTTTAAATATGAGTCAACATAACCAGCTTTTACAAGCATCAAAACTCTCCAGATTATGACACTTTTGTACTGTGGAAATGAAAATTGGAAATCATATGCTGCCTATGGTATATTATTTATCTCATAGGCAATTAACTACAGCAATTTGTATGAATCTGAAAAAGCAAATGTCAGATGTTGTTTCCATTTCTGCTTTTGTTTTGCTTCACTGGCAAAATTCTTTCTGATTTCAGTAGTGGCAGATTAAGCCTCACATATGTTTAATTTTCATGAGCCAGCAAAAATGTCTTTCCTCTTCATTGTGCCCATTTCTTTTAAATGTTTCCGTGTGTCTTTACACAACTGTCCCACTCAAATTTCAACATCTTCCAAGTCTCCTTCCTTGGCTCGAGTTGTCTAAATCCCAACAAGTACTGGCTCAGACTATGGTTTTACCCAGCTAAGGGTCCATCCCTGCTGGGGGAGACAGACACTGCTTCTGTTTGCTGAAGGTGAAATAAGGCGTTAAATAAAGATGGTTTTCTGTATTGCCCGAATTTTGAGCCTGTTAGGTGTTTCACAGACTTGCAAATCAGCAGATGGATAAATGGTGTCAGCAATACAGTGTAGGCTGTGAGGAAAAAGTAGTTACTGAGCTTTAGGTTAGCATGAACAATATCCAGAAGGAGTGATGAGCAGGCAAACTCTGGTGTTTGAGCATCCAGGACAGGTGGCTCGCTGCCCTCCCCGAGAGCAGCTAGTTCAAAGGAGAGTTGCTCAGGGGCACTGTGGTATGAGTCTTGTACATATTCTCTTAAATAAACCTCTGCCTTGACAGCAGTACTAGGGTTTGTCTTGAAGCAAAAAACTAATGTCTGGGAAGATCACAGACTGCTAAGACATGGATCTTCAATACACCTGAACCTGTTAAAAGGACCGTCATCTGAAATACCTCATGTGCATATGGTGTCCAGACCTGTGCTGCTAACATGGAGCATGCAGAGGTTTTTATCTTGCCGTGCCCACGTCTAATGCTCCGACCTTAATCTAGATGGACAGAAAAAGACTTCTATTTCTTAACTACTCTACATTAATGAAAAACATTCTCTTCTGTCCTCTCACTGAAGCTGAAGGGCAAATAGTCTCTGAAGTGGGGGTGAGATTACAATCAGACCTTGAACGAGGTCTTGGAAATGTCAATGGACTGAGTCTGCTGTGTGTGAGTTGGAAGAGTGGCAGAGTGCAGTTTGATGAAGATCTGGTTCAAGCTGGGGAGCACTGAGAATTAGTTGTCTGTGTTTACTTTTTGGAGGTAAAAGCTGGGTAACAGGCAAGTAGGGATTCCCTTGGGATGTGCAAGTGTCTCCTGTGGACAAGGACACGCTGCTGCCACTGAAGTGGTGTTGGTACTGGCCCCTCAAGTTATCCCCTTGAGAGGAGATGTGTGAAAACGTCCAGTTTTGAAAATCTGGCAAAGAGTGTGGTGGCTAATCTACTTCTAGAGGCAAAGGTTAGAATTTACTTTCAATAGAGCAGTGTAGGTGGATCCTGGGTGAATGCTTGGTTAAAGAATTCCAGCATTTTGATGACTGTCTGCAATTGTGCTGATAAAGCTGTTGAAGATGGATATTTTGTCTGTGTGGATACATAAGGCTAAAGTGACAGGAGTCATCATAAGCTGGCACGAAACTGCAAAAGTGAAAATGCTTTTGTGCAACTAAAACATCTCCAGGACATAAGAACAGCTGAGTTAAGATGACCTGATAGGGAGAGAGAGACACGTTGTTTGGATTGGTGTTGTAAATGATGTAACTGCTGATTTTTACTAGCTTGGGGTATGGCTCACAGGTCACCTTGAACAAGCAAATAGCTGCTCAGAATAGCTTAGAGTTTTTGAGTCATCCTGTGGAGCATACACTTTGGTCCTAATAAGCAGTATTTATTCCCCATTGAAACTCAACTTCTTTGATTCTAATCGCAAACATTAGTTTTAGCCCCTCATGCTGAACAGAGTTCAGGGGTATTTTATCTTCTCAAGAGACCAGTTGTGCTGGGGTCAGATCCTGCCTATTATTAGCAAAGTGTGCATTTAATAAAATATCTTGTTTATATCTAAGTTAAGCATTTTTTTTTCCTTAGGTGTGATTTAATGTTTCTCTTTTAAAGATGTTTTTCTCTGTTCCTCCAAAACCAAATAATAGTTTAGGAGACCACAAGAAGGAGGGGTGGGAAGAAGGAGACATCTAAGTAAAACATATGTTGAATGGGAAAAAAATCAGTCATCCTGGGTTCTGAGTCTGTGATTACTTCCACATGCCTGGACCGTATCACTGTGCTGTGTGCCATTAATGTCATTAGATACTTTATGCCAGAGTGGATTTTTTGGATGTGCTGGTGAGATTGCAGGACCGGGACCTCGATGGGTAAATGTTCCCAGCGCCATGTGGGCACTGAGGGGGTGCTGCACCTTTCCAAACCCCCTTCTTGTGCTGTGTGTGTGGGCACATGCCCAGCCAGCCCAGCAGCCCTTGAAGTGCCAAAAACTGCCTGGCTGGTTAAGGAGCCTCCAGGCAGGCAGCAAAACTTGTCCTCAGCTCTTTTTAAGAAAAGCTGCCACGAAAACTGGCTAATCCAACCCCATCTTGTAAAAACTGATTTTTTAACTGGTGCTTGGTGCTGGAAGAAGGTTGAAAAGAAGCTCGATGTTCCTATTCAAAGGTGCCTGTGTATTAAGAAGAAATACCAGCCTTTCCTCCTTATTTTTGTGAAGGCTGATTTGTGAAAATGCACAAATGGGATCCATCACCATTCCCTTTGGTTCATGGTGAAAGGAAAAGAGATTTGATTGCTCCTTCCAGATAAAAATACACAGGAGTCTTCTAGGCCAGAAAACAACTTCCCCCCCCCCCCCTTTCTTTCCTTTTTTTTGTTGTTATTTGAGCTTGCCAGATTGGTCTGCTCTCTGCTCTCCAAGTGTGTGGGCGGCACAGAAGAGGTTGCTGAGACAAAGAACTGGGGGAGGGTGGGAGGAAGGAGAAGTGAAAAAGACCTTTGGATTGGAGGCATGGTGTATGGGAGGAAGAGGCACAATGGCAGGAGCAGTGTTTTGGTTTGTGGAAGTTTGCGGCAGATCAGAAGAAGCTGTGGTAGGTCAGAGACACTCAGTCTAGATGCTGCAGTGGTGAATATATTAGCATGGTTTAGATCTTAGGGATATGGACATTCTTCTGTGTTTGGTAATATGAGTCTCACGTCCTGCTCTGATCCCTTCTCCTGGAAATGGAGATGTGGGATGGAGAAGTGACTGGAGGGAAACATTACCATTGCTACTTAGTACAATATTTGCACTTTATGTTCATCTGCTGTGTGCTTTGATAAAGTAACTATAAAACAAGTGGCATTTGTTGAAAGTAAAGCTATGATTTTTTGTACTGATTAAATCCTATTTTCCTGAGCTGAAGAACCAAAACTCTTTTCTCATTGCAATAGTAGTTGCCCCCAATCTACTGCATCTGGCTTGTGACCTTTCATGATACTTCTGTGAGACTAAGTTCGAGTCAACACGTCTTTTAGATTGAATAATAGAAGAAAGGAGTCAAAGGACGTAACAAGGGAGGAAGGCTAAATTTCGTGTAAAATGTGAAATGCCACAAAGAGTCTAGGATGGGGAGGTACAAAACATCAGTATCTGGTGAGGGACAGCAGAAGACGAGAGAGCAGTGAGTTAAAGATGAACACAGGGAGTGGGAAGGGGCAACATCTGAAACAGGCATGACATGGTTAGTTTGGTATTTGCACCAGCAAGATTCCTCTCACCAGGGCTGGAAATTCACCCTTGCCATGCATTTTGTCCTTGAAGTATTTGACTTCCAGCTCCTTTGGTTCCCTGGGACTAATGTAAAAGAGCGTGTGAAAGCAGCTCTGTACGGGGGAGGTCTGTAAATAAATCGCTTTTCCTCTGAGATGGCCCTGTAGCAGGAGACAGGGAAGTTATTGGTGTGGAAAGGGATGCATGAGGAGCCATTCCTGGATGAGGATCTCTGACTGTCCTCTCTGATCCCAGGAGCCTTCCAAAGCCCAGGCTAAAGCTTTCTGTGGGCACACACAGTGGGGGACATTCTCGCAGACATGTGGTGTGAGCCTGCCTGCCCATCTTGCCAGCCCAAAAGGTTTCTTTTGGATCCTGCTGCCCTTCACTGTCCTCTCTGGAGGACTTTCAGCGGGGTAATAAAAAGGTGTTTCTCTGCTGGGCTAATATTTACACCACAAACATACAGTGCCTTTGCTTGGTTACAAACATCCCTGCATGTAAGTGAAAGGCTTTTCTCAGAAAGGGCAGTACAGGAAACAGGTTACTTACTCTTATCATTGTACCTGCTAAGTAAAATCTTTAGAAACTGCAATTCTTTGGCAAGGGAACAGTATTAAGATTACAAACTCAGGCTCTCAAAAGCTATCACGTGCTGAAGTGGAAGTTGTCTATCTGACCTTGGTGCTGGTGCTTTCTGATTACCTTATTTACCACTTTGGTTTCACAGAGTCCTGCCTCTGCCCTTTCCAGAGGTCATTGAATGAAGATTTTTAGAGTGAATTAACCTGTTGCTTGAAAAGGTCCTCATTTAAATTTTTGAAAAAACTCGAAATGTGCTTCTTTAGCTCAGGCAGAGAGGCATCACCTTTTCCTACAGGAATATTGTGAAAATGAATGTAATGTTTGCTCTGCAGTCACATGTTAAAGCAAAAATGCCATAAAAATGCTGTTGATTCTGGCTGGTAATTTAGTTTTTCAGTGCAGAATTTGGATGTTGCCTGTGATAAAGTATAAACGAGCTGCTTATATAATACAAAAGTTATATCTATTATACCAGTATTCCCTGTAACTTTGTGTGGAAAGACATTATACTTGTGTTGCTAAAGTCTGCTATAGTGTTTTATCACGTGATACCATTCAAAGTTTCCAAATATTTAATAGCCACAGAACTGGGCTTGAAATAACACATTTCCTAGTCCTGCCATGTTGTCATTGTGCTGTACGTCCAGTTGAAGTAAAAATAAAGATATTCTCACGAGATTAAAGAAAATATTTGTTTGAAGGTAGAAACTTCAATTTTCTCTCTAGCTCTAGAAACCTAAGTCAACTTCATTCAGGTGAGTGTTATAAATCAGCACTTTTCTGTTTTTTAAAATTACAGTTCATCTTCTGGTGAAATGTTTTTATATTCATTTTCCATTTTATTTGGAAAAGCCTAAGATTCTTTTGAATCTTGTTGTGCTTGAAGAGGTAATGTGAAATGTCAGTGAGAGGCAAAGCTATTAATTTAGCAGGGAAATAAAAGTCAGAGCTGGAGGCATTTGAAGGCCTAGTTGGTGTCATGCACAACATGATACTTGCCCTCAGGAATGGGCTTCTGGAAGACTCCAGGGGACCTTGCCCCAGACAGACACAGTTTTTCTGTATAATTTTGAAAGCTCCTGGTTAGCTCAGTGCAATGTTTTATTGCCAGGAACATCTTACATTGAATTCAGTGATTTTAGTCCTTGCTTCCTCTTAGTTTCCCACAGGGTTTTCTTCATATATTATCCCAAAAGTATTCAAGGATGAGGGAGCGCTCTTGGCTTTTGGTGCATTAATTTCTTTCCTGACACCTTCACACACTGAGTCACTCTCTTTAAAGATAAACCCCCCCATCCAGTGGGGGGTTTGTGAGCATGTACGTGCTGATCGAAAAATGTGCAATTTGGCCTGAGGTCAGTTCAGTTCCTTTCCGTAGAAATCATTCTTCTTGCTCAGCTTTCTGGCCCTCTCCAGCACTGCTGTTTCTCTCTTCCACTCCTGCCGACAGTCAAGCAGGGAGGTTTGATAAAACGCTGAGTGCTGGCAATATTTGGGTTAAGACTTGGATGTCCTGTGACAGGTTGGGCTTTGCATAAACAGGGGAGACAGCCCTTGAGCAGTGGCACCTCCTTCACTGAATCAGTCCACAACCTGGACCTCCATTACAACACCTCCCTGATGTCTTTATTGCCCTGCCAGAGACAGCCTTTACCACTGTGCTGCCCTGGCTCCTGTCACTAAAGCAATAACAGCTGATGTCTCATTTAAGCTAAATGCAAATGGGGGTGGTTAGTCAGCCTAAAGATTTTTTCTGTGTTCTTAAATTCCCCTTCCTGCTGTGCCTGCAGAGAATTGTATTGGGATAATTGAGCCAGCTGGGTTAGTAGTTGCAGTGCTGCACTTTGTAGGTATGAGTTGTAATTTTGATTTTAAGAATTTAAGCCAGAATTTTGAATTTCCTTTGACTTACACTATGAGATTTGGCTTTCGTCCAGAGCTGCAGCTTTATAATAATGCTTAATAATGACATAACTCATTATATTCCCAAATGGCTGCATAAAGATCAACTTATCAGCATATTGCTTGCTGCAGTAGTATCTGTGACTTGGCATTGCAGATAAAGGATTGAAGGTGGAGACACACCTTTTGTCTAAGTCACCTCTGTTAATAATAAATAAATAAAATAATTTGAATAATAATTTTATAAATTAATTAAAATAATTTAAAATAATGATTAATAAATAATTAACAATAAAATAATAAAATAATTTAAAAAGACTGCATAGAAGGCAAGGTTTCCTAGATGTTTCTTGTGTGTGCTGGTGAGACATTTTTTCTTTGATGGTTTCCTGCTGAGAACATAATTTTTACTCTAAAGTTACAACAGCAGAGGTTCCTGAAGGAAATCTGTTTTCTGTGCAGGTGAAGTTTCCCTCTAGTAGCAGTCAGAGACTCATGCTGAAAAAAGACCTAAGAATGTGTTCCCATAAATTATCCCATCTTCCTAGATGAACTCCAGTAACTGAGAGCTATTGCATTGAGTGAAAAAGAGGAATTTCTAGTCAATCTGTTTGTTACCATAAAGTCAAGTGTAAGTGGTAATAGAGAAACTGATTGCAACTTTTAAACCTAAAAGTCATTAAGAGAAGATTCCATGTATCTGGCAAATATTAGAGTGATTTCCAGAGTTCCCACCTTTTACCCATGCTGATGTTCGAGGAAACTTCAGACTGTTTCTTGTCTGGATGTCTCTACCTGCAGCACAGTTAAAGGAGATGAAACCCCATCAAGAGAGGTTTTATTTCTTGTTTTGTCTCGCTAACGAACTGTAAACTCCAGTTCTCCATAGAGTCAAATCCAGTTCCAGAGGACTTCTAGCTGCATGAGGCTTGCATGAACTGGATATTTATTTTCTTGACCTGGCCTATGCATAAGTATGATCTTTTCCTTGATCTCCCTGAGTTGGAGTTTTCATCCTTTTCTTCTTCTATCTTTATATCTTTTTCTGTGTCTCCTCCTGTGCAAGACAGCAGAGCTGGTTCTCCCTGCTGTTGTTCCCTGCAGGTGTCTCTTCTGCTTTCCCTCAGTCAGGATTGAATGGGCTGTTTGGCTGTGTTGGGATCTCTCTTCCCAGACCATGATGGTTCTTTGGCATCCTCCTTGCTGACCTGCCAGCCTTCTTGCCAGCACACCAGGAAAACAGGTCATAACCCTTCCTGGCCACCCTGCCTGGTACCCAGGGCAAGGGATTTTGTCCTGGGAGGGCTGGGAGAGGTGCCCCATTGTCTGCTCAAGGCTGCTTGGAAAGATCCAAGGTTTTAGCTAATACACGGCTTGATGACCGGGGATCTATTTTCAGAAGTGCTCTGCAGCCTCAGCATCCTACTCTTGTGGTTAATAAGTATATTTAGCAAGATCAGACACTGCTTCAAAATACTCCTGAAGCAGATTCCTCCTGGCTTGGACAGCAATACTGCTGTTTGGCTGGAGTTTGCTGGATGCAGTTCACGAATGGAAATGGATTTAGGGGCTGGGTTTTTGTTTGGTCCAACCTAGTACCTTTGCCAGTGTTTTAGAAGGGAGTGCAAATGGTGATGTTATTGATTTTTATACTTGGCACCAAAATGGGAGGCCTTGTCCTTACTGACAAGGGCAAAGAAACACCCCAAGGGGACCTAGAGTGTATTGACAGAGAGACCTGTAAAACAGGAACAGGGTAATAGGTAGGTTTTCCCTTTGTATAGAGGAGAACCTGAAACATGAAAGACTGAGGAGTAATTTGGAATAGATAAAGGTCTGAAATGGGCTTGGAGGTGACCAGAACAAATCAGCAGTAAGTTTCATGTGATCTGTGAAGGAAAGATTTGCCATATGGCAAATAATCCTCAGGGAATTATCACAGAACAGGGCAGACTGGCCATTCTACTGCTGTGGAAGGCTCTGAGGGTGTGTGTCCCCCAGGAGCTGCTCCACAGCAGTGAGGGAAGCTCAGGGGTGGGAGGGGATGCTGGACTCTTTTAGAAAAAAAATCCCAATTTTAAAATCAATTGAAATTGCTTATAATTTTCTGCCAAACAGGATGACTCATTCTGGCAGTCTGCCCTCTCCACCCTCCCCTTCAGACAAACAAATAAAGCCAATAAATTGCAAAAAATAAAATAATCAGAAAAGATAGCAATTCACAGTTTTCCTTTTGGTATATTCAAAACAAAGGTTTGTTTTTTTTTTTTTTTAAGGACATCATTTCAGAGCTGGATTGAATGACCGTAACTTGAAAAAATGAGGTAAAAATAATTCCAAAAATGAAATGCTTAATTTTGAGTTAAAGAAACATTTTGTTCAGTGAGACGCACAAAGCATTCATTTTTTGGCCAACATGAATTTATATTTTTTCTCTAGCAATCTCTTGGTTGAGGCAGTGAACCAAGAAGTCAATTATTCGGAGAGCTGTAGCAAGATTAAGGTAAGGATGGAATGCAGAGCTGAAATGAGAAACTGAGGGAGAAAATTTGGGATTGAATGTCCAAGTCAATCTTCATTTCTCCAAGTGAAACATGGTATTTGATGTTGTAAATTTCTGGACCCTTTGCCATGAGCTTGAGCGGGTGAGGTGCCCCCCAGAAGATGAAACCAGCAGTATCCTTGTGGCATCTGCGGGTCCCCAGAAGCCAGGGAGCAGAACAGGGTGCTGTGATGGGTTGGTGTGACCTGAGAGATGTCCTGCACCCATTGGGGTGTGGGGGCCACACCACGGTGCTCCTGGGGACGAGTCCTCACCCCACCCGCCGCTGCTGTAAATGCAGCATCATCTGGGGGGGGGAAAGATTCTTCTGCCAAGAAGCTGCCATGAGCACTGCGGAGTGTGACTTTGGGCAGGATGAGCAGAGTGCTGCCTGCACGCTGCTCAGCTGAGGAAGAGCTGCTGCTCGGCTCGGGGGTCCGGGTGCACATCTCGGCTGGGCAGGTGGGAGCAGTGGGTGAGCCGGTGGTGGTGACTGGATGGAGGGCTCGGGAGAGTCTCCTCTTGCAGTTTGAAAATGCTGGACACAGCTTTCCTCAAGCACGCAGCACTAGTGCAAACACCCTGACTATACTTTTTGGCTTGGGCTTTTTTTGCACTGCCTTTTTTTTTTTTTCCTTCCTTTTCTTTTTGATGGTTTTTTTTTTTTTTTAATTTTTTTCCCTCCAGAAGTGCTGAGACCTCAGCACACAGACGTCCTAAGCAAATAATCTTTACAACACAGGCAAGAGAAAATCTTATTTCCCTTTTTTTCCGGTGGCAGAATCGAGGCAGTGGGATGGCAGGATTTGCCCAACACTATGGTAAGAGCTGGGAGGCAGGGCTGCACTCGCGGCTGCACAAGTTTGACTCCCGCTCCTTTGCAGAGAGAAGAGCGACCGCGGCACAGCATAAAGATGCATGAGCTAGTTTTAAACGAGCCAGCTGGGATCTGCTGGGGCTGGCTGTGGCAGCTCGGTGCCTGCTGTGTTAATTTACCCATAGAGCAGTGGACGGGAGAGATGCAGGGAGAAGAGTGAGTGGGCAGGGGCGTGCGGTGCTGGAGATGGAGGGGAGGGAACGAGCAAGCTCCTGCACGAACTGCGGGATGCAGAGAGCAACCGAGGGACCGTCCCTGGCTGCGGTCCCCTGCGCACCTCCTTGCACCACTCTCGGCATCCCCCTGCTTTTTCTGACGCTGGCCATTATCCATCA
Source organism: Cinclus cinclus (assembly GCF_963662255.1). NCBI lineage: Eukaryota > Metazoa > Chordata > Aves > Passeriformes > Cinclidae > Cinclus > Cinclus cinclus. The sequence goes on along the minus strand of NC_085052.1, from coordinate 12,141,096 downwards.
GCAGAGGTAATGAGCTGGAGCGCAGGAAGCATTGTATCTGGGCAGAGCATGCGAGCCCCGCACAAAAGAGTTTACGGGGGGGGTATTGTTTGTATTACTTAAGTCTGTCGAACCATTCTGCGTTTCGAGCTATTAAATAATTAATAATTAACCTTCAAACGCCGCTTGAAGACTGGTGTGATGATGTCTGGCAATAAATTTTGTTTAACTTTTCCCCCATTCTAATTTATTCCAGGGTTTTGCAGTGGGAAGCGAAAGTTTCACACCACCAGAGTCGTTTGGTTTTATAAATGAGTTCTTAATTTTTCTTTTCTTTTTTTTTTTTTTCCCTTCTTCCCCCCCCCCCCCCCCCCCCCGCCGTGGGGTCAGCGGTGCCTCCCGCTTTGTTCTCTAGCGTTGCCGGGCTCCGTGTACCGCCGGGTTGGAGCGCGGCCGGCAGCCCCGAGCGCCGCGCGTGGACCGCGCGGTGTGCGCGGGGAGGGGGACACGCTGCATCGGTGAAACGCCGGCAGCTATTTCAGGAAGCCGCGAAGTCTCCTCCTTCTTATGTAAATAAAGATGACAGCTTGGAGCGCCGGTGTGGGCGGAGGCTGCCGGCGCGGGGCAGCCGGGTCCCGCGTGGGCCGGCGACTGCGGAGCGGAGCCGGAGCCGGAGCCGGGCGGGGGCTGCGCCGACATGGGGGGGCAGGTGACAAGAAACCTGCTCTACGGTAAGGACCGACCGCCCCGCCACCGCGGGAAAGGTGCGGCGGGGGATGCGGGGGATGCCCGACTCGTCCTCCCAGAGCATCCCGCTCCAGGAGCGGGGCTGGCCAGGGAGGAAGCCCGGGCTGGGATGGGACTCGTCTGGCTGCACCACGGAGATACCTGCCCGGGCAGCGCTGACCGGCATTGCCGTGAGGTGTCAGGGTCGAAGGAGAGGTAGCTGTGTCCGTGTGTATCCGTGTGCGCTGTCTGACAGCCGCGCCGCGAAACGCCAGCCCCCATGGGCAAGGTTACTGCCGGGCAGCCGAGCGGGCTCTCGGAGCGCTCACCTTATTTCTCCTTTCCACCAGCAGTTTCTTCTTAGCTGAATTGGTAAGGTTTGGAATGGAATTGCTGGTGTGAAGCTGAGGCTGTTGAGTGAAGCGCTCTCCCTGGGTTTGTTGGGCGATGTGCAGCGGGGCGAGGGAGGAGCTGGAGAGGGACTGGAATACCCTGCATAGGCCAGCGTTAACCCAGAATGTGAATCTATGGACAACGTGCAATATGAGCCGTGTCCCTGCCTGCACAAATCTCGTGCAATAAATACTTCTGTGAGAATACTGCAGTCCTTAGTATTAAACTTGTGTTATTCTCTGAAATGTTCTGTGTGGTTTACTAAGTGTGCTGCATGCTCAGTGAGGTGTGAATGGGTTTTTCAGAGACCCTTCCTTGTCACAATGGTAAACATGGTTATGAAAGACACAGGTAAAGTGCCACATGAGTTTGGAGTATTTCATAGCCTTTCTTTGAATAGAGGTACATGAGGTATATACATTTGCACTGTGAATATTCATATCACAGCCCTGGTTCTTCTTATATTTCCTACCAAGTCCAAACCCTATAGTTTAAGGAGCAAATGGACATAGTTAGGAAGTAGATGACTCCAAAGATATTTAGCAAGATTGATAGAGATTTTTGTTCATTGTTTGTGTTCTGAAGTTTCTGTGGCCTGACCTCATTTCTTATTTAACCTCATGATATGCATGCATTATGCAGAATAATTGTACCGGTGGGTCACAAAAAAAAAAAAAAAAAAAAAGCACAGGCTGTTGTCTTGTGATTGCAGTTGCCTTTTTCTTGTGATTATAAATGCCCTTTCCCCTTTGAAACATTATTTCAATGAATTTTAAAAAATGTCAGTGAAAGACTAAAAAATATATGTTTCCTCTGTGTGCCAGGGTCTTGGCATTCCTGTTGGGGCCTTCTCCTGCCTGCAGCTGGCAGTGCACTGCACAGTAATCTTGCAACTTTTGCCTTTCAGCAATTCTATTCCAGCAAGCATGCTTCTCTAATTTTTATCTGTTGGGAGATGAAGACTAATGAGGTGATGTGGGTAATTAACTCAAATTTTCCTCTTCAAACAGAGGGGCTGCAGGCTGTGTTGTATACAGAGGTGGTGTGTTGCTCTGTTCAGCTCAGTGATACTTGGAAAAAAAAATAGGGATTACATTAAAAAATATCATGCTACAAAGGCACATTAACAAAAATAGACTACATCTGCACTTGTGGTTTGTCTGTGGCTACTGTTCCTCCAGTTCCATCTTTCTGTTGAATATTTGTGTTTCAGATGTGTCTCAAAATAGCTGAGGAAAGAGAACAGAATCTGTATCCATTTCTCATAGGTTTAATTGAAAGTGAATGTAACGATACTGAAAGGAGTTGTATTGATGGCCTTGGGATTGACAATCTTTGTTTTAGATAGCACAGGTAATCAACCAATGTCCTCCAGACATTTCTGGTGACCTCTCCATGTTGCAAGAATGAGCTGGAATTTTTGCAGCACCTAACTGTTCACTGAAAATTAGCTCAGGTGGGGTGGTGCTGAACATGCTCTGCCCTGATGTAAGAACAGAGGTTGGGTCTTGGCTGACAGCCTCCTGAACGTGAGCCAGCAGTGTACCCAGACTAATGGCATCCTGGCCTTTATCTGCAATAGTGTGGCCAGTAGGACTGGGACAGGGATTGTCCCCCTGTGCTGGGCACTGGCAAAGCTGCACCTGAAGTGCTGTGTCCAGTTCTGGGCCCTCAGTCCAGGAAGGACATTGAGGTAATCAAGTGAATCTAGAGAAGAGCCACAGAGCTGTTGAAGAGTCTGAAGTGGAAATAATTTGAGGAGCAACTGAGGGAGCTGGGGTTGTTTAGCCTGGGAAAAAAGAGGCTCAGGGGAGACCTTATCACTCTCTACAACTGCCTGAAAGGAGGTTGTAGTGAGGTGGGGGCCAGCCTTTACTCCTAAGTAGCAAGATGAGAGGAAATGATTCCAAGTTGTGCCAGGAGAGGTTTTGATTGGATATTAGAAAGAAAATCTTTGAAAGGGCAGTTAGGCATTGGAACAGGCTGCCCAGAGAAGTGGTGGAATCGTTGTCCCTGGAAGTGTTCAGAAAGCATGTAGGTGTGGTGCTTAGGGATATGGTTTAGTGGTGGACTTGGCAGGGTTGGTTAGGAGTTGGTCTTAGTTATATTAGAGGTCTTTTCCAGTCTTAATGATTCTGTGGTTCCAGGTTTCCAGTAGTCAACTGCAACCCCACACAGACCATCATGAGGAACACCTGGCATCATTTTACTCCCTTTCACTTGCAAATCTGCTTTCAAACAGCAAAGATACACAGCAATCCTACTGGATAGAGGAGACTCAACATCCTTTGGCTCAAGAAAAGCCATGAGTGGGTGACATGTCATGCGCAGGGTTGCATGGCCATGGTGGTGACCCTGGATGTCCCTGTACCTGCAGTGATGCTTGGGTCTACTGAGGGCAAGGCAGTGCTGCTGATCCTATTTGAGCCATACCATGAGGTACACGCAGGCATCTCCCTGGGTGAAAATGCTGCTTTCTCATTGATACATGGCTGCAGAGCCATGCTCATCTGCCCTAACGGTGGAGTTGGTGCATGCTGAATGGGCCCTGAGTCACCTGAAGGAAAGTTTCCCACCTGATGGGAGTGGGAGGAAAAATAAGCTTTTAGGTGGTGTCACTAAAGCACCAGCTACCTGAGCTTCCTAGGAGAGGTCCACTTCTGACTTTATTTCCCACTACCAAACAGACCCCAATGGCTTTGTACCATGAAAAGCATGGCTTGTACCTTTGTTTTTGAAGGGAGTCATCTGATGGCTTGAGATGTTGGGTCACAGGACTATACTCTGTGCAGTTCTGAAACCCACTGAGGCAATCTCCATCTGTGTCCCTTTGCCTGGCACTGTGACTGTCTCTGTTCCTCTTTCCCATTCCCTCTCACTTTCCCACCACCCTCCATAGATGTCCTTGTGGTGTTTTCCAGAGCTGTCTATGCAGCAAGAGGAGAAGTTGAAATCGGAGGTTCAAAGGTAACACCACCTTGATGAACAGCATGTTTACTTGCTATTTAAAATGTAATATCTATATATGCAGTGCTTAACACTATTTTAAACAGGAACTGTTGATAGGGTTCCTTGTGATTCACAGAAAGCTGGTTTCTACAAGAATGACTGTATACTACAGTATTCCTATAACAGAGTCACGGTTTATTAAATTATTATATTAAACTACTTGCTAGCTAATCATGCTTGAAAGAAATGTGAATAGATGCGTATGTCATGTTACCTGTATTGTTCTTATGAGTTTGATGCAACTTTCATCTGCTGCAGTAGTTTTTCGTGCCTCTGTATGGCCATGAGTGAGGTGCTATTTGTAGAGGATCCTATTCTTGATTTTAGGGGCCAAATCTAGGAGATTCAGTTGAAGGAAAAAAAAATAAATCCCCAAACACCTGGGTACTTTTAATGTGTCTTTCACTAGAACCAAACTAACACAACGTGATGATTTAGCCAAGGAAGCTGCTGCACTGTGTGGGAGAGGGATTCAGTGTATGTAGGTGTGCAGAGGTTAGTGATGACACATACACATCTCTTCAGAGGGCTTTTGAGTAGCTAGAGTGTACACAAGGTTAGTCCACGTGTGTGTTAGTCCACATGCAGGGGATAAGTGAGTCTGCCTACCTGCAAATTTGTTCAATAACTCTCCCTACTACCACTTGTAATTACTGATAAAACTTTTGTTGCAGGGTTTGTTTCACTTTTGCTTTAGTTACATCACCAGCATTCATCAGAGTTTTGCTGTGGAATCATTTTTACAAGGAGGAGGGGAGAAGTTATCCTGTGCCACGTTTTTCAAACTGTAATTGTATGTCATCAATATAATTGCAAAGAAGTCCCAGGTGAGAGTATGTCTGGTTCTTAGCCCTGGAGGTGGTGCTGACTGACAGGTGGTGTGATTTTCAGTTGGAATAGCAGAGTTTTTAAGCTGCTTGTGGAAGGTGCTCTGTAAGTTGTGAATCCAATATAAGTAATAGCTTGTGTGTCTTTGTGTGGTTTGTACAGAGGATCACAGAAGTGTTATGCATGACCAGATTTATACCACCCATATGTAGGTCTGGTGAGCAATGCAGCCTCATTTGTGTGCTGCAAAATGGAAGAAGGAAGCAGGAATTAGGTTATAGAAGGACTTTGTCCACACTACGTGGCAGTGGGCTTTTGGGTGACTATCTGTATTCACTTCCTATTTCATCAGGATCTCATTTTCCATGGACTTTCCTTTCCTTCCTGGCTGGTGACTTATTACTGTACGAAAGAGTGTGAAGCCCTGACATGATCCTTCCTCCACATATTGTTCTCCTGGAAAACAATTTCTGAGTCTTGTTCACACATGTTGGTGGGAGATCCAAAACATTTGGGTGCTGTGTGGAAGCCTCAGCCCCCATGACAGCTGCTGAGCAGCAGCTGAAGGGCTTTGGGGAAGAGCAGAGGGTGGAGGCCATTTCCCTAGTGAAAAATGGCTGTGGTGTGCAACTTCTTTCACTATTACTTTGCACTATAGAGCTCTATTTTTCTTCTCTGAGAATTCCTTGTAGAGTGGTAAATGGTGTATCTATATGCACGTGCTGAAATCAGCCCCATGCTTCATTTCTCACTGTCTATTCATTGCCTGTATTGCAATAACCATTCTAATTACCACATTTTACCCTTGCAGTTAATATCACTAAACAGTGTTGTTCTCTAATACACATATATATTCTAATTTAATAATTTCTATCTACTTACACCTAATTCAAACTGTGAATATCCTAGAAGAAATAAGAAACAGCAACACCGAAAACCCACGAAAAGCAAACAAAAAAAACCCAGCAAAAAACAAACAAAAAAACCCAAAAAACCCACCTATAACACCAATTGCTATAGTGAGATTTCAGTGTTGATTTATATTCAAATAATCTCTGAGTTATTGCCTAGATTTTGGGATAACTTGTCATTTGATGGAGTGACTGGTGATAATGTCAGACCCACTAAGGGATGAACATGTCCTGTATCCTTCAGACAGTTGCTTCTTGGGAACTAATACAAGACTGAGGAGAAAAGGTTGTTTCTAAACTCCCTCTGCTTTCAGCACAATTGCCATAGAGCCCTGAAAGCAAAAGACTCTGTCTGTATGAGGAATTAATCCTGTTCAGGGTTGGATTAACTGGTGCAGAAGGCCTTGGGCAGGGTGCCAAAACAGTGTTGGCATTTGCTGAAAGTATAACTTCCAGAGACTATTTCAGTGTGTGCCTGTGACCTGTGAGTCACCTGCCAGTGTCCCAAGGTGACCAATAATAGAGCATTACCAGCTGCTGACAACACTTCTGACAGGAAGTGTAGGAACTCTGTATGTGGAGATTTTATGGGTAACCATGTTCGCACTTAAAAACTGCTTTCCTTTTTATGAAAGGCAAATGAGTCTTTCATTAGCCATGGCAGTTTTTGAGTATAGGGATCTGGCTCCAGTGGTGAAAGCAAAGACCGTTCCTGTTCTCATTTTATCCTTTGCTTTCATCCCATTTTCTCATTAACTTTTCTGTCAGCTTTGATGCTCTGTTCTGGTGGGACCTTGGGACTGAATGTTGTTTGTCAGATTTTGTTGTCTTATTTGTCTCCTCTTGGACTGCTCCTTTCCCTCCTCTATGTGAATTTATTCTTAGCTCTGATCCTTCTTCCTTACCTCTTCCTTACTTCTCCTATTTTCTTAAGAATTATGGGTGATACATTAATATATCATTTGATTAGTTTAGAGGCAGCAGGTGTCTCTTCAGGAAGGTTTGTAGGATCTATTGACATGTTCTAAGGAATCATTTGCATACTTAATCAAAAGCAAGTGCTCCCACAGCCTGAAAATTCATGTTGTTAATAGTATAAAAGAAATTTGCTAAACAAATATGATTATCATTGCAGACATTAGCAGGAATTAAGAATTATATACATATAATCTCAAAACTGATATGGCTGCTTTAGTTTCAGTAAAGAATTTTGCATTAATGATATCTACACGTGCAGAGGGTTGCATCAAGAACAGTCTAAAAAATTGACCCTGAAGGAAAGGGAGTTTCCTGTAAAGTGAAAGCAAACCAAAGGGTGGAATTAATGTTTGCTCTCAGGAGTTGTCAGTAGCCAGTGATGACACAGCAGAGTGCTGAGCTGTGTGAGTATGACTGTGAGCCACAAGCCTTGCAGTGCATGTGCCCATGGTCGCATATGTTTCAGCCCTGTGGGTCCCTGGGCTTTCCTCTGGGGTTGATCCCTAGGATCGTTGTTGTCCTTTCGTTTTTCTAATTGTCTATTCCCCTGTGAATCAATGTTTGACTTTGAAAATGTATTTCTCTGAGTCCAGAATGAGTCAGAGCCACCTTCTCTGTACTCTTGTCGAGTTATTCTCACCAGTATTTCTGTTCCTTGGCTCTGTCTTTGATTGTCTCTTGAAGGGACACTGTAAATCCTTGGCATTAAAAATAACATTAAAGATGTCTGCAGTTGACAGTTCTGGTTTATCTGAGATTTACCGTGGGCCTGATAGTTGAAAGAAGGTGGGCTCAGAGTGAAACATAATTGAGTGGATGCCTGAACATACTTTCCTTATTAGACATACTGATGACACTTTCATTTTAAAGAATAAGGGAAGTAGTAAAATGGTCATATAATAAACGCTGTATACACTGATGAACATGATACAGTGTACTCCTGATTGCCTCTCCCCTAACAGCCAGCATCAGCAAAAACCTGAAGTTCTTGCCCTCTCCATCAAGTTAAAATAACTTTTTCATGAGAAACCTTTGTGTGAAACCAAGGCCCCTTGCTATAAAATCAGCTTGTTTTTGTGGTTCAATTTGCATCCTTTTCTACCTATACCAGTAAACACATCCTAATACAGAGAGGGAGCATGGAGGGGTCAACTAACACATGTACCCATGGTCTGACTTTGCCCCATCACATTGTACCTCCCAGGGTGGTTCTGCACAGAGGCTGTGTCATGCAGGTCCATGCCAGGTAACCTTCCCAGACATGCTGGGTCTGCTCCCAGGGCTCAGCAACTTGCTCACAGGAGACTTTGATGAGGTCTGGAAAACAGAAAAAGACCCAACGCTTGTCCCAAGGAGGATGGATGTGACTTCTCTGTAAATTTTGCCTGAATAGTAGAGGCTGATCCTGTCTTTGACTACTCTAACAAGAAAGTTCCCACAAGTGACTTGCAGATGGCTCAGTGTGACTCTGAAAATGCTGGTTTAGTCTCATTTCTGGTAAAGTCTTTGGGTTACCTTTCCTGGCTGACGCTGCCAGATTTTCTCTGTGATAAGCCCTGCTGTGCAGCCACGTGGCGCCATGTGGATGCAACACTGAAAGTTTTTGGCCAATAGACTTGTCAGTAAAAGCAGGACCTGCTGTGAGATACTGGGGTGGGACTGAAATTGTGTTTTTCAAGAAACTCTGAGGTTTGTGGCCTGGCTTAAGCAGAGCCTGGGCAGTACTTGTTGAACCAGGAGGGAGTTTGAAGGAAATGTGTGCCTGTATTTGAGTTGTGCCTTGGCAGGTCTGGGAATTGGTTGTGGGTTTTTTGACTCGGACTCCTGCAGGAGCCTGTTTGTCAGTTCCTTGCAGTGCTCCCTAGCAAGTGAGCCCTTAGCTTACTTTATGAAGCTCAAGTGATCCTCAGACTACTGCAAGTCCCATACCTGTGTTATCAGCCAGAGGGAAGCAGCATGGCTTGAGGAAAGTGGATGGGTTTGATCCTAGGAGAGCTCTCCACCTGTAGAGAGGAGGTTTCTGCTTACAAAGCAGGGATGGAAAGGTGCTGTGCAGAGTCCCAGGGCAATGCGATCCCCTGTTTGCAAGAGTAGAGGGGGATTTGAGCCATAAATCACACTGTGGCACACAAAGAAGCCATTTTAATTTCAGTCTCTGCTGGAAGCACCACATGGAAAAGAAAATGTGATTGGTATGAAAAGAAATGTTTACGTTTCTAGGAGCAGAGACCTCCCAAATAATTAGTATCACTTGACAAACTGCTGTTTAAAATGCAAGTGGTTTAAGTGCTGCAGCTCAACAGGCATTTGTCAGAGCTCTGGCGTAAATGCGATCCCTTGCTCTGGGTTGGTTCCTGCTGTAAAGTAAAGAAGATTTCCGGTAAACATCTTTTGCTTAAAGAAAATTTCTCCATGGTTTCATCTTTTCCTTGGTTGGAAAACCTAAATGTTAGAAAGTGGATAAATGGCAGCTTGGTGGCAAGAGTGTTTGGGATACTGTTTTGGAATGAAATAAATCCTGGATTTTATTTTCTGCAGGCTTTTGGTCATAAGAAAGATAGAAGTGTTTAATTTTCTTTAGCTTTTGAGAGGAGGAGAGTAAAGGAAAGGCTTTTAGGTGTGAGTTTTGAAAACCTCAGCTTCATCTCTGATCTGCCTATCTCTAATATTCACTGACTCAACTAAAAGTACTTTAAATAAAACCTTACTTTTCTCTTGGGCTATTCGAAGACTGACTGAAGTCATAAGGATTTTTAAGAATTGGAATTTTTCAAAGGTTAAAAAAATGGCAGTTTATAAAGAGACTGAGATAAAAAAGAAAGTTTTTTAAAAAGTTTCTCTGGAAGATGGAAATATATGGTTGCCTATAATGTACTGAAGTATCCCAGATCAAGAAGACTTCTGTCTTTGCACACCAAATAGAATCAGATATATAAAATAGAGCTTTAAGGATCTAATTGCTTTTATAAAGGCATCATCATTGATGATACGACTTTCTTGCAACTTGCAAAAGGAGAATTGCTCAATTAATTTTCTCATTATCTTGAACTAGTTCAATGCTGCCCTCTGTTTTTCCATCTCTGAAGGGTAAGAGACTATTGTTTGTGTTGCCTTCTTGTTTTATGATTCTTATGTGCTTGGAAGGAACCCGCATTTGGGAGTCGTGATGGGTGCTTGTCCTGGAAGGGACAGGCTGTGACCCAACCACACAGCAGGTAACAACAGTTGACCCTGGACACTGAGAAGCCAAGAGAGATAACATTCAGTCAAACTATGGTGAGAAGTAAAGGAGAAGGAAAGAATTATGGGAATGACTGGGAGCTGCAAAGACCTGTGTACATTGGAGCTCTAGGGAGCAAGGACTTTATTTCTCCGAGGAAGCTGTGAGCAGGCATTTCGGGTTATGTTTTGTGCTGCACCTTGTGCGCCCCTTTTATTTCTCCTTATATTAAAGATTTCAGTTTCTAGCCCTTTAGTCATTCCCATCCCTTTATTACTTATTTAGCCACTCTGCAAAGACTATCCCAGGATTGGGCCCCGACAGGTGCTGGTCTCATACAGATCTCACATGGAACAGGAGCTACAGCATGGTTGGAGTTGCTGTTCTTCTTCTCTTAAGCTCTCTGCACATCAGTGGCTTTGCAAAATTGACCAAAGAGACCTTGATCAAGAAACATGGCTGTGACAAGGTTCCTGGGCAAACCTGTCTCCTTTCTGAGCAGCTCAAGGCACTATTGCTTGAGCCGATTCAATGTCTTGATACTGTGTCTCAGTATCTCAACACTTGGATTTTGGATAGTTGCTGACTGTAAAACGATCTTACTCTCTTTGGCCTGTGCTCTTCTGTGCTTGGCTCCTAGCAATCAGGCTTAGGTAGGACAGTGGGCAGTGCTGTCTTTGGGATGCTATGGAGGACATTGCATTGTGTTAGAAATTAGTTCCTGAAAATGGAGATGCAGTGATTTCAGTTCCCTGCATTCTTCCTATACAGGTGTGCAATGGCATATATCAAACAAAGGATAAGACATCCAGGCTATCTGTAGCAAGGGTAGAAAAGATAAAATTCAGAGAAATATCCTACAAATGTACTACAGATAGATTTGAAAGAGAGTTAAAGTCATTCACCATGTTTGCGAGAGCTGACTGCAGCTCTCACAATGCTCTTCACCAGAGATCCTGTAACCTTAGATGTTTTGCTGGGAGATGTTTCTATCCTGTTAGTTGCAAAGTGGCTACCTGACCTCTCTTTACCCACTCATGAGTTATCCCACAGAGGCTCTTCTGCTCTGAACCCTCATATAGCAAAGCTGTTCCTTGGGGACTCCTCATCCCAAGCTGATTGCAGCTTCAGACTGACCAGTGTACAAGAAGTTGCTTGGAGGTTCAGAAGTTCTTTAGCATTTGTTAACTGGAATTTTTTTTAGATTTATTTACTATATATATACATGACAATACACACTTTCCATCTTCTCTTAATGCTGTGCTTTGGAAAATCCATGCTTTAACCCTTGTGGACTGACTATCATTTTTGTCTTTAGTGGTGTGGCAGAAGCAGTAATTTTGTGATACACTCAAGGCTGGTGCTGCTGGCTCAGTGCAGAGTGGGGTGTGTAGTACTGTGTGAGCAGCTGTAATAAAGTGTGAATATGGCAAATTACCCTTAATAGCCTCAGTATTCCAGAGATTTTTGATGTGTACCCTCTGGCAAAAAAACCAAACAGATTGATAGTGATTTGGGATTTGTGCAACTTCAGTTTGGTAACAGATACTTCGTGGTTTTCCTCTGTGTACTCTGTTTACAGCAGTAGGTTCAGATTCTGAACTGAGGTCTGCTTTTGGGTGCAGAAAACTAATCAGGGAAATGCCTCATGGCCCAGAGGTCTGGATTTGCAGACTCCAACAGCTGCATCTCTCCGCGCTGTCAGGAAGGCACATCTGTCAGGGATACAGTGTGGTCCTTACTACATTATAATTTAGTGCTGTGGCTTAGAAAAACAGGAGCATTTATTTACTGAAAAAAATCCCCACACCCCCCCCCAAAAATTAAAGCTCCACTTATCTTTTTTACCAGAAGAAATGTCCCTTATCTGAAATGACTAAAAAGGATGTTATGTGCTTTTTTTTAAGCTAAAAAAGGCAAGGCAAATGGATGGATGAGTTGGTCTCCACACTTAATTGCTCTTTGCTTTTCTGAAATAGTGTATGTGTCTTTCCACCAAGAGAATAAAGTCCCCTGAGCCCTTTAGGCTTGTTTCCAGTTCACACGTGATCTTCAAGGCAGTCACACTATGAATGTGGCTTCATCAGGAACAATGCTCTGACTTGTGTGGCATCAAATTTCTTCCTCTTTTCACTCTTATCAATACATCAATATGCAAAAAGGCCCCCTGCATGAATTGTAAAACAGTGTGTTGTTCCTATTCCAAGCTGGCTTGCTTTGCTAGCCCATCTCTCTTCCTTCAGCTATTTAGAAATGCAGTCAACTTTTGATCTTCATGATGTTCCTCCTGTGTCACCTACTGTATATTACCCAGCTTCAGCAGATGGCAACTGGTCATCTATGTCAGGAAAGGTCATGCAAGTAAAGCTGCAGCAATAAAAAATTGATGAAAACTGAATTATTGGGAAGTTTTTTCCCCGTTCGTACACGCTGATGTTAAATTTCAAAGCCAGGGTGGCAGAACTTCCTTGGTGTGTTCCCACAGGAAACACTGGGGTACCTCCTCTACAGAACAACTTGAGGGGTTGGCTCTGTTACCCAAATCATTAGAAAATATTCATGGAAGGTTTGAGAGGGTTCTGTGAGGGCTTGTAATGAAAGGGCTTGGACTTCTAGTTTGGAGTGTATTTTTGCCTATGCAAATCAGAGAGGATTAGAACTAACTTCCATGTGCTATTGTGGTGACAGAAGCGGTCACCTCCTGCTGTCCTCTGGGGCAAGGAGTAGCACTGGCCATGAGTATGGAACAGCATGCGTCCTGACAGATTCATTAAAATAACAGAAAATCAGATAAAACATGTACTTGCTTACGAAGTTATGCTCCTCTTATTCCTATTTCTTTTCTTGTATGCAGCCTGTAAACAGTTCTGGGCAGGACCTATCTCTTCTTTCTCTCTTTGTGAGATTCAGCATGAGGTGGTAGCAAGCAGGTAGGATGAGTTTTAAAGAAATAAAACAGGTCTACGTGCTCTGGTCCTCAGGCAATAAGGATTCAACACCCTTGGTCTTCTACTGGCTGACCTATGGCAGCAAATGCTACGGAAAGCAAGTTCCTGGATGGTCTGATGCAGCAGCTGTTTGTAGCAAAACATGAAGTGATAACTTCATGAGTCTGGCATGGGTGTTGCTAGGAAGGATGGTGGAATAGTATTCACACTGGTTCTTTGAATAAGCACCAGAAATACTGTTTATTTTTGTTAAAGTAAACTGTAACTTTATGGTTTGACTTGCTGGTGAAGTTTCATGTTTTAATTCAGTGGTCCAAGTTCAAGTTCTGGTCTGCTAAAGAAACAGAGTTATTTACTGGTAAAGGGTGTTGAAACTGGTGCAAGTGATGTGCTGCAGCGCCAGATGAGAGTGGGAAAGTCAGTAATTTAGATTCCACTTGTGACTGTGGTACAGAAAGTGCAGATTAATGAAGGAATGTGCGCATAGAGGGCCAAATTCTTGCGTAAAGGGAGAAATGTTGCCCTTTCTCCTGGTTTTGCCTCAGCAGTACTTATATTATTTGCCTGGAAAAAATAATATTTTAATGGTGTAGCAGTTAACACTTCTAATACTACTGGAGTCCACCCTGCTCTGGGTAAAAGTTCTTGTTTGTAATTTCTATTTGTGCACTGAAGTTGCTGAGAGCAGGGCTGGTGCCCTGCCCTGGGCTGGGAGCTTTACATCTGAGCCTTGTGCAGGCTCTGCCAGGTGCACTGGGAGTTTAAGAGGCTGATGGTGGGAGTCAGGCATGGAGCTCTGTGCTTTCATCCCAGCAATGTACCTAAAAAATGCCATTTTGATGACAAACTTTTGCCTCATTTAGTACCCAGTGCAAGTTACTTTGCAGGAATACGTTACAGATTAACTAGTGGTCTGCCAAAATAAATCCATCTCTTTATAGCTTTGTGATATTGGAGAGTCTTGGTTAATCACAAGGGCCTGTTGTGCTTTAGGAGACAGGGAGTTGTTTGGGTTTTTTTAAATGAGAAGGTATGAAGCATGAGGAGAACAAACCAGGGTAGTTCAAGAGATTGAAAACAAAAAAAATAGGAATAAACATAAGTGAGAGAGAAATGTGCTGGATAAAGTGAGGCCAGTGAAGGAAGGGGAATACTTGAAAGAGGGAAGTGGCTGAGAAACTAATACTTGTGAGGAGAAGGGAGGAGAAGGAAGAAGGAGGAAAGGATGGCAAAGAAAGCAGAGAGGAAGGCTGTATGTTATGTGAGTTTTCCTCAAGGGGAAATGGACAGAGGAAGAGAGAGTGGAAGGGAAGAATTAAAAAAAAAAAAAATGGTTCCTATAATCTTGAAATATTTAAGAGGATGTTAAATATGGTCAAACAGTAAAAGTAATAGTAAATTTTGACCTGCCTGATAAGTTGCTAGCTCAAATAACCCCTTACTTTTAGGATTTATTCGCTGCCAAACAGGAAATAAAGCCAGTGGAATCAAGGTCTTTTGGGTCTAGTCAGTGTGGAACAAGACTAGAGTTTCAGGTAACTTTTCCTTTGTAAGCACTTTCATATTCCATTTCACAAGAAAAGAAACCCTACAAAGCCCCCCAGCAATAAACAGCAGCCAAGTGACCCTGAGTAGGTATATATTTAAAGAAGTTCCATTTAGGACTGCTTTTGGACTTTATATTGAATGGAAGTCTTTGACAATTGGGTAACTGATGCAGATGGAAATAGTTTGGAGACTGTTCTGACTAACACCAAAGAGAGCAGTGCAATTTTCTGATGCTGAAGAGCACTGCAATTTTCTGATGCTGAAAAAGGGAGATTTTCAGTTGTTCAGAAAGAAAATAGGCAAAAAAACCCACCAAAAACATAGGAAAGACATACTGGGTGACAGTATTTCCACAGCTGCCAGTCTACAGGAAGGAAAGAGCAGTGGCTTGAGTTTGGGGACATCGACACACCGACACACCAGATAATTTTGGCAAAAGATCACTGCACCTCACAAGTTTAAATATGGAGGGGGTAAGGAGCTCCTGGAAATCATGCTCTCAAGAGATCCTGCAAGGAAAAATAGCAGGGGACTTTCAGGAGGAAGGGTGTGAAACAAGAATGGTTCGAGCACTGTGTTTTTAAAGAAGAATACACACAAAATGACCCAACTTTACAGTGTCTTGAAGGGACTCTAAATGGATGTTTTATATTAGAAAAAAGGCACACTCCAAGTGTAATTATCATATGTGATTGAAGAAAAACTGCCTTCTGAGAGTCTTTAGAAATGGCATTATTGCACAAGACTTCATTATATGTGGTACTGAACACGATCTGAACTCTCCAGCTGGGTAAGAGGAGATGCTCTTCCACTGCTCTACCATTCACTCCAGTGCATGCCTTTCTTGATTAGAGATGGTTTCTGATTAGGGAGCTGTGCTAAACAAGACACTCCGGATATGGAAGCATCCTCCAGCTGATCATCCAGATAAGAAGCATAATTCAGATATACTCCACAAAATTCCCTGTCTCTTTCCACTCATGCAAAGAAAAGCATCCTATTAGATTGTAAATATGCAGTGGGAGTAACCTGATGTGGGCTTCAACATCTTGGGTCTAGGGGCACATCTTTGATTTTATACAGGTACAACTCAAAGGAAATTCAAGTGCTTGACTTCAGAATCAAAGCGTCTTTAATTTTCTTTGCATGGTTTTGACAGTAGGCTGCACCATTTCTACCATCTCTTGGATTTTGGTTCTACAGATCCATTTGTTTGTCTCTACTGCTCTTATATTTGCTTTCTCCTGCTCTTCATTGCTCCCACATCCTTTCTCATTCTGACAAATAAATGAAGTTTTTACCTTGATAGGTTACCTCTGTTTCTGGTGAACTCTCAGTATTCAGACTTTCAAGCTATTACAGTGTAGATGGAAAATGTGCCCAGGATAGACTTTCCATTAAACTGTATTTAAATTGGAAGAGAATGCTGGCACCTCAACAAGTATTCCAGAATTAGATCCCAAAATACTGAGGCTAGCTAATCTTTTGGAAGAACAAAAACTCTTACTGATTTATATTTAGCAGAGGGAATGCATTTTAAAAACACAGCTTATATGAGGCCCCTTGAAGAAAACATCTTTTACATTGATTTGTAGTGCATGGAAATACTACGCAGCTGTAAAATATTTGCACTTGGGCTCTGCTTTTATGTCACTTATTATTTTATTTTTTTTTTCAATATGAACTGTCATGAACTCTCTGAGAATGGCTGCTCTGCTGACTGTGGCTGTGCAGTGAGACAGGGCTGCCTCTGGGGCAGCAGCTTTGCTGTTCACCACATCTGTGCCCAAGGTTGCAGGAGGGGAAGGGGAAAAGCAGCAGTGCAGGCAGCACCACAGTGGGAACACCTGGCTTGTGACTGTGAGGCTTTGGTTCAAAGTGGATGCAAGGTTTGTATTTGTACCCTGGGACCTGTGTAGAGAGGGATTAAGGGCTGCTGGCCCTAATCTCAGCAGCACAACTCTAAGAAGAATGTTTGCAATGAGTACTTGGGCTTGGTTTACGTGATTATAAATTAGGAGGAATTCTGTGATGTTAACGAAAGTCTAACATTTTCTGTGCATAGTTCTGATTCATACTAAAGAAATGTGTAACTGGGGTTACAGCAGGTGGGAGAGATAAATCGTTTATCCCAACTGGGCAGTTCCTGGAAAAGGAGCTATGGCAAGAATCAGATTTGTTAATGCAGCGAGTCAGAAAAGCAAACATAACTTAAAAATTCTAGGTACTCTTATGGCCAATAGTATATCATCTTATCTTTGAAAAGATATGGATTATCAACAGGACAGAGTATGGAAAGTGCTGGGTTTATTTCTTCCTTATGTCCCACCATCTGCAGCACAGACAGATCAGCTATCACCCTGGGCAAGCTGTTTCTATTCCCTTGAAGCATCAGATATTAGAAAAGGAGATTACCAAACTGCACATTTGCAGGAGAAGGATAAACAGAATTTTTGAAACATCCCCAGACCATAAACCTAACTAGACTTGCTTTCTTTTGTTAGAAGACATAAATATATTATTACATTTCTCATTAGAGTGCTGACAGAGCCTACCTGATCACAGCAGAGCAAAAATGTTCTAAATCAAGAAATAAATCTTAGATGCTTCCAGAGCATGATTTTTTACTTTGATCTTCTCATTTCCTACTGACAACATCAACCTACAATAGTAAGTTAGTAAGCCATAGTGAGAATAATGAAGATGCAGTATAACCAAGATGCAAAGAGAATAAGGTCAGAAGTGCCGCCCTGCTGTCAAAAACATAATTATTGCACATGCAAGTTGTTCCTGCCTGTGGATCACAGGAGCTGCTGGAAGCTGCTGTAGGGTGAAGAGGCTGCTGCTGATGTAGGGATGTCAGTCCCCTTTCCATGGATTTGTCTGGAGCTTGGGTGTGCAGCTTCCAAGGCAATTCCTCCTGCCCAGCAACTTCCAGAGGGGCAACTTCCTGCTCTATCTTTACCTGGCAGACAGGAGCATATGGCTGCTTACTTATACTCTGCTGTTCTTATGTGCTTAGTGGGCTTATGGTCTGCAGGGGCTCGGGGGGATTTGCATGGGGAGAGGGCAAGGAGGGACCTGCAAAGGGTGGGCTGCATCCAAGGGGAGTGGTGCCAGAGGTCTCTGTGGTGTGTCACAAGTTACAAGAGTAATTGAATTTTTGGGAACGACTGACAGATATTGGGTAAACAGTTCCTAATTAGGGACCAGGACATGGTTAATGCTTACACAGCATCGTAACCAAAGATACGAAATTTAAAAATTCATTTATAAGGGGAAGAGATTTCTTCTCAACAGCCTTATGTGCATATAGAACTATAGTCACACTTTTCTTCTTCTGTTCTTCAACAAAGAAAAGGGCCTGATCAGCCTTGGTATTTTTAAGTGCTTTCAGAGCCGTCAGCTGGATTGCTCCTCCTGGAGATGGTGTGTACCAGGGTGTGCCTCCACAGCTCAGTCCTTTCCTTCTGCCTCTCCTGCATTTTGAGGATCTTCCTCACCTTCCTTCCCTCATCTGGCAGAGTCTTCTCTAGGCTCTGCACAGAGACGTCTTCTATATCTCTGTGTAATTTTAACAGCAAACATTGGTTCAGCCTTATCCTTCCTGTAATCAATTAACAGACTTACTTCTCATCTGAAGTACTTAAATCTACTTTGACCAACCTTAACTTCTGCTCTGAGTATTTTGCCTTGTAAAAAAAATAAAATATTAGAAACAACTCCGGCTTATTATAACTGAAGCAGAGCTCTCCTATCACTCCTCAGCTCTTTTACCTACTTTTTTCAAGCTTTACAAAAGTTGCCACACTCCTGACTCCTACTGATAGTCAGAGCCTGAGCATTGTCTTCAAGCAAGCTTTTGTAAATCCTCACATCCAGGTTCTGACCAGGGACTCCTAAGTTGAGGTGTTCAGCTGTGTTGCTAAAAAAGCCCCAGTCCCAGGTCACTGCCTGGCACTCCTGCAGAGGTTGCTGTGTCTGTATGTCCTGTTGGACAGGACATGTCTCTGCTCCTCATATCCAGCACTGCAAGAGGTAGAGAGCAAATGCACATCCCAGCTGAGCAGAGAGACAGAGGAAATGCCAGTGGCTCTCTCAGCTCATCCTCCTAAATGCTCTCAAACACACCAGTATCATGAGTCTTGCAGATCCCACTTGCATCTATCCCCTCTTCAGGACACAGCCTTTCTCCTTTCCTTTCTGTTCTGAAGCTTTGAAGTAATCTCTCCTGCCCTTGACAAAAAAAAAAAAAAAGTCTTGCTGTGCTTGTATTTATTACAAATTTCACCTGTTGCACCTATTTTCCTGCCCTTTTTACTTACTGTCACTTTTTGAATTTTTTCCACTAATTTATTTTTTTTTTCTCTATGAAATGAAAAATCAGCTTCTTCACTTTGAGGGCTCCACACAAATTAACCACCCCCTTCCCACCACTTGTCAGTCAGGTTTGAAAGATGGATCTGTTGGAGAACATCTTGCAAACAACTCCAGCTTCTGTTGCCCTAGTTTTGTACTGGGTGGGGGGAGGCACAGTCTCACAGATGCTGTAAAACTACCCTTGTTGTCTTTCATATCTTTACTATCAAGACAATTTAGGCAACTTTGCATTTCAAGTTAAACAAAAAATAATAATAAGAAAAGGCTGGTATTATCTCTTTACATATGCACGTGGTTTGTCTGCACCTGCCTCTTGTCTTGTAGTTTGCAATTTAAATGAAAAATCTTACATTATGCACGACCCTACTCGCTTGATACATCTTGTCACCTCTAAAATAGCACAGATGAAAATAAGTTATGTTTTGGCTTTGACTTATTTAGGAGTCTTGGATGGGAATGCTAGATTTGACCAGCTGGCTGAGGTCCACCTTGTAGATTTCCCTAATTCACTAAAGTTTAACCCAAAATGCTCCTTAATTTGGATTTAGCACTCTAGAAATAACCCTTTGTATTTCTATCATTGAATACCCCAACACTTGTAAAGCTGTAGTCATTTCCTGTGGAGGATAAAAGGTTTGCTTTGACTTCTTGGTCATCTTACCATTCAAACATGAGTATTTTACTGTGGTGACAGGGTCATTGTCCTCCTACAGGTCAAGGGAGAGTTGGATATAGACTGGAGATACATTATTACTTATTCCCTCAAGAAAGCAAACATGTTTTCAAAGGCAGTGAAGATTTGCATTAATTTATGGTTCTCTTATGTGCACATGCCCTTGGTCAGGCTGCATGTGAGAAAACAAGGTTTGCAACTCCTTTCAAGTTACCACTGGTGTTAAGCTAATGTTTATTTTTAGTAAACTGTATTTCAAATTGTGCTTTTAAGAATCCTTTTGCAAAGCCTAGCACAACAATTTCAATATGTTTTCTCCTTCTGAGCTTTTTATTAACAAATACAAAGGATCACTGTATCTAGTTATGCTGTATTTCACTGATAATTTTCAAAAGCATTGGTCCAGCTCAAGAAATGGTTAGGATTGCAAGAATTCATCTCAGTTGATTTTTTTTCTCCCTGTGCTGCTACTAACTACCCAGCTTTGGAAGGGCTGTGTGGATACTTCTTCAGGGGCAGGCTTTTTCTTCTGCACTTTGTGGATGTCCCTGTCCCCACACCCACACATGGTTTCCTTTTCTTTCTTCTCAAAATCCATCCCTTTAAGTGCTTATCCAGTAAGGCCACCTGCCAGATAAAGAACTGTCAGCCTCTTTTGATAAGATAATAATTCTGAAACACTCTTCTCCATTCACAGTGTGGTGTTTGCCCTGCATGCTCATTTCTCTTTCACTTGCCTGCAGCTCAGGGACCTCTGTCCCCACCCCAGACCTCTCCTTCTCCGCAGGCAAATAAGGATATGTCATTTCCATTTGCTACTGCATGTCAGTCTTTGGGCTCTGTTTTAAAGTCCTGTTTTCTGTTTCTTTCAATTCTGAATGATACTTATTTCACATTCTGTAAGAAATTTATCTTTAATATCTTGCAGTCAGTTCTCAATCTGAAATGATTTTTTACAGTATTCTCATAAACGCCTATTGAGATATTTTCAACTGGCAAAAATGTATTTAAAAAAAGTAAGTCCAGACATTTCTTGCAGCATTTAAGAAATCCCAAGCCTTTAAGATTATGCCTAATGTTTGCAGAGCATGAACACTTCTGGTGAAAACCCTTAACAGGCTTTGAGCTGTGTTTTTCTAAGCTGAGAGCTCCCACTGTTGCCCTGTGTGCAGTGTGTTGTACCCAGGATGTTGAGATCCAGGAGACCAGGGACATCTAATGCTCAGGGAAGGAGGAATGTGCCACCTTTGGGGAAATACTCTGCTTTACCAAACAGCTCCAAAAAGGATACACTTAGGAGTGGGACACTGAAGGCAGAGCAATTCAGCTGTGTTATGGTGGGATTCATGTTAGCATCTCCTTCACCTCGGCTCACTGAAAGGTTCCAGAAGATCCAGTCCTTGGCCTTGTGGCTCAGGGGAGCAAGTGGTACTTTACCACTATTGCTACGCTCTTGGCAGGGCTTATGGAATTATGGGGAGGTTGTGTTCAGGGCTCCAACCCAGTGCTGGAGGTAATAGTTCAAACAGCATCTATAACCAGGCATGAATGGAGAAAGGAAGCCAAACCTAAGGAGTGAGCAGCTGCTGTTCTTTGTGACCCCCAGCATGGAAGCTGGAAAGCTGTACAGGATTCCACAGAGCACCTCTGGGTCTGCAACCTTACCACACAGAGGCTGTTTTCAGACAGGCATGATCTTTCTCTTGTGACTTTTGTCACAAGGTAGCAGTTTCAAAGGGGTGATAGCAGAGAACACACCTAGTTTGCGAAAATCTGGTCATACTGGAAGGGATTCAACCTTCTGTTCTTGGGGGCATGAGGTGGTCTGTAATTTAACAGGTTTTAGACAGTACTCTGAGGAGATTCTGTCTGTGGGCCTGCTGCAGCTTGTATTGTCTTCTGATCACCCAGTCTAGTCTGTGGGAAAAGCCAGGGTGCCCCTCCCCAGGTCAGCAGTGACCTTTCCAAAGCGAAAAGGTCAGGCTCATGTGAGCTTCTGCATCCTGACCTTCCCTTGTCAAGCTCCCCCTTCATGCAGTCTGTTCTTCCCAAAGGTTTCCCTCTGTGACCTGCCTGCTCAGGTTAACCTCTACTTTTTCTCTGTACTCTGCACCTTATTTCTCCTTCTCCATGGGTGAGGAACAGGAGAAGGAAGTTGACATATTCCATGTCACTTTTAGCATCAAAAACCTCTCCATTGATTAATCTCTCCCATAAAGCATTAATGAAAATGTTTAAAGATAACAGCCCTGCTGTACAACCTCCCTGCTCTGTTCTGAAGGAACAGCGCTGTTGCTGAAAATGGGAGGAAAAAAACCCAGCAGGGAGATGAGAAGGCCAGAGTGACAGCTGCTGAAGTTGAATTATAATGTTATCATCAGAAGCCAGCATTTTAAGTTCTGCTGATAGTTAAGCACACTCAGCCTGAGGATGTGCTGTTTCAGCTTTGTGTAGCTACAAGGTAAGACTACCCAAAAGGCTGGAAGGAAAAGCATCTGGACTTTTTATTGCAAAACCAAGTGTTATATTGGAGCATTATTTATTTATATTTTATAAAAAGACACAACAGTGTCTATAGAAAGACACAACAGTGAGCAATTAATTTGTGTGAAGAATATAGATAATTATTTTCTATAGCTTGCATGTTTGAAGAGTACTGTTTAGTCATGCACCTCTACAGCACAAACTGGCACAGTCTTAAGGTCATATTTGCTTTTGTTGCATCCTTCAGTCTGTCACAGAACAGTCCTGTATTCTATTGGTAGTCTGTTTCCAAATTTAGGAGTATTTCCTCCCAAACATATGTGCATGATGTAGTGTGTATGTGCACACAAGGAAAAGGAAGCAGATGACTTGTGTTCAGTAGAGTGATTGTTTTGAGCTGGAACTGCTGCAGGCTCTCTGTTGAATAGAAACGTGCCAGTCCATTCATTCAGGAATGAAATTGCTGTCGTGGCTGTGCTGATCCTGTGTCAAGTCTTTCTATAGAGTTGTGAGTGGAGACAGATGTAATTTCTTCCATCCTTCACAGCCTTTCTCCCTCTTACCTTTCCTCACTGTAATCATAGTGTGCTGGTCAATGCCTTCATGAAATGTGGGATCTCAGCTGAGGTTATCAGTGGAGAGAGGAGACTGGATGGGAGTTGGTGGAGAGTCCAGGTGAGTTGCTGCTGAGTGGTGCTTGAGGATAAATCAGCAGTGTGTGTGCCTGAGCTGGCACATGGCACAGGTGGATAAGGCACCCAGAGTCACATGGAGGCAAAGATCAGCGGAGTTGCTGTTGCAGAGGAGGTGTGAAAAAAATGGTCAAGTTATGTAGGAGTCCTCTGTAAGTGGAATATTGTTCCCTAGGTGCGACATCTTTGATACAGCAACTTCACAAGTGCTTTGCTCCAGTTTTAGCACCAATTCTTATGCTCTCTCCTGGTCTGTGGCCTCAAGATGGCTTGTGATTTCAGTGCTGAGGTGCAGTCTCAATGTCATGCTCTGTACTGTCAGATTGTCCAAACAGGAGTTTTTAGTATCCTTGCAATCTTTTATTGCTAAAGATGGTCTAAAATCCCTCAGTGGTTTACAGTTTAAGGATTTGGCTAACTTTTCCTTGTTTTATCTATACTTTTTTGTCTGAAGTAGCTCTGCACTTTTTTTTTTTTTTTTTTTTTTTTGGTAATTGAAAATCTCTATAGTACTCACAGTAGACTTGAAACCCTTTTTTCCCCATTCTACTTTCAGATTCCATTGGTGGATCATTCTCAACCTCTTCCCACCGATGCCACCACAAACAGAAGCACTGTCTCCCCATCCCAGAATGTGGGACTCTGTCCATCAGCCCTCTGCTTTTCCATCCTCACACGAAGGGATCCCAGATCATCATGGACACAACACAGAAGGTGGTGAAGCGCCAGGCTAGCTTTTGCAATGCCATTACCTTCAGCAACAGGCCCATTGTTATTTATGAACAAATCAGGCTTAAGGTGAGTAAATTACACCTTCAGTTTTTGCCATGGGAGCTGCTGGGAATGAATACTGGGATGTACTGGGCTTTGGTGCTTGCAGCAGATCTTTAGCTCTTCCTTGAAAAGCACAGTAGTCAGACTTAAAGATCTGCAATCTTCACTGATACTTCTGCTTTTGTCACTGTAGTTCTTGGAGCCATAGGTACAGACTGCTGTAGAAACTGAGAACAAAAGGGAGATCCACCCTCCAGAAATACTTACACTGACTTTAGACAAGTACAACAGATTAAATTGAGATCACTTGGAAAGCCAGGAGATAAGAGGTAAAAAACGACCTGGTAGTGAAGGTTATTGCTCGAATGCTTGGCAAGAAAAACAAAAGAGTTTGGAGGAAAAGATGAAAGGAGCAGTCTGTGCAGTCACACTAGCTGTCTAAGAAAAGGACCTTTCTGGCAGTGTGCTGACTGCTTTGTTGAATCAGTCACCTGATAGCATTAAGATCAGAGGAGAGAACATTGCAGGAATCACATTTTTCTTGTTGGCACAGGCTGATTTCACTTCCTTTGTATCTGTGCTAGCTGAGGATGGAGTTTGTACCCCTGGTACCATGCCATGCTGCAGCTGACATGGGAAATCCAGCTCCTCCAAGACAACATGCCTCCATGAACACCAGGAGCTGCTTTCTGATGAAGAAACTCCTGCTTGTCCTTAGGAACTGAACCACTTTTCAGATTATCAGCACCTTAAGGAGCTTGGGACCCTTGAAACTTCATCCACAGATGCTTTCCAATCCTTATGCCCTCTAGTGGGGCTGCATTTTTCTGTTCATAGCTGATTTCATGCCTTTATTGGCAAAAAATAGGTCATCTTCTTTGGCCCCTTTAGTTCATGGCACACATGAATGATCTGACTGTAAATCCTTCATTTGTGCAGAGGGATTTTGTCAGCATATAGGTACCCAGTTTGAATGATTTTGCTGCTGCCCATTTCTAGAGGTCCTGGAGTGCTGAGTCCTACAGGAGCATATCAGCCTTCCCTGCCTCTTCCCTGAGGCCAGCAAAAGAGCAAGGAATGAGGAACATGCCTCCTTTGGGAAATACGTGGAGATTTCAGTGATTTCAGTCTCAGGTCCAGAGACAGAAAATTCCCTACAATAACAAACTACAGGTTTGTTATGCTTCCTATGGAGCTCTTACTGCTTCTATGCAGGCTGGAAGCCTAGCAGGAATCTCTCACATTGCCTGATGAGATTTTTCCCATGTTGGCCATCAGTTCGGACAAGCAATTGCAACAAATAATCTGGGAAGAGATGAAAGCAGCATTTCACTTTTGAAGACACATCAAGGATTTGAGTGGATTTAGTGGTTTAGGCAAAGGTTCTGGGTTATTTCTTCCTCATTCTGAAACAAGGTATCTGTCTCTGAAATTTCACACTTGTTCACCTCTGTGCATTTGGGGATTTTAGCTTGCATAACGTATGTGAAGGATATGCATGCAAATCTGCACAAGAGATTTATGAGCACAGCTCCTGTTGACTCCTGTGGGAAGATCTTATGGGAATAATCAACAAGCTGTAGCAGAACTTGTGCTCTAGGGAGGGATGAAATGTGAAAACATCCTTACTTTTGTATGGTAAGTCCATCCTGTAAGCGCCTTGCTATTGTTTGTGATTGTGGAAAGCAGCATCTTGGACCTTCTTACCAGCCACAGACTAACCATGGACCCTGTCATTCAGGTCCTATAAAGTCTAAACTCCCTCTGGAAAATTGAGACAAGAAATAAGGAGATTTCATTCTGCTTATTAGCTATTGTATCTCAGATTATATTCTGACATTATTTTGTAGCTCTGGGAATATGGGAATATGAGCCTCAGAGACAAATGCTCCAGAATGGTTTCTTCCATGTAATTTGGGGCATTGCTAGGAAATATAGTTGTCAAAGATGGCATAAGGCAGTAAAGATCAGGAGCCTGAACCTGTGAAAACAGCAATGGTTTAGCAGTTTGGATGTTGATTCTGTATTTTCATCCCCTTTTGGTACCCGGTAGACCTCCCAGGCTTTTCTGCTAGCAATGGCTGCTGAAATGAGAATTTGATCCATCATTAACTGTTGCCTTTTTTAGCAAAACTGTGTACCCTTTGTCCAGCTGTGTCTAATTCTTGGCAGGCTTTATACCTGATTTTAATTTGGATATTAGTTTGCCTGTGGTCAGACTGTATTGAGAACTGTTTATAGGTGCTGATTAATACATGGAACATGTGAAGCCTCAATTACCATATGAATATTTACTTCACACTGCCTGTGATTGCTGTGAAGTATTGGCAAGAGACTGAATTGTTCAAATGACAATGAGACCATATTTATCTTAGACCTGAAAGCTTTTAGAGCTTGCAGTAAATTTGCTGCAAAAAATAACCCAGGCTTCTTCTTGGAGTGTCTATGTTATGTTTCCCTGTTTTGTCACGGGCACGCCCTGTTAACCCCACTTCTACTGGGGACATCCATGATGCCATCCCACCTTGGCCAGGTATATAAAATAGCAGATCTATTTCAGTCCTTTTTATTGTCATCCCAGTGTCCATCCCACAAGCAGGAGCTTCCCATGGTTCCTGGGACCGAGGTCAGTGCTCAGGTGTTTCATGTAAACAGTGTAGGTGCCTGGATGGACTGAGTAAAAAACAAACAAAAACAAAAAATAAAGAATGGCACTCCCTTAACTGAAAAATTGTGTGTCGGTAACTTTTTTTCTGAGCTCTGAGTTATTTTCTCTGATACTTTAATTATAAACCAGAAATCTCTAGGCCTTTGAACAATGTCTTTGTTGTAAGATTATTGTGACCCCAGGGGCACATGTTCCAGATTTGCCTTGGAGAGGAACATATAAAAGAAAAGCACAATATTTACAAATTTGATTAGCAGTGAATTCAGAATTCCAAAGAAAACGTCTTGTACAATTCCTTGGTGACAATTCTGTGCTTCCAGTCAGGGACATGTGATGCCGCTGCCAGGCTTTTGAGAACAAAGTCACGCAGTCCTGGACAGTTTAGTTTCTGTCATTGCCATTCATCTGAGCCATTAGTGCTTTGGCAGAGCATGAAATTACAGAAAGGCAACAAGTTTTGTGTGACACCTGGTGGGTGGTACCTATCCATGTTTCTGCTCTTGTCCTGTGGCCAGCAGGGGAATTGCTTGAGGCTGCCAAGGCATTGATGGAAGAAGACTATCTCAAGTGCTCTTGTGTTTGTTGTAGGTTCAAAGTTCGAGCAGATTACAGTGATTGTGTGTCAGCTGGCATGCAGGAACTGTCCTGGCCCCACATCAAGGTTGGATCCAGCATCCTTAGGTCTTTCATGTCATAGTCTGGATGCTGACAGGCTGAATCCCTTTGAGAGGAACAATTCCTAGCAGGTTCATACTCAAACAATAAAACGAGAGGAAAAGCTTCGCCAAGGACATCATCTGAGGACCATACTAACTCTGGAAGACTCCTTGCCTCCATGGGAAAAAAAGAGACCTAGTAACTGGGTAGTGTTTTCAATGTGCTACGTGTGTTCCTGTGGGTTGAAGCTGATGACTATGGAGGTATCTGATCTTCTGTCCTGCTGTCTATCAGATACAGAAGGATGGGTATGATACATGAACCATTCCAAAAATCATAGCACATGTTCCTGACCCCAGAGACACTGAGTAATTGCGTACTGACAGGGTAGGGTGTAGTTATGCACACCATACTTCACAAAACACCATTCACAGCTGAAATAAGTAGGTTTTCCCAATCATAAGAGAACATCTATTGTTGCTTCAAATTTTTGTATTTAACGAAGTCAAATACTCTATATTGTGCTTTCCCCCACACAAGTTCTCTGCTGCAAGGCTGTGATTTCAATATGTCATCCAATATGACAAGTTAAAAAAAGGAAAGACTGTCTTTTACTTGCTTGGGAAACCCAGAAAACCCTGTGCTGGTAACTGTGATTCTGGAGCTTTTCTCTCAGATCCCATCATCTGAGCACCATGGGGGAAGAGCTCTACTGAGATAAAAGGTCTTGTGGCCATTTTTGGCACATTTTGTGAGAGGGTTATTCTTAGGCCAAAAGGAATTACCCTAGAAATAGAAATGAATCATCATGCAGCTGTAATTAAATTTCACCTATCCACATGGATTTAATTTGATTTATTTAGTTTTAAATACGGGCATTGTATCCGAAGTGTGCAGCAGCATTGCTGTGTGCAGCTGAAAAAGCTACAGCAGTGTTTGGTGGGTAAAATGTTTCCTAAATCTGATGGGGTTGTCTGCATGCTGGCCACCAATGTTCGGTGCATAAAGCCTATAGTGTGTAAGTTGATGTTCAAGTGCCCAGTTGCTGTCATTGCTGCTGTTGTCTTTACAGATCACTAAAAAGCAGTGTTGCTGGAGTGGGGCTCTTCGACTCGGCTTTACTTCCAAGGATCCATCGAGGATTAACCCTGACACTCTGCCAAAGTATGCGTGCCCTGACTTGGTTTCCCAAAGTGGGTTTTGGGCCAAGGCTCTGCCGGAAGAGTTTGCAAATGAGGGTAACATCATAGCCTTCTGGGTGGACAAGAAGGGAAGGGTTTTCTACCAGGTGAATGACTCTGCTGCGATGCTGTTCTTCAGCGGCGTGAGGACGGCAGAGCCCCTCTGGGCCCTGATCGATGTCTATGGGCTCACCCGGGGAGTGCAGCTCTTAGGTGAGTACCTGGGTCCAAGCACAGAGGTGATGCTAAGACATCCCTGACAAAGGCCCAGCCTGACACTGCCCTTGACACCCCTCTCGCTGCTGTGACAAGTACAGGGAAACAGCTGTTGTTCCTGCCTAGAGCATCTCAGGACCAGCCTGGATCAGTGGGTGCTTGAAACTTAGCATGTAAATATAACATCACTGAGAAATGGGAAACAGCTGCTACAGTATAGCACTAGAAACCATCTCTAAGTAAGTGGATTTCTGCTCAGAGGTGTAGTTCTATCAGAGAATAGCCTGGAGTGTGTCATATACCTCGTAAGACTTTATTTTTATATAATCTTTTGCTTTCCCTGTGCAAAAGTGGAGAAGTGCATTTTATGTGCTATGGTTAAATCCTTCCTGGATGGCACTGGTATGATTTTTCTGTCAGGTTTAATGGACAGATTTGAAACATGGATATCTTCCAAACTACCTGAGAGAATATGGAACCTGAAGGTTGGCTGTACCATTGGGGTTGGAAGATGAGGAGTGCTGAGTGCCTGTGCACTGCCATCCTCAGCTGAAATGAAGATAGTTTGTCATTCATGAAGACTCAGTCCAGATGTACAGGCTGCCAAGGTTTGGGCTATTTGAGTTTATACATCTTAGAAGAACTTTGAAAGAATCTCTGAGGTCTGAAGGGCAGCAAGGTTTCTGGGCGTCCAGGAGTGTCAGCACACAGCCTTAGAGCTGGCTTTGCATTGTCCCTGGGAGGAAAATTGCAGCACTTCTCCATGTAACAGTAGTTTCATGGGTCTTCTTTTCACCATGGAAAAAGTTAGATGGTACCTTCAGGAGCTGAAGTTCCTTCTACAGACGAGATGATCTGAGACTAAGAGAGATCCTGGCTTTTCCCTGCCACACAGCCCTTTAATCTCTGTTAAAGCTCTGACAGCTTTGTGCTGTATATAAAAAACTTCAATTAAACTTCTGACTGACAGTTCTGCCTCTTTTCTTCATTCTGTGCTGTATTAAAAATATGGTGGCAGTACTAGCCATAGCAGTCAGCACAGCAAGGAAGAGGTATGTTCAGGAGATGAAGAAATGAGACTGACCTTGTTGCAAAAAATCCTGGCCTGAGATTGCACAAGGCAGAGGAATTGAAGAATTTCTCAGCAGCTTTTTTTTAGGTGCAGAATGATTTATCTTTTGTTGTGAATCAGCTTGAATCAGAGCCACTAGGCAACTGTTCATAGGCCAAGGTAGTGATATTTGAATTGGGATGGAGAATTTGGGCAAATGTCATGCTAAGGGTTCAGTTAGGAAGAGCTTACCAATGACTCCAAGTGCTATGGCTGTTCTTGTGAGATTTGGCTCCTCAGGACTACTCTGCCTGATTAATGAGGGTCCATAACTCTGAATTATGTGTTTCCTTTCAAAAGACCCAAGAAGTAATTTCCTATCCATCATCTTCCCCCATGTTGTCCTAGCATCTTCCACATCCCCTTTCACAAGGAAAATGTGACTTCTGCCAGCCAGACTTGTCTCTAGTCCTAGAGGCTCCTGACTCTTTGGTGGTTATGAAGTCCCTGAATGAAGCAAGCAGCTTCTGAGTTTACACAGTTGGCGTGGAGCTCAGATGTGTATTTATAGCTTGTTCCAGCAGTCTTCAGCAGGCTTTAAGCCTGAATCTGTGCTGAAACAGCTTCCACCCAAGTCCTCTCCATCTCCATTCGTTATTAAACAGCACTAAAAGTCAGAGAAGGGAAATCTGTTGTTGCCCCTGGATCCTATAGACATTCCTGTTACTATGCTCTGCATGCCTGTTCTAATGTAGCAGACCACACATATAGCACAGGAGAACTTGCCAAAAACTCCTGGGACTTGACAAATGAATTTCATAGCTTAGCTACAAACATATGGTCGAATTCAGCCTGGTATGGCATGCAGGGCATCTGATGGAGGCTGGGGATGCTGGAGCGGTATGTTGAACAGAAGAGCCTAGCATTTCAGATTCCAGTTCAGTGATTTATTGCCCCCTAACCCCAAACATGTTCCTTGTTCTTAAGTCTCACTATTTTCTCAACGCTTGTAGGGTTACAGGGTCAGCTGCACCTCTGCACAGTCTTCATTTGCTTTTGTGCATAAGAATCTGACCAAAAAACTTTACCATTTCTGGTGTCTTTCTGTTTATTGCAGAATTACTCCCTCCCCACTCCCAGTAATATAACTTCACTTCCATAATGAGACTTGCCAAAGGAAAGACCTGCAGCAGTAAGACTTGTGTCTCTGCAAAATTCCAGTTCTGCAGGGAAATGGACAGTGTGCATTTATCTTCCCAGAAGTGACAACATCCAAAACTGCACATTTTTATTTTGCTTATCTGCATTACATTGGCAGATCACTTCCAGCCTAAATAAGGAACTCAGTAAAACAGGGTAATGACTAAGGCTAGTGACTGTTCCTGTCTTACAGATCTAAGAAAGACAGACTTGAATGAAGGGAGGCTCCAAACCTGTAAGAGTTAAAGAGCAAACCTGTTTGCTCTTGCCAGAGCAAAAGGTGTCACCTGCCATCAGCCTTGTTACCCAGCTCAGTCCTACTTCTCTCTCTATGTGCATCACAGGCATTGCACAACATTCTGGCATCACAAAAAACCAGCTGGTTTGTGCCTTAATTTTTCATTTTCTTGTGCTTGTGGCTTTACCCACAGCATCAGCCTTACTGCCAATTACCCATGTGTCAGTACTGCTGTCACTGCACAGGTGTATGTGGCTGTCACAGATGTTCCTGGGTCTGTCCTTGCTGTATGATCAAAGGCAGAGCCTTTTAAGCAGCTTCTTTGCCAGCTGGATTTTGAAATGAACTAGGTGAAAAAGGCTTGCACGGTCCACTGCACTGCAGCCAAGGGGAGCTGGACCTGAGCTGGGACCATGGTTTGCCTGTCACTGCTGGAGTGATTCAAAAGGAGGGACAGGTTTTAATCCACCTTGAGGTGGCTTCAGCGATGAGGTTCATTGTGCTGACAGTCACAGGTGAGAGGCTGCTCCTTTCTCTCCTCTACCCGCATTATAGAAATGAAAAGGCTTAAATTCACCCAGGAATCTGGTCTCCTCTGACCACAGTGCCTCAGCTGGTTTTCTGCCACAATGCAAGGGCTCACATAGAGGAGTCTGTGGCAATGGAGTGCATACATGTTCTGTGTTTTAGGGCATGAGTTTCAGTGTAGGTGCAGGCTTACATGACCTGTAAACATGACCTTATACAGTGACTCTCCTGCTGACATGCTCAACTTGCAGGCAGGATGGTTTACAGCTCTGCTTTCCTTTTTGGGCAGCTAGTTCTACACAAGTGCACTTTTACATTCCAGGGTAATTTAAAGTAATATTTACTAAAAATGTGGCTTGTCCTTATGTTATCACTTCAACATACACACATGCTCATTCACACATTTAAAAAGAGTCCGAGAAAAATGGAATATAGGCAATCTGCTGCCTTGCTGCTATAATAAAGCATCAAAAAAAGAAAAGGAAAGGCACAGCTGTTTAAATTCTGGAGTCTTCAGAGCCATGGAAGAAGGATAGCAGTCCATGGGAACCAAGTGGTGTTGTCTCATACTAACCTGCTTCTTTCAAGCACTGGGCTTGAGCCTGACATGTGCACGTTCCACGGATTCACTGCAGGACAGCAAGGTTGGCAACTTCCCTCAGTCACGTGTACAGTACAGCATGATGAGTGTTCTCAGCATTTTCCTTTTCCTTTGGTGGGGGATTACAGGCTTGTCTCTTCTGTGTGGTGCCTTTTTTAAAATAGCAACTTTTTTTTTTCCTTTTTGAAAAACACTCTGTTTCTTGGGCAGTGCCATTGCAGCACAGCATTGCAGAGTGGTTAAGATGAGAAAGGCCCTATGAAGAACATCTAGTCCTACCACCTAGTGCCTTTTCTTTCAAAACACAATGCAGGTGCTCTAAAAGTACAGAAAAATGGGGCTGCAAAACAGTTATGATTCCAGCATACCTCACTACTCATCCTGTTTCCAGTGGGGTGATGTGAAGTACAGTGTGCTCATTTTCCTTGGTCCCATTCTTTGCTAGTATGATCAGCAGTCACACCCCTTTACTGTTTATTCCTCTGTTCACACTCCTCTCCTATCCATCAGTATTTTCATTCATGCAGTTTTTCAGACTATTCTTGGTCTTTTACCAGGACAGACTTTGAAAATCAAGGATAATTTTATTTAGATTGGCACACTGAGAGGCACCTGTTAAAAGCTAAATCTCACCACATCTTGTAAATATAAAAGATGTGAAAAACTAGTAAGACCTTGCAAGATTGGAAAATTTTAAATGCATGTGTATTGAATGTGCATATTAGATTCATCTGAAGTAGAAGCCTATATAGTATAAATATGTATTTCAGTAATAAAAATATGTACAGATTCTAGGAGAATTAAATGGAAGTCCGAAATGTATATACATTTATAAATGTATATGTATTTGTAAATATACAAATGTATATTGTATTAGATACTTGAGAAATCTCTTCTTTCACCAGATCCTCTTTCTAGCTTTATGTTTGCAAAGTATCTAAATCAAAATGTGAACTGATCCTGGATGGAAATGTACCCATCTTACACCTCAAGCTGGTGTCTTTTTGACAAGGAAGTTGCACATTTTGTAGGGAAAGAAAGAAATGTTTTTCTTTCTTCATGCTTGTCAGTTCTTATGTAGCTTGAATCTCTAGCTCCTGGCCAGAAGAAGAAACATTAAATAAGCCTTAAATGAGGCAGATTTATGGGAAAATTTCAGGTGTTAATGGTATAAGACTGATGATAAATCTAATTTATTGCATGCGTCTGCAGTTTTACTGTATGGTTATTACTATTTTATTTTCCAAGTGCAAAGCTTATATTCCATTGCCCATGGGAATGCATTTTGTTGCTATTCTGACACGTGCAAATAAGCAGACTGATGTGCCGGGAGTACTTTGCACTAAAAAAAATTGGATAATCAGATACGACTCCAGTGTATTTTTATAGGGTATTGTTGAAAGTGGAAGCTATAAACAATTAATCCTTTTTGTGGAAGTCTGTGACTATCTGATGGAGAAGCATAATAAGTGCTTAAACAGTCCTACTTAATGAAGGCAAGATAGACAAGACCTGCAAACAGTCAGTTGTCCTTGTTTTTCCCCATCTCCTAAGGGGAGAGAGAATTCAAATTGCTCATAAAATTTTATTGTCTGTAGCTGTTGTCTCTATGGCAGCTGCAGGAAGCTCTCTAACACAGCTGAAAATGTGAAAACAGTTTAATAAATAACTCATCTCTTGCCATTTTAATTAATCCCTGCTTTGCCTTAGCACCTCTGGAGGGAAGTCTTTTTCCAGATGCAACAGGCACCCAAAAGTTAGCCCAGGCAGCTCTTTGTGCTTAAGGGTTTGTCTGTCCTCCAGCTCTGCCTGTCTAGGTTGTGATGATGAGGCTGCTGGACACAGCACTTTCAGGCGAGCTAGAGCTCCTCTTGGCTGTGTGAATGCAGTGGTTTTTTCTCCTCTTTTCTCCTCTGACTGTCAGCAGTGCAGACTTTGTGCCCGTGAGCTGGGGAAGGCAGCGGCCGCCTGCCCTCGTGGTCAGCATGGGGCGTTTGGGCTGAGCAGCAAGTGGCAAACACCAAATAAGTCACAACAGGCAGATGCCAAGTGAAATGAGGTCTCTGAGGGATCAGCATTTCAGGCACACAGGGTCTGGACGAGGTGTTGAATTACAGAGTTGCACAGAAGCTCTGCAGGTTACTGGTATTTCCTCAGGTCAGATAACCTGATGCTTTCACCTGAAGCATCTTTGCCTTAGCAGACCTCTTGGAGGGGAAGGCATTGCCACAGGTGCACAGAAAGGACAGAATCTGACACATAATGAGCTATAGGGCACTTCATATCCACAAAATGTCCACATCAGCATCAGGAGAGCCTGCTGGGTAGGAATAAATTTAAAAGGGATTAGTCTGGCTTTTATTGCCCACACTGAGAAAAATGGAGGCTGCTACAGTACAAAATGACCAGTGGAAAAATACATTCTGTGCTATAAAGTTTCTTTAGTTCTGGCAAGCTGAAATATTGCTCCTAGCACAGGCAAAATGGGCCACTTTACCCATACAAACTCAAGGAAATATGAAAACCCTGACAATTTTAAGTGGTGTTTATGTTATGCGTATGTCACAGTTCAGATGCTGGTACTGAAAAGATAGGCCCCTATGTTAAAAAAAAGTAGAGTCTTCACATTAAATATCTGCTGTGATGATTGATTTGGCTGTTGCTCTAAGGAGGCAAATGTTGCTGGTTTACACTAAGAAGTTTATCTTGCCTTTGCTATGTGTTAGAAGTGTGGAAAGTAGACTCTGGAAACAGTGGTTCCAATTAAAAAGCTTTTGACTTTCTTTTACTTCTACTAAAGGTATAAACTACTTGAATAATTGCATGTATACTGAATTTATTACACAGCTATAGTTAGTTACAGACATTTCTAGCATGGACAGGCCCTTAGAGAATAATAATCTACCACTAAGGAGCAGTGCATTCTTTTGAGAGATGTTTCAAAGAATTCCTTACATTAGCAAAGGTTTTAGCTTTCTGATTTAAACCATTAGGATATCTATGCTGCTTTTTTATTAAAAAATGCACTCTTAACTGATACTTAATGCCACATATAATTGCATTTTACTTAGTTTGCCTAATATAGTTCCTTTTTTAAAATCTGTAAGTAATAGATGTCTTTAAAAAAAAGGAGAGAATATGCTGGGAGAGGAAATTTTTCTTTGTAGGTTTCTTAATACCTTCCTCAATTCAGCCAAATAGTTTAAACTGTTCAAACCTTGGGCCATGATGCTGAAAGATAATTCCTCTTCATTCATAAAGCTATAGCTTGACAAAAAGAGTGCATTTGGAGCTGGGGGTAAGTTTTGGATGTGAATTGAGTGATCTGGTAAAAGTATAAGCTCTTATTATGCTAATCTTGCAATTCCAGCTATTGCAGCTGTTCCAGCTGTGGAGGCCCTTTCCCCTAAGCCTGTATGACAGATGACAGCTAAACACCACTAGTATGATAAAACTAAACACTGTCTCTGTGCAGTATGTCTCTGCTGGCCTGAGATAGCACTTTATCATTTCAGTGTCTAATTGGCCTCACAGCTGCTGAATATGCAATGTACAAAGGATGTGAATTTTTTTATCCCTGTAGGTGTCTGGGTTATTAAAAAAGTTGGACACCTTTACTAAAATAAAAATGAGTTTTCCATCCATATCAGCAACAGAGCTAAAAATGAGGTTGCTCTGTAGTCCAGTATCCTACTTTTTTTTTTTGTTTCCCAAGCCGCATAAGCAGAACTGTTGTCGAGTTCAGTATAGAAGTCCATACCTATAGCCCAACTTTGCTCTCGGTTTTGCCAGCCTAAACTTGTAGCTACCTGTGGAGTCACTCTGGCTTACATTATGAGCAGAGTCTAGCCCTGGGTTTTTGCTCACTCATCCCTTCTTTTTGGCCAAACACACTGAGCAGCAAAAGCTCCTCCAGACCTTGTCTGGTTTATTGTGAAGAAAACAAAACATTTTGACTGTGCTTGATTTTTGAATCTGTGCTGATTCAAGACAGAACTTCTCCTTCACAGAATCGTAGAATGGTTTGGGATTGAAGGGACCTTAAAGATCACCTAGTTCCAATCCCACTGGCATGGGCAGGGATGCCATTCACTAGATCATCTTTAGTCATGCTGAGCTATTGCTTCTATTCTAAAGGTTTTCTACTTGTGTTGAATCCACTCCCAATTTTGATGCAGATGTTACATCAGCTCTGCTTGTGATGCAGCTGATCCTGCAAGGTGCTGTGCTCAGTGAGAGCTTGGACTCCTCTCTCCTATTCAGACATTTGGGAAAATCTCAATCTTGCATTCTTCTATGGCACTCTGTTAATTGCATTTTCATAAATATGTTCTTCTGACAATATTTTTTAAGTCTCCCCTCTGTTGTGGCTTTTGGTGAAAATATCATACCTTGTACTGACATGCACTAGGTAAGTGCTTCCTCCTGTTTTCTTGGAAATTATAGCAGGGCAGTATTGGCAGAACTTTGTGAAATTTATGCAAAGCATTCCCTGTCTGTTGGCTGGAACAAAATGTCCTGTCACAAGTTTTGATTCTCAGACATTAGCATCATTTTGATGTTAAAGGCCTTTACATAATATTTTTTTAAAATTCCATTCCATCTGCTCTTATTAGATTTAGAAATTAAAATTATTAGAGATTGTAATTTTTTGGTCTCTAGCTAAGGATAGAAGATTGATAAAACAGATTGCTAACCACTGACTATGTGTTTAAAAAGATGAAAATCTCTTGTGATGCATCTGGCTACCAGTGTGACCATTCAGACGATTAATTCTCTTCAGGAAAAAAAAAGTTTAATTGCTCTATCTTTTTAAGAGGATAAAGACCACTCCAGGGAAAAAGCTCTTCAAATCCAATAATCCTATTCCCATGCTAGTGCTGTGCCAATAAATACTGCACCACTTGCAAGGAAAGATCTGAAGCTTCTAAAATCTTAAATGCAGAGTGTTCTCTTTGCCTGGCCAAGGCCAGAGGACCCCAGTGCCTCTGAGCCCCATAGGTGTTCACTTGAACTAGGAGACTGGTGACAATTTGTTCAATATGTTTCTGAAGGCATTTGCATTTCCTCCTCATTCTGCAGTGGTGTTTCCCTGGGTGCTTTTTGTTGCTGTCTCTGGTGTTTGTAGGCAGCAGCCATCGCTCTCCTGAGCCCTTCCCAGACATTGTCAATCCACTCTGTTATCCCAGCATGGCTTGTGTGAAAGCATCTTTTTGACAAAAACACTGGGCCTTTTGGTTTCTGCCCCTGTTTGTAGCCCTGTCTGTTCTAGATAGATCTGGATCAATGTTTCCATACACTGGAATATGTATGCTCATGTCAGAGGTGAGCCTTGACACTGCCTGCGTTTGTCAAAATGCATGTTATTGCTTCATTCCTGACGTGGTAGAGTCTTAAGATCTTGTTTATAACACCCCTTGGCCAGGTGAATGGATATTGGCCTCATGATGGAGATTCCAAGGACAGCTGGAAAGAAAGCTGAACTAATGAGAATTTCACTGTGGAGCTGCAGGGACCCACAGTTTCAACTCAGCCTAATAACACACTCAAGAGAAATATATAAATAATTCGGTTTTGAGCCATAATCACTATACTGACTATTTTAATGGCAATTTATAGTGCTTCAGTTTTGGGTGTGATACCTAAAAGATCAGTGCTCCACAAAAGCCAGACAAGATTTGAAAAGTCAAAGTAACAATCTGATGGTGAGGCAGAGCTAAGGGATGAAAGCTGGTGGAGGGAAAATTCAATGGGAAGTAGAATACTGTATTTTTAAAGGTGTGTAATTTCCAGCTGGGCAATTGGAATCCATTCTCCTGTGCTCAGAAGACTGCATAGGCTGCAGGGTCCAAATTCAGCAGGATGGTAAATTTCCTACCCACCTCCATGTGTATGTAGTTATATGGTATGCCAGAAATCAGGTATATGCTTGAATGAGTATGTTAATTCACATTCCTAAAGATAACCATGTGCTTAAGTTCTTTACTGGATCCTTTTCTTTGCCATCTGCTTGTTACTGGGTTCTGTGCAGGGCTTGCTAGGTCAAAACCTGTGGTCTGTGGTTAATCAGTAATCAGTGGTTATGCAGGGATTAGCCTCTGTGCTTAATGGTTTTTCTGGGCAGCAAAGACTCTTTTAGGAAGAGGAGGAGGAAGAGAGAGAAGAACATCAGTAGGAGGGGCTGAATGCACTGTTGAAGTTGGAGGGGAAGTAGAAAAGTTGCCTCCAGGCAGTGCTTGATTTTCTTGGAATATGTGTCTGGTTTCTGTGCAGGAAGGTTTAAGAAGGTGTCCAGATACCTGAGGTAGGGAAGCAGGAAAGTGCAAACATGGAAACAGTGTGAACTGCTGTCTGAAAGCAGTGGAAAGACAGGTGTGACAAAGAGAGATCAGGTTGTATTGATGGGCAAGACAAGGACAACCCAGTGACCAAGATGCCATTCTTTTCTTGGCTGGTTATTTCACTGACACCATTTTGTCTGTTTTGGCATTTCATATGGCAATTCATAAGCCACAGACTTTTTTGTTGTTGTTGTTGTTTGTTTTTGTTTTTTTTTTTCCTTTATCTGGACAGCACAGGATGTTAGGTGTGTTTGAATTACTTTGTATGGGTCACCATGAATGTCTGGCATGGGTTAGGGTTAGCACATGGTTATGTGGTGGTTATGTTATGGTTAGTTAGGTCAGCACATACTTCTGATAGTCTCTCTATCATAAGGATCATGAAGATACAGGGGAAAACAACAGTGGACAAAGAATCTGAGTCAGATTAGTTTCTTACATCCTGAATTAGATTGATGGCTCTTAGTTCTGCTCTTGATAACACCTGTTCCTCTTCATTCAATGGTTCTTTCATCATATGATTAATTTATTATGGAAGTATTTTTGTTAATAACAAATACTTACAGAAGTAAGTATCAAAGGGTTTATTTGTATGAAGGTGAGCAGTCTGTATGAGGAGAGATGAGAGATAGTCCTTTGTTAGTGTTTTGCAGTGGGGCTTTCATACTTCTCCATCTGTGACTGTGGAATTTGCTGCCAGATGAGCTCCTATCTATTGAGTTGGACTTTAGAGTCTAATCTTCCACTTAGCAGCATCACTAGCTTGCTTGGCTGAGAAAAAGCCCCAAGCAACCATCTCTAAAATATGTACTGAGTGCAGTTATTTTTCCAGCAGAGGGTTTAGTTACAATGGGCAACCTAGAAAATGAATTTAAATTAATAGCAAACATGACTTTAAAAAGAACTAGCTATGCTGACCTGAATAGTTGCTATGGGCAAACATTTAGAATTTAAATAGCCTGATTCTGATTTAGCTAGATTCAGAGTGAGATCATCTGACATCTGATTTACTTTAGGAGTTTTTCTGATGACCTCAAAAGCAAGAAAAACAAAACAAAAAAACAAAGAAAACAACTCTCTCTGAGACAGATATGGGGTGGATGGTGGCCACTCGAGAAGGCCAGGCAGCCACCTCTTATATATTTAGCTGAAGCGTAAAAATCAGCAGTGACTGCAAGGAGATTCTTGGACTGATCTGGGTAGACTTAAAGATAACTTTGCCATCTCTCCTGGAGATGTGTCACTGCTGGTTATTCTGTCATCAGCGCTGCCTGCAACGTTTTTCAGCCAGTAGTGCCAGATGTTTGCAACTGCTGTCTCCTCCTCAGGATGTTCCTGTTGGCAGCTCTTTGACCAAGCTGTTATTTTATGGTATATTTAGTTCTTTTCTATCTTTCCTCACTGTCAGTCTATACAGAACAATAATCATGTTTTCTTCTCTACCACAGCCTCCATATCCTCCTGTCATTCTAAAAATACTTCTCTGATGTTAAATCTTTTCCAATTATATGATGAGAATTAATTCATTCTGACACAGCCATGAAAATCTGATTCACTTCCTTTTTTTGGTATCTCAGTCACAGCCCTTGATCACAAATCAGCATGAGTCAGAATTTCCCAGGTTATTATTTCCTCAGAAAGGCTGATTGCAACCCCGTGTCCATATTTCATATCCTTTTTCTGACTGAGGTGGAGCAGAGTAGTGGAGGCTGCAGTAATTTTGTCTGCAGACCTGTCTGCTGTCTGCATTTGATGCCACAGGTGGAAAAGGTGACACCAGAGGATATCCCACAGCAGTCTTAGTGTTGCAGTTTTGCATCATTAGGGAGTTGAGTCCATGCTGGCTCTACAGTGTAAAGAAGACTACAGAACCCGTGAGGATTTATTACTCTGGAAGCTCAGAAATCTTGGTTCACAGGTGGGGATGGGACACAGTGGCTTTGTCAGCATATGCCAGGACATGAGAAGTAGGTAATGAGTTTTTAAAATGATCCTGTCTAAGCACTACTGTGCTTAGATTTTCTGCCAAAGCAGACTGCCCTGAGATGTTTCACATAGATGGGTTTGGAATCCTTTTAGTTTCTACTATTTAAATTAGTAGCTTATCTGAAGTTGCTAAAAGTACATCAGAATGACAAATAAGGAGGAAATACTCTCTTTGGGGCCCTTATCATTAATTTATTATCTCCAATAAATTTTTGTTTCTCGATGTTATGGTTAGAGGCCAGGAGTGCGTGGACTGCCTATTGAAGGGGTGGATTTTTGGTGGAATGCTGTCCATCTGTTTTGTTGGGCTGTGGCCAGGAGGGGTTTGGAGGCATGAGGAGGCTTCCCTTTCCTTACACAGAGCCTCTGGCAGGAGGAAATCCTGCTTCCACTCGCCTTTGTACCTCTCCTTGTTCTGAAGGCTTTGCTGTCAGTGAGCAGGAGCTGCAAGGGCTGCAGGAAGAAGCAAGCGAGACCCCTAAGCTGCCCTGTGGGATTTGTCACTGCAGAAATTCAATGTCCAGCTTGAGGGCTAAGGAAGTATTTCCATATGTTCTATTGATTGCTGCAGTTTCCTTTTGTGTTTCTCTTGAGTTCTTCAAATAGGGCACTGGTAGCTTTAGTACCCACTTGGGGTTTTTGTTTGCTTGTTTGTTTCCTACCAAGCTCTGTGAATATTTTTTTTTTTTTAACATGAAAAAAGAAAAACAATGCCCAGAGAGAGATAGGTCCACTATTTTTATGAGGGAAGACTATTTATCAGGATTTAGTTGTGCAGGAAAAGCAACCAGGCACTCGCTTCAGGAGAAAGCCTTTACACACTGGTGTGAGTACAGCAGATCAATAGCTAATGGTTAACAGGGAGGGACAAAAAGCCATCCTCAGTTTTAGTGGTAAAGGATTCTGGTTGTAATTCAGGCTTAGATTACTCATTTTTCTGGGATATATTACACAGATGCGTTCATTTTGCAGGACAGGGATACTGCTTTTCTCCCTGACAGGGGACTCTGGGGACTTCAGGGAGAAGGGGGCTTTCAACTCCTTTGAGTTTTTGGACTCCTCACAAGCTAAAGTGGGTAAGCCAAGCTGATGCTCTGACAGAAGTGCCTCATCTTGGTTTGACTCATGTGCCTTGTGAGTGTGTTTCTGGTAGAGACCTGAGGTATTGTATTATGATTTGATTTTATATTGTGTTGCACATGCCAAAGGCAGTGCTGGGCTGCTGCTGCCCTGCTGGACACAATGGTTATTGAAGCTTAGGTGAGTGAACTCAGTTTCCCCTAAAGTTTCCAAACAATTCTAGGCTTTATTGGTGAGGAGAATTAGGATAAGATGCTGGCATGTGGGTGGCCTGTGTGAAGCTCATGCATTGTTAATCAGCCACATAATTTCCCTTAAGTGGCAAGATGAGATTGCTTTTGTTTTAGGTCCAATTGCATCTTCATGATAGGAGCAGAGATGAGACTCTTTTGTCTGCATTACTGTGAACTACTTGTCTGGGAAATTAGGATGCTGTAGGTTAGAGATGCTGCCTGGGAGCTTGCTCATGACACAGAGACACAATCATATGCTGAATAAGCAAGAAATAATTACCCATTCCCTTTCTCCTTTCCCCATAAGAGATGGGGAAGGGTTTGTTTTCACTGGAGCTTTGCCTGTGTAAAGGCTGCAGTGTGCAGCCAGTGTTTGCTGTCACACTTAACTTTTGGCATGTCAGAAAGCAGCTTATGATGGAGACCAAAAGCCTTCTCTGATGGTGGTAGCTGAGCACAGATGGGACCTGGGGGAGCCAACCAGCCCAAACTGAAAACACTGGAAAACAAACTCCTCACAGATGAGACAACTGTAGGACACTGATTTAGTACAACCTAATAGTTGAGCTTCAAATGCCTTATAATAGAGAACAAATCAGTATACTTCTAGCTAAAAACAGAGTGATAGCATAATAAACATAACCTTCCTCCAGGAAGCATAAATCAAAAGAATTATTCAAAAAATACTTATGATTCACTGCTGAACTGTGTTTTACAGTCTGAAAACTGCTATGCTTTGCTTTCATAAAGTCATGTCCCTTAATCGAAGTTGTTGCAATTAGAGGGAGTGGTAATGAGCCAGAAGGCAGCAGAGTGATGCTGCCTTTTTTTGCAGATCTCTACCGCTGCCATTTTCATAGCGTGAATAGCGATGCTTGGTGCTGGCAGAGAAGCTCCAGTGGATCAGTGCTCCAGAAATTAGAAATGTTGTGTTTTGTAATACACCCCCACTCCCCTAAACCTACCATGTTGTTGAATTCCATCCACTTAAAACAGAGCCTATGTTTAACAATAATTTAAATCATTACCCTGCCTGTCAGCTCGGAGTTAAGGGGCTGTGCGACTGCAATTCTCTGTTTAGAAACTGCCTGGAATAATAACTTTCAGATGTCTCAAATATGCACCACTTATCTATAACATCTAAATACAAATGTCTCCCTGCTGAGCAAGCCCAACACTGTTTACCTATCGTGTCCAAACCATTCCAGAAGGTTTGCTTGGCGTGGAGCGGAAGGCCCTATATCCGCAGCTCCGACAGCACTGTCAGTGTAATGTTTTTCAACTCCTCCTCACCCTTAGGTGATTGCAAAGAAAGAAATAGCCTAAGGCTGGGAGTGACAAGTGAAGAATGTCCCTGCGTGTGCATCGCCCTTCCCCCGCCCCGCTCCCAGGGTAGAAGTGCGCTGGGAGCAGCCGGGATGATGCTCACGCCGCCGGCTCCCTGCCAGCTGCTCTGGGATGATCCGAACGCTGAATCCCGCTGCCCCGGCCGCGCTGGGGCCCAGCAGAGCCCAGGCGCTGTCGCCAGCTTGGGGGCCCCGGGCTCCTTGTCCTTGTGCAGAGCTCGGTGGGACCTGTCAGGTCCCGTTGAACATCAGGCTACGCAGTTGGCTTGCGCCGTGTGCTCCCCCCGTGCCAGCCGTGCGATGGCTGCGAGCGCTCAGGGTGAGTCGCTCGGGGAGCTCTGGGGTGATGGGCTGTGCTGTGCGGCTGCCCCAGAAGCTCTTAAGCAGGGAAAACTGAAAAATCTTCCTTGCTTCACTATGTCCGACCTGTGGCTTCATATTGAGGAGCCCTTGGGACTTTTGGGGGCTCTCTCAAAGGCTTGGAGTGTCTCGTGCCACCCACCTGGAAAGAGGGGAGCTCCATCCCCATAGCTGGTGTTAGGTACCAAAGGCTTCTGAACAGTGTTCTGCAGCCTAATGGGCTACACTGTGTGGCTTCCAAATTTCCTAATACATCCTGGAGAGCCCCACATAATGCTTGGGCTTTCTTTCCCTTGGGCACACAGAGCAGCACCCTTAGCTGGTGTGCTCGGTCCTGATGCGGTGAACGAAGGTTAAATAAAGAGAAATGAGAAGCTTTTAATGCACCTTTGCGTCATCTTTGGTCCCTAGGTGAACACTGAGGCACAGCTCTTGTTCATATATCAGGTCTACGATAACTGACATTCTCTTTCTGGGGCTCTTATTCCTTTGCTCTCAGTTAACTCCTGCATTACTTGTGTCCAGCCCCTGGAGTGCTGCTGCTGATCTCCATGCTACACAACAGCAGGTGTTTTGAAATGAGCACTGAGGGGCCACAGTTCCTACCAAATTGTTTTACATGGGTATGGTTATGGAAGCAAGCCTTCCCTCTTGTCCTCTGTGCTGCTACCTTTGCAGTCAGCTTGGGCCCACCGTAGTGTTTTTAAGGATAGCTGTAATTAGTGAAGTGTGCAGCAGCTGAGCTCAAAGCATGGTTTCTTCCTCCTTTTTCTTATTGCAGACTTCCCTGTAGGGATGTGGCTTGGAGAGGAATCCTTTATAGTTTGCTCACAGCCTGGTGAGGCTCAGTACCTGATGACTTTTCTTCATGCAGCACAGCTGCCTCCTCCTACATGAGTATTCAGGCCAGTTTACTTGCTTGGAATTACCAAACTGTATTTCTGTTCTGTCTTCATCTTGTGGATATTGTAAGTCAGATTCTTCTAGTTGTGGTATCTCAGGACAGAAACATGCACAGGCACATGGCTTGGTGCCTGCTTAGCTTGCTGGAGCAGCCTTCCCACCTGCTGATCCAGCACTGTGGTGATGGAGGAGAAGTTCTGCTTGGGGAGCTGGAAGCTCTGCTGTGCTCAGGAAATGAGCT
Source organism: Cinclus cinclus (assembly GCF_963662255.1). Lineage (NCBI taxonomy): Eukaryota > Metazoa > Chordata > Aves > Passeriformes > Cinclidae > Cinclus > Cinclus cinclus. The sequence continues at coordinate 12,096,723 of NC_085052.1, read as the reverse complement.
GCTCTGAGGTCACTGTCCCTCTATTCATCCTCCCACTGAATAGCTGGGGGCTCCCTCTTTATGGACATATCCCTACATACACAAGCATCAGGTAGAGAATGGGAATGTGAGCAGCATGCAGGATCCATGGGCTCTCCATCCACAAGCTGGCTCCTCCTGCATGCTCTTCCACTCCTCAGCAGATTCTCACTGATATTCCCATGATCACTTATGCCAAAGCTCCCGGAGCAAGTTAATGCAATAGAAAAATGTCATATATTTAATCCATTGCTCTTCTGTGTATCTGTGCTGGTGGAGTGTGGCAGTGAAAAGCTACCTATGTCCTCTACACAGAGCACCACATATACCAGTGATTCTCTGATACTTGTTTGCAGCTTGGCCATGGATGCAGAAAAATAATTTTCAGACACTGATGCTGCCTTTATACTGTTTGCTGCTCTAAATTTGCATGGGGTGTTTGCTGTCCAGACAGAGAGAAGGCTGTGGTAGCAATCCTGGCATCTCAGATATCTCCAGTGAGAGATGGCCAGTGACGTTTCTTCCCAAGCAGCATCCCGAGGTGACACAACAGAATGACAGATGGTGTTGGGTTGCACGAGAAGCATTGCTGGCATAAGGGGTATAAACAGCAAGCTTGAGCCCACGTGATCAAGGCCAATCAGTCTCTGCATGGAGCTGTGGCTAGTTTCAGTTGCTGGGGGTGGGAATTGTTTGCTATTATAAGCTAAAGGTTCAAAGCTGAATTAATCTCAGCTCCTCCAAAACCTCCAGTGCTCTCTGATCTGGTGTTTTGATTACCTGAACCCATTTTAAATGCTAGCTCAAGCGTCAAGCCCTCACATTTCCATTTAGCTGTTCAAGGGAAACCATTTTAAGAGCTAGCCAGCTATTCATCAGGATTAGGCCCTCCTGGAGCAACTTGGATAGCATGAAAGCTAAGTGCAGTGTGATCTGAGCTTAACTTGGAACATCTAGAGGCACTAAAAACCATTTGCTTCTGTAACCGAAGCGTGCTCCTCAGCCCCCGCTCTTCATCCCGCTGGCCATGTCCAGGACCAGAAGAGGAGGGGCCGAGGCACAGCCTGCTCTCCTGTTATTCCTGGCCCTGATGGAAACTGTGAGAAGCAGGAATATCAGCAGGAAGCCCTCACTTCTGGAGCTCCCACCCACAAGCTGACGTGAGCCCAGAGGAGAAAGGGATCAGTGTGCTGGGGTGCTCACCTGGCTTCCCCACAAGGTGCATCCCCCCGTCCCAGCACTGCAGCACAGAGCACAGTGGCCTCCCAGGAGACCTCTGGAATTCCGGGGAAGCAGGAGCAGTTAATTTGTTCTTTATTTATTGTCTAAGTTTAGATAGCTAGTATACTGCTCTGCCAAGTGCCGAGGAAAAAAAATTCTTCGTTCCATGTTGTACGTTTCTTGGAGGGACCCTTGCTGAGCTGCCAGTGCCCAGGCAGGCAGTGCTGAGCAGGGCTTCATGTTGGCACTGAAGATGTTTTGCTGATGGCTTCAAGACTTGGGAATGCACATAAGTTTCCTCTCATATGTCTGCATATGCATCAATAAGTTTTGCTTACTTATTTTCCTGTATTTAGTGGGAAAATGCTAGAAAATGTTTTTTTAAAAAAAGTTTAAAATATTAAGTTGAATAGATTAGGGTTGTTTTTTTGCTGTTCTGCTGGCTGGCAGTCCTATCCAGACTTCACCAAGATTTCTGCAGGAGGGTAAGGCATGCAAAAAAAAAATTGAACATTTAATGGCTGTGGTGGAGGGGACCTGTCAAGGGTGATGCTGGCTGCTTTCTCTGTAATCACTGAGATCTGAAAGTGGGAACTGGAAATCCCTTTAGAATCTGGTTTCTGTAAGCACTTTGACCCTTTGGATTGGCTGTGGAGGCTCCTGGGACAGCAGAATTTATATAAGACATTTTGCAGTGTCATCTTCTTTTTTCAGTTTTGGGAAGTGTTGAGGCTGGATGGAGTTCAGCGGGTGAAAGGAATGGTTCTGTTGCATTTAAATAATGCTGCTCCTTGTTCCTGAGGCTTGTTGGTTGCTTTACAGGGGGAGGCAGGAGAGTATCTGCTTTCTGTCTGTAGGACAGTGACTATTTTATTCACAGAATGGTCTGAAGTAAGATAAATCACTGAATCTTGTAGAAATCATGATGGTGAGACAAAACCTCTGACTAGCTGAAAATAATGGCTTTTTGAAGCTCTCTCTAGAAATTTTTACAGTGCTTTCTCTTTATATATATATGTGTGTGTGTGTGTGTGTGCAAATGTAAAAGCAAACAAACAAAATACTTGAAACACTGCACAAAGATTAGAAATCTCCCAGACTTTCAACATTTTCATTACAAAGAAGGGGAAAGTAATACATTAAGTTGTTTGCACTTTTTCAGTTGTCTAGCTAATGCTATAGTGAAATATCACAGTGCATTCAGCTGAAAAGGGAATTCACCTAGGACTGCAGGTCAGATGCAGACAGCAAAGAGGAATTGTTGAAAAGCTTCAGAGAATGGTGAGAGCAAGCTCTCCACTCTTCACTGTCCACCTGGGCATTACATCTCAGAGGAGATACTGCAGCTGAAAGGGACTGTCAGCTGTCCCCACTGCTCAGTCCCTAAAAGGGAGCAGGAGGTCTGCTAGAACCTTCAGCATATACAGAAAAGGAAAATAAGAGAATTGGTCTCATCTCTGCTTTTGTGAAAAATAGAGAATTATCATGTTGAAAGTGAAGTAAAACTGTGAAGGAAGAAGTTTAGCTTTCGTAGTTTATGTATTTAAAATACTTCGAGGATCTGTAAAAAGAAGAAGAAGGAATTTGCTGTGGTTTCTGTTGTGTTGGGACGGTTCTCCTGGTGCTGTGCTTTACAGTGTTGCACAACAAGCACAAGATGCAACTTCTGTGTAAGAGGAAGTGTGGCAAGTCTCTTGGACACTTAAATATCTCTTGATTCCTCTCCTTGGACATGTATTGGCATGATCTTGTGGTTCCTTCTTCTCCCCACCTCCCCAGGAAGAGAGATACCCAGCACTGCCAGGAGAGCCTGGACAGAGATGGAGCCACATGGAAATATTTAGGCTTCCCTCTGGATGGCTTTTACAGCAGGAGCAAGTGTGAAGACAAATATCTTACAGACTGTTTCCTCCCTTCACCCTGCTCACCTTCAGGCATGGGACGAAACATTTCCAACTGATCACATGCAATTCAAGAAGTAAAAACCAGAGCAGGACCTGATGTGCTTGAATTTTAGGCATCCTAGTGTTTTGTAGATCATAGCTACTCCGTTTCTTTTTAAGAATGGGCAGAAGATTCAGCCCCATAACTCTGCCTGCCAGCATGAAGTCCATCACCTATTGTTAACTGAACTGCCAGGAGAACATTTGGGTGTGATCACAGTAGAGCCTCATGTTGGGAAGCACCTTGGCAGTATTGCAGTATAAGATGGTAGATGCCCGTAATGAAGAAGCACTTAAAAGTCATGCCAAGTATCTCCTTTGTCTGTCAGCATCATCTTCCACGAGCAGGACTGTGCTTAGTGCCTTGTGTTTCTCTTTGGGGAGCCGGAAGATACCTCTGCTGAAAGCTGAAACTCAAGTCTGAGCATTTGAGGCATGAGACATGAAGTCTCTGATGATTTTACTTAGCCACTGGATAGTGAAGACAAATTTGGCCCTTGTAGAAACTTCAAAGCAAAGAGCTGGCTGAGGAGGGAGAGCTGATCCCAGCATTTCCTCTAAAAGCAGGAACTAAGAGTCCCCTGCAGCCCTGGGAAGGCTCACAGTTATGTTGAAAGTCTTTCATGCTCAGCCTCAGGAAGACTGCTGAAACAGCAAGGACTGGGTGGACTGTGACTGTCACTCGTGAATTGTCGGTGACTGTGAAGACTACAATAGATTTATTTAAAATTTCATAGACTCTGTTTCCAATTTAAAACTACACAGATTTCCAGGACAAGGTCAGCTGCTGGTCACCTGCTCCCCAGAGAAGCGCTTAAAAGGGCCTTTTCTCCCTTTTAACACCTTAAGCCTTTCAACATTTAGCAAGGCAAGTGTGGGATTTGTCACTGAGGGCTCCAGGACCTCAGTCCCTGCAGACACAGGGGAGTATTCACAGCATCAGAAGCTGTACACAGGAGGAGAACTCAAGCCACAGATCACAGGGATTGAAAGAACTCCTGAAGGCTCTTTGGGGAGGATGGGGGACAGGAACAGAAACTAGGGAGCCTGGCTTTCTGCCCCTTATTCTTGAACACAATTACATCATGCCCTGTTCACATGGTGCAGTTGATGACTGAAGATGTGGCAAGAGAATAGTGGGAGGGAAGCTTTGGGCAAGTGTGGGACCAAGAGGAGTGAGAGGCAGAGAATGGGAGGAGACATACTTAGAGTTGTGAGTATGGAGTGCCGGGAGCCTTAACAGCAAAAGCAGAAGTAGAAACCCCACCAAAAGGGCCATTACAGAAAACACTCATTCTGCTTATTTTGGAGAATCCATGTATTTTGTTAGAACACCCTCACAGGACAACCTGCCCAGTGTTTGTAATCTGAAATCCTGTTGTCTAACATGTTTTTGTCAACTTTTTCCAACCTATTGTGTAAATAGCTTCTATTTTAACATTTTGGCAAACTGCTTCCTGGGAAAAGCTTGATCCCTCCACCACTCCTTCAGGGTCCTATTGTCCGGGGTCTTATTTTTCCTTCCTGTTTCACGTGAACGTGCAGAGCTCTGACAATTGCACTTTGTAATCTTGAAATGTGAACGCTTTCCAAGTCTGGAAGGAGTCTCTCAGTTTTTGAGATTGACCTTTGATTTCCAGTGACAGCCAGGATGGATTTCTGCAATTTTTCATGTTGCCTAGGGCCTGACATTGACTAATAGGACTGGATATTCAGCAGGAATGTCAGGAAACCTTCAGTGATGAGATTTATTCAGGCTGTCCATGCATAGTTCCAAAACTGTAGGGCTGAGTTCCTGTTTGGGGTTAAGAGAACTGTGTTACAACATGGGTGAACTTAGACCATTGCCCCTGCTTTCATTCCACACCTCCCCAGATCTCTCTGATTAACAGCAAGCAGTCTGTTCTGCTTCAACTACTGCAGTAAGGACATGCAAAATCACATGGTTTTCTGCTGAAAACTAGCAGCAATTCCATTGCATTTGCCTTTTGTTTATCTTTCTTAAGAAAACAGCAGATTCTGCTTAGTTTTACTGAACGAGTCCATTGCTGACTGGAAATTACTATCTATAAAAAAATAAAAATATAGCAAGATGTAGGTCACTGTGTTTGAGAAAGGTTTCTGCAGAGCTTCTGCACTGATTTAATAGGGGGATGTGTGTGGGAAACAACTTGCAGGAACCAGGCTGCATCTGTAAAAGCAATTTTACATTCTGGTTATGTCTTTTTGGCCCACTGGGGTTGTTGTCAGCATTCTTGTGACCTGCTCCTTTTGCCCCTGGGTTCTTGGGAAGACATCAGAGACCATCAGAACTCTGCTGCAGGCACAGATTCTTCAGGCTACCCCAGGGGTTGGCTGTGCCACTGAAAATGGAGGGTGCCAAGTGCCCATGCCATGCATGGTGGGGGACTCTGCATGATCCAGATTTGTCTTGGTGCAGCTTCATCTTTTCCAACTTAGCAGATGGGGGCTGCAGGGGAGAGAGAGGAGAGGAGAGGAGAGGAGAGGAGAGGAGAGGAGAGGAGAGGAGAGGAGAGGAGAGGAGAGGAGAGGAGAGGAGAGGAGAGGAGAGGAGAGGAGAGGAGAGGAGAGGAGAGGAGAGGAGAGGAGAGGAGAGGAGAGGAGAGGAGAGGGACTCTACAGTTTGTCAGGAATCTCTGAGGCCATCTACAAATCTGCAAATGTAGATAAATGGAATAACGAGACCCTCACACAGAGCTTGTCCACAGAGCACTGATGATGCAGTAGGACCTGATTACATTTGGGTTCCTACTTTAAAACTCTTATTTCAGCTCTCTAGCTGTCCCTGAGTACAACCTCACATGACTAAACAAAATTGATTTTTAATAGTTGATTCATTCTTTCCTTTCTTCCATATCTAGGGCAGAGGGAGAGAATGAAACAATTTTTTCTCCTATTGGCCAGTTCATGTTTTTATTTAACTAACTAGCAGTGGTTGCAACTAGGGGAGAGTTTGATCTGTGTTTTTATATAAGTGAAGCAGTATGTGAAAACTGTCCTTTTTTATGGTAAGTTTCATAAAAAGACTATTACTATTTTTACAAACCACAGATTTTGATCTGACAGTATTGTTTTCAGCACAGGATTGCTTTGAACCAACCACTCATCCTCCTTTGTCCTTTAGGCACTGCAGTGGATTTCACAGGAGTTGAAAATCACATTTCCATCAGTTTAAATACTTTCAGCAGCCGTTAGGGGCCCTAGCATGGCTCTTCCTTTGCACAGCAGCCAATGGGATGTGTGAAATATTTGTTTTCCCTTTTGTCCCCTTTACCTGGAAGGCAGGGGGTGGGCTGCAGAATGCTGATCCAGGAGGGAAGGTGTCCTGACCTGCTTTCTTTACAAGCTTTGGCACTGGGCATCCTCCTTGCCTGGAGAGCATCCCCACCCTGGAGGCTCCATTACTATAAAGGATCAGCAAGCATTTACTTGGATATTTTAATGCCCCGTTGCGCCCCTGGGATCAGAATCTGACCCTGGTTCAGGCAAAAGAAGAAACAAGCAGCTGCTTCTCCAACATTCAAGGCAATGTGAGAATTTCAAACCTATTTCAAAATAAAGACATTCATTTGGGCATAAACAATCAGTCACCAGAGAAAGATCCTCAGAGAAATTTAGCTGCTGAATCCTTGACCTCTAAAGGACCCCTAAATATAGTATTGTATGCAATGTGCCTCTTCTTGCGGGTGAGATATTAAGAGCTTATTTATTTATTAGAAAGTGGTTTACAATGTAAGTAAATTAGTGAGTTCCAAGGCCCTCTCTCAGCTGCCAGATGCTGGGAGGATGTTTATGGCCACTGTAAATAATTTCATGGCTTAATACAAACACATTTTTAGAAATCAAGGGCTGATGACTTCATGTTTATAGTGCAGTTGAGGATTTATCAATTCCTCCAGAGTATGAGAAAGAAAACAAACAGTATTTCAGATATTTTAAAAAATCATGAAAAGAAAAACCCCAAAGGTATCCTTCATTCACAGTGCTGTGGGCTCAAGTCTGCATTGCCTTGGCTGAGCTCTCCCCAGTCTCACCAAGTCAGGGAGATCAAGAAATGCACAGCATCCTTCAGAACCCAGCCCATGCATTCTGGACACTGAAAGGCTGGGGTTTCAACAGTACAGACAAGTTTTCCCTGCACTGAATTTGCAGATCAGTTTGCTGCTGCCGAATGACCTTTCCCAAGGTCAGCTTTAAATGATAGAAATCAGATCCTTCCCGGTCAGCAGAGCAGCAAGGTAGAGAAGACAAGGGACTTGCTTTATGTTGTGGCTAAAAAGTAATAAGGACTGAGCAGCCCCTCTGGGGTCCAGCAGAAGGGTGGCTCCAGAGGAAAACCTGCTTTCCGGACATAAGACATAGAATGAAAATGGAGCTGGAGGGAATTTCCTTTTCTAGGCATGTGTGCAGCGAGGAATTAGAAATCGGCAAGGTGACGTCAGAGCGTATGTGGGATGCTTGGTAGAATTTTTGTGAAAAGTCTCAGTGCCTTGGGGAGGGATGGGCAGAAATGAAGTATTACAGATGCTTCATTTGAGCTTTAAGTCTATTTTCAGCCTTTGTGTGGATGGCAGTGGAGAGCCTGAAAATATCAGCAGAAGCTGTGGGCTGCTTGTGTCATGGTGCCTTGTGTAGCTGCACGTTCCCGTGCTCTGCTCTCCATAGCAACATATTTTCAATGTAAAACCACACAAGCAGCTGAATAGTTATGAGCATTTACACTCTCATGTGCATGGGGAAAATTAATGATGCTGCTGAGCTGCTGTAAGGCAGAAATGGTCCTTGCTTTAAATTGCAGCCTAAGCTGTGCTTTCAGTCTAGTGATGAAATTAAGTTAGATGATGGGAAGTGCTTAGGCACATGAATTCACAGGCACTTCACTCTTTTTTGGGAAAAGTCACCCTTTTTTAATTACCTAAGAAATTCTAAGGGCAGAAGAATGCCCTGGATCTATAATAGGACAGTTAGATGGCTTGACACAATGAGGTTTGCCTTGGCTAATAGTGACAATTAATTAAGGGCGATTAATTTAGGGCAAAATACTTTTTTCTGTTTTGAGAAAGCAGTCAATCCTGGTGCAGCACTGCCTCAGATCTGGCAGTCTGAGGTTTGGGTGCTCTTATTTCAGCAGTGTCAAGTTTTTGCAGTGAATATTGTCTGGTACCATGCTGATCCTTTTCCTTGATAGTGCTGGATTGCCCAGCATTTCTTGAATACAGCTGCGGGTGCTGCAGTCTCCAGCAAAGCAGAGGCAGCTGAGCAGCACAGGCAGGTGAGGCATGGCCATGGGCATGGCACTGGGATGGCCAGGGAGGTAGATGGATGGAGCCTGGAGGGTTTAGTGGCTATTCCTGGCCATGCCTGGTTCATGGTTTCCTTGACACATTCCCCTCCTGCCAGTTTCTGGGACCAGCAATATCTGTGCTGGTAATGGCTTTGAGGTGTTTTGGCAGGTACCAGAGTGGCAGAGTGTACCCTGAGTGTGTTGTAGCTGTCAAAGGAGCTGGCTCCCAGGCTGTGCCTCCAGCTGCCCACAGAGCAGGCATGCTTAGCAGGATGGCAAACAGGCACAGAGACAGTGACAGCATTTGACACGCCTTTGCTGAATGGCTGGGAGTGCTGGGGAACAAGGTTGCTGACCTGGAAAACAAGCCAAGATTAAGAAATGTCAAATTTTCTGGGGAGAAGAGGGTTTCCCAGAGGGCTGAGAGGTGAAGAAAGTAGACTCTGGAGGTTACTTTGGGATGCTTAATTTCAAATGGACTGTGAAACCTGACATAACACTTGTGCCTCTTGAAAGGGCCACCCTGACACCCTGAGCTGGGACTCACCTCCCAAAACTGGACTCTGGAGCATGGGCAACTACTGACAGGATGACATGACTGTAGATGTGACTGTCCTTCTGGGGACAGAGATGAAGGATGATGTCTTCTAATCACAGCTTGTAGGGAGCTCCTGGCAGGGTTAATGTAGCAGTGGGCAGGGTGAGGCAGACACATGAGCCACACTGTCCCTATAACTTGCACCCATAGGTGCTGCAGCTGTCTGTGCCCCAGCAAAGCCACTGTGTGAGCAGCTTTTCCTGTGGTTAAAAATTCTGGTAACCCCATGGGTGTTTTGTTTGTTGTAGGTGTAAAAGTGAACCCAGCAGCTATCCTGTTATTTATGTTAAATGTTTGTTTCATGTTGCTCACAAATATGAATTTTCAAGGTGCTGAAAAACTCACTTGGGAAAGAATTGGCATTGCCTGAGTCTATAAGATCACAGGCAGCTGCAGCAGCTTTGGCAGACCTGAGTGAAATGCTTCTGGCGGGACAAATCACTGAAATGCAGTGGGCAGCAAAGTTGTCATTTATCACTATTCCTGCAGATTTGGGCTGTGGTGGCAGTCCCTGTTCACTTCTATGCAGACAGGGCAGTTTTTCTGCTGTGGCAGCTCTTCCAGCTGCGAGGCAGCCAACGAGACAGAGCTGATGTGGCAGAGCTGGAGGGCAGAGCCTGCAGCATGGGGTGACCCTCACCTCTCCCCAGCAGGATGCAGCATCCCAGATGCACTGTGCTGGCTGTCTGCAAGCCAGCAGACACACTGCATTTCTGTTCTCAGTGCTGTCACTCTGTCCCCCTGCTAGTGACAGTGTGTGGTGTGTTGGCTGTGGGGACAAGGCTGTAGTGCCTTGGAGTTTCTGTAATTCAGGTGTGTCTTTGCCTACTCCAGCAGTCCTGATAAGCCCCATGATTCCTCCATGCCAATTTAGGGACTAAATGCTGTCCCCATTTTCCCCTAGATGCCAGGCCCCGTTGGAAATGGTTGGACTGCCAAGAGCAGCCCGTTTTCCTTGTTGGCAGCATGGAGCAGGACTTGCATGTTCGGCGCTGTGGCCTAGTGGAGGGAATGGTACTCAGCCAGGAGGGATTTCATGGACTTCACAGCTCTTCAAAAGGGTTGTTAGCTCCAGGGTGGAGGGTTCAGCTTGGCCTGGAGAAGCTGAGGAACCCATCTTAGCCAGGGCTGTGCCATCCCTGAGCAGCTGCAGTGTAACAGACCAGCAGGAGGTTTGCGAAAATGAGCAGGGATGCAGAGCCCTCTCCGTGTTTAATAGGAAGAATGAAGAGCTGACAGGGAATATAGGCAGCATCTCACCAACTCACCCTGACCCTTTTCCCTGTGTTTATTGTACCCTCTCACTGTGTTATGTCTAATAAGGGCCATAAGATCCCCTGGGATGGGACTTCCCATTTTTAACTGTCAGGCACAAAGCACACCTAAGCCACCTTGCAAATAATCTTTCTGTGCAGAGGGAAACATGACCCTGGAACATAAAGGAGTGGCTATGGCAACCACTGTCTGGGTGCTCTGTGTCTTCTGTGGACACAGAGCAAAGGGGCTGGGGACACGGCTTCTCCCAGCCTGGAGCAGGGTGTGCACAACTTCCTGAGGCCCTTTCTGCACGTGGCCATTGACTTCTTCCTGGGCATAAGTCATCTCTGTGCCTTGTTGAGATTTCTTCTTCTTTTTTTTCCCTTTTATTTTTTTCCTTTTGCATACTTGGATATAAAAAAAAAAAAGTTACGGAACAGAAATACAGCCAGTAGTAACCCTTTCTTCTCTGTTTTAGATATCAGGAGAATTTGACCACATCCTCTGCTTATTCTGCCTTCACAAATGATTTTACAAGTTTAGCTGTGTGACTTCCCAGGACCACACTATGGTGGGTGGGAATGGGTCTGGATGTGAATTATCCAGGCTCTGGCTCTCATCACTGGACTACATCTGTGCTTGGAAACAAAGACAGTTATAAAGTCATAGTTGTTACAGTACCAGCAATGGTGGGATTGTACTGAGCACAGTGGGGAGAGGTTTTTTTTCTCTAATATCCCAGACAGACCTAGGATCAGTCCCAGATTCCTTTGAGCAAGGTGTTACTGGTGTTGGTGATGACATTTCGGTTGATGTAAGCACATCAAACTGCAATTTTTATTATTATGTAGCAAGGGTTTGATAGTATCTTACAACAGTTCAAAGCAGGTGTAGAAAGGTTCACAATAACATTTTCACCAACAATTGCTTTAAACTTTGATGCTGAAGGAGGCAGAAGCTGAAGAGAAATGAGTCAATTAATGGAATGAGAAATTCTTGAGTTTTTGAGAATCATTCCTGTATTGGTTACCAGATTGGTTAACAGATTGAAATTGGACAATGGATAATGATCTGTGGATGAAGTGGATCCTGTGATCTGTGCATTCAAATTATCTTTACTGATAGGCAAGATTTTGAAACTTTTCTCTGGGGTAGGTGAGAGTGAGATTTGTCTTTTGCTTGTTAAGGAGTTGGTTGAAGCTCTGGTAGCAAGATTCAACTCTTTAGTTCCATTAGATCAGGGGATCAAAATAGTTTTTAAAGAAAACACAAGCCTAATGGGCATTTGCCATGACAAAATATATGAAAAATTTGTTAAAGAGATTACTTTCTCAGTTATATACCTTGGTGGAAGTGAGCATGGACTCTTTCTCTGGTTCCCCCATAATTTTGTCCAGCTAGGACAGCTAGAGTGGGAGATCTAGGCTTAGTTTCAGGAAATCTCCTTTGCTGTTCTCTCCACTGGCACAATGCAAAGGGACAGATGGAAAGTGTAGTTTAGCGAAGAATTTTTTTGGTTCTGTGGAATGTAGTTTTTAAACCTTACCCTGTGCTCCTGGACTGCTGATATGCTTATGTTTACATCCTGTTGCCTTCAGTGGCATGTAAATACATGTTTAGAGGAAGTGTATGCTGAAGTGCTGTTGTGACATGGAACATGCCTAAACATGTACAGAACTTTCCTGAATTGGTTATGACAGCAGCAATTGTGCAATTTTGAAACAAGCTCATCAAGCAAGACCTTGATTTACATGCTTCCATGCACAGCTATGAGAGTGCACCCTGCAGATTCCACCAGCCCTGGAATAGGAGTGGGGTGGATGGGGTGTAATGGCTGTACTGTCATTTTGTACATGTGGAAAATGAATCAGAATTTTTTTGAGAGTTCCTTCATGCTGGATTATTCTTCTTATTATGGGTGGAAATTCTCCAAGAAAGAAATATTAAAAAGAATTAAAACAAATAAAATATTCTGGACAAATAGCACTATATGCATTCTTTCAGATATATGTTTGTTGGATCTTTAGATGAGGAACCCGTTTGAAGGAGGAGAGATATCTGTAAGCTTAGTTAGTCACAGTTGAAAAATTGAAATACTTTTGGCAAACTCTAGCTGTTTTCTTTCCCTATTTTCAAAATTCCGTATTTCAGTGTTGAGTCTTGAAATAACATTTTAATTTTGAAAAATCACTGGCAACAGTGATTTCCAAATGAGCTTCAGAAACCAACTGGAGAAACTCTTGGTCCGATATTAATTTGTTTGTATACAAGGAAGTTAGATAAACTGAACACTCTTCTTCAGGTTAGCCCAAAACACTGTATGGTCACTTTTATTTTTTTTTTTTTTTGTGTAGCATATGAAATATTATGTATCATTAGTGCATTTCATAGGCTGCATCTTCACTGGAAAATGTGCTTTTAGCCCTGGTAGGTGAGTTAGCAGCAAAATCCTTGTGACGTCCAGGCAGTTTATAATTTAGCAGTGCTTTTCTGAACCAAACAGTGCTGGAGTGAGCCCAGGCTCCTGGGATTCCTAAGGAATTGAGTCTTCCCCAGTTCAATAAACAATGGTTCTGGGTAAAACGCTGGCCCTTGGAGAGACCCTGACAGATACAAAGTGGTTGTTGCTGGCTTGAGTTCTCCTTCAGCAGCTCTTTGCAAAACCGTCAGTGATGGCAGGAGCCTGACACTGGGAAATGTGGGGAGAAGCTGCAGAAGGAGCCATCATCTCCATGGCTGCCTGAAGGCACAGGGGTAAATGAAAGAGTGAAAAACAATAGATGCAGGAAGGGAGGATGATAAATGGGAAGGAGGCAGGAAGTTCTTGTTTTGAAGAAAATTGCTGTCAGGTGGTTCAGGGGGTGAGGGGATGTGTCTGATGCAGCTTGGAGATTGGCTGTGAGCACTGAGATGCTATGGAAATGTTTGCACAGTAACATAAGATTTGGAAATAGGGTTGTGGGAAGGCCCATAGCAATCTGCAGCAGAGCACATCGAAGTAAAGTTGTGGGGTTAACACCACATGCAATTGTGATCTTACCTGAACAAGTGAAATAAGAGGGTCAGAATTCCTAGGAGGATAGGAAGGTAAAAGGGATGATAGTGCCAGGAGTAAGCAACAGGGTCAGAGCTATGAGAAGAGAGCTCTATAAAGTTATTAGACAATAAGGACTTGCAATTATTGCCCTAATTTCTCATGAAGAATGAAAAAAAAAGAAAAAGCAAACCAAAAACCCAGAGCTTTTCTATAGAGAAATTTACATTTTAAAGATCAGGAAACATCAGCTAAAGTGACAATTGACTGTCTCCTGGGAGAATTAAGTCTATTACAGGTAATAAAACAAGTAAAAAAGGCTTTTCATCTATGGAAATAGTCAAAGGAGATGCTTGTCACGCTACAGAGCGAGACAGGACTGAGATTGAAATAACATTGGTATGGTCCTAAAAGTGATGATGGTTTTTCTGTGGTTTCCAAGAGGGATAATAATAATAACTGATCATGGAGTCTAGCAAGCCTGAGGCATGGAGGTGAAAATAGTTAATTGGGGTGGGAGTAGAGTTCAAAGACTTCATATGTGAGTGGGAGATGAATTGAGGAGTGAGTAACAGGGTCTAGGTTGTCTCCACAAAACCCACGGCACATGGTTTCTGCTTAAACTATATTTCTCTGACTTTAAGGGGAGTTAGAAAACCCATGAACACAACAAAGGGAATCAGACCAGGAGGGGACAATATCCAGAGGTGGCTGTGGCAGTGGATAGGCATATCTTCAACCTGAAGGATGTTTGTCAGTCTTCAAAACTGCTGGCTGGGGAGGATGAATTTACCCCACATGAAAAGCCTGAATGAAGCTCAAATGTGTTGTTTGTAACTCAGATGTTGCCGATACCCTGCAGACTCTCTCTGAGCATCAGCCTTTGTGGAAAAGAAAACAAATACATAACTATAACACACATATGGAAGTTTGTTCTTCATAACCTACTGTCAGACTCTTTCAGAACATTCATATTTTCTAAGGAGAACAGTAATTTATTTCAGTTTTATGAGGCTAGTTATGCTCTTTGTGCTGTTTCACATGTGCAAATCAATTTGACATGCTTACAGATGTTAGGCAGAATTGTATGAATATTTGTTATGAACCAGAATGATTCAGAGCACTTTATTAGATAATACATGCCCCAAAACTACAATTTATCGGTCCATGTGTAAGACTGTGTGCTTTCATTCCTTGGATTTTATTGAAGAATATGCAGATCAATTCACTTACTAAGCTGGCCTGGGAACTGCAGTCGCTCACTCTGGCTTAAAAACAGTCACAATTCTCTAAAGCTCAGGGATTTTTATTTTCCCTTTCTGAATATTTCATCTTGGAAACTGGCAGCACATGAGCTCACATCCTTTTAGAATCCAGATAGTTTGTTTGGGTTTTTTTCTGTTTTGTTTTGCTATGATATATTGTCAGTAGTATTGGTACAATGTTGACAACCCATGACAAGAAATCTGTGAGAGTCACAGCAAACCAAGGGCATATTTGTGTTCTTAGAAAAGTACTCTGAACAGATCCCAAGGGTTTTCCTGAGATTTATTTGGCAGGACACCAGCTGCCTGATGTAGCATTAAAAGCACCATTACCTCAAAGCAGGATTTGGTGCTAAATGGCCACAGGAAGTCACCAGATCTGCATAATAAATTTATCAAACACCTAGCTGCTGGTAACAACTAAAGACTGGGTTTATTCTCTTCCAACCCATGTTTTATCACCTCTCCAAAACTGAGTCATGCAAACCAAATAGTTTTAGTGCTCAATATCTCCCAAAATGCCTGTAAAGAAATGCTGATTTTTATCCAAGTAAATGCAAACACAAAGCAAAGATGAGTCCAGGGAGATGAACGTAAGCACTGTTTATTTCCAGTCATTGCTATTAAAGTGGCAGATATTTGTAGCCTTGCAATTAGTTCCACAGGGGCAATGATCTGCTTTCTTTTGTAAAATAGCTTTAAAATCTGGTGACAATTTTTAGAGTGAATCTGAATTATTTCTCGCACAGAAGAACTTCGGCTTTGGACTCTGTAACTCTTGAGTTTTGACTTCTGCCCCTTGGTGGAAATCCTCTCAAATGCTTCCATCAATATTGGAAAAAGCATCTGAGTATCTTGTAAGAAAGTTGATTAGGACTGTGTTGGTCACTGGCAAAAAAATGGACTCACGTGATTTAAATATCTGTCACTCCTGCAATGAAAATGGCTGATATGAAATGTCAGGTAATTTGCATTCCAGGTTGCAGTGGGCAAGAAGCCAATATCTGCACGTAGCAATTAACTCCTGCTTTTACCACGTCAGTGCACATGAAATGTGTGTTTGCTCTCCATTGACTGTGCCCTGATAGCAAATTGGCGTGTTGGGAGGGAGAAAATCTGGAATAGTGGTTTCCATGCTGACCATTGGGATCTGTAGTGAATGAGGAGTTCCAAGAAGGTTGATTTTTGAGGTGAGAAGAGCAACCTGCACACAGAAGCAGAGGAGCAGCAGATAGAGAATAATGCACTGATGAAGAATTAGGAAATGAGAGGATATACCATAGAAAATGGAGTGGTTTTGTTGTGCACTGAGCTAAACCCTAAGGGGCTTCACTTGAGAGTTCTGCCAGAGGAGCCATCTATCCCTTTGGACTGCTCAATCCATCCCACAGTTTCCAATCTATAAAATAAGACCATTAATTCTTCCTGCCTGCCACTCACCTCTTATATATCCTTTCTGTTTACATGGTGAGGAGTGTTTTCTGCTGCAGAGCCTGGCAGCTGGGTTCTGATCTCAGATGCAGTTTGCCCCAGAGCAGATTTTACTGTCTCTTAAAGAGCAGCCTGGCATCTTCCATAAATAGCTGGTACAAGTGGTATTGTCTGTTGGCTGTAGTTTTGCAAAGAGAGGAGCCAGAGCTCTCCAGTGAGAGCAAACGGGAGCACCTCCATTTGAAATGGGATATTTATACTGTCAATAAAGTAGTGAAATGCACATAGCAACATGTTGTGTAAGTAGACTTTAACTGATGTCCTTGATTTGATGTGGGTGTTCAATAAGGAATGGTTGATCAGAGGCAATAGCTCAGGCAGTTTGATTTCTCAGTTGTTCATAAAGAGAAATGTACTTTGTAGAAGTGAATTCCTAAGTAAATGGCAAAAGAGGTTTTTAGTCTGAATCATTCCTTTGAGGGATTTAAAACATTTGCCTCCCACATGCTACAATAATGCTCTGAAAGTGGTTTCATTGTATGGTCCGAGAAGCTGCATTCTGGCGCCTGATGGTTTATGAGAAATAAACACAATGGAGTGGTCTCGGATAATATAAATTCCCAGTTTAACAGTACAAGCAGTAAGGGGAGAACCTGTGTACAGCATCAGAGCAGAAGGACCTGGCTGGGAACATGGGACTCTGCAGCATTATGCTGAGCGTGGCAGATCCCAGTCTCCTCTCCAGACCTCACATGGAGAGTGAGAGTTCATAAAAAAACAAATAGTTTTATAAGTATCTCCTCTCACATAACCAGCAGGGAAAAGCAGTTTGGACATGCTCCGTGAGTGGAGCTTTACCTCTTAATGACCAGTGAGCAGGGCTTTAGCATTCTTCACTTCTCAGTTTTTCTCCTGTGTTTATTTTATTTTAACTAAGGATGATTTTCGCTCTCCTGCTTGCGTAGTTCCTCCTGCTACAACAAAGCAGTTAGGATACACATGGCAGAGACTGAGGGAGTCTAGAACAAAGCATCCCACAGTGGTGAGGATGTCTTTGCACCATGAGTACACCAGGCTGCATGAAAATCTGCTTCCAGTCACCCATTAATTTGGACTCAGATTTTGAATTCAAGGCTGCAGAATGGTCCTTCTCTTCCCAGACTCAGCTACAGGTGCTTTTCTTTTTTCCACTGGAGGTGATGCTGTGGGCTGGATGCCATACACACATCAGGCATGCTGGCAACCAAAGGAGTTTGAGAACAGGTATTGCTCCTTATCACCAGTTGCAGTGATCTCCATCCTTACTTTAGGAGGGATAAATGAGAATGTAAGTTGCTTCAATTTTACCACATTTTCAACCCTCAGTCACCTTAAAGTACATAAGCAGTTGGGCTGTAAATAACATACAGAAATTGTTCTTCTACAGTACTTCTGCACTGTAGCATGGCAGCCCCCAGCAGTGCACATCAGCTGGCCAGGACTAAGCCAGCAAGGGAGCAGTGACTGCCACAGCACGACAAAAGGCAGCTGAGCTGCGATTAATAATGCACTCCCACGATGGGGAGTATTGTGAGTGACAGAAGGTTTCCAGATGCACAGGTTTATTTCTTGTCTTACGACTGGTTGCTTTCCCCAATTGCCCTTGAGTGTGATGCTATTTTACAGTGTGGTACATCTGCCTCATATTTCAAACACCTCTCTCTGCAATGTCAAAATCCTGCCAAATAGACTGTTTGGTGCATTGTTCTGCTGTAGACCATGGAGGAGGTACTGCAAGATTACAGGTGTTGGAAGGGCAGCTGTCCTCCCTGAGTAACTCCTTGTGACAGGTAGAGCTGGTCGTGGGAAAAAGAGCTTTCATCTGCACTCCTGAGCGGGAATGTGGTAGGAATAATACAGGATACATGCTTGTGCAGGTTCACACTGAATATTCTTGCAGGGGCCTCTGACTTCAACGTGTCTTTTTGTAGCTTAGTATCCCCTGAGGTTCCTGGGTCATGGAAATTATACCATGAGCACCAGTACTCACTGAAAATACCATTACCCAGTGAAGTGAGGGATTAAGAGAAGAAAACTGAACTTGTGAAAAAGTAAAGCAAAGAACAGAAGGAAGGAAAGCCATGAGCCTTCAGACAGAAAGAGAGACATTACACCAGCAAAGTTCTGGCCTTGCCAATTTTTTACTCTTAGCTTAGTAGCTGAGGACAGAAATGTTGTCCAGATGCAAGGAATCACTAGGCACTTCCTTGACTTCTCAGCATTTCTCTCTTCTGGGAGGAAGGGAGGATCATTAGAAATGGGATATGTTCTTAAAGTTCTCACAGAATGGTCTGATTCTGTTACAAGTTATTCTGTTATAAGTTACAAGTTATTTTTTGTAGTAGTAAGTCTCAAAGTTGGTTTATTTACACTAGGTGTTCCATATCTCATTCTGGAGACTGGTTCCAGACCTCATACTCTGAAGAATTACAATTCATGGAAGTTGTAGGATTGCATCAATTTCAGGAAACTGATCAAGAGGAGCTCTGTGTCCCTTGAGCTGCAGTTAAACACAGACTGAGCTTCCAGCATGCGTGTGCATTCAGTTGAGTTTGCTCTGCTGTCGTAGATCCTTTACAGGTGCATGAATACTGGCTGCTCATGACCTTGGAAAGTCAAGCCTTTGGGCAATAACAGACAGTACTGAAAAAGAAAAAGAAGAGGGAAATGGTTATTTGACAGTCTGACAGCATCACATCCCCTTCAGGCGTGTGTGGGGCTGAGATGATCTGTGCATGCTGGTGTATTCAATGTGCATGTATGTGATCTCTGTAGTAAATATGTATTCTACATATTAACATAACACATGCTTTAAGGAAATAAATTATTTTGAGGAGACAGCATTTGGCAGTGGTTCAGAAGAAAGGTGGTAGTGAAATACTTTTGATCTGAGTGCAGTGATTTCAGCTGCATCTCTCTGCTCACCAGCTCCTTGTAAAAGCTGTTTTAGAGTGTTGCTGCAGTTGTATTGAGCTTACACAAAGTGGGAAGCTCTTCCATGCCCTCTGAGCAGGAAAATGGAAAGCTTTGAAGCCCTCTGGGCTGAGGAAGATACTTCAAATTATTTTACGTGTAAGGAATCAACTGCAGAGAATCTAAGTTTTGCAGATGAACACCACTAAAGAGAAGAAAACAGAAGGTGGCTGAACTATTCAAGTGCCGTTCATTTCTACTTAGATAAATTAATTACTCCTCCTTACTTTTTTTGTTAAACAAAGCTAGAAAATAATACAAAAGCATTTGTGAAGATAGGCAGCCTTTAAATTCAGTGTCTTAGATTCTCCGGCTGCGAAGCAGAAAAATCTGTAGTTAGTAGAAATCCTTTCCACTTTGGCTTTGTCTGTACTCTATGAGAAACTTTAAGTCTCAATATCCAGAAATAACATCATAACTGTACTGATGCAGAGCTCAGCAAAACCTCTCTGGAAAGCTACTGGGGCAGCCAGCTCCACTGAGCTGCCATGGTCAAGGCCAGCTTGGTGGTGGTGTCCCAGGCCCTGGGTTTATGCTTGCTCTGGTGGCTTGGGGACAGCTGTGCTCCTCACAAGTCCATCTATTCTCACCCAAGGAGATCTCTCAATTGACTTTTCCCAAAGAAACACTGCCAACTGTCTTATACAAGAAATTTTATAACCTTGGATGTTTAATGAAGGGAGGAATGATTCCTAAATTCTTCAGGCTGAAGCCGGGTGGTCCTTGGTAATGGGCTGCTGAACCCATTTTGTGCCTTACCCGTTTCCTCACGTGAAGTCATTCAGTGTTTTTGATGTGCCCCCCAGATTTGCCTCTGTAAATATAAGTGCTCCTGAACAAAGGAGTCTCTCCTTTGTAGGCACTAAAGATCACTTGTAAATGTTCTCCAGGGCTAAAGCTGTGTTATGGGCCACTCCAGCATGAAGAGCTTAATCTGTATTCAGCATGACTAGTTTGGTCTGTGTTTAAAAAGTGAGAGCTAAAGCTTTAGAGGAAGAAAACAACTAATTCCTGGGCATCTTCTTCTGAAAGAAAGTGGTCAAAGTCACCTCATTTGTTCCACATTTCACCAGAATTGTTCTTGTACAGCCCTTGGCCATTATCACTTATTGTGGGTAAATAACATTCCACATTTCTTCCAACCTACCTACTACCCCAAAAGATGAATCCCACTTTTGTTTTGATTTATATTCAATGGGATTTTTTTTTTTTCCCTTTGGCTGGATATTTTGTAATGCAGGCCAGAATCTCTTAGAGACTCATCTCTAAATTTTCACAAACATACTTCAGAAGCCAGTAAACTGCAATCCTTTCTGCCATGGTTATTTGCAAACATTAATGAACTAAGTGTCACAGTTGCTTCTATATGCTGGAGACATCTTATTCGTTAAGTGGCCATGCATCTGAGCTACTGAGGGATTTAAATAAAATAGTTGGATATGTAACCCCGGTTTGCTATCACTGTCATGTGTCTTGTCTGCAGAACTCCATCTCTCTTAACCTCTTTTCAGATGGAAAAAGATATTCTGTCCAGCAGCCAAAGGGAAATGCAAGCATCCTGGTGGAAAACAAGCTGTTTCAAAACCCTGGCTGCAAGCTACCCACACATCACAGTTGTCAGCCAGGCTGCACATGCATAGTTACAGGGAATAAAATAGAGAGGACCTTCTGTTCCTATTCAGAAAGATCTCTATCCATTCACCTACACAAAAGGATTGTCATCAGCTGCCAGTATTAATTTGTTCTCCTATGCATGTTTCCGGCTAAAGGAGGATAAAATAAGTCCAGTCCTGCTATCCAGCAGCAGCACATGGAATGCAAATGCTAGCCCAAATGTTTCAAAGCATTACTGCGACCCACTTCTAGATTACTTGGGGTAATTTCTCATTTTATTTTTTCCTCCTTTTCTTCCATTAACTTCTGAGAGGCTGAAATATCACTATGCAGAAAATCAAATATGAGAAACAAAGCCCATTTTTATTTTAGGACTCTGCTTCTCTTGTAATAGTAGTTTATTTAAAGAGGAGCCTGGAATAATCCAGTTTAAGCAAAGCAAAGAGCTCTACTGAAGCCAAACCTTGTGTGGGTGTGCTCTTGTCAGGACTCCCAGAAGAGGAGGACAGGAAAAGCTGTTAGTCAGACCTCAGATATTGCAGGAGATGTTGGTTACTCAGTAGCTGGCATTATTCCTTGGCACACCAGTACAGAGCTGTAGTAGCTCTGGTGTATTGGGGAGAGTACATCCCGTTGGGAAAATCCTCAGATAACCTGATGTCCTGTTCTTTGTTGTCATAAATTCCCAAGGATATGTGGCTGGAAGAGGTGTCCACTTCAAGGACCTAGCATGTGCTTTAGGGACAACTTTTTCTCTTCCTCTTGTTCCACCTTGTGCTGTTTGCAGCACGTCCCACGCTGGGTTCTGGTGTGTTGCTTTGTGTTGTGTGGGGTGGTGTCACCTCCTACTATTTGGACCTGGGCTCAAAGCCACAACAGACTTCAGTCCAGTTGGGTCAAAGCTTCTCACAGTGTCCCAGGAGTTTCCCACATACTCAGTTTTCACACAAGTGAATGGTCTCCTCATGCTTCTCGGAGTTCAGAAATTTGGACATAAGAAGGAATTTTTGCATTCTCTCAGATTTCTTTATAATTTTGAATGAGGTTTTTTTTTCTCAGTATGTTGCTCTTTAAAATTTATCGGACAACAGTGCAGCTAAGGATGTGCTAAATATAAGTAATTTCAGCATTAAAGACAGGGGAATATGTTCCTCAGAAAAAGAATCAAATAAACTGATCAGTTCCTGAAGAAGCAGGTATACTAACAAAGAGGATAAAGTGCAATTTTGTCTCCACTTGTGGATTTGAATGCTTGAGAATCATCTTAGTTATATATCTGTGGATTTGAATTTTAATTATTTGGCTTGGAAATAATAAATGATTGTATTGTATTTCTAAAACACTGCATATTCTCAAATTCTGCACTGCAAAATTCATATCTGTACTGCTCTGCAGTGAGAACCAGACCACTAATGATTAGTTATAGACAGGAATATTAATTAAATTTCATATAGTGATAAATAATACAGAGCGGAACATAGCAATTTCTTTTAAATTAAAAAAATGTGTAGCTAGATATTTATTTCATCAGTCTGTGAGAATTACTGTAAAGAGGGCATGAAAACTTGGAGCCTGTATAGATATTGATTGGTATGTTGAGTGTGTCTTTCAGATATTTATCCTCTGCTTTCCCTCTCCAAGGAGAGCCTCCCTTGGGCAAGTCTTGCCATTGATTTTGAATCTGCCTGCTCAGAAGCTGGAAATGTTGTTGCTGGTGGGGAAAGTGCAAGAACAGCAATTGATTGCAAATACATTTTATGATATGCTCCCATATTTCAAAGGGGAAAATTTATTAATGGCAGCAGGTCTCTGATTCTCCCTTTTAAACATATCAAACAAACCTGTATTTTTTCAAGCTCCTGGCTATTTTAATTTTCTCCAGAAGTGACCCTTTTTTTGTTTTCTTTCTCCCCACAGACAGTGAACTCATCCCTCCCGACTGCCTGCGACCCCGCTCCTTCACGGCCATCCGCCGGCCCTCGCTGCGGCGGGACACGGAGGACACGCGCCTTTCGGTCAGCCTGTGCGACCTCAACCTGCAGGAGGACACCTTCCATGTGACAGCCACCACCTGCCCCATCCCGCAGAACTCCCTCAACTCCCAGCACTCCCACCTCCTCCCGTCCCAGCTGGAGAGCGACCTCCGCTTCCACCACCTCCGGGGACCCCACGTCAAAATCCTTGATGACCAAACCGTGGCCCGTCTGGAGCACGTCCGGGAGGAGAGGACTTTGGTGTTCACCAGCAGACCCCTTCGGATCAACGAAACCATTTTTGTCAAAATCAACAAGTCCAACGCTGTGCGCACAGGGACGCTGTCCTACGGGTTGACGTCCTGCGACCCCGGCACCCTGCGCCCCAGTGACCTCCCCTATAACCCCGACTCCCTGCTCGACCGAAAGGAGTTCTGGGCCATCTGCCGAGTGGTGGTGCCCCTCCAGAGTGGAGACATCCTGGGATTTATGATGAATTCTGATGGTGAGCTGCATTTGAGCCACAACGGTGCCGGCATCGGAATGCAGGTCTGCGCGGACTGTTCCCAGCCCCTCTGGATGTTCTTCATTTTACATGGTGCCATCATACAAATTCGATTGCTGGGTATGTTGGACCCCTTTTTCCAAACCTTGTGCACAAGAATGCAAGGGGGGATACATCATTGGAGAGGGAGTGAACGGCTCTCTCCCTGCTCTAGGATGAAGTACAAATTTTGGTTTTATAAAAAGAAAAAAACATGCAAAGGCACAAACATAGCATATGGGTATGAGTTACAAGACTTAACCTCCTTGCACCCTTTGATGGTCTCAAAGCTCTTTTCAGATAATGAATTAAGCCTCAGGGACCTGCATTAAAGTACAGATGAGTCATCACTGACCTAGGAGAAGCAAGGAAGGCAGAGGAGAGGTGCTTTGGGTGAGATAATGTAAGGCATAGCCAGCAGGAGAAAAGAGATCTGATGCCCTTTTCTGTATGTTAGATGTCTGGGATGATGGACTCCAGAAAGAGGGGTGCCCTTGCTTTCCCCAGGCTTGTATGTGAGAGGCAAGTCAGCCAACAGAAAGGTAACCCAGTGGTTCACAGAGCATGGCACTGATCATCTCAGCAGGAGAAAGGTTTCCTTGTCCTCCAGCCCTTTTTAAGGCAGTGTAGCTGACACAGGTTCATAGACCTCTGAAAAGCTGGCCTCTTGGTATTTTTGCTGTTTTTTCAGCTCTTTTAGCTGACATACTTCATTGAAATGCTGCAGGTCACAGTTGGAAGGTGTGGAGGGAAAAGCTTTGAAATAACATTTCTTAGAATCAAATTTACTTTTTAGTGTGTGTGTATATTAGACCAAGTATAGGATGTATTTGATCATTAATTTGTACCATATCATGGTACTGCTGGTGTCAGTGTCAGACAGTGAAAGATGTATTCTGAGAACATGATGTAATTCCTGGTACCATTCTAAATGAAGAAGATTTAAAAATGCTCCTTTCAGTTTATACTGTTATATAACTTCAAGTATACTTATATTCCATTTTGCTAGAAATCTTCCTCATACGTAACAGCAAAAAACACCCCAACAACCTGCCTCTTCATCAAACTCAAAAGCCAACCAACACCTCCTTTTTTAAGGATTTATAGACAGTCTTTAAAGGTAAATTGTGAACACACACACATCTGTGTGCAGGGTCCAGTTCACCTCGATCACAGTATGAAGTGCCTTGTATAATTTGTTTGAAGTTGACCACAGGCCTCTGCTGTGAGTGTTTTGTGGCTGTTAAAGGCTCACAGAAGACAAATGTAGTACTGCAATTTATTTCCCGGAGCCTGAGACTCAATCCCTGCTAATTCAGCCTGATTACATTTGTTGTGGGTACTGTACATAATCCATGGTTAGCTCTGCTCTCCACCAGCATGTCATTGTGATAATGGTAAGTGAAGTCAAACAGAGCCCACTAAAGCAGGAGATTAAATGCTCCTGTGTGCATTAGAAGGAAAGCCTACTTAGGTCATTGAGCTGCTGGTAAAACTAAAACATAGACCAGTGCTTCCTTTTAGATGATCAGTAATTCTGGCAGTTTGGCACAGAGCAAGCAGCCTGTTTGCAGGGAGCTCTGAAACAGGGGCAGCATGGATGTGTCTCCCCAGAGGGACAGAATCACATCCTCATACTGAATTTGACAGAGCATGGACATGAACACAGACCTCCTGTGTAAACCTCCTGCTGTGCACGCCCTGCAAAGGTCCTCCCTGCCTGATCACAAGTTCAGCCTGAACCAGCACATCCCCAGTGCATGTTCTAGATAAGTCTACACTTGTATGCATGAAATGAAATATGCAGAGTTGGAAAACCCCTCGCTTCTTGTGTTTGTGACCATGACAGGCTTTTGTGGCCTCGGTCACTGGTAAAGAACCTGAAAATGGGCTATTGTTCCTTAGTGAGATGTAAGTGAAAAGAGCTGGACTTGCTGATCTTGCCTCTCTCAAGGAAAGTGTACAGCTTTATGCACATCAGCTTGGGAAGCAAGGTGCTATCTCCAAGTTAAATGCTATGAAATTGAAGCTTGCCTATAATTTTAAACAGATATTAAAATACGAATAGAGCTTTTCCTACCTATATTTCCAGTATAACAGTGCTGGGAGCAGTGCAGTCACAATATCAGTACAATATCAGTGTAGTGCAACTGCCCAGAGAAAAGCACTGATGCTGTCCCAGCTGCATCTCTGCAACTGCAGTAATTACATGGACCAACAATATTCTGACAAAAGGCAAAGAAAATAATGAACTCCCATCTCTAACTTGGAGTTTTATTAGGGAGGTGCACACTGTTTGCACTGCAGTGGAACAGATTATGGTGCTTGCCATAATATCTGTCTTTATAATACTAGAAAATTTAAGAAGAATGTAAATTGTTCATCTTTCTAATGACAAGCTCCATCTTCAGAATGCAAACAAGAGTAACTTTGTGAGATCTGTCTTTTGTAATTTGAGCTTTATGTCACAGCAGAAGACATTTATAGTAATCTTTTCCTAGTTTAAATAGAAAAGGTGAAGTTACGTATCCTTAAAAGAAATGATACTCAAATAGTGCAAAAGGCATAGTTGTACCAAACCTGTCCTAAACTGCAGATTCTGTTTCTGGGGTACACCATTATGAGATTAACCAAAGCAAAATTATACAGTGTTAAAGGAACATCATCACTACAGCTGACTGTAAAATGAAATTGCTAGGTTTGCTTCTTCTCCAGCTTTTCAGGTTTTTTTAAGAGGATGGAGAGCCACTTTTGCACCTAGAGGAGGTTTATTTTTGACTTGGAGAACAAGATGACTCCAGGTATTGATCACTGGACACTGTATTTCATGCCTGGACATTGTTTATTTAGTCCTGATGAAGAGCAAGCTCAGGTCTCTGCTGGCTTGTGACTTTGCCATAGAAGCTGACATTTGCTGACTGCAGTTATTCTACAGTGCTGAAGATACAACATCTATTTCCTAATATCAGGGGAGACCATCTCTAGCCAGGCTAGTGATCTTACAGGACTCTGTAGGAGAGGAGGGCAGTGTGGGGTTAGCTGGATAGTAAAGAATTCTGACTTCTGTTTTCTTCTTATCAATTTGGCATCATACACTGGCAGTATATTTGCTGTAAGAGAAATGAAACAGCCGAAAATAAAGATGAGGTTGGAAACACTATTATTCTTCATGCCATCCCAGCAAAAGTAAAATAAATTAAATCCAAGCCCCACTATAATGCAGTGAGAGGCCACAGTCATCTGTAGGGGAGGCAGAAGATTGCAAATTTGTTTCAAAGAAAAGTTTAAAAGGCAACTTGACCACAGGGAGGAAAGATAAATGAAAGAGCAGGGCACTTTAATGTAGCAGATAATAGCATAAAAAATATCAAGCTGCTGGGAAATGAAGGGACACAAATTTAAATTAAACATAAATGAGGGTAATTAACTATGGGAACCAGCTATTGAGGAAGGCAATAGATCTTTTTTGTCAGGGAAGCCCTTCTAAATATTTTATATGTTAAGTGCTGGTCTTAGTTTAGTAATTCTGGGGATTATGCACATAAAAACAACCAAATAGAAACCCAGATCATTAGACATGTAGAAATGAAACAGTCTTTGTGTATCCTTTAGGAATTTCATTAGTTGAGGCTTGGGTTGTTTTTTTCTCAGGAATCATTCCTGTACAGTCAACAAAACCAGCCTATTAAATTTGATTTACTGCTCTCAGCTTTTGCTGGTAAGCATTTCAGCTCACACACAGTTGTATTGACAGCTCTGGAAGGTTGAAATGAGCCAGTCTGGATACAATGGTCCAGTTTTGGTCAGGTTTTGGTGGTGTAATTCATTTATGAAGTTAAATTGATTGACCCCATAAGGTTTCAAACTGTGTGACTCATGTCTGGAGAAGCTATCACAGCAATAAGTTTATATATTTAATGTTTGAGCATCCAAATGGTTGGGGATATTCTTTCATTTTCTTTTGTCTCAGAGTTGAATTGCTAGCAAGTAAAACAACTTCCTTTTTTTTTCCTGTGGTTTTGGTTTCCCTTGTGAATTTCAGCCTTTCCAATAATACCGAAGCTTTCTTTTGAGCAGTGAAATAACATGTTCCATCAACAGTCACTGTAATGAAGCCAACTTGCCAACTTATCTGTGTCCTTTCTTTCCATGCACTTCAATAAATCCAGCCCCACCAGAACAGCTGCAAAATATAGCAGCTTTCTGGAAGTCTCCTAATGTTGGCCAAGAGCCAGCCCTAGGCTCGAAAAAAAAACAGCCCAAGAGGCAGCATTTGGGGTGGTGAGTCTGAATTCACATCCATGCTGGATAAATGCAGTGTGTGGGATACCTTCCCACCTCCTTTACTATGGACACGAGCAGGAGCTCCTGCTTAGCTGCTCGTTGAAAAATATTTAGATATCAATTGTTGCTGAGGTTTGTATCCTTCTTTCAGACTTTCTTGAAATTGGACAATATGCTCAAAACTGAGGGGGTGAGGAAGAAAGATCTGATGTGGGACTTGCAGAAAAAGCAGCTCTGTGTCCTTGGTTCCTTGGCATTTTTGACAACAGCAGTGGTGGGCAATGGACCAAATTGGAAATACCATGGGACACATTTTGCTGGCAAAGTGCTCTTTGAATCAGCAGTGAAATTTGATCTGAAGTGCCCTTGGTGCCAGTCTGAAGGAATGCCAGCTGCACTCAGTCCCAGTTACAGGCAGGCTTTACTCAGAGCTCTGCCCATTATGGCTCTTATTGGTGGCCAAACTTACCAGCCCTGGTAGTGCTGCCTGTGTTGAAATAGCCTTTTTCCTGGAGCTGACTGGAAAGTTTTGAAACTTCATGGATGAACAGAGTAGTGTCTTGCTCAGGTGTCAGAGAAGCAATCATTTACCAGGAGGAATTACTTTGTCTCTCCTGTGATGTTCATCACACTGCCCTGTCTGGTTTTCCTTGACTTTTGCTCTATCCAAGGTGAGTGACCGACTCACCACAGACCACTTATGAGTCACAGACCATTGGAGACTGCCCTCTCCTTTCTAAACAATATTTTTTCTCTGTGTCCCAGAATCCCTCACTTAATGTTGCTGATACTGTTCCGGCAACTACTGCCTCCAATGTATCCCCAAGGGAGACTTTCTCCTTTTTTCTCTTGTCTCTGCTGTGGCACTTGTCTGGCCTGATCCTCCTAAAAATCTGTAGGACTTCTTGGGAGATGATCCCATCTTACCTTGTAGTTCCAGGCTTTTGTCCATGCCTGTGTAAAGAAGATTTTTATCCTGTGGTTGATCCTCGACTGTCACAGGGCTCCAGCATCCCATGGCAGAGTCTGTCCCTTCCAAAAACCTTCTCCTCTCTGGGTGCACTTAGATACTTACTTTGCATGTGCAATTACTGCAGTGAGCACACAAATTATTTAAATGATATTTGGTATGTGTACTTGTTTTACACACTGCCCATAGCACAGACTGTATGTAAGTTTGTAGAAAAGTATCTCGCACAGGTGAGGAGCATCCAGGATCTTGGTTCTCCAGCTCTGAGTTCAGAAGCCTCTCCTGTCTGAGGGAAGATAATTCTTGGCAGTAGCAAATCACAGTCCCTCATCTCTGATCTCTAAGGTGGCAATTACATTACCCATTTGGAATTTTGATCCTTCTCCAGCTTGGTTTGTTCCAGTGACATGGAAATTGTTGAGTTAAACACAGCATAAGAGAATTCTGATAAATGCCTAGACACTGTTGCACAGAAATGCACATAATGAATATCTTCCTTTAACAGTCTTTCAATTAGATATGCCCCGGAGTTCTATCTTCCATGTTTATATTTGTATGGAAAATGGCCTAATTTAAGCTGATTGGGATCTAACAGTCCCATGTTGTGTGTCATTTAACAGCCTGGAATTGCTATGCACTTCAGGGTACAGGGTATCTTATGGAGTTAGAGACCATAAAGGGGGAAGGAGGAGAGTTAATATTCTCTGCCTCCTGGAAGGCCATCCACTTGTATTAATTAATGCCTCATCATAAATACTCCTACCATGTATGGTTGACTTTCATTCTGAGTGAAGTACACATTACTGATAATAAGTTGAAATAGCTGCAAAGAGAATACAGCATCCTTAACATCTTTAATCAAGCCTTATGCTCGGCTTGATTCTAGCACTGCACAGAGCTCTCCATTCCCCTCTTGTTTTATATTCATTGTTTCAAAGGAGAGTTAGCACAAAGAGAAGCTGCTGTGTGAGAGAGGACAAGTGTCCTGGTTTGAAAGACAGGTGTCCACAAGGAAAGGCAGGAGCCTCTCTTTGAAATAGAGAATGTAAACCCCCTCCTTCCAAATTATTATAATTTTGAAATTAAGGGGTTCTCAGGCAAAGATATGGGAATAGGAATAATAGTCCTTTACTAGGAAAAATTAAAATAAAAATACAGTAATACAAAGAGGAAACCCAAAACACTGACAGAGTCAGAATACAACCTGACACCCCGTCAGTCAGGGTGTTGGTAGCAGTCCCGTTTTTGGTGGCTGCAGTCCTCCTGCAGTAACAGATGTGGTTCAGTTGAAGCAGTGCTCCTGTAGAAAGTGCAGTTTTCCTCTGAAGTTTCAGTGATGATGTGGAAAGGTCTGTTTTTTCTCTGGAATCCAGTGGAAAAAGGCTGCTCTGATGTTCCAAATCTCAGATTTTATCTAGGTAGGGAAGGCTTGGCTCCTCCCCCTATGGAGTATCTCCCAGTGGGATGATGTAATTTTATCAGTCGTACAGTGGGACTCAATGGCCCATTAACAGATTATATCTTCCTGGAGGAAGGATGGGTTGTGGAAAAGATAAAGATGACTGACCCGCCTGGTTTTAACAGATGGCCCATTAGCAGAGGATATCTCCCACAGAGATAAGGATCACTGCCCCACTTGGTTTCAACAGATGGTGATAGAATACATACTTTTGGTCACATCCTTTATTGCAACCTAAGACAACAAATTATAACTTGGAAAACTGGAGAGGTGGATACAGTCAAATGCTTGACTTCCCTGTCGTCAGTGCCAGCAATGTCAGTGTTAATGCCTGCTCCTGGCACCTTGTACCATACACTGAAGATCTCATCACACATGACACAGAATTAACCCGCAGTTGCCACTGGTGGACAGTGACATCAGCTTGTGTTCTGAGGTATGAGCTGGTATCTGGATAAAGGCTGGGTGAAGCAAACACACCTCCTCCAGCAACAGCCACAGGGCTCCCAAATATCTTGTCCTCTGCACATTCTCCTTGACAAGAGCAGGAACTATTATCATCATTAGTATAAGAAACAATTACTGGCTGCAGTGAGATTTTCATAGTACTTAAGGTATAGATTTCCCTCATCTCATTACACCTTTGCCTTCCTACAGTAAATATACAGGATAAGGGATTCCATACCAGCCTCTTTGACTTGTAACTTGTCTGTCAGGACAAATAAAATCTTCCTATTCTTTGATCTAACACTAGTGTGAGTTAGTTATTCTGGCTACTGTGAGAATCACATAGCAGACTAAACTCTTTGATTCTTTGTCAGATCCCTTTGCATCCAGCAGTGCCCATGGAAATCCAGAGTGCTGGCCAAGAAAAGTGAAAGTATTTATTTCCTGTATGCATCTACCACCCTATTTATACCTGTCCATCCTGGAAGAGCACAGGGCTTAGAAGTGCTGGGTTAGGCAGCAATTTTCCTTTTGCTCACAGAACTACCTTTGCTGTGGTCTCCCAAATACCCTTGATTTGGTTTTCTTAAACAAGATAGAAGCACCAACTCCCATTTTTTTGTGGTTTCAGCTATTTAATCCAGGCTTCTTCTTTCTTTAATCTCTTCTTGAGTGTAAGCATGTATCTGGGTGCTTTGTTGCTTTAGTGTTTCTCAGGTTGAGAGGTAGACCTCCAACTCTGTGACTCTCACTTCAGTTCAGCCAGACATTCATTGCATGGTGTCCGTTCCCTCAGGATTTTGTAGGATGTAAGTGCTGAGTGAACTGAACTGAACTTCACCTGTCAGGTCAAGAAAGGTGCCCTGTAAGTTTGCCGTGTGCTCTTTGCTTCCAGGGAGCACACAGGGTTTGGGCTGTGAGAGCTGCTGATTCCAAAAGGTCCATGTTGTTTGGAGCTTTCATGTTTCCCCTGCTTAGCTGGAGTGTGCCTGTGGCTGCAGGAGGGTAATAGCTGTGCTGGTGCCCTGCTGCCCTTCTGGACCCTGCAGACAGCAAGGCTCCACTAAAGCCATAAAGCACACTCCTTTTCTGTTCCTCATGATAGTCTGAACTGTTGTTCTCCATGTGGTTTGGATCTAACTTTTACTTCCTCAAACAGTGCTTGTCTGACGCCCATCTGCAAACACAGACCTTATGGTTTTGCATGTAAAATCTGCCAGGCTGCTTTTTGACCTGTTTCTGGACATTTCTTTAGCATAATGAAAAATCCCTTATGTTTTCATGGGCCTGTGAAGGACAAAATGCGTTATTATTCTATCCAGAACAGGTTTTTTTAATCCTTTAGGAAATACTTGAATGCAAAAAAGCCTGTGGATCATCAGTTGATGTGGGTCACCAGGTACTGATGTACCTGAGAGGCAGAGCAGCACAGAGGCTGGGCTCTGAGAGCATGGTTGGCCAAAAACCATTGAGTCCAAGGGGAAGGAAGCTCTGGTTTCTGGCCAGGGCAGTATTGTTCCCATCACCGTGGGAACACAACAAATGGATCTGTAAATACATGTATTTTACAGCATTCAGAAATGATGGATATGCTCACATCCTTCCCTAACATTATCGTTGATCTTTAACTACCACATAACCAGGCAGCAGCAGGTGCTTTGTTCTTTTGTTTTAGCACGATGGATTCAGAAGTCCCTGTTGGGCAAGACCTGAGTGGCCCTGGGGGACAGAATAGCTTTCCTGCAGCCTTGGCTGGAAGCAAGAAAATCTGAAGAGAATATGGATGCTCTGGATCCAATATCCAGTCTCAGTAATGTCACAGCCCACTCACTCTCAAATAGCCCATGTATTACAGGACAGACCTTCTAAGAGAGATCTTCACATGAGCTCATAACCCACATTTGTGCCAGATTTTTGAAAGAACCTGGATCCTGTTTAGATAACAAAATAAATGGCCCTGTTACGCCGAGTATTAAATACAAGAAAGAGTATTGAACAGTTTTTGAGACAGGGGTAAGAATTTCAGCTGACATGCTTAAACAATCTGTCTCCTAACAAAAGGAAATCACATTGAGAGTTTTAACAGGCATCTAAGTGACTGTGACTGTCAGGTACCCAGTGCTCACTAGACTGAAATGTATGAGAAGTGTAGAGATCTCTTGAGCTCCCTTCTGGTCTGCAGCCAGACCTGAGCAGCTGTACTAACCTGCTCCTTGTGTGCTGGAAGCTCTGGGGCCTGTGCATATTTTCAATATTGAAAATCTGTGATTGGTATTGATAATTACCCGATTTTTATTATCTGTCCTATTCATGCAGCAAATGTGTTATAAAAGGGAAGGGGCTGTCAATATGCTCCCCATGAAACTCAGCATATGATCGAGTTACTATGTTGCATAAGACTCTATCTTCCTTAGAACCTATGGAAGGAGACTCCTGTACTTTGTCTTTTAGGAACAATGTTTAGTGAAAATTCTGGAATAGCTGTCATGATGATTATGGGTAAAGAAAGCCCATAACAATGTTGAAGATCATCAAACTATGTGAACTGTGAGTTGGATAGCAGTGGACATTCACTGACTGCATCCTGTAAGCCAGGAAAAACAAAGTTTAAGTGAGGTGGATTCAAAGGGGGGGGAAAGGATCATTCTGGAGTGCAGACAACTGGTTCTGCATTATTGTTATAGAAATGTATGTAGAAATAATATTTTTATAAAACAATTGAGAGGGAGAGTTAATTGAAAACTGTGGTTTTAGGGAGCATTGACTGTATATGGTCTTCTTACCATTGTAAGTCCTCCAGCAGTACAGCTCTCCCCAGACAGGAGAGATGCCATTAGGAAAGATGCTTAGAAGTTGAGACAGCCTCAGGAGATACCCTGGAGAGTGGATTGCAGTGTTCTGGGAAATCACCCTGTTCACCACAATAGATACAGAGAATCAAAAACATCTCTGACAGCCACAACTGCTGTATTTTGGTCACACAAAGAGTAATTATGGATTGAGATAGCTAGTCTCATTAAATTGTAAATGCTGTATGGGATCCCAAGAGACTACTTACTTCACTTTCCTGTCCTGAAAGAGCTCTACTGATAGAGATGCCATGTATCTCTGGGAAGTCTCATTGCTTTACAGTGCTTCACTATCTGCATAATGTCCAACCTTAGCACCTTAGGAGCCTGAACCCATGATTTCTTGTCTTATCCAGAGTATTCATGAAGAACAGATTGTTTCTTTACTTCATTCATCAGACTGTGAAAAAATGTTGCCATATAAAAATCATAGAATCATACAATATTTTAGGTCAGAAGGGACCCCATGGAATTGCCTAATCCAACCTCCTGCTCAAAGCAGAGCTAACTTCCAAAGTAGCACAAGGCTTTGTCCAGTTGAGTTTAGAGTACTTCTGGGGACAAAAATACCACAGTGTCTCCAGCTTCCTTAATCAGCCTCACATGACCCTGGATTGGCTCAACATTTTTGTAGCAGGATGGTATTGTTGGTTTATGGTCTTGGTAACATCCAGCAATTTCTAGGCCTTTTTCTGTAGGATGTCTGTATTTCAAATTAAATGGACTATTTCATTGTCATGTGTTTATGTAGCTGCTTATCTCTGCTTTAGTGCTGAATTTTTGCATTTGACAATCAGATTGAATACCATACCATTTATTTCTGATCCTATTTCCAGTTTGGCAGACCATTTTGAATTACAAACTTTTAGCATTCTAGCAGCCTTTCCTGGCATGATGTTGTCTGTACATTTCATGGTAAAGCTCTCTTCTGAAAACATTTCTGGAAACATAACACCCACTTTGGTGGGTGGACATAGAGGTTCAATTTGTTTGCACCTCTCTCCCGGAGCAATAACAGTAAAAGAGCAGAAAGCATCATGATGAACTAGAGAAAGCATCAATCTGCATTGGTCTTTGCTAATAATTGGACTTTGTAAAGATAAAACAACAAATAGAATTGATTCCAAATCTATTTAAGGGTGATTCCAGTGTGTTCAGCATGTTTGAGATCAAGCATGAGACAAGTCAGCAGCAAAAACAATTGATCTGGAGGATTTAGAGAGAGAAAGAATGTTTAAGTTGACTTAGTTAGAATTATTAGTTTTTTAAGTCATGGTTTGAAAGCTGGCTCTTGATGGGAACTCCGTGCACACAATGAGCATGTTTGGCCTTGAGCACATGTGTCTGGTTTTAGTTAAGCCAGGCTGGCCACACTCATTCCACTCTGCTCATGATCTCATTCCATGCTCCTTGTCATGGTATCTGCACACCATCCAGCAATATATTAAAGCATGAGTAACGTGTCTTATGTTGATTATTCTGTCACCAAGGGAGAAATGTGTCTGGTGTGGTAGGGAACTCAGATTGTTTTAAACAAAGCTCTATACTGACACTGGAGGAAAGTCAAGAGCTGTGCCTTGTATTAGGAGGAAGAATTGGCAAAGTGTCTGCTGGCCCTTGGGTAAGGCCATTCTGGGACTCAGACCAGCTACAACCAGA
Organism: Cinclus cinclus; assembly: GCF_963662255.1. Lineage (NCBI taxonomy): Eukaryota > Metazoa > Chordata > Aves > Passeriformes > Cinclidae > Cinclus > Cinclus cinclus. The sequence goes on along the minus strand of NC_085052.1, from coordinate 12,061,840 downwards.
GAAAACCATGGTTCCTACACTGCTGAGCTTTCACTGCACTGTGGAAAGGCCATTTGCCCTGCTGCCAACATGCTTCATCAGCTCATACGCTGTGATACTTGGGGCACCTCCAAATTCTATTAGTCCAAGAAGAGAAATGCTCCTAACAGCCTTTATTTTGCCTTTAATGAAATGACCAGGTTGGTGTTAGAAATGCAATGTGCTGTCAGCCGAGTGGAAGAAATGTCTCCAGGCTGTAGGGAGGAGTGGAAAGGCTTGAAAAACTTGTTCAGCTGCTTGGTGTTCATATCTGTGTGTGCAGTGAATGAGCTGAACCCCGTGCCCCTGCTGGGCCTGTGTTCAGAGTGTGTTGCCACAGGGCAAGTTTTCTGCTTCGGTCATCTGTCAGACTGGAAGGGAAGGGCTCTTGCTAGCAGCTATCATTAGAGGCTGCATCATTCTCTTTGTTTATTTACTGAGCTGCCCCAACTGTGTGATAAAGGAAGTACCTTTCTACAGTATTGCAAGTAGAAGAGCTCCAAAGCCCTTTATAGAGTCTAATTTAACTTCAGCTTGTGCCTGGAAGCAAAGTGTTCCTTTTTTTGGGTAGGAGTGAAACTGAGGGACTGAAGGCTAAGGCTAATTGCTTATTTTCTCATACCCAGTCCTCAAAACAGATTTTGACTCAAACATGACCCCTTCCCAGTTCCTTTCACTGCTCAGTCTTGTTCTGCTAAAAAGAGCAGGAGAACCCATGCATTTCCTATTTTGCACAATCCACACCTGGCACTTGCAGTCCCTGTCTCCCAGGTTTGGGCAGTAGCCTCCCTACAGATAGGAACTTTCTGGCACATGGGGTTTCCCTGACCTCCCATTGCTGGTTTTTTTTCCCTCTGGAGAATAGTCTCCAACTCATTGAGGACACTGTGGATCCAAACTCTCCGTGTCTCTGGCTCCTTATATGGTAACATGAAGAAGTCTGAGCATTTTAGCTCTGATTTGGAGTCACCCTGGTTGTCTTCTCAGCTGGGCAACTTTAAAACCTTAGGCAAGCTGGTTCTTACAGGAAACCATCCCCTTAGTTCAAGCATGTGTGTGCTGCTGTCTCACCACTGGCTTAGTGAAGACCAGGCTGCCATGAAAGTCCCCTACAAAACCTTTGCAGAAGGTAGAGTTTTAAGCATTCCAATTTTTTTTTTTTCCTTCTGGAAGGGGCTTTAAGATATGTGTTGTTATAACAGCAGAAGAAAGAGGTTGAGATGGAAGGAGGATGGCAGACAGGCTGTGGGACAGAGGTGGCTTCTCTGGCAGAGGGCACACTAATATGGAGTTGATGGTGGGTAGTGAGAGCAGGAAGTGATGGAGCTGGGGACATCTAGAAGAGACTTGAAGAAGCTTTGCTCTCCTGAGCCATCACATCCAGACATGCAAGTGGAGAAAACATTCCTGAATGAGGGAAAGGTGTCCTTGTTCATCTTAGATCCAAAAGCATTTTGGCGACTTATCCCTACCTCTGACAGAAGCCTCAAGAAAGAGGCAGAGCAGTGAGCATAGCTGAAGTTTTCCTGATTGCCAGACCCTCATGTTTGTTTCTGGAAAGTCCTTAAGTGACTTTGAATGAATTTATTGAAGCCTAGAATGGTGCAGTTTTGCACTAGGTTAGCAAAGTGTGCTTTGACAAAGTGATGTCTTCTTGTGCTGGAGTCCAGCCCACCCTTCTGCAGGCTGTGTCCTCTACTGCTACAAGCCTATGGCTGGCTCTAGTACTGGGGGCACATACAAGCATGAAACCACATGGGAAGTAATTGCACTAAATGATTTGAGACACATTTAAGGGCAGAAACAAAGGGTTATAGTAGCTGCGGGAGATCCAGCAAATTTCAGGGTTTGTGGGAGTTTGATGTCTCTTCAGGACCAGCTGCTAGCATTAAACAAAGGCATATGAGGATTCTTTTATATCCTCCCTAGATTTCATGCTGCTGAGACCAATCCTGACAAGCACTGAGAGCTGAAACCCCTTCCACATATCCCCAGTGCCTTGTCAGCCTCAAGTCAGTCAGATTTTTAAAAGTAACCATGGAATTCTTCTCTCACGGTGCAGGTTCCACCATATTAGCTGAGCGGCTGGGATTGTCGACACCGAGCTCGCCCACATCAACACCCAATTCCCCCACTGTCCTCTGCACTGGTGTTTCTGGGCCCTTACTGTCTACCTGTGGCTCTGGCCCCCTCTTCAGCTCTATCAGTGGTATGAGTGGTGGGATCCTCTGCTGCCTTTCCTTTGCCTCCCTTCACAGTCTCACACTTGTCTCCCAGAAGGGCTCTAAAACCACAATAATCAACAGATTATTATTATCCCATCAGCTCCCCTGGGGAGGAAGGGAGAGCCTCTGCAAGGGCTATTTTCAGTCTGTTTTATGTGGAAGCCACTTGGATGCCTAGACAGCAATATTTCTCTAACCCTTTTCGTCATGAAAGCTCCCCAGGGAAGCAGCGGATTTTCTACTGCATGCATGGCCCTGTGAGGCAGAGTTCTTCTGGAGACTGTGTGGCACTGACACATCTCATGCTAGCTTGGACTGGAGCTGAAGGTCTGCCTACACCTCTCCATTCTCCCTCCACACACCTTCAGTAAAACACAGTGTTGCTATTTCTAAATGTGCCAATGAAGTACAGTGATATTTAGATGAATGCACATGCAGTAAAACAGTGTAGGCTGTTCTGCAGCACTTTTAAAACTCCAGACACTTGCATGATCCCAAGGCATTGATGGTGGGATATGTAACTTACCAAATCCTTGTTGCATGGGAGCAGCTGTCTCTTGGCTTGGTCTTCGTGGGCAGCAGACCCCAGTAGATGATGTCTTTCTGCTGCCTTGAGCCTTGGCATGTGAACCAGGACTCTGTGACTATGACAGCAGGTCACAGGAAAGAACCCTGGTCCTGGAGCATGCATTTCTGCTAGGGCAGGGTTCCTCCCTCTTTGGCTGCAGGGCAGTAATTACCTTGGGATATCAGGAAGCAAGAGGAGTGACCATATTTTTTTTTTGTGTTGCAGGCACAGCTCCCAACTCTCCAAGCAGCTTGCCTGAGTCACCCATCTCCCCGTCTGTCTCAGGGCCCTGGGTAGATGAATGCACCATCTGCTATGAGAACATGGTAGACACAGTCATTTACTCCTGTGGACACATGTGTCTCTGCTATTCATGTGGGCTGAAGCTCAAGAAGATGGCCAATGCCTGCTGCCCCATTTGCAGACGGGCCATCAAAGATATCATCAAAACATACCGCAGCACTTAGAGCAGCAGCAGATGCTGTGGTGGGGACTGGTACGTGGGGAGGAGGCTGTGAAACAACACAGGCTTTGGCCTTTATTCATCACCCAGGAGATTCAAAACCCATCACCCACCACCACCCTGACCTCCTCTTCCATCAACAGCAGACGAGACAAGCTTAGATGCTGCTCTTCTACCCCCCAAGCACACCCTGGGGCTGAAATCCAGTGTCAGGGAAGTTGCAATGGACTACTCTCCCTTGTGGATCTTGAACTTGATCTCAAAAAATGCCAGCTGGTGCAATCATCCCTTTCTACACCATGCACAGCAGAGGGGAGTCTCCACTCTTTAGCATAGACAGCAAGTGGTAAAAGGTTCAGTGCTACACATCTCCTTCCAGAGGCACCCCACATGCAGAGACAGCTTAGCAGAAGAGAAGAAATGAATGTGTTTCTGTGTACAACCAACCTGACCAGAGGAGGCTCCTTGGAAAGGATGAAGCAAGGAAAGAAATGACCCAGCAAGGGAGGTGCAGTGAGCACACTCGTAGCAAAGAGGCTTGGGCCAGTGCAGAAAAGAACCCAAGATTTGTGAAGCAAAACCCACCTCATGTCTGCAGACAGAAGAGCAGACCCATAGCAGCCTCTTGAGGGCTGTCCCCAACTACACCATTGCCATTCTCTGACAGAGGCTTTCATGGTGGTTTTGGCAGTGAACACTGGCAACAGCTCTGCTCCCTCCCAGCAGTGTCAGCCACCTCCTGTCACCACCCCGTTGCATGACGAGCAGCTCCTGAACCCCACCACCACCAACCTGCGTGGTCTGCACGCAGCACAAGGGATTCAGCAGCGTCTCTCCTCCCACAGGCCTGTGGGAGAGGAAGACATAACTCCCTCACCTTTCTCCCCCTACCATCCAGACAGCACTTGTGAGGAAAAACCCCAGCCTCACCGGGGAAGAATGTATAAACCCACACATCTGTGGGATACCTTTACTTTAAAGGGTAACTTTTATCACTGTGCTTTAAGACAAAACCAGCCAGGTGGTACTTAGTTCTTCACAGCCACACTGGCAGACACAGCTGTCCTTATGTTTTAGGAAGTGAGGAATGAGAAAAAAATGACTTGATGGATTTGGTTTGCTTTGGTTTATTTAAACAAATCTCCTTCTCTCCTGCCTGAGCCAGGAACCCAGCTGTGCCCAGCAGGGACAAAGATGGCTCCCATGGCTCCCATGCAAACAACTGCTGCTCAGCCATGGAATAGGTGTGACCCAGGGCTGCTGGCCCTTGGGCCTGGCCTGGGTGGCTTGGCAACAGCAGGAGCTGTCTGCCTCCCTTCCCAACCCATCTTGCTGCCTTCCTGGGCTGCAGGGGATGGAGGGACTGTGTTTGGGGAGGGGGGTGGGGGGCAGGGCTAGGGTACCACAGCAGTGGAGTTTGCTCCCACCACATCATGCATCTGGCCAGACCAGGAAAGGCCATAGAGCCACACCCTTCCTGCTAAGCTTTTTCTTGCACCCGAGCATTTGGCCATTGATGGGATAGGGGGGAACAGTGCGGTGTAGGGATAGCAGTGTTTAATGCACAAATGCACTTACTACAGGGGACATCATGGGCCACCCCTCCCTCCAGCACCACGTGGGTTTTTGCCACCCACACTGGTGAAGACAGCTCCTAAAAACACCTGGAAAACACATCCTCGCTCTGTCTCTCAAGGAGATGCAAAAAGAGACTACTCACTGGGGAGCGCATTGTAGAGCCTTTCTCTGAAGGTGTCACCATCACTGCAGCCTACCCAGGGGTCTGCAGCTCCCCCCAGCCTGCCCCTTCCCTGCAGGCAGCACTAACTTGAGCACTGATACTCTTGGTGACAGGGATTTATGTTATTTCCTGGCATACCTCTGATGTACAGCCCAAACCCAGCCCTGCCCCCCTGGCCAGCTGTCAAAAGCTCCAGAGCTTGTGGCTCCCATTCCCAGGTGTCCTCACTGAGGGGCAGGAGGAGGCTGGTTGGCACAACCTGGGGGAAATCAGAGCAGCCCTGTGCAAGGAGCAGAGCACAGCTGGTCCTCAGGCACACAGCCAGCTCCAACTGTGACCAGCACACACAGGGAGCTTTTTTCAGTAGTTATACAAACTCCAGTGTGAAGATTTCAAAAAGGAGGAACGCAAAGGGGAAGAATATGTTGATGAAATAGTGGATGTGGGGAAACGTGCAATAAGCAGCCTCCCGAGCCTTCACCACAGCAGTGGAACCAGTCCCCCTCCCTGCAGGGAAAGCCAAGGGGTAAATTTTATTTTTTAAGAAGTTCCACCCATGGGTACCAGTGCAGTGGTGTAAATTCCCTTTTCACCTTTTGAATTGAGAGTGTTTTAATATATTAACTGTGTTTGTTTTACTGTGGACCAAACTCTAGGAGTTAGCAGAAGCTGAAAGCTCCCCCAGCATCTGAGTTCAAAAATTGGGGTTCAGTCCTACCCCTGCATAGGCTGGCCTCCATCTGTAAGTAGGGAGGAGAAAAAGGCTCTCTCCAGGGAGGAAAAAAGAAAACAAACCAGCAAAACCAACAAAAATAACAAAAATCCTAATATTTTGTTTTGTTTGACTGGTGTAGGTTCCCATGTACCTCTGTGTTGTGTCATCTGCATTTCATTGCTTTACTTTAAGATGTTTTGTGTTCTGTTTAAAGACAAAAATAACTCATTGTGAAAAATTGGATAACTGTGATTGTGAATAAAGTTGATTTAGATATCCTGCAGCAGCATGGGTGATGAGTATTTACCACTTCATAAGAGCAGCAAAATATGATGGGCAGCACAGTGAGAGGCTGGGGTAAAAACAAGGGTGGCATGAGAGCCTCTTGTTTAGGGGGAAATGGGTGGAGGGATCTCAGGCTTTCCTTTAGTGCTTGAAGGTGGGAGGGCATTGGGAGGTATCCCCTCGGTGTACACCACACACATGTATGGAAAAAAGGAAGGCACAGAATTAAAAGCAAGGGCTAACAGCATTCCTGAAAGCTTAGGCCCACACTCCTGAGCTTCTTCATGCCCTCCCCAGAGAGAAGTCACAGCTTCTTTACTCTCACTGCCTTGTTTACAGTCTCTTCTGTAACCACAAAAAGTGCCCTCCACCAGCAGAAGAAAGAGAACATGTGCTGTGAGGAAACCCAGGACACGCTGCTCAGCCTAGGAAGGGGCAGGTAGGGTGGCTGAAGATGGGGCAGAGCAGTTCCATCCCAGCCCTGAACTGAGCAACATGTTGAAAGGGCTCACTGACAATCTGTGCTCTGGCCAAGTGAGAGGCTGAGGTAAGGTGCAGATGCTTCCTGAGTGTGCAAGGGACACAAGGACCCAAAGGGAATTTGGATTCTCCAGAGGTCATGCCAGTTCCCTCAAAATCCAGTCCTGCTGCAGGTATCTGCTCAGGAGCACACCTACAATACAAGAAATGTGAGACTTTCTTCTCATTTTTTGTTTAACTATTCAGTAGATGAGAGACTATCTGGATCACGTTCTTGTCACGGGACATATTTGAAGTGGCATCTTCTCCCTCAGTGTGAGTGCTCCACCTGCCAAGGGCCAGGGACATTCCAGGAGTGGTGTCATCCCAGGAGTGGTGTCCTCAGCCTCTCCAGCTGAAGCCACTCTAACAGTTCCTCAGTAGCCTAAAACATTCCAGACTGGGTAAAGTGAAATTACTTCTCCAACACCAGCCTGAGGACATCCCAGCTGTTGGGACAAGGCAAGTCTGCACAGCTGTGTGCTGCCCTCGAAGAGCTGTTCCAGCTCCTGCTTTCCCTGGGACAGGAGGACCTCTAGTGGGTCTGGAAAGAATCCTCATTCCCTCAGGAGTAAGGGACACGGTTGCACAACACAGAACGCCCTAGAAACGGGCGGCACTGACTTGCTGGACGTGCTGAGCCGAAGCACCACCACAGATTAAGATGAGTGAAGTGCTAACACTCTGGGCTCAGATCTTACCCTTCCTTCCTTGGCATCAGCAAGAGGCATCGTGGCACATCTGCCAGATTTCCCAGCCTGTGCATCCCCTCTTGCAGCTGCCACGTGCAACAGCCCCAGGGAGCTTTGCATCCTCATCTGCTGAGCACCGCTGGAGTCACCCAGCCCTGCCCTCCCTCCCTCCCCAGCCCATCACCACCACCTCACCACACCCAAAACAGAGCTCCAATTTCGCCATTGTTTCCCAACTACTCTCCACCAAGCCCAACTGTGGTGCAGAAATGACCTTCCCCAGCGAGGATATCCCAGCAGCGCGGCCCTCCCGCTGCTTCATGCAGGGCTATTCCCGGGTGTCCGGGCTGTTCCCGGGGTGTCCGGGCTGTTCCCGGGGCGTCCCGGCTGCGGCACAGCCCGCGGCGGGCGAGGAGGAGGCGGAGGAAGATGAGAGGGAGGATGCTCGGAAAGTGGTCCAGGAGCTGCAGCGCTGGTTCCGCATCGCCACCTGGTGCTCAGTGCCCGGCCGGGAACTCAGCCCCCGCTCCTCCCGATTTTAAAAAACACTGCAAATACACTTAAGTAGGACCAGAAAAATTCAGTCTTGAGTGCAGCACAATTCTGTTAGTGGTTCTCCGTGAAAAATGGGCAAGAGAGGAGCAATTCACAGTGAGTTGCGGTGTACAAGGGGATACATTAGTAAGCAGTGATTGCATCAGCCCCCCTAAAAACCCTTTTAAGTTGGTTGGCTCACTCAGCACAAAAGGGAAGAGGGGGCACAGTTTCCAGTCACACTTGCCACTATGTTTGTGCCCAGGATTGTGTGCTGCATCAGATTCAGTTCCTGGCATCCTTCAGAGAGCTGGGGTGTCTCAACAGGGCTCCTTGTGCACCATCCACCTGCATATCCCAGCACAGAGGAACATCTATGGTCAGGCTAAGAACTGAAGAGCTAAAAAACAACCTTGTTACCCCTCTACTATTACATCCCTTGTTATAACCTCCTCCCCCCATATATCCCCTAATCCACTGCCTTTGGCATCCCCAAGAGATGCCCCTGCATAAGGAGAGGGGATACATTACCAGTTTTACCCATCTGCTGCTTTGCACAGCAGTGACCTTCCACTTGTTGAGTTATTTGGGCCTCCAACCTTCAAAGGCAGGTAAGACAAGTCAGCAGTGCCCAGAAACCTTGCAGGATCAGACCTTAGTATCTCATGCTCAAGCACCACCTGCTCTGCAGACTGCACACAGGGCTCATCACACCTTGCAGAGCAACTCTAATCACAGAACCAAAGGACCATTTTTATAAAAGTATGATTTTTTTCTTATTTTGAACCTATCCTTCTCCAAAAAAATCCTTCCTTGAGTACTGTAAACCTTAAGAAATCGCTCAACACAGACAGAAGTTCTTCATGTTTGAGGAGAGAGGTGACTTATCCATAAACTTTGTGGAACAGGAAAAAATATAAAATATACAGCATATAGTTACAACTTTGGCCAGGGAACAAGACAAGGTTCTGTATTCATTTAGCCCAAGATGAAATTTGCAATTGCATGAATGCACAAATTACAAGTTATTCTGGGAAAGATAAATTCAGTGGAATTCAAGTGGAATCAAAACAGTACTGAAAAAATTAGAAGAAAAACCCCAACAAAACGAACCAACTGGATCACAATTAAAAAGGTCAAAAATTTATTTTTCCTTAGGGCATAAGAGGCATTGTAAACAAAATACCAACAAACAAACAAACAAATCACAAGTCAATTCTTACAGTCTGCAAGCATTTGAAGATAGAGTACCCTTTTCCCACCTCCCCCCAAACACTGCAAGCCTGCTCAAATGGCAACTGGCAAGAAGCCTGGGCCCTGAAGTCCAGGGAGTTTTGCCATGTCCCAAGCTGGGACTAAACTTCTCATGTAAGAAGGACACTGCATCTGTTTTATCAAACACTAAAAAAAAAAAAAAAGTCAAACAAAATATAAATATTACAGACAAATATCAGATTTAGCACCACCTTTGGTCCAAGCAATCAATGAACTGGGAGATGACAGGTACAGTTTGTTTAGGAAGTCCTTTCTGCCTGAGTCTTTGAAAACATTAGAGGTTCACATTGCAAGAACTTGTAATATCTCTGAGGAAAACACTTCTCAAATTCTGGCAGGCCCTCACAACCCCCCAAGGTCCTGCACACAGGGAAGGGGGAGCATCCTGGCTGGGCAGCAGCACCCAGATCAGCAAAGATCACCCAGATCAGCAAAGATCACCCAGGTCAGCAAAGGCAGAGCCCTGTGAGACATGGCAAACACTGTGCCAAGGGTCTGGTCCTGCTTTGGCCCAGCAGAGCTCTGACTTCAGGCATGGCTGAGGACCAGGAGGAGCAGAGACAGCATGCATCCTGAATTTCTCTTTCCACTAACATTTGCCACCCTCCACCACCTGTCAGACTGTGGCACCTGTGAGCTGCCAGGGTGGGTGATGGCAGATGCTTGGAAGGAGCTGAAGTTTCCTCAATGCAAGTTATTTCAGCATATCTGGAATATGCAGATCAGGAGTTCTTTTATTAGTTGTAGTTCACTCCAAGGCCTCTTTAGGCTCATCTTTTCCAATACACACATTCCCATCAGATGCACGGTTCTGAATTTTTGCAAAGAGGTGTCACTGACCAGTTGCTGTGTCACAGCACTAGTGTATGTCAGGACACAGTCAGAAGGACCTGTGATAACAAGGTGACCTAGAGGAAAAATCAGGTTCATAGAGCACCTGGCAATATTTTAGGGTTCTTACAACTCCCTCTCCTATAAGCATCAAAAACTCAAATTGTCTTTTCCTTTCCTGCAGTAATTTTTGAGCAGTCCTGATTAACCATCTTTAAATGCTGTTTAGTTCCAAAATAATAACAGCTCTAACAAATGCCTATATAGAAATGCTGAGATCTACTTTTAGGCACAGTAATCTGAAATCTTTGTTCTGCACCTTCACATGTACAATTGCCCAAAACAGATGGTGTTTCTCTTTCTCTGGTGAGAGACCCATACAGAGTTTTCACCTTTACAGACAGAGACATGATTAAAATCATCCAAACAAGCACTTGTTTTTACTTCACTGCTTCAGAACACGCTGCTCTAGGGAAAAATCCCAAACCTCAAATACTTTTGCAGTTCTCTGAGCAAACAGTTGGTTATGGCACAGAGAGGAGGGCAGCCCCTCTGAGTGCATTCCCTGTCCCACACAGGGCACAGCCATGAGGACAGCACTGAAATAGTTCTGGACTGGGCACTGCAGTCAAATAAAGTCTGCAAATCTGGATTAAGGGAGAGATTATGTTTTTCACAGCTCATTCCCCCACCAATGTCATATCCAGAGCAAATGAAAATATTGCTCTATGATGATTTCATTAATTCTTGCTGGGACAAAGTCACACTTCTGTTGTCCCACTCACAGAAACAGGCCCCCAGTACTGTATATATCAGCTAAATCCTCACAGGTCCCAGCTGATTCGTGCTGAAGCCTGAGGGAAATTTCAAGAGAGACACTTGGCAAAAAGGAGACCTACTCATCTTTTGGTTTTGGCCCACAGAAAAGTTGCTCAGAAAAGTTTTGTTAATTAGTACTCTAATCTGCATCAAGTCTTTACAAATGTTTACACACAGACTCAGAGACTGGCCACAAGAAGATCTGTTTTGTGCCAGTTCAGACAGCCTGGGGCATCTAATCCCTTACTAACAGTAACTCTTGCCATCTATGGCAAAAGGCACTGTTAAGTGCAGAAAGTGTCACTTTCCTGGATTTCAGTTTTACTGACATGACTGAGAAAGCCTTTTTTTTTTTTAAATCATGCATATGATTTCCTTTCCTAGGAAAACCTCTGGAAAAACACATCTGGATCCTTGCAGGAGTTGTTCACTGTACAGTTTTATCCAACTGGTCAGCATCTCAAGTCCATTAAACAAAAACTGAACAATGCTTGAAGCTACAGTTATTATTTCTGTCTCTAGCTCACATTTGCTATGATATGCTGTGAATATCAAGATAACTGTCACCTCTCTAAGAATGAATTAATGACCAAAAGCTTTAATATCTACATGATCAACAACATTCACTCCACTGCCTTCAGTGGAACTGGATCAGAGGCCACAACAAAATATGGTCCAAAGCTGTTACCGCAAAGAAGGATTTCCCCAGATTCATTTTCTTCCTCTCTTAGCTTAACTTGCAACCCAAAACAAACTTAATGGTCTCCTGCCCATAAACTCTCTTAAAAAAAAAAAAAATAAAAAAAACCTTTCAGCTAATTCCTTCTCATATTTACTGCAACAGAAACCACACCAATTTCTAAATCTTTTCCCAAGCAGAACGGACAAATTGGTTCCCATATTAAAAACAAAACAAACAAAAGACAAAAAAGTGTCAACCAACTTGACCACACACACGAAGACCAGCCACACATTTCTCTATCTCTGGTCACCAACATACTCTCCCAAGATTCCAAGCTCCCACCAGGAACATTCCCACCACCTAACCACTAAAAAATGTAGCTGTACACCAACACAGAAATGATAACAGCATCTAGTTTTCAAGGTCACATGAAGAACATCAACCACCCAAGAAACCCATTGGAAAACTTCACTTAGACCAGGCCTAGATCCATTTTTTTTTTTTTTCCTTTTTGGTCAATTAAAAATTTGGGTCAGCAAACCCTTGAGAAGCTTCCAGTCCAGACATGTGCCATTGCTCTGCTAATAATGCAGAGGAGCACAATAACTCAAACAAATTTCAGCCTTCACCAACAAGTTTAGGTTCCTACTAACTACTACCCACAGTTTGCAGAGATAATCTGGGCTAATTAACATCTCTGGAAACAGCTACAGATGTACACAGCCATCAGAGCTGCTTTCAACACCCACCTGGAGTTATCTGCATCTGAACTTTAGCCTAAGCAGCAATCAATCAAGCTGCTGGCAGGACTTCTCCTGACATGACATTTGATACTGAGCCTTAACTGAGGAGGCTCATCTACATGGTTCTCCCTAAACACTGCTAGCAGAGTAATAAACACTGCTGTCTGCACTTAAATCTGCAATAAAGGAACAGCACTGGTGTTACGTGCAAGTCAGCCAGACAGCAGAAAAGCACTTACTCTGTGCACCACAGGCCCCACAACACTCACTTTGGACCCTCAGTACAAAAAAGTCATTGTAATGCTACACATGCTCTGCTTTTGCAACATTCTGTGTTTGAACTCATCACAAGTAATGAGCAAGACTTTTCAGCAAGCCTGTTCAGCATGACACAGAAAAATTCCTCCTAGCAACTGGAAAAAATTCTAACTTCCTCTATCCCTGAAAGTCCAAGATAGGAAGTAGTTAAGTCAGCTATTCACTGAGATACTTCATTTTTAAAAAGGTTTATTTTTCTTTTTCATTTGTTCCAGTTTACTAATTGCTACAGGCCAAGCTCCAGTGACTGCACTTTTCTGCTTCAAGGGGACAGAAATAAACTGAATTAAAGTGTTCTGGGGGATCCAGAGTCAGGACAGAATTCTATGCCCCTCTAGTCATCACCCAAGGGTGACGATGGGCTTTTGTTTATTTATTACTGCTTCCCTGGTGACCCAGAAGCAGTTCAAGAACAAGATCTCCAGCCACAAAAGAACTGCTTGCACAGAGAATGCTGTCATATTGCTTACCCTTCAGTCACCAAATACAGAGTCAGTAACAACTTTGATGGGAAATATGTGGAGAAGCCTGAAAGTTTTACCTAAATATTAAATGTTATGCTTTAAAAATTTTCTTACAGTGCCAAGGGATCTCCCTTCCACCTGTTTTTCTCCTCCACCAAACAGGGACCAAGACAAGTACCACTATAACTCAGAGCATCAGGGGAAAGTCACTAAAGCCAACATTTTTCCAGAAGCACTGCTAGCACAGGGCTGCTCCTGCCAACATGGACAGGTCTAGAACAGCCATGCTTGCCCACTCCACCAGCTGAACCTCGGTGTATGCAAACTCCCAGACACACAAACTGCCTCAACTACAAGAAGCATGCAACCTATGTTTGTCTTCTTTTGGTGGATCGGTGGCTTCAGGATACAGATTATCATAGTATTTTAGGGAGTGAAAAAAATCAACTTTTATCAATAACAAAAAAATCCTATCACAGAGCAGTGATGTATTTAAACCATCTATACAGAGAAAGTACCTGCAGTGTCAGACCAAATAATTAATGGCCTTATTAGAAACATATTTTTCCTCATATTTTATCTATCTCTCCCCTGCCAATATAGTTACTTCTAATTTACTTTCTAATTTCTTTCCAAATGATCAACATAATTCCCATAATTTTAATTCAGTAACAAACAGGAGTCTCAACTCAGGACAGTAGTGGCTTATGCTGACAAGAACAGGTCTGTAAAACGCCAGTGTGAAGCTTTAAACCAAATTTATTTATAAAAAACCCAAACACAAAACCAAAAAATAATTGCACTCTCCAACTAAAATCAACACTACCTTGATGCAAGAACAAATGAAGAACAAAGTTGATGGGACCAGCCCAGCCCTGACAATATAAAATGGGGGAAACTAATTTGTTCTGACTATGCCAGCCACGTCTGCACGCAGTGCGGCGCAGCTTCTGCTCCAGGAATTGCTGCAGAGTCCCAGCCCTGGTGCAAGGGCACCCAAGAGAAAAGATCTCCTTGTCCTACCCTTGGCACACCCTGCAAAACTGACACCCCAAAGGAGAGTTATGGGTGACTTTTTACAGACACCCATGCTTTGCTCCAAATTGGGTTGAAGATGGAGGAGGAAAAGCAGCAACGGCAACCTACATCCCAACCCAAAGCCAGCTGACTGGGAGCTTCTGGATCCGGCCTTATGTACAGTACTTTATTTGAAAATTACAGACACACACAACAGACACAACTACTGAGCAGCACAGAGGGAGAGAAAGAGCGACACAAGCACTGGGCAGCATCAGCAGAGGCCATCAAACAGTTCAGGAGTGCAGACACATTCCCCATGCATCATCACAGTGCTGGTCCCTGCTTCCAGCAAGCAAAGCAAATGAAAACAAAATAACTTAGACAAACATATGCTCTCAGACGATCATACTGGTACTGTTGGCAGCTATCAAACACTGCACTAATACACAGCGCTTCACTAGGTGGCTAAATAGCATCTGAAGCTGGCAGAGAAGGAGCTGCTGGTGATGGAAAACCACCAGCAAATAGCAGCAAAGCTCCAGCTGGTTTTAAAGAGCTGCAAGGTTTGCAGCACAGTGGATCATGGCAGGGCAGCACCAAGGCTAAGCAGTCCTGTGCACCCTTTGGAGGTGTAGGAATGGAGTGCACAGAGCTTGCTTTTGCTGAGAACGGTCCATGCTGAGCACCCACAGAGGTCTTCTGTCAGTGTCACTCTACTGATGCTCGTGGGCTTCTTGCCAGTTTAGACAAGAGCATGTGAAAGAATTAAGTTGGCTCCTCAAACCCAGATTCCTAACTGGTAAAGTATTAGAGGTTTTCCAAAATCATGTGTTCGATACTATTTCAGTACAGCTGCAGAATTCAGTTTTTCTGTTTGAATGCAAAGGTCTCTGGTAATATTAAGGCTTTTTGACGAACTTAAGAACAGCAGGACAAAAATTAAGCAGAAAACTGAGGTACACCTCCTCTCCAGAGTAATGAACTAGAGCCACAAGAGATGTACTTCCCAGAGCTCAGACAGTCAAGTGTTCTGGCTTTCACATTTCTCTTGCACCTTATAAAATAGTCCAGTTTTTAAAAGGTAGTAGATTTTGCTGCTACCTGTAAAGTCACATTATTTCTGACATATGGAAGTTCTCCTTCCATTCAAATCCATTCAGAATTTAAGACAACACCTCTTTTGAAGAGCAAAATTTCTGCCCAACTTTATTTAGGACCTGAGAGATCCACCTTTGCAAGCCAAGAAATATGAAATCAATATCCAAAACATCTGTGAAATTCTGCAGATGAGAATTAACCCAGATAAAAGGGAGACTTTCTCTTCTTAGGTTAACAATAAGGACAGAAAAGAAAGGACCTGTAAAAATATTCCCATAGCTCTTGTAATAAATACAAGTAACAATACAGTATCCAACCTTGGGACTACACCAGCTGAATTATTTTCCCTTCTGAAGTTACCACCAGTTCTGAAGCACTGCAGAGGACGTAACCAGCAGAGACAAACCAGAAGACAGAATCATGCATGGATGACATACAGAGTGTTTCAAGCATAGCTCAGAATTCCTGTATTGATAAGGATGTTAATGCACATTCTATTCATAATCCTGGCAACATGCTGCATAATCCTGATACTTTCACTAACAGGTGATGCTTTTTCATGGAAAGCAGCCATTCCCAACCCAAGCCACCCCAGCTGTCAGTCTCTACCTACCCAAGGGTCCTGTTTTCATCCAGTTGCCCCCTCCCCTGCATTTCCCCTTCCCTAAGAGTGCATGAATAGAGAATTGCAAACATTTCACACTGCACGTTCCACTCCAAGTCCTGGATGAGGGGCCTGTTTATTCTATGAATATTGCACTTATCCACTCATTGGATTTGCTTTTTCTCAATAACGCAGAATATTTGGGAAAAAATAGAAAAAATAGTAGGATACAACACAGGAAAATATGAGTTATTAACAAGCTAGCTATGAAGACCTAAAATTAAATAGTACTAGTTCTATTCTGTTAATACTAGTAATATGAAAATAATGAATGCTTTCTCAAATTCCCTTGTTTTTCATATAAGATAAAAGCAGTAACTTTCTTTTTAACTGAGGAAAGCAATGAATATATATTACAATAAAATATGATTCATTAAGATCTGAGAGTGATGAAAACTATTATATAATGCCTTCGTCAAACTTTATAGCATCATAATGGAAGGAGTCTTTGGAGTTCACATCCACAAGGGACAAATGCGTTTTTTAGCTATACCCATGCAGATGTGAATTTCCATTTTGAAGAGTCTAGTTGCAAGACAATTCCAATCTTTCCTTATAGTGTATTTGCTGTTATTGAATAAATCCGTTTAAAAACTTCCTGTTGACACATCAGTTAAGTACCCCAACACGTGCCCATCATCTCTTTGACCTTGAAAGTTTTGGCTTGCAAAGGACTGGTACATATGACTACGCTCACCCATTGCACAGGGTGACAGCTAAAACTGTGAAGAGGAATTGCCTTCCATGGGGAAGGACTCCTAACAAAATGCATGACTCTTGTTGTTATGAGAAAGTGTTTTGAAAGGGGAGACAAGGGAAACCAGCAAATAAACTTTTCAGGCATTATATAAACCTCAATAACGAACTCAGAAGTGCTCATTATTATTAAAGTTGCAGTATACAGCAAGATGCAATTTTCACATTCTTTAATTTTGTTCTCTGGCATTGGAGTTTGTAATTTCTGCTGGTCCAAATTCAGGAGTTTTTGGAAAATACAAGGAGTGGGTGAGAGCAAGACAGCAAGAGCAGCTGCCTCTCGCCCCAGAGGAGGGCCCCCTTCAGCTGCAAATGGCTTTACTCAAGCCCTGCAGACTCTTCCTCTTAACAATCTGGTTCAGGAATAAACCAGAAAGAGAAATTTAAACAGTACTATTGATTTCTGCATTGAGTGTTCACTGTGGTGTACATTGCATTTAAATATTGCTCTTGATCCAGTGTCAGTTCTGACAAATTTAGTAAATGAAAGGCAACGTTAACATTTTTAGAAAAGAGCTAAAACAATTCTAGCACTACACTGTCCTCTGAGTATTCTGCCAGGTTTTCCTGCCCTGCAGTCAGCTTTTCTGATGTAGCTTAAGGCCTTTCCTTCTGTTTCACAGCTAATAGTGAAGGGCTTGCTATTTTGGGTATTAGTAGAACTGACCAAAATGATGGAAAAAACAATTATTTTCCTGCTATCTCTCAGTTGAAAGAATCAAAAAAAGAGAGAGCATGTCAGTGAGAGATGCTATGACAATGGCAAGACAAGAGTGGGAAAAACTGCTTTGGGAGTATTTGTTTTAATTTGCCCTTTTAAACACAAGCAGCCAAAACAACTACCAAGTGAAGGGAAGCCCAAATGGAAGCTTTTCCACCAGGGTGGAAGCCAAGTGATGGCCAGCAGTAATTTCTGGCACCAAGTAGGCCATCTGCACCCCATCCTTTTTGCTGGTACAGGTGAGGGTAGAGTGAGGCCACAAATGTGGCTCTGCAGCCCATCTACAGGGTCTGGCCTCTTCTCAGGAGGACACGAAGCCTTTGAGATGGGATGAAGCAGCAATGAGCCCGGGAGATGCTGTGTGAGTGAGAAAACCCTGCCAGTACTGCTCACACTATGTCACCCTGCCCTGCCTGGAGCACTGCAAACCACCTCCCTGCAGCAGCCAGAGCTGGAGAAGCAAGCCAGCAAGATGCAACAGGAGTTGTGGGATGGACAAACATCTCTTACAGAGCTAACTCAGGAAGATCCTGAAGCCTCCTAGCCTGAGCCTCATGGAGAACTTGCACCCACCAGAGCCAGCCCTGCGCAAGGCACACGGCAGCCAGGCACTGGAACCGTCTGCCAAAAACACCTGCGCCACCCCACACCCTTCCTGGACTCCTGCACTTCAGAGGTGCCCTGGGCTTGGCTTTGCTGGATGCAAATGTATTTCCAGTAGTCTGGGTTCTTCTGTCTTCTTGCTGCTCCTCCCTCCTTGGACAGGGGCTCATGTCAGGCCATACCTACTCAGAGAATTCAGTGGCTCAATGCAGAAGATCTGGGAGCTGTGCTTTACATCCCCCCAAAGAGATGACCTAGTGGGAATGTCTTTAAACAAAACTTTAGAATATTTTAAATAATAAGTTAATTCTTAATAAATATGTGCTTCAAGAAAATGATAATTATATACTGCACCTTTAAATAATGCACTTAGTTCTCTGCATTGGCTTCCATTTTGGTTTCTTTGATTGTTAAAGTGCATTAATTCAAAATAATGAACCACTTCCGCATCATTATTGTTAAAATAAATCATAACATTAATAGGAATCACTAAGTCACTACTATTAGTACTGCAATCTAGCAGATAATTCTATGTATTGCTCTATTTAATACTGTCCAGCAGAAGAATATAATACTTCTATTATAATCTCACAACAGCTCCAGCAGTCTTTTGTGGCTGCTACCATACTAGTACAATTAAAAATGGGGAGAAATATGAGACAGGGATACAATGTCTCAGCTACACATCCAGTGAGATGAAGCTAACTGGACATATTCTTCCACCTCATACGGTGAGACATTAAGGTACAAAGAGGACCCCGCACTGTGATATGAGCTGTTGTGCAGTTACACCTCCTTCTCCTGCCACCACAATTTAAAGGGATCCCAAACAGCCTCCCCTCCCCACCTGCACGCAGAGAGCTGCTCCAACCACAGCACTGTTTGCAGCCTGTCGTTGTGGCACCTGGATGTTGTTTCAGCTACTGAAAGGACATCAGCCACATTAGCTGTAGGCAACTCTCTCAGTGTTATCACATCAGCCACATTAGCTGTAGGCAAATCTCTCAGTGTTATCATGGAAATTAATAAAACCCCCAAACCACACACACATACACACAAATTAATAAAAAAAGGAAAAGGAAAAAAAGGAAAAAGACAAGAACAACATATAAATTTCCATTTCCTATTTTTTTTTTTTTGGCAGTGAAACATCCCCAGTAACATATGGTATTATTGTGCTGTTTTATTCAGCCCCAGGATCCCAGCTATTTTGAAGCCTTTATAACCTTTAACTTCCAAGCCGAATAGTATGAAACTGGTGGAAAAAAGGACATGCAATGCTTTGTGTAAACCAGTAGTGAAATGGTCTGCCCACCCCCCACCCCCCAGAAGAGATTCACAATGCTGTCTATTATTTAAAGGAATTAGATATTGATCTTGAGTGATTAACAAGACCATTTTAGGAAAACCCCCAAGCATGATTTCCTTAAGCACAGTAGGGATTTAGCAAATTATGTTTACAGTACAAGGCTACCTCACAAATAACTCCATATTCCTAGCCTTTTCCAATGGATAGCTTCCATTTCCCACATCACCCACACCATGTGGCCACATTTCAAAACATGAGTTTAGAAAGGCAAACAGAACTGGAACTAGAAGAGGCAGCTTCCTGGTTAGATGCATTGTAGACCAAATTGCTTTGATATTAAATCCCTGAGCCTGAGAAGCCCAGGCCCACTTTCCAGTACAAATGTACTCTTTGGATTCAAGTGGGAACAGAACACATATTTGGCTCCTACTTCAGTTTTAAGTATTTTCTGGTAAAACCAGACACGCACACACAAAGAAAATACAGTAAACCCAGAATGCACAGAAAAGACAAAAACAAAACACCAAAGCAATTCCCCAAAAATATACAAATTATGTGCAGACCGAGTTTGATGGCTTTTTTTTCCCCACTCATTGTAAACACTGATGTTGCAGAAGGTTACAAATATTTCTCACTAATATCTTGGTGGGTCCTGCCAGCAGTCAGCACCCCTGGATTTGGACCAGAGGGCAAAACAAGAATTAACACATCTGACAGCTTTGTCTTTAGGGTCTTAAGGGACTCTGTTGACTTTTATAACTTCTGAGAAACCCAACTTTGAGAAGAGAATCAACCAGTATCACATGGCAGGAGTCAGGCACAGAAACCAACATGAAGCCTACACAGCAACAGACGTGCTTAAGCAAGGGGTTTGAAGGTTTGTTTTTACAAGCACCAGTAGGCATCACTGCCCTTGAACACCTGAAATCCCAATTCAAAGAACAAGACAGAATGAAAGGAAACAGAAAGCCCCCAGCCCACACCACCTGATGGCCTTTTCTGGTCAGTTAGCCGTGACAACACTGAAGACAGACACTGAAACTCTCCATGATGAAAAGGCTCCAACTCTGGACCTACCAACTGTTTAGTTAAAAAAAAAAAAAAAAAAAAAAAAATCTCCAAAGGATTAGAGTCCCTCTGTGTTTCAGAAACTTTCATTTGCTTCTCACTGTAAGTTGCGGAAAAGCATTCAAAATTCTTGGGTGTTCCACGTACAGACAAAAATGAGGAGAAAGGGAGCCAAGATTGTAGAACAGTTTGGCACAGAACTCCCCAGGTAGATGCATGTGTATTTCTCTCACAAAAGGCACACATTTGGTTTCCTATCGATAATGGGAAGGATGGGATGTCATACCCTGTTACACATACAAGATTATTAACAACTTCACAAAAAGGCATTTGACTATGCTGCATCTTCCTTGCAGTTGCTTACAACATGTAAACCCCACAAACCTCTCCAGAACACGGCAGATTTGTTCTCATGTGGACTTCTTTGTACAAACTGGAGCACAGGGAAACGTCTTTTTGTGTAGCAATTGTTTTTTCCACATGTACACAGCAGGAACAGTATAAATTAGGGAGGTTAAAGATATTGCAATATTAGTTCTTTTTCTCCAAATAATTTGAGGGCACCCAGCCTTTGAATGGCTTCACACCATTCATGATCTGGCAGTACCACCAGCCGTTTGGGTTCCTTTCGAGGACCTCCATGCAGACACCTTCCTGAAACCCTGCAGTCTCCTCATCCCCTTCATAGTCTGCAATGGAAACATAGATGTCCTTGAGATTGTTGTGGATGAACTGGGATTTCTCAATGGGCTTTGGCCTGACTGTGGACACAGGGATCCCATTCCTCTGTGTGGGGAGGTTGGAGGTGGTCTCAGAGCTCTCCGTGCCCAGCCGCTCCGGCTGTTTTCCCTTTGTGTCACCAGGCTGTGCCCACGCGTTGCTGAAGGAGGAATTCCGACGGACGGTCCTAAGTTGATCTGTAGTTGTTAAAGACTCATTTCTGCGCAAGGAGCACGACAGGTTGTTATCCTTTGGTGGTGGAGACACAAACACTGACTGTGGACGGACAGCAAGCTGCCTCACACCATTCCTCATTTTAATTGGCCCTGATGCTTTTGAGAAGCCGCCAGGAGGTTTGTTTGGGATGGGTGGTGTTGCACGTTTGCTCTGGTTGATGGTGTTCAAAGCCTGAACCCTCTTTTCTATCTTCTCTAAACTGTTCGACTTGTTTTCATTTTTCCTGTTCCTGGCAAAAGAGGAATCAGTCTCTGCTGATGTAGTTTCTCGCTGGTTATCAGGGAGAGCCAAATAATGGGAAGGAGCCCAGCCTTCCATGTCTCCATACTTCAGGTACCACCATCCACTGGCCTGCTTTTCCAGCACTTCCACTTCTACTCCTGCTGGGAAGCAAATTTCAGAATCCTGTACCTTTTGGTATGAGTCAGTGGTCACATAGAAACATCTGGAGTCATTTTCTTGCTCAGTTTTGGCTGTATGGCTGGAGCAGAAGATGCCACGGGAAGGAGCTGTGATGAGATCAGCTGAGCTTCTCCGAACAGGGTCATCCTGGCTCTCAGAAGCTGTGCGGGGGGGGCTCGCAGACTCTTCACTTCTTGAACCTTTGAGTCCACCTCTGAGCTGCCCAGTTGGCCTCAACTGACGCCTTAAAGTGCTAATATCCATCTTTTCCTGGCTCTGAGAGTCTGCCTTGCTCAGGAAGGGTTTGGGCCTAACGATTGGCTTTGCTTTGATGGAAGGACTCTGCCCAGGATCTTTCTTCACGCTGGTTCTTGGCACACTCCGTAAGCCAACATCTGAAGCTGATCTTGGTTTTGTTTCCTCACTCCTGGAATAGTGACATTTTCCAAGATCAGGCTGAATGTTTTTGTCTGTCTTGAGCTTCACGAGTGATGATTTAGGAGAGCTGGAACATGGAGAATTTCTTTGGATTAAGGAGAGAGAGGAGCTTTTCTGAGAATCAGAATCCCCACTAGACTCCTTATTGGACAAAGCATCTTCCACATAACGCCTGAACCCCTCGTTCTCATAGATGGTTTCTTCTTCATGACCAACTTCTTCTGAAGACTCTCCTACTTTGAACTTAGTTTTCTGAAGCGATGACACAGGTGAGGGCTTCAGGGGCTGAAACAGTCGTTTTTCAGGAGTGCTGTCTTCATGGTGACTTTCACTCACTTCACACTCTGAGTCAAAGCCAAAAGCAGGCACATCATACTCAGGTTCTTCATATTTCAGCTTGTGGGGAGAGTCCTGGGTATCTCCTGAAGAAACCGCTCCAGGAGTTGTTCCTTCTTCAGAGTCTTTTGGTTTACTGGGAGGGGCTGGGGGAGGAACCTTTGGGCGGGTTAAAGTACTGGTTCTTCTGTTCAAATTCGGTTTCTTTCTCTTGTCAATGTAAGATGCTGGAGCCCATCCTTCCTTCTCTCCAATCTGCACATACCACCAGCCACCAGAATTCTTTTCGATAACCTAAGAGATAACAAGGAACATGCTACTTAGACAAAAATCTCAACTCACTGCTTCTCACTCCCCTGTTTTCAATCCACTCCCATGCAACAGATGTATATAACAATTTTTCCAGATACACCGTTAAGGCTCACCTCAGCTTTTTGTCCTCCACGAAAGCTTATGCCATCAGAGATGCATGACTGGAATTCAGCAATGGTGTAATATTCCACTTCCACAGAGGGTGGCTCTGGTGGCTTGGGTAACTGAAAACCCTATGGCAAATAGGATGCTTTGTTCATTTAAACCAAAGAAACAGTCAGCTAAACAGCAGCATGGAAAAAAACCCTGCTTTTATTCACTACGACTCTTCCTTCTTCCTGCGCTACTTCCTATTGGTAACTGCCCAGCTCTCCACAGCAGGAGCTGATGTATTGATATGGGCTAAAAAAGAAAAGCCTTTCAACATACGCACTGTTCATACCACCTTCATCAACTATTAAAACTGTAATAATCTTTACCTGAATAATAAAATGTTTGACTTGTGTGTGATAAAAGTGTAGCTGTCACTGCAGTCACACCAAGAGCAGCCCATTTACACTGAGATTCTGTCCAGAAAGAGCCAGCTCTGGATGACATGCCACAGCTGCAGAAAATTGCATTGCAGCAGACCCCTAACAGATTCTGCCTATCATTAAATACAATATCTTACAATGTAATCCCAATGAATTATTGCTCTTAATCTGCTGCTGGACTTTTTAAACAAACTCAATTAATCAGTGATATGAGCTAATGGGCATCTCTTGTAACAAGAAACAAGGATAGTATCATAGATCCCCTAGCTTTGCCCAGCTGAAGTGCTAGAAGGAAAAGACTTTACTGTTTGATCAAAACAATTCTGGTTCCTCCCCATAACGTGCCCAGAACCTCTACTCAATCCCAACACAACCTTCATAAAGGCTCTGTGAGAAGTGGGACACTGCTATTTACAGCTAGTCTGGCAGTATATCACTCCTCTAAAATCTAAGTGCCTTTACATTAAGATGCCACATTTTAGAATTTGCTACAATTATTTTTAAGGTGATAACTGGAAAAATGGTCCTTTCAGGAATTTTGATATTGAAAGCTTTTCAGATTAGCACAGTGCCCATCTGCAGGCAGCTAGATGACGGTGAAGCTGCACAGCTTCTATACTTCACTACTTAGGGTCCTATGAAAGAACCACAGGTCAGTCAAACACAGGACAGGCAAAGACACAAAATGATCCTGAGCCATCAATGGGAGAAGGGCAAATCACATACTGTTCTTTATTCTCCCACTCCTCCATTTCTAAGATACCCTTTCTGTAACTAACAGTTGATGTTTCATCACACACAGCATGTGGCATTTCACAGAGAATGCATCTGTGCACCTTAGGAACCGTGTCTAACAATGTTGTAATCGGATGTTTCTGCAATATAAATGCTGAAATACAGCAGAAGCACAGCATAATAAAATGCCTTCAGATAATACGATGGTTTGGATTAAATGAAGATAATTGGAAACAGCAGATATGCTCAGGGTTTCACATATAATATCACTGTTATTTTTAGCATGGGATTAAGTGTCATGGTCTTGCCAAAACAAAGTAATTGAAAATAATGCAAAGAAAAATAGGAAGAAAATGCTAATATGCTACTCATATAGTTTGTTAAGAAGCATCTTAGCCATTAGCATGACTTTTATATCAATACACTACTGACTAATTCTTATTGAAGAGGACAGTTCTAATCTCAAATTGGTACAAAATTCCAGGATTCTAACTTTGGGGATAAGAAATCATAGGGGGTCTAGTTCCTATAGCATACATCCTTCCATAGGATATTGAGCCACTTCAAACAGGCACAAGAGTGAAGCGTAGCCACCTCAGAGGTGGTAGCAATGGAAGGAGGGGACACATCCCCAGTTGCTTAAGACAAGAGAAGGTCAGAAATTTCTGGGCTGAGAGGAAATTTTAACCTTCTGAGTCAGCCAAACAAGTTTTAATGTCCATACACAAAGCACAGCAGCTTCATTGTATTCTCACTTCAGACCTGATTAGCTGGGGCAACATTTTGAATAACAGAAATCCTGATTTATCATTATTATAGGATGCCCTGAGACCTGCTCAATACTTAAACAATGAAATGAACGGGCATGTAAAGAAAGGATCCCTCCCACCTCGTACAGGTGCACAGAGTCTCACAAAGCACCCAGACACCTACCCACTGCTAAGATAAACCATAAACCAATACACACCAGACTGGACTCTCTTCGTGGGGGTGGCCTTGTTCTTAGATTTGGAGAACCTGAGCAGGGAAGGGAACAGGGAGAGTTTATTTAACTTTGCAAGTACTGCTAAGCACATCTTTCAGCAGCTCTCTGCTGTTACACAGTTTGAGCACAGAAGTCAGTATTTGCAATATTTAGGGCATGTCTATGAAACAAGATGGAAAACTATGAGGGTATATTAGAAATACCAAGGTATCTAAGCTATTCATCTCTGCTAAGCAAACAAATTTGAGAGGAAATCACTGCCAGAAGGTAGTGGATTGTATTTTCTGCTGGAACTGACCAGCTCTATTGGAGACTGGACATAAAAGGACTGGCCTAATACCTATTTTCCCCTCAGCAGTAAAAATAATTCACTAAACACTCACACTGTCCTCTCTCCTAGTATTTTGCCATTCCTTGCACAGAATAGTGTCAACATCTGCATTTTGCAGATGAAGTAGTAAAAACATTGTAGCAACTTGCCGCCAGGAAAGCAGCAGAACAAATTCAAGAGAAGACACAGGTGGTCTCCTCAACTTGAACATGCTATTGCATCATCTTCATTCCTGGGGTAGAAGGGCACATTTTAGAGCATTCAAAAGGAAAAAAAAAGTATTCTTTGGAAAAATTAACAAAGTAAACACATGCAGGCTAAGATAAAGAACCACCAATCAGCCCTTGTATAAAGTGAAGTTAAATTTTACCACTAGTAGTGAAGGACCACCTTCTGGAGTCCCTCTTGATACATCTACATGCAATGCAAAAGTCTGTTTGTGTGGGACAGGCAACACCAGCACTCAAAGGCAGAGAACAAGCATTCATTGCAAGCCCAAGAAAATCCAGACTACTTTACTGCCTTACTTATTTGAGCTCTTTGTGGTGCTATCCTTGCTATAGCTGGGGAGCCCTGGGCCAGTTTGGAAGCCTGCTTGTCTGGAGTCGTCATGGCATTGCCATTAGAGTCATTGCACAGGATGGGCAAACTGATTTCCTTCTTGGTGATATGAGTTTCTGCAGACTCATTTTCTACTTGAGCTTCCTTATCAGTAGATGATTTCTTGTTCAGCAGGTTACTGATCTCCATGATGTTTCCTATGATTTCCACTGGCCCAGTTAAGTTCTTTTTCCTAGATGGAAGATCATCTTTAGCCTTCTTCAGGTATGAAGCTGGAGCCCAGCCTTCTTTGCCCAGATACCTGGAGAGGCAAAAGGAAACACCATCACATCAAACACAGCCTTCTCATGCATTCCAGGAAGAACAGCTAAAGCAAAAGTGATGGATAAAAACATCAAACAAAGTCTGCAGTTCTCAAACAAGATTTTGTAGTCTTTATTCATTTATTATCTACTGATTAGACATATCAAAGTCAGTTGAGCCAGCAGTGAGCTGTGTAGCTGAAAGCCACTAATAATCCTAAGGAAGGAATCTCTCTGGACAAGAAATAGTTACACACCAGGTAAAGAGCTTCACCAATTTGTTTTATGCCTCCCCTAGACAGCACTATGCAAACTCATTATTTAAAAGCCAACTAGTAAGTAAAATATTTCAATAGTTTTTAAACTTCCTAGCTTCCAGCTCAAATTGAAAATGGTTTAAAATAAGGGTGTACAGCACGTACTACAGAGAACTATGCCTGCAGTTTAAGATCCTTGTGCAAGCCTCCCTCTCTGAAACTATAAAGAACATTAGCCCTCCTTCCATAATTCCCAGCTCTGCATGAGCAGCTTTTTGTCATGGAGTATATGGGACCCTTAAAATACTGCAGCTTCTCCCAGCACCACAAGATCAAGAAATAATTTGCCTGAGGAAAAATGGCTTTGATAGAGACTTGTTTTCCTGAACAAGCTAGAAGCAATTTGAAGAAATAAACTGGGAAATGTGAACAGACACCTGAATCCAGTATGTGTTCCTGAAACACCATCCTGAGTTGATCATGCTACACTTCAAACTGAGGTAATTCTTCTACAGCTGGGCTTTACGAAAGATGTTTTTTTTCTAACTCCTGCCATTCCTAACACCTCAGCAGGGATTTCAGATTACAATCAGACTCCAGGGAGAACCATGTGGAGGAACTCTGCTTTCCCTAATGAAACCCTAACTTGCTACAGTAAGACTCACTGAAAACCTTCTCTCTAATCTCTCAAGATATCCAAAGCAGGCACTTGAACTCTAAGTGAGAAAGCAGGCATCATTAAAATCCTGGCGCTCAGGAAATCTGCAGGAAATACAAAGGTTAAAACAGTAGAACTCTAGGGTTCTTTATTGAAAAGGGAGCCTCATTAGACAACAGAGGAAGGAGCTGGGGCATGTGGGATGTGAGCAAATAATTTTCTGGCAGGTGAGCATCTTTGCCATGACAACACTTGGATTCTGAGGTTTCCAGTGAGATCTCTGCATCAAATCTCATCCTGGTCTCCCTCACCACATCCACACACTTGAGAGTGGCTCTCGGAACTTTACAGGGAGAACAGGAAAATGCAGTGTAGATTTGATTCTCTAGACTTCTTTATTACTCTTCCTGTATAAAAGCAAATGCAATTGTTGCACTTCTAGCAATGACTACAAGAACCTTCCTGTCCAAAATCCTGCCTTTTCCTTCTCACCCACCTAAACTAGACAAGATGGTAGAGATTCTGCTTCTCCCTACATACTTGCCTCCTGTCCCACATTAAGGTGGAAAAGATTTAGAATCTCTCCTGGTCAGGGAGTTTAGTGACAAGTTTTTCCAATAATTCTGATGTCAAAGGAAAGCATCCCAAGAGCTCTGAGCTTTGTGTAATGCATGGAAACTAACAAAAAGTTGCAAGCAACCTGGCACTAGCTTGATTTGACTTCAAAAAGATACACAGCATCCATTGTGTGTTACTATGTCAAGAAGCAATTTGGATCTATTAAATACTGTCCTTTTTGAGGCTTTTCTGCTATGCCTTAAACCAAGCAAAGGAAGGAGAAGGAAAAATTACAATACATGCTACAAATTGAATCAGGCATAACCCAGTGTCATTTTCCAGTCCTGAAGACTTTTGGTTTAATTCCCTTTTGCAGCTGACAACCCTTTTGCAGATCTGCTGACCAATGCTCTCTGCTGCTTTTGCATCAAGTACGTTTTTTTAAAGGACATTTGTGAGTTTATACAATGTGGAGGTGTAGAGGTCTCTGTCTGTGAGAAAGCCACAGTGGTCAATGCACTGAGCACTCCAGTTCCAAAGGTTACTTTAAACAGAGCTTGATTGTGCAAAATCAGCAAGAAAAAACATTTTACATCCATCTTAGTTTGTGGGAGACTTCACATGTTTAAGATCAGAAGGGCAGCCACAGGCAGGTTCTGTACTGGCCTGTTAGTTCTCCTGCCAGTTGTATATATTTGGATCAGCCTGTGTAACCCCACTGCTACAAACACCTCTGATCTCACATAGCTTCTCCCAATGAATAACAGCAACAACAGATGGACAGTAAATAACTCTGGGCAACACACCTTTAGTAAGAGGCTGTTGTAGGCTACTTCTTACTGTGTTAGCCAATTCAACCTGAAGTTAATGCTGGGCAGTAGTTGCCAGAAACTACCAGTTTATTTCTGCAATATCACAAATAAAAACTACTTATGCAATTGAGATATGCTTACATTTTTACCTTAGTCCTTGAATTTGTTAATCTTTAAGCCCTATGAAGAATAACCCTAGAAGATTCCTTGATCCTCCGTATTTTATAGGTGAAGGAACTAAAACAACTGTTAATCAATTTCAGCAAAGTCCTGAACCAGTAAAAATTTTCATTTCACATCTTAAGAGTTGAATCACAAGTATCCTTCCTTCCTTCCTTTATATGCAGAACCTAATGGAGACATTTCAAACCCCATCCTAGATTCCTCCTCATTTCGGTGCTGCTAGCACCTCCCAGCTGCACTTCATTCTCATGGGCTGAGGCTCAGAGCAACCACAAAATGAAGGAGATGAAGTCAAATAACAAAAGCTTTACTTAGCACATAGGTACCAACTGCAGTCAGTCCACGTGGGCACCACAAGATTGTATCTACTGCTGTCACCTGGAGGCAAAGTATGATCTAAATGATGGATGCTAATGCCAGCCATGGGCACACTGGGAAGCAAAGATCTACTGAACTCAATACAACAGTAAGCTGGATCCAGGACAGAGCCTTTCTTTCATTTCTCCCTAGTCCTGATTTTTTTTTTTTTTAAGTCATAATGCATGTGGGCCAAAATAAAGGCAGACACCACTATTGCCTCTAGCTTGCGCAGCATTGCATTGGGAGGGTCTCAGAATTAGGTGCAGTGATTTGGTTCCTTCATGCTTCCAAAACCCTCCTGTTTATATTACATGAAGGAAAAAACGGATTAAAACCATAGGAATGTTTAAAAAAGTTAGAAGTGCCTCTGTAAGTCTGAGAGTCACATCTGCTTTCCAGCTCCAGAGCATTGGAATTACTCCAGAGGGAAGCAAACTAGGGAAAAAAAAGAAAAAAAAAAGAAAAAAAAAGAAAATAAAAAGAAGGACAGGAAATGAGGATCAGCACATGGCCAAGAATTTGTAGAAATTACATATTTAAGGTGGAACAAGCTAATGTCTTTAAGGTGGATTCAATTTACAAACTACTGGATTTGTTTTTCTCTCTACACATTGAAGTGTGTTCAGTCTGTTATCCTGCCCAGGGTTCAATTGCATTCTCCTTCTGCTCCCTCTCCCCTCACACTCACAATAGGAGAAGGAGTTGCTCCTTTGAAGGCAGTCAACACTTAGAGAAGCAAATTTCTGCAGGAAGGGAATTCTTTTCTGAGGGGTATCTAACAGTATTCAGGGCAGTTTACATGTAACAAGCAGCACAACAAGCTGGAGATCAGCTACCCAGGCTGCAAAGGACCAGATTGTAGGGATGGATCACATAATCAACATTTCTGGTAGTGTTACCCATGGAAAAAAAAACAAACCTATTTCTAGGAGTTTAATCCTCCAGCAAGAAAGTAGCACAGTGCTCCAAATAAGCAGAGATGAGCACATCTGGCACCCAATATACTTATCACACATATGGGCAGCACATAACATCTTCCCACAAGAGGGGTTCCTCAAATCAAAATGCCTCTTCCAAAAAAGCCAAGCACATGCTGCAATCCCCAAATATCACAGGGTGGCTGGGGCTTGCACTGTCCTTCCATCAGATTGCCAGGGTGAAGATGCCATGGAAACCACTGCAGCAAGTGTCATCATGCTCCAGAAGGCACTCCTGATGTATACAAAAATGAGTTGACTCGAAGGAGTGTGTGAGAAAAAGGGGGAAAAATTCAACTAATTGTAGGAGTGTTAATATGGCAAAGGGAAACCTACAGAAGCAATCAGGCTGCACTGCAGAAAGAGAATAAAAAAATAAACTAGAGGTGTCTTGCAATGGTTCTCCCCTCAGAAAAACCTATGTGCTCAATTCCCCTATCTTTGGAAACTTTGGATTCCACTTCTCTAGATGATTAACAGAGAAAAAAATGTGACCTGACCAAACCCAGGCTTTTTTGAGTTCCTCCTGTCTAGTGTGCCTTCCTGGCTCCACTGCTATCTTTATTAGCTTATTTGCTCCATGGGATTATTAGAAAACCGATATTTTTTTTCTTCTAAGTAAGGGAAATCAAGAAAAACAAAAACATTGCTTCAGTCAGCATTTTCACAGTCCTCATTCACAGCCAGTAAATCAAGGAGCATTCAAGCAAAAGTAAGCTATAACTTGGGGAGGGAAAGAGGGGAAAAAAATCACTTTAATTACATGTTGAATGGAAAAAGATGACAATATGAGATGTTCTGCACTGCAGAGAGATAAACCTCCTTGTTAAGCTACCTGTTGTATCACATCTTGTTTGAAGAGAAATGGGTTGTCACAGCACTGACAGGTTCATATGCAGATACAAGACAAGGGGCAGAACCACAAAAGTGCATTAAAACCTAAAAGCTGTGTGAACCTAGATGAAGAAAGCTCTCCTCAAGTGCTTATCCTGACACCCTACATCACTGAGACAATATCTAAACTAAAGTCTCCCCATGAGCATTTACAAAGGAGATTCTTTAGTCAAAACTCTCTGCTAGGACTGCTGTTCCAAATACATAACAAAATATGATACATAATAAGAACTTCACCTGCCCTTGAAATGCAGTCCCCCTACATTAGGAATATCTAACGTGGACAGACAAAAATCAAAGCAAATCAGCTGAAACCATTGGTAAACTTGCAAAAGGGCTATAGCCAGCAATCTGTCTCATATCCCTGAAAGTAGCACTACCTGCCCCAAACAGATCACAAACAGCCTTTCAGTATTGCTATAAATAGATTTAAATAGGTTGCAGAGTAACTCTTATGCTGGAAAGACATTAAAATTACATAAAACAGAAAGCCTTGTTAGGTCTCACAGATCTTAACTCAGATATGGGCTTTTAACCTGAAGCAAGAAAAAAAGCCCTCTAAAACTGGAACTTAAGGCATTTCCTCACTGGAATGGTCCAAAACCTTTGCAGACACTGTAGTGTTACTTTAGTCACCATTGTGTCATCTCAGACTTTTCTTTACATTTCTTCAAGAGGCATTATGAACAATTTGGGCTTCCCTGTCCAGCTACAGAATGATTGAACTGCTAACATTCAGTGAATGCTCAGAAAAGCTCATTGTCACAGTTTCTGTAGGTTGCACAGCTTCTTTACCTGATGTACCACCATCCTTCCAGGTTCTTTTGGATGACCTCCACGGTGACCCCTTTCTCGAACCCAATCTCATCCTTCCCCTGGCTGGCGTACGGCTGGATGGTGACATATTTCTCTTCTGGTGAGGGGAGAAAAGGCAACATCAGTTAGGGTCAGGATCAGCCCAGCTGTTTTTCTGCACTGCTTGCTTTTAAACTGTTATGCAGCGATTACGTGAAGCCATAACGAAAGGCGGAGCCCTGCTCAGGGGCCCACTGGTTATTTATGCTGACGACATGACAGATAATCAGCCCCTTGCCACTACCCCGCTGCTGATAATCACAAAATGCTTCCATGCCAATAATGACACAAAGTCCCCAGAGAGCTTCCCCCCCTTTCTTCCCGCCTCCCTCCCCACTCCAAGTTCCTCGAGCGGGTAAGGGAGAGGATTTGAAGCTGGACTGAACTCCCATACTGTAACTTGACAGAATCAATCTGGCTGCCAAATCAGCCGAGCATCACCGCGGGAGCTGCAGCCAGTTGGCTCTTTGCTCATGCACATGGCTGCACGAAGCATTGTGTTACTGAAACCCAAGTGCTGCATCCCCAGAGGGACACATCTCCCCTGCCCAGAGGGGCTGGCCCAGCACACTGCTCTTCTTGAACCTCCCAAGCAGCATAGGTCTACAGCAATGAGCTTGAAATGTTAAAAAACAAACAAACAAACAAACAAACAAACAAACAAACAAAACTGGCAAAAGAACAAAAGAGGTTTTCATATGACAGGAGACGATACAGCATTTGCATCCATGGGTTGTGAAGTGTTTTAAAAACATACTTTTACTAAACCTCACTCCAGAGAAATGCACGTGTGACAGTGGTGAAGGAAGGCCAGAACCAAGACACACAATTCAAAAGCACAGACTGGATTTCAAGTATGGTGCTTGAGCCAAAAGCTTAACATCCTTATTCATCTCCAGCATCTCTCCCCTTCCCAGCTGGGCAGAGGTTTTAAGCAGACTTGCTGAGAGCAAGCCAATAAGCAGAGCAGAGCAGGCACTCGTCAACTTCTTCCACCTACCCAGGAGTCATTTACTGCAGCATTCCCATCACACTCAAGGTCAACCTTTCCCTCTGGAGCTTAAAAAATTACACCAGCCATTGAAAACTGGAACTACCATCCTTCCTCTGCAGCAGCAGACATGGAAAGTGTCACAAAACCCCTCTCCCTCAACCCAAACCATGGTGCACATGATAGCATGAGTTTCTGTAGCTAGATTAAAGGCAGGGAAGACAGGCAATTAAGTTCACCCCAGCCAGCCTTCCTAGCACTTTCTACCAGCAGTCACAACAAGGCAGGGAAAGGACAAATGGAGGGCTGTCAATGCAGAAGAATGGGCAGGAAAAGAAGTGAGTCCAAAGCTCCTCATCACTGCAGAACAAAGGAGCTATGAAAAGGTTGCAGCAGCTTGAAGTGAACACTCTTTAAGGGAGTAAAACAGATTCAAGCAGCTGTTTGGTTTTGTGGCTCAACTGCATTTTGTTGCTGGGTGAAGCATGGAAACTTTAATCGAAAATAAACCAAAGCCCTTACTGAGATAAAGTAAGCCCTTACCTCAGGAAAGGGAAAATAATGTTGACAGAGCATCTAATGGCAGTGAATTTAGCAAAGCTACATCTCTGAAGTCAAGTTCCCTTGACTGGTCACATTTAGATCCTTCTAATTCTGATGGGGCAAAATCTGTCAAAACCTTTGCTGCCAAGAGGAAAAGACTGCTGCTCTCCCCTAGGGGGGCTGCTTTACTGGCTTATCACTGCTAAGAAATTCCAGATAGTTTGTAATTAGCACCATCAGCATATAACACCTTCCCAACAGAAATACTCCACTACAAGATGGGGCCTGAAAAATGAAACCTGTGAAATGAAATCCCAGCTTCTAAGTCACAGGATAAGACAGTTTTCCTAGCTAGGTTTCTGCTCTGGGTGGTAGAATGGGACTAATTTTTCCTCTATTTTCAAGTCTGCTGCACAAGGAGCTCTGTGTCTGGTTTCCACTGCATGCAAAGCATCAAACTGAATTGCAGAAGACCCCTGGGCAGCCGGATCTAGTCCTTGGAAGGGCCAAGGGAAAGTTCAGAGCTGCTCTGTCCAGATACACATTGTTTCAGACACTTCCAGGGATGTTTCTAGGACAGTATTACTGAGCTAAGCATATATTTGCTGAATCTTGGAAGAAGGCTCTCTTTTTTTCTTTCCCCCATACCAAAGCTGCTTTACAACCCAGGCTGTCAGAGGTCACCCTTGCCACTACAACTCCCACAGAAATTGCTGTGTTTATTCTATTTTTCCTCCACACAAACACCAGGCTCTGCTTCAGCTAAAGCCACTGTTCGGCTCCTCTTGCTGGGCAGAGTGGTCTCACTCTTCAGGGATGTGGCTTCCCTTCTTCTGCAGATAACCATGCATAGGGTGCTCAATCCTAGCTTCCAACACAACTCTCCAAACTTCTGTGAGGAATTGAGACAGTGGTCACCCATCGAAACCAACAGCAATGGAGGCTGATCACTCAGGAGAAACAGTAGGGCTCTTCTGAACTGCCACTGTCTCATTCTGTCCATGAGCACCTTCACCAATTACATCTTCTGACCTGTGGCTTTCATCTCAAGACTACTGCTTTTTGAGAGAAAAGCCCTTTAGATGACTCCTCCCTATACAGAAGAAATAAAAAAAATTGAGTGCATGGAAATAGGGAGGGGAGAGAGAGAAAAAGGATCTGCCATGAAGCAAGACAATCAAAAGTGTTAAAAATCAGCTCTAGAAAAGAAGGTCCCATAAAGTTTTTGCTTAGCTGCTCTATTTTTAAGCCTGCAGACAAAATCCAGGAAGCCGCCATTATAATTTCCCCTTGCAAAGTACTTTGACAGCAAAAACTACATTTCCAAGATTACACACATTTGGTTTCTGTCAATGCTGCAGGAGATACCACAAACATACATGAGGTTTGTAACTTAAACAGTATTCTGGAGATATGGGCCCCCTTGTAATCAAAGTGTAAATTCTGTTTTATTTCTCAAAGATTATCTCTAGCCAGTGGACACTTTGTATAAACCAAGATTTGCAGAAGGGAGCAGGGGAGCTCTCAGTGGATGTGCCACTGAAGAGGACTGATAACAGCATTCAACATATCAGATTATTATTCAAAAGTCTTTAAGATAAGATACTTGACACTTCATGACTGATACATAAAGTTACTGTAAAGACTTAACATAGACAAATGAGACAATCAGCAGAGCATCAACAGCAGAATGACACTGCTCTGAGTTACACTGACAAATCGGATATATCATGCTGGTTTCAGTCAACTTCTGTGACAGGCAATAGTATAAAACAGAAGTCAGTGAACCATCCCAGACCTACTATCGAAGTAATATGCCCAGATCTACAGAGAGTACAAAAGCATATAATTTTGGTTCATTAAGTTTTGACTTAAGAATTACCAAGTAAAAAAAAAAAAAGACAAACAAAAGGATAATTTATATTCACCATCTGCAGCTTCTGTTACATCAACCTCAGTGTAGAGGTCAAGTGGGCAGAATAAACTTTACTGCATGCTACAAAGCACATACACCAGCTAAAAGGCTGCATTTAGAAACTATGGGATAGAAGTCCTACCCCCTCTGAGATAAAATTACAAGAAGGCAGCTCTCTTCTGAGTGACATCAGAGATCTATTAATTGCTCAATTAGCCAACTTCACTCACATTTCTTTAGTACTAATTTGCAGGCCAAAGACACCTTCCCCAGCTGAGCTGAAGGAGGTTCCTCTGGATTTTGAGCTGCCCTAGTAAATCCAGACAAGGCATGCATGAAGAAGCAAAGCTTGTTTGGCAAAGAGCTACAATACACATCTGTCACATCATGCATTATCCAACTGCAACCTACTTAGGTTGGAAGGAAAGGATTAGTATGGGTCATTCTCTCTCCTCCCCAGGCACAGACACTATTTCAAATATGCACAACCAGAATTTTTGCACTATTACAACCACACAGTTCATACCTTGCTGCTCTAGCTGTGCTCTGTCCAGCCCTCCCAGACACTGTGGCAACCCAGTGCTCAGTCCCCTACTCATCCCGAGCCTCAATTCTCTATCAATGTATCTTTCTCCTCTTTCCTCCTTCCCAAAAGAAGGCAGGCTTCTATTCTGCTCTTGTTCTACATAAAAATCTCCTGAAGAAATACAGTAGAGAATTGGGACCAAAATATAGGCACAGATCTTGGTGGATCACTGGGAAAACAGCATAGACAGCAGAGAACACTACCTATGTCCCTGGGACAGCCCACAGTACTAGAGAGGATTTTTTCTAGCCATAAGGATTTTCCTCCAGAAAATGTAGCACAGGTACAGTTATCCAGCTGGAAATTGCACACATATACAGGACAAAGCATGTGAGCTGTACAGTGTCCTGCATTACAGCCAGATACACTACATGGTCTATACAAAGGTACACTACAGACCTGGTACCAGGAAGTCACTGGTATTTGAGTGTCAGGGGTCACTTTTTTCCACAAGTCGTTAACATCTAATATCCTTCTGTGGTCACTAGAAGAGGACAAAAGCAGCAAAAAGGAAAAAAAAGGAGAAAAACACTCCACCAATAAAAAGAACACAACCATTTCGTGTTCCTCAAGCAACACCACAGTGTTTTGCCAAGATGAGGCCTTTTCTATATATAAACAGCAATAGCTCTAAAATTAAAAAGCCATTTTAAAACCAGTTTTTGAATGCAGAGCAGAGTCAAGACAACCCATACAAAACCTGATCTAAAACCTGGCTAGGACAGTTTAAGCACGCCCATGTTTCTTGTCCCACCCATTTTAAGATGCAGCCTAATGAAGTGCAAGTTTTCACATAAAAAGAATTTATAATACAGCTATTAAACCATGATGTGATTTACAGCAGAGCAAGATGACCTGCAGCCACCTTGGCAATGCTCATCAAGTAGCAACAGGTCACTTCTGCAGTCACAGTGTAATGAGGACTGAAATATTTCTTCTGCCTTGCCCAGCCTGTTCACTGGCTGTGATAGAACATACTGGCTGCAGAAAATGAGGGATGATACATTTGACTTCTTAAATGTTAGGAGGACTTAATGACAATTATTTTTGGATAACTGCAGACCTTGATAACTGTGCTTTCTGTTTTTTCCTTTTGTGTAGGATTGCAGCTTATACATAGTGAGCAATTTGATACATTCCAAAACATTCCCTTTAAACAACCTATTTCCAAATAAGTTTTCTTTTGTTTCACTGATGTATTTCTGTCAAGTAGTAAAAAGGGAATCTCAGAGGAATTTTTAAGCATAGGTTATGGCATTTTCCATACCAAGTGACCTCTTAGGACACCTCTCCCACAGGAAAAACCTCAGGACAGCTACCATGAAGCTCCATTCCCTCCTGAAGAAATTGCACCTACTTGGCTGACAAAGCAAGACACTGAACCGACAGCCTGTGAGGCTCCTCCAGTCCCATCTGTCAAACCAGAATTCCATATTTTGCATGTGTGACTGTGCACACACACACACTCTACATTGAAGTTACGAGGTGTCTTGAAATGGCAACTTGGTCCCTCCTCTGGCTGTCTGGATTTATACTTAATGTCAGATCAAGGAAAGCAGACCTGTGGTTTTACAGCTCGAGTTGTAACACAGAACTTCAGTAGCTCTTTCCAAATCTTCCTTATTCTATCTTCACAAATCTGTAAGCACTGATTTTTTCAGATTCCTCCTGGTCTCTCACCAAGGTGATAGACTTGCCCCAACGTTTTCAAAGTCCTCCACCATTGCTGCTCCTCACTAGCCCTTCATTGACTCTTGCACAGCCACTACAGCCACCTCCTGCCTGCCTTGCTCCCTTCCCAGTCTTTCAGCACACGCTGCTCCTGCACAAAGTTCTTGGCACAGCAGCCCTCCGGCATTTCAACCATACTCCTACCAAATGCATTCCCAATTCAGTTGTTCCATCTTGAATTTTCAAGCCTATATGGTGTGCCTTGCTTTAATGCCCTACTACACACACTCACACGTTCATGTGGGTTTTGCACTCCTTCAAATTCTGTGATCTTTTCCCACTCAGCCTCATGCCTTTCATATGATGCCTCATCAACCTAAGCAGGCTCCTTCCTTGATGGTGTCAAATAACCTGAAGCTCTCAAATCCTTCCTAAAATAAGCCTTACCTAGCCCGATTTCCTGCCTTACCAAACAAGCTTAGTTTTACTCCGTCTCTAAAAGCTTTTAAAAATACTGAATAAGGATCATTTTACACTGTGAACCCCCCTTTGGTTGCAATAAGATTCATGCCAAACTGCCACTTGCCCACGTTCCTTTGATGCACAGATCTCCTTCTCCTTGTTTAGGCTGTAAACTTTTTGGGACAGGAGCCTTGTCTTTTAACAGCTAAAACACCACACGTGTTTCCAGCCCTGCACAATCAGTCTCATCTTTCCCAGGCAAACAGCCAGTGCTCAGACTTTTCTGCTTCCAAGTTCTGAGTACCCCATTTTGCATTCCTCTCCTTCACCTCTATTTTGTAAGGTTTTCTGCCTCCATTAATAATTGTTGAAGTTATCAGCAGCACTTCAGGAGCCAACCAAATAAGGGAGTCATTTCCTTTGCTCAGCTGGTGCTTGTACATGCCCCCAACTTTCTGTGACCCCATCCTGGTTTGAAATGCCAGTAGGGGTAGGGATAGAGGGGAACTGGGCTAGCCAATTAATGATTTCTCAGCAAAATGCAACAGCCCCAAACCTACATCTTCCAAGCCACAGAAGAATTTTCTTTCAAAATACTTTCCCCTCTGTCAGCAGTCTGTGTTTGCCCTCCCCCCCTCCTCCGCTCCACCCCTCCTTTGTCAGACCTGTTTCTGGAAAAAGTCTCACTGTTCCAGAAAGCAATGCATTAATTCAACATGGACTTTGTTTTACTTGCCTAAATATGCAGAGAGAGAATGACTGTCCACAGTTATCAAATGTGTTCATCTGCAGACAGAAGCTCTTCAGCCTTTGTCCCTCTTCCCCTCCTGCTTTTTTATTGTTTTAAATAACAGAAAACCTTATGCCAACAGATAGAAAAAACAATAATGACATTTCTTCTAAACATCTTTGTATTGTGCGTGCTCTTACTTCAACCAAGCAAGGAGCAAT
Source organism: Cinclus cinclus (assembly GCF_963662255.1). Taxonomy (NCBI): domain Eukaryota; kingdom Metazoa; phylum Chordata; class Aves; order Passeriformes; family Cinclidae; genus Cinclus; species Cinclus cinclus. Next base: position 12,023,144 of record NC_085052.1, on the reverse strand, counting down.
AGCCATTTACTACTTTCCTTGGAGAACAGAGTACCAAAACAACCACAAAAACTGACAAAAAAAACCCCAAATCAAAGAAAAAAAAATAATGAAAAAAACAAACCAAAGCAAAGGAGAGAACAAACTAAGTCTGAAGCTGCTCTGTGCTGGTTTGATTTAGCACAGCAGTGTCACTCACAGCCCTGAGCTGTGATTGACAAACATTTCATCACCATCAAGCACAAGCAGGGAAGAGTGAAAACAGAGTGAAAACAAAGGGAGAAGTCCCATGGAGGGGGCTGCCAAAGAGGGCTGAGCAGCTCTGGTGAGATACAGGAAAGGGAAAGAGTGCACAAGCACATCAGCCAGGCTGGATTACCAGCACTGATCCAGTGCTCTTTCCACAGCTACAAAACTGGCTGCAGAACTACCAGTATGGGCTAGGACATGGGGTTCCAGTATTAAAACTGACTCAGGATGAGGTTCAAGTATCAACACCACTGGGTTGCATTGCTGCCTTCTCCCTGCACACTACCTTTCCCTATCAAACTCCTTCTCTCCTTTAAGACAGGCAAGCAGTGGGAAGTTCTAACTTTAACTCTTTCAATTAACTACTTGTGCTAGGAGCTCCTCCTAAATAATTGGCTCATTTGGCAGAAATTAAGCCCACGTGTCACTATATTGTTGGTATGAATAACTTTAAAGTGCTTTCTTGCATTGTAACAGCTCCAGTTGAAAGCACTGGGCACAAAACCAAAGCAGCAATGACTTAGGTCAGATATCTGGCATAGAAGACAGGTATGTAACCTCCCAATTTTACCAATCCAGCTGTAAAAACACAAATGACTTTTCATTAAATTACCCTGTAAATAATACTAAGTTCTCTTCCAGGGGAAGTTCCCAATAAATGCATGTGTAGAATTGCTATTTAACCCTGTACAAAACAAGAACTCTTCAGCTTGCAGGTCTAACAAGTATCAAGTCTGAGGAAAACTACAAACTTTCAGGCTTCTCATCACAACCCATATTTGTATTACTGGAGTTTCAGAATGTATAGGAAAAAGCTTAGAAAATGTACAGCATTTAACATTAAAAAACCCGCAAGCTTTGCAGCTACATAAGAAACACAAACCAATGTAATCTCTTAGATCTGGGCACACCACAGACCATTTTAAAGAGAAAAGTTCAGCAACAAAAGTCATCTGTTTCTCTTTGTAGAAACAGACTACAGCTGTTCCCTTTGCAGTTTTTTTTTTAATTTTTAAAAAAGAGCACAACCATGATATTCAACAATTTGTCTTTCATGTTTCTTATTCACAGACCTAGTAACACCGCTTCCAAATATCTGGAGGTCAGAGATACCTGGCCTCTTCAAATGGTTTTGGAAAGGGTGGAAATAAATAAGCCATATGCTATTCCCCCCCCCCCCCCCCCCCCCCCAAATAATTCTCTCCCATCAGGCAGCCTAACAGGGAAGCAACTACTCTTCCCTTCTGCACTCAGGCTTAGTGTTTTTATAGTGAAGTTAGAAAATTATGCCCTTCAGAAAATGCTTAATTCCTTTGATTCTGGCCTTAAAGTGATTCTATGACAAGCCTAACTGATAAAAATGCTTATTAGTGGTACTCAAGCATAAATACAAAGGGAGGCATCCTTTACAGCTTGCTTTTAAACTCCAGTGAACTCCTGGAGCTAGCCCTTCCAGCAGCAAGGACTATTTCAAGCAGAATATTGCTGGGTGGGAAGAATTTCAGCCAAAATGTTTAATTGAGTTCGTTTCCAAGGCAGAGGCCAAGTAGGGAAGGGGAAGCTGCTCTGCTTGTCTTGAACAATTCTGGCAACCTCCTGTTTGAACAACTTGAGTTCTTCTGTGCTTTAGAGCAAGGATGTGACGGGTGGCAGGGGGGTGCATATGTACATTTCATACATTCTGTCATTTCACTGAAAACCCACCCAAATTTGGCCTTGCAAGAAGTCTTCTGGGCTGGGATGGGAAGATGGGAGAAAATCTCTCTTGACCTCATATAAACTGTGCTCTGTTAGAGAACAGCAGGCTGGACACCCAGAGAGACTCATACTTTCAGCAATAGCAGTTTGGAAGGCACAGATGTCTGTACAGGCTGCAGCTCTGCAGGATTATGAAGCTACTGTCTCCAACTTGTGCCCATTTATTCAAGTCACTTTCTGTACTTCCAATAAGCCTGCTCTTGTAAGCCCTCCCTCACCTATCATTTCTTATGACATTAAACAGCTTATTTTTAGCCAGCCTGGCTAGCTGTGGCTGAAATAATTGGAGAGACCTTATAGAAGCAGCTCAGTCACTGAGAGTGCCCCAAACCTTGGACAGAATCATAGAGCGCTGAAGTTTGTGCCAAGTCCAAGTGCCAAGATTCAGTTTGAGATAAAGCACATATTCTCCAACACCCTCAAAACCCCAGCCCTGCTTGGGCCTAATAGGGAAGAAACTGTAATGAAGCAAGAAAAAGGCAAGGATGGAAGAGATTAGGACAGCCTGTACTGGGGAGGACTGCCAGGGAGGACACTGGCACTCATCAGAGGGCAGGTTTGGAGAAGATGCACACAGATGGTGGGCATCAGAATGCAAGTGGGATAACCTGGGAATGCAACTTAGGTCCCTGAATCTTACCAGCTGACTGCTAAGGGACTGGTTATGCAGTCTTAATATTTTATTTAGCTTTGTTTGCAATACTGTATGAATATGAAAGAATGCATTTGTTTTCACTAGTAAATAAATTGTTTAGGAAACTGATTCCCATAAATTCTCCCAGTTAAATTGCCAGAAAGCATCTAGCAGAGTTTGACAAGAAGTGAGTAGCTCCCAAACAGCTGGGGCACAGGAATAAGCACTTCCTCCCTACCCCCCTGCCCAGGACAGTATGTGGACTTATGAAGGTTTTTTGGTGACTTCAGAATGCATTTGGTGGCTGAGACGAAAGACCTTGTCTTTTGAAAGTAGTTTCAGTTGCTGCAGGGTCAAACTACAGCAGGAAGAACATTGAAGAACTCTTGTTGCTTTTGTTTCCTCAATATAATTTGAAACAATGTTAAAGGGTCACTGAAATCTGGATCTGCTTGAAACGGGAGTTTGCACATAGCACATCATCAAATCCAGCAGGTAAATTTGCCACTTTAAAAATACATTCCCTCCCTAATAGGAAAAGGCACCTTTCCATTAACTGGGAATCATCTCTTGCACTTTTGGATCCATTCCATCAATAAGGTTGTCTGAAAGTTACAGAGGTGCAAATGTCCCCCCTTTCTTTTCCAAAGTGCAGTAAACACATCTGGATGATTTTCCAAGTGGAGCAGGAGATAGACAGGATACCTTTGTTCTGGGCAAGATGATTTACCTGCTCCTAAGAAATGCTTTGTTTAGAGGGCTCCTCAGACTTTACTCAAATGCAAGGTGCACCCCCCTACCCTGCCATACTCACTGTTAGACCAGCAAAAGCTAAAAGAACACAGAACAAACCAAACCAACTAAAATGCTTCTAGTGGTGGCATGTTAAATAATGCAAAAAACTCCCCAAAGTTCTCAAATCTCTCTGTAGTGCCAAGCACTGCTTGCAAGGAAGAGAGGGGACTGCAACTGGAATGATTTTCATCTTTCCACACCACACACTTTTCCAGTGTGCACATCTCCAGCCACGGCTTTTTGGCATTCAACTCATTTTAATAGCCCTGAAAGTATCATTTGTCCTTACTGAGGCAGGAAAGACTGAGTACAAATATGCCCAAGTTAAAACACAACAGATGTGAGCTTCCCCACCAGCACAAAGAGTCAGACTGCAGAGCTACCCTTGGTTACCAGCCTCCAGTTGCTGGGGTGACTAATCCTGGCTCCAAGACACCCTCAAGCTGTCATGTATGAAGTTCACATCTGAACTCTGGAGCTTTGGCCCCTCACTACCAAAGTGCCAAAGATGCAGGTCCCGACACACAACAGCTGAAGCTGCAGTGTGGCTTTTGGTGCCCCCAGAGTGGCTGGTGCCAGAGGAAGCTATGAATTCACCTCGACTCTGCTGCCTGTTGACTATCCCGCCCAGCGTCCATCGCCGGTCCAGGCGCCTCAGGTGAGCCTTGCGTCGCTTAGAAACTAGTTTGGAACATGGATGGAAACAAAACAAAGAGAAAAAAAAAGAAGAAAAAAAATGATGGGAGGGTGAGGAATAAAAACAAAACATGGTATTTACAAGCACTGATCTTGTTAGTGGGAATGGGATAGGTGGGATGTAGATGTTTTGTTTTAGTTTATACAGTACAGTGGAACAAGTTAACTTCTTGAGCTTGAGCAATGCCAGCCATCCAGAATTGTCACAAATTGCCATTCTTACTATTGGCTTTTCTTAAAAAAAAGTAATTATAATAAAAACCTCAAAAACATATACACGCTGCAAAACAAGCGGCACAACTAAAGACGACTTGTCCAAGGAGAGTGCAGTGGCAGGACACAGCATCATTGCTGTAGCATCTCCTAATTCAGCTGCATAATCTTTGGGGAACTCAGCCTATTGCATATGACATCAAACACAACAGGGCTCTAAACCTCTCTAAGAAAAATTATCACACTATAAACAAACCCACAAACTCTTACGTAGGTTCCCTCATAACAGCAGCACTCGGGAAGTGAACCCAAGTGAAATGTGTCTGATGTGCTTGCAAGACATGACTTGCATTCATTGCCACAGATCGTTTTCATGATCCAAACTTCTAATACATAGATTATGATACAAAATAAAAAACTAACCTTACAATTACTGAGCAGGCTCAAGAAGCTAACAAGCCAGGACTGAGTGTTAGTTACATACTCAAACAATAACTTATGCTTTAAGTATAAACAAAGACAAGACACTTATGGAAATGGCACTGTGAGAGCAGCTGTGCACAGAGGACACCACTTGTTTTCTGGACCACATACTTAGATGTGCATTCAGTTTCTTCTTCTGCCTGTACAGGTATGAAAGACACTGGAACCATTATGACTGGCAGAGAAATACAGACAAACACTTCCATTTTTTCCCTTCAAGAGCTTCCATCCCAATTTGGCAACTACTGCATGGCTGCTTGGTGCTGCTGCAAAGCAGTGCAATACAACATATTGCAAGGTAGTGACAACTGAAGTGCAAACAGAATCATTTTACCAGTGGTGCTTGGAAGCTGTTAATAAAATTTGATATCACATCATTAATAATAATTCAATTCTGTACATCTGTACTTATTTAGGGATTAAACCCTTATAATGGAGTAGACACCATTGTCTTCTAGAACTGTGTTCTGTAGTCAATCAGGCACAGAAAAATTATTTGATTGGGAAATCATTAGCTGGACAAGAAAAAAAAACAAACAAAAAACTTCACCGAAGAGTGGCTTTTGACTTTTTGTCCTTTTTATCTGTCAGGGACATAGATCAGACTTTTACATCCAGCTCACTCTCCTCAATTTCTCCTTTGCTGCAAGGCCCAAAACTTTCCACACCACCCTAAGTGGAGGTGTGGTGAATGGTGTTGAACAGGTACATTATCTAGTCTCTGGTACTCTGTACTTCCCCTTTGATCCTGCATTGGTCAAAAACCAACCACAATTTTTCAGAATATAGAAGATGTAGTTTTGGCTCACGGAAATCAGTGATCCTCTAGGAAGCCCATGGAGGAGCCAAGGATGAGCAGATTTAACCTGGTGACTTTTCTCAAATCAACAGGACATTAGACTGCCAGTTACACACATGCTACACAAAAGACAACACAGGACACCTCTCCAGACACACAGATTATATCAGAGAGAGAAGCTAAGTTGCAATAAGGCTGCGTGTGTTAGGAAGTTTCTATACAAGAAAGGAAGAAATTAAATGCTGAATGTAAAGGCTTGCAGGATGGAGGGGTGCAGAAGGAGTAGAAACCAGCTTAAGGTGTCAATACAGAGCAGTCAGCTTGCTCTCTCTCACACTGGTAGTTTGGAGGATTTAGCCATCCAGGAAGATCCCTTGAAAACTGGGTCACACAGATCCACCACACCTTGTCCTCACAACATACGGCCATCCCAAGTGATAGCCCTTTTATACCACAATGATGCTTTTGTATGAACCAGGGTTTTTTCCTCCTTAAAAATACTGAATTTTAACATTTGATCCCAGACTTGGACTTGGTTGGTCATGCCACTGTCACCAGAAAGGCTGCTTATTAGCAAGTGTCTATACCTTTCCAGAGATTATTTTAACATGTTTACTTTATCAGCTCCTGTAGCTGTTAAATGTTTCCCTAGATTGCTTTCTGATTGTTTTCCAAGCCTTGCAAGATGGTGTAGGTCCAAACACAGGCCCAGGTAACAAATCAGCTGTCTGCCTTCATCCCGACAAAAACGTTGTGCAAGCTCAGGTGCAGGGAGGAAACACTTCTGTCTTTCTCAAGGAACAGACTATTTAAACAGAGACACATGAAAATATTACTGCTATGTAGAGGCAGAATTATTAGAAAGATGTGTTCAGACCCCCCATCTTTACTGGGCCTGCCACAGCAGAGCAGACTTCTAGGTTTGCCTGGCTTGTGGACTTGTTCCAGGCCTGTTCAAATGGGGAGGGACAAGGGGCTCATGCACAAAACTCCCTACGTCAGTGCTTCTGCCCTTTCAAAGTTGGGGGAGCAGAGGTTGCACAGTTGCAGGAAGCCAGTGTCTGTTGGAGACACTCAAACTTGTGTAAGCTCTAAATTCTGGGGCTAAGGCATTTAATCCACTAAAAGTGCTTTCCTCCTCAGTTACATCAGAGCCCCTTTCTCCTGCTACTTGGAGAGAGCAAATTTTCTAAGTACAGTCACTCTGATAAACCTTTTTAAAGTAATTAAAACTCAAGTAATGTAAACCCAAGTAATTTTTTCCTTTCCTACAAAATAATTATATGGAGAAGACAAGCCCAAGTAAAGAAGAACTGGAGGGGAAGAAACGAAGAAAGTAGGAAGTCTCAGCTTAGATGGTTAATAACAGAAACCAAAGTTACTAAAAAGCAAGTAGGCAAAATCTGGGGCACACCAAAGCAGCTGCAAAGGTTATGTAATTAGATCCGTAACTGAGATGGAACTGAGCAGAAAGGGAAAGGCAGTGTCAGGTTTCGGCATATCTGGATTTGGAGTATGGCAGGTAGCAGGGCTGCTGACCATAGGTGAAGAGACCAGTGCAATGGATTAAAAGGGATCGAGTGGAAGGAGATAAGGAATATTTGTTGCATTTTCCATAGCACAGGACACACTGCTGTGTGGCAGCATCCCTATGCAGAGTATACTCCAGAGGGCAACATGAAAGGAGGAGGAGAACTTGAAATGAAAGCAGTTTAAGCACTAAGGCTGTCAAGCATGCACCATATTTAAGAGTCAGGAAAAGGGAGGAAGCTGCAGAGCAACAGACAAGGCATTCTTCAGTGGTTGCAGACCAGAGCAGTAAAGTTTTTTTCTTTAATAACAGGGAAACTTTACTCACTGCTTTTGCATCCATTAAGATGCTGCATCATACCAGACTGGTTCCTGGCCTACCAATCTACAGCCAGTCTGTCTCTAAACCAGGATATGGGTAGACTTGAGCAGGGAAAAATAAGTTACAGAGACAAAGATTTCAACAAGCTGCAGATGTCACCCTTGGAACCCAGCACAAAGTCCTGTTTTGCCTGCGTGCTATTTTAATGGGCAAATGGTCACCCCGACACATCTCTAAGCCTCCTGCCTGTGCTAATGAAAGGTCATCTGAGTTTCCACATACATTTTACATAAGTGTTACGTCAAGAGCATCTAGATTTAGCAACAGATTCACTAGAATGGAGCAAATCATAACAAAAGTGTCCTTTGTACACAGTTGCTACATGAGAAGCCCATTAGGACATGGTTAGTCTTTCATAATGGAACTGAGGAACATGCGATGCTGAACTATTCCACTTCTGGAACCTGAATTAAGCATCTTAAGTAAAAAAGAAAAAAAGCAGTGCAGCTAAATACATATAACATGACAAAAGCCATCTCACTTCTAACAGAACAAGGAATGAAACCATACCAAATTACCTTTCCACACAACCACTGACCATAGCAAACAGCAGTGAAACTAGTTTCAAAGATTAATTTAAAGGAAATTAATGAGAAGCAACCATTAAAGTTAAATCTCACTCCTTTCAATGGCCTGTGGCTCTATCATGCATCTTCTTCCAATCAGAAGCTCTCACTTGGGGGAAAAAAAAGCATAAAAGCAAGCAAATACCAATTTTCTCTGGGTAAGAAAAAGATTCTCATACCTTCCCCAAATTTAGATGTATTGATGTCAGAGTCATCTCTGGTTCCATTTTGAGATTCCAGGTATGTAGCAGGGACCCATCCCTGCTCCTCCGCTGTGCTTACAAACCACCAACCTACAAAAAGAAGCAAAAGAAGTTTCTCAGTCAACATTTAGAGGAACAAGAATAGTAAAATGCTACAGAGAAGATGGCAGAGTCATCAGCTCTGGTGCATGTTTGAGGCATTCTATAGCTTCCTAGAACAAGAAAGGGTTTACTGCTATTATACCATTTCTATCAGATCCTATCCCAGTGGTAGTGTGCAGGCTTGCTAGAAAAAGGGTACAATGAAGCAAATATCAATTCATTTTAAGAAATTCCAAATCCATCCATGACAACTGTGACTCAAGTTCTCTAATTCAGTTTCTCCAAGCTGGTCTTGCTACATATACATCTACAGTATCAAAACACTTTGTATGTGCACATATGTGAAACAGTACAAACACTGCCCAAATCCTAATATGAAGTATTACAAAAGGCAAATGAGGGAAACAGCAAAGACATTCATAGAAATACACAGATTTCAGAACAGGATATAAAAGTGTTTCTAGAGCACTTGTAACCACAGCTGGTATTTAACAAACATGACCTGAATTCAACACCCTGGGAAGCTGGAAAGTACTGCACAGGACAGAAAAAAAGAGAGAAAAGCCAGCTGAAATCTGACTTCAGAACATAAGCACCAGTTATTTATCTTCCCACCTGAACATCCAAGTTTCAACCAGTATCTACAAAAATGTTAAGTATTCAGCTATATATGTGGATATAACCTTCAGGTCATATCTGTGGACGGATGAATAAAATTAAACGCATGCCGATTTCAGATTAAATGCATCTCAACTATAACTATCCTTGCCTCTTTTCTTGCTTGGTTGCAATCATTTATTGAATCCTTCAATGGTTTTGACATAGAATCACTCACCCAAGAACTTGCTACTCTCAGATATGAGCGTAACTAGATTCTTCTCCACTCAGATAAGGTCTGGGTTAAGACAACAGGAAAATAGAAAGTCTACCAGGTAAGCAAACCACTTCTGTTGTTTTCTCTGATACCCTAGTTTCCCCAGAAAACATAAGCTGCTTTGTCAGGACCATACAAAGTGCTGTCCATTACCACCCTTCCAGCTTCCCCAAAGGAAGTTGGGAAAACAGCTTTTTCTGTACATGCACCTCAGAACAGTTTAAAGACTTTAATGGCTGTCAGAAACACAGCAAATTTCACAGAAGCCTGCCTGTGATGAGCAAAGGTGTCACCCGGGCTGTAAAAAGATGGGCACCAACACTAGTGAGCTGTGAGGTGGGAATGCATCTCTCCCACAGCTGGGATACCACAGCCCAGCCCAGCGAGGAGGGAAGGAAAGTCCACTGGGCTCTGCTGCCATGCCACATGCAACTGTCTGTAAGAGAAAAACCATCCTGCTGAAACAATGCTCAAGTGTTTGTGCTAAAAGCCACCCAAATTAATTCCAAATCCTGTCACGGAAGATTTTACCAGAGAACAGTAGCTACAAACGCTTGCTTTCCTCCCTGAGGCATGTGGCTGGGAGACAATGTGCCCCAAGCAGCAACCCCTCACATACCCCTGGGCAGCTCCTAGGCAGCTCTATTTATTTACGCTCCAAATTCAGACACAGATTTCCATCTTCTGGCCCAGCAGAGGTTTGGAAACTTTGCTTCATGAGGCTCATGGTTGGAAAGTTTAAATTTAGTTATTCTCCCTCCACAGGAGGTGGATTCTTCTGCCACGAAGTCCACAGCAGCGAACACACACTGGATCTGCCAGACATGTTTCAGAAACACATCTTTATGGTTATTCCTTATTTTGCCAGTAACATATCAACATGGGTAGCAAGCACAGTTGAACATACATTTATAATTAGGCACAAAATATGAGAAGCTGGCTTCCAGCTGTATTAATTAGACTGGAATAGTTTACGTAAACTCTTCCTCAGAAAGAAATTAAACACAAGCGCAAAAAGGACTTGCCTATGCTTAAAAACGTACATTTAGGCCAAATTCAAACCATGGTAAAACCATCTTTGGAGGGCTGGATTGCACTTCCTTGACACCAACCCTGTGCTAGCCCATTTCACAATACAGCTCCTCTACAAAACCAACAGCTAGGTTTGGCTCACTAGCCTCAGTGCCAAGCTTAGATCTTTTGCTTAGGGCCTGAGTAGCTGAGCCTCCATCCATCTAAACATGACTCAGGCTAAAGCTCCTAATCACCACAGAACTCATGAAAGCCACAATTTCTTTCTAAAGATTTCCTTTATAAACTTTGTTCAAGAGTAAAGTATAAATGAGAAACCTCTGCAGCTACTGAGAAATCACAACATTTGTCCAAGTTCATGGAAAACCAGCCCCCCACTCTGAAATTCTCTTCCCCCATTTCAAGCTTGCTTTTCAGAAGGACAGAAGAAAGGCTTTAATATAGCCCATTGAAACAGCATGTCAACAGAAAAATGTATGTTTTGCTTAAACAGACTCAACAACTGAGAAGACTGAGAAACTTCCAGCAACACCCCCCAGCAGCAGAGAAGTCACACACGGGTGCTCACAAGCAAGATGTGCAAAGTCTCAGAGTGGTCAAGCAACCACAGTTGAGGCAGCACATACCTTATGAAACCTAAACCTGAATTATAATGGCACATCTGAGCCATAACCCTACAGAAAGGAAATTACAGCACAGTACAAGAATTGACTCCCAGCAGAAAATTGCTGCAGTGGCAATGCAGCCTGTGCATGACAGCCACAAATTGCAGAACTCTGCCCTGCTGATCATGAAGTACTTGCTCTGCACCATCCCCTTATTAGAAGCATTAGGGCAGCTGCTGTTTTGGTACCACCACCTCTTCCCCCTCTCACCCTTGGGCTCATGGGTATTCATGGTTTGCAGACAAATTCGACAGATTTGGCTTATTTTACACCATTACAGTCCTCGCTTTCTGCAAACCATCCCTTGTCCTGTCCCCTGCCATCTTTCCCAATCCAGAGCATCACAGAAAACTTGCTTTTGAAACACAGAACAAAACATTGCATTTATTTTGAGTTCTCCTTCTATGCTGGAGTTTAGCTTGACTTCACAATTCATTATTAAAACCATTCCGCAGCAACATCTGCAGGGAATTATGCAAAGTTATCTCTGTACACTGCCAAGCCAGTCTGAGGTTCACTCTTGCACTCACACCATCTGCAAAAATCAGGCAGTGCTTTACAGCTTGAGTTAACCCTTACAGGTGCCCCTGTCTCTCAGTCACCAACACAACTCTAATGCTGATGTGGCATGGATGTCTAGACTGAGACTCCCAAGCCCTAACCTCTAACAATGATTTAAAGGGAGTTTGAGCTTCACAAAGGCACAAAGAGAGTTGTAGCCACTGCATCCAGACCAAGTTCAACTTGAGCTTTCCTGCTTTACTCCAACTGCCTTAACACTAAACCCTAAAGGAACATAAATTTTTAATGTAGGAGTGCAATTTTGTCCCCACATATGTTGCTGCTTTGGTTGGCATCTGCCAGCATCCCTAAGCTGCAACAGCCAAGATATCTCCCCATTCACAGAGTCCACCTAGGCTCAGATAACTCCCAGCCATTTCACAAGTCACCAAGAAAGGACCAGTTCCACTTGACAGGCTTATAATCCACGTGGCAAGATGGTGATTGCAAAATGGATTGGTCACACTGGAGAATGACTAAATAACAAAAAGGCTTAGATTCTAAAAAATCATGTTCGTCCTTATAATTGTATTCCCAGGCCTCTTCCCGAAAGGCTTTTGCAAAAGCAAAAGGATAAAGCAAATGTTAACCACAATGTGCACCATGGGAAACTACATGATCAAAGGAGTACATTTTATGCCAGTTTTGCTCATGTTTGCATGCATCCTTACCTATCCATACTTCAATGGAAGATACACACCAACAGAAGAACAAGTTATTCCCATTAAAGCCCATCTGATCATAAGATGCTACAAAACACTTTAAATACATAAAACTGCAGGATCATGCTGTACTTCAGTTTCTAATTCTCTCCTCAACCATTAATTTCTCTGTAGACTTCGACTGTCATTTTATGAGCTTAACTAAAGTAAACAGGACTGATAGCACCACTGTAAAAGGGCATGGCTATTTCCCCAGCATGAGTAGACTACACATTCTTCTAAACAAATACTTAAGTAACACTCCACCTCTCAAGAGTCTTGGAAAAATCCCACTCAAGCAGCAGTCTGGTATATTTGACACATGGTCTATAGGCTTCAGAGAGCTATTAATTTTTAAGTCCTTCTGTCTTGGAACACTCTCAAAAGGCTTTTTTGAACCAACAACATAAATTGCCCTACAAAGCAGTACTAGGTGCAGTTAGGTCACTTCCAGACCAGTCACACAGACTTTTTCATGCCAACAGCTGATTACTTCCCTTCAGAGATATGATCTGCTTCATTAAAAACAGCTAAGATAAGGGTGCTGCTGCATAGTTGAAGGCACTTGCTTTTTACACCCCTCCAAAGCTCTTGCCACACAGTACATATATATTTGATACACATAGGGCAGTCAGTTGTAATTGCCTCTGACGGACCTCTGAAGAATATGTAGAAGTAGATGTACAAAGACACCAGAAGTAGTTTTTACAAGAGAGATTTTCTGCAGTGAGCTTATTCTCACACTCCTGTGTCTGTGTGCTGTTAGTATAATTGTCCATTCTGGCTCTGCACTCTATAAAAGGCTTTTTCAGTCCCACACATTTGGAAAAGGCACAAGGTTGAAACCACTGAATTCATATGAAGGCCACTGCCCAACTGCTGAGAGTTTCAATCTTACAACTCACAGAAGAGGCATCTTTCTTTTAAATATGGAGATACATGCAAGAGATCTTTCTTGCACAGAGCTGACAGCAGTTTAGGGTACAGAAGTCTGTGAATGACTCACTGCAAGGCAGACTAAGGCTGTCATCTTAGGATGAATTTTTAAAGCTGGTGAAATATTAAAGGCAGCTTTCACCTCAAGACACATAATGCTTCCCAGGCTGTGTGCACAGCAGACTTCGCTGCAGTCACCACTCAACCATGGAGCAATGTTTATCTTGTTTTAGAGATGAAAGTGGGGCCCAAAGACATGCCCCAGGAAGAAACACGTTCATGGAAGACATCTTACTCAAACACAATTAAGATCCACAGCACAGATTCATAGCCTTTTATTTGCCACATATTTATGGGCCATAGATTAGGATTCCAGATCAACCACGTATTATGATCCTTCCAGCCAGTTCATGTTCTAGAGCTGCATGCTGGGAGCCTGGTTCACATGGAAAACCCCATTTCCAACAGGAAGTGTTGCCACCCCAAATGTCTGTGCCTCATTGCTCTAACATTCAAGAGTGAAGGCTGTTGCCTTGCAACTACTGTGGTTGCACTCTAGGTACTAAATCCTGCTTTAGGAAATCAGGAATAAAATCTAACACCCCAAGTTACTGCTTAACTCCAAGAGGTTTTTTAATTTGCTGCTGAAATACCACAAGAGCCCACAGTACTCTGATAGGGCAGAGCTGTTGGCTTTTGCATCTAAGAGAAAAGTGAAAAAAGGATCACACCTGTTCCTCCTTTCTTGGTAGCCTGGTATGGGAATTTGGGGATTCTATATTGGTTATGAAACAGGTCTTCCACCATAGCATTAAAAAAAGGAATGAAGAGCTACAAACACAGAGACTCCACTTTTTTTTTTTTTTTTTTTTTTAAGAGCACTTCTTGTTTAAAGAAGATAATTAAGATTTAAAATGAAATAAGCAAGCATTTTCCTCCTGGTACCAATAACCCCAACATCTGAAGAATACACCTTAAAAACAGCACACATATTCAATAGTGGTCATACAGCCACAGGATGCAGTCTGCCCAGCAAACTACCCTCAATACTTAAAACTTAGTAATAGTTTTAATATTTAGTGAAGAGAGTACACATTGAAGGATGATGACAGGCTCCACACTCCTTTGCCTTTGTAAACTAAAAATGCACAGGTATGCCTACAAACACGTAACAGAAACCTGACCTTAAGAGCATCACCCCGGAAGCCTGACAACCCAATACATGGACAGCCCTAGAAACACTTTTCCTCCTTAGAGAGGGTCTGAAAGCAGACTTATGTTCTCATCAGAATACAGGCTGCAGCAGTTTTTGCTTAATTTGTTGATTGAAACAACACTTAAAGGCTTCCTGAGGAGAGGAAGAGGATGAGGAGCGGATGTGGGTGGAGACTTCTGGAAGGCTGAAATTTGTTGATATAATTTTTTGGCTACTAACACAGCATCATTTTGCCTTATGGAGCTAAAAGTTGGGACAAAAGGCCAAGAGCTGAGACCACAGTTTTCTTTCTCCACCAATATTTGACAGTAACTGCAAATGCTTAGATCTCAGCAGCAGCATAGGGAATTGCAGCCCTTGCACTGCTTTAGATGTTACTAAGTACAAGAAGAACATAATTGAATCACAGAGTTTGGGTGCTGTAACATACTCATCCTGCAATGACTGGTTACTAAGGTAAGTAGCTGGATTTGCTGTCCTACTCCTTCCAGTCTTCTTCCTACGCTTCTACTGCCAATCTTGTGACAGTTGTCACATTTGAGACTCCTCAGCTGTGCTGTTAGCAAATCCCATTGCTGCTGTTCCTATGGCTGCAGAGCTGGCTGGCATGGAGAGCCCACTGCATGTGAATAAACATGCTAGTTAATGGTGCCACAAAGGCTCTTCCTGGGCCCAAGCCATCTGACTTAGGTGTGTACATAAACGTTTGACACAGAGTCCCAAAGTGCATCACAGACTCTGGCTGAAATATCTAGCTTGCTCGAACTGTTTTCACATCATGCTATGTGCATAAATACACATGTATCTGTGTGGAAATTCACACCCTGACCTCTGCACTCAAACACATATTATCCTTGTCTTCTGCTGGGACTGGAATTGTGTTTCCCTGTACTTTTGGAAAAAAAACAGAAGTGATCAGAACATGGGAAAAGTTCATGGGAAAAGAGAAAACTGGATAATATACAACTCAGCTCTAATACTTTATGGGTTACATCATTACCAGAGACGATGGATATTCTGAGTATTAGACAACTAGGAAATACCACATTACTGTATTTATTCAAATCTTATAAGCTAGTAGGCAACAAGCCTTCCAGAGGTGCACATTTGGCAAAATACTTACATATTTATCTCTCATTAGAGTGACACACACTTCTTGTGTCTATGTGTATAGGGAGTTCTTCAAGTATAGCACACAGTTTATCTTTGTGTTCTGATAATATAAACTGATAGTTACAGACTCCAAGTGCTGTATCTGCAGCTATTTGCTATGGCCCAGTTGTTAGCCAGAGGCTTCCCCTCCCTGCTTAAAAAATGGCCTCAGATTTGTGTATTGACACAGCTGGAACAAAGGAATCTGCCAAACACGTTTTCTAGAATTGGCAAGTACATCCACAAAGCCATCACATTATCCAGTACAAATTACACATTGTGTTCTTAAAGCAAGGGAATCAACACACTACCTACATTAACAGATACAGAAAAGTCTTTGACATTGCCTGTAAATCCCAGATCAAGTCCCATCACATTCCAGGTCACCAGATTCCCTTAAATCATGAAGCACTCCAGTCTCCCCAAGACAGAAGAAGATGAAAGCATCACTTGCTAAGCCTTCCCACGTCCAACTCCAAAACACACACAGCCAACACACTCAGGGTGTTGGCCAGCATCCCCAGACCCCTCACTTTAGGGGATCCACAGAGCAATCAAGTCAGCCAGTTCTACAGGTCAGTCAGCACCCAAGAAGCTGGGGAAAAAAAAAAAAAAGTTTTCTAAGGCTCAAACATCCTAATGCCTTCTAAAAACAATTTTTAAATAATCTTTCCCCTCCTGCTTTACTTTCATGAACACCTAATGGTGAAACTATCTGTGCAATGTCAGCTGCATTCCACATAGTCCAATGCATCTGTGTATGTCCAACCCACAGTACCAACTCAATTATTACAGAAAATACCTGGTTACTGATCACAGATTTTCCTTTTTTTCCCCCCATCTGATCTATTTGGATACCACATTTCCTGTCTGACCTCCAGTTCTGGTCATATTATACATATATTTTCATCTTCTCTTGAATTCTTTCCTCTTAGGAAGTGACAGACTTAACACTGATCCTTCAAAGGTGAAGTCTTTGTGATTTCGGTAACCACAAGGCAAGGTAACATTGTGGTGATCACACAGACTGAACAGCCAGTACAGAAAGTTCTGCATTAAGTGTCTATGGGCATCAAATGGTACTGGAGGGTTTCTTTCTTTCTTTCTTCTTTCCCTTTCCCTGAAGTTTTGTTTACTTCAGCAGGTCCCAGGAGTTGGCCAGTGAGGAAACTGCCTGCTGCTAACATCTTCCAGTACAACCTTCCTGATCATGGGAAGTTCCTGGGCTACTTTCCTTTCTTCATGTTCAATTACAGCCCAGAACTATTAATTTTCTCCTCCAAAGGGACTTCTGTCCTATATCTCCTTTTGTATTGCCATTGTTACAAAGATGCTGCTCAAGTAGGAAAGTTAAGCAAAAAATCCATCTCCCACCCTTCCTTAAAACCTGTCCCCTCATCTCCTCTCCAGCAGCCTTTCCTTTAAAGGTTGAAATCTACAGACTTGAGGTTTTAATGAACCTGCCAAACTGATGTTGTCACCATGTTTACGTAAATCAGTAATTTACAAAAGCTCCCAACCACAAGTGGATTTGGCTGGGGTACAGAGAGAGGAGGACTCCAGCAGACAGGGCAGAATATACAGAAATTTGGTAGGCAAACCCAGCCCATGGCAGAAAAATAATCCATTGCCTTCAGGAAGACTACGCCGGCGTAGTCAGTGCCTGCACCAAATTTTCCAGATCCATGAACAAGTGATTACAGTAAAGGCATACAAACAGATGGATTTCCACCCCACGGGGCATGGGGAGCTCAGCCCTAGAAGCCAAGGGAGACTCTATTAGTTATGACCAGTGGTGGGGCTGTATTTTCTGTGGTCAGCCAACAGGGCGCAACCATCAAGCTGGCAAGTAATTTCCTTTACATTCACAGGACTTAATCTTAAAGAAAACACATTTATGTTCAAGCCTTCTCTAGGAAAACATGAATAAGCTTTCAAATAGGCCTCACAGTAATCTTGTCCAAAGATTACCAGTTACTTCCTATTGGTTTAAAAAGTTACAGACCCCTAACCCTAGCTGATAGGAAATGGCCTTTACAGGCAGCAAAGAATGGCAAATATTTACTTCCCATACAGATTGACAAAAGTTGCTTTTATTTAAATTTCTTATTCTGAAGTCTGTAGAGAATGTGGTGTCAGTTGCTTACTGCGAATTCCTCATAACCACACAGAATCAGAAAAAAAAGAGTCAGAGAACTAGGAACAAAACTTAGCAAAGTACCAAACAGCACTGCAGGTGCTAGAGTCAAGATCATACGGGAATTCTGTATTTCATTTAAAAACATATTTGCTACCTCTGAGGCACACTTTGGTTTATATCAGGGCAGAACAGGGCAATGCTACACAAGAGCTTGAAGCAATAAACAAAGGCTACATAATAGCTAGCAGAAATCTGAGGGTAAAGTAATCAAACAGTGATATTATACCAGTTCAGTCTGAAGCACAGCTGAATCACTAGATTAAAAATGCTAGCTTTTACAAATAGCTTTTGTGGGACCCTTCTGAACCACAATACTCCTGCTAAAGGAGCAGAGACACCTCGGCTTGCTGCAGCACCACTCTGCAGCACTCAGACAACCTTCTCTCAAATAGCCATTTCCATGTCCTGGCTGTTCCTTGACGCTCTTCTGTCCAAACACAACTTCTGTCCAGCTCTATCTATTAGCTAGATCTGGCGAGATCATAGCCCAGATGGTGTGCTATCACAAACACTTATGGAGCAATATCCAATGCTCTGCTCTCTCTCTGACACTGCTTCATTGCCTTTCTCCTGAGCTCTATTCAAGCTGTGCTTCTGCAGTGACCCTGGGAGCTGAGCCTCAAAGAGCTGCCTGCACAGGGCTGCAGGAAATGACAGCTTCGGAAATGAGTACCAGAGTGATGAATAGCTGGCAACAGGAGCAGCCAGTGCATTAGTGCACTGTCAATTAATAACCTATATCCTACTGAACAGGAACATACATGAGCAACAGTATCACTGACACACCCCAGAAGAGATTACAAACCAAATTTTCTGAGGGGTTTTTCCAGGCTTCTCTAAAATTTAGAAACTTAGACTTGTTACTAGTTCTGGTTCAGTGTGAAGCTGAACTGGTCCCATTTGGAGCAGATTATGGAAAACTAGGAAAAGAAAAAAAACTGAGAAAAAGATTTGCCTTTTATCTCTATTCACCATGGAGTCCCAGACAATGAGAATAGCCTGTGCAGGTGAAACAGAAGGGGCTATTGATCTTTAAGGAAGGGGTAACTGGGATAATTCATGTAGACTTTAAAAAAACAAGCAGGAATAACTGGGGTATCTGTGTCCATCAGCTCTACCAAAAAGGTGCATCAGCAGCATAAGAGAAGGTGGTAAATACAGGAAAGTTACTGAGGCAAAAATGGCAGGTAAGACAGCTTCCCCCCCAGCTCAAAACCACTCATATTGCAGAAAATACTCTCTACACAGCCAAGTAACTAAGCACTAATTTCTACCTTGTTCTGGCTTAGACTCTGGATACAAAGACTACACACTTGGCTCAAGCCTCTCTGCAGGGGTTTTGTTACCTGGCAGTAAGCACATGATTTCCCTGCAGCTTCCCTGGTTGCCTCACCTGGGACCTTGATTTTAAAGACTCATGTTTAGACTTTGGTTGCTCCTTACAGACTGGAAAGGCAGTCTAGACTCAAAGCAGAGAATCACTGTCTCAAGAGACCAAAAACACTTCGCTGAGCTAGTCTTGCACTATGGGAACATCAACATCAATGTTTCTATTAACACCTCTCTCGTGGAAAAAGACCACACTGTTGGTGGCTTCAGATGCTGGTCTGCCTCCAGGAAGGTACTATTAAGTGCACAATAAGTCAAAGTCCCAGTACATAAACATTTTCATTTTCTGACTCTTCTTTGTCTCCTGAAGCTTAAACAAAGCCAGAGCAGGCACTAAGCACAGATTTGCTGGCAACAATCAGGGAAGCTGATCTTCTGATGCTAAATAAAGGTTAGCAAGGCAAATTAATGACGTGAGATACAGAAGAGCTGTCAATCTCCATACATTTCACGGAGCTGAGAAAAGACAAATAGATCATTGTGAGGCTTATTCCTTTCCATTAGGAATAAATCAACCATGAAACAAGGGCAAGAGTAATGCTGTCCTTGGGCAAAAAGCTGAGATTTGCAGACCCTCCATTACAAACACACAGGCATTATACAATACAGCACCATTTAAACTAAATAAGCAGCACAGTAAGGGATTACCTAAACCTGTTAGACAGATGATATAGAGGCACAGTGTTTATCTTTTCAACAGGGAGTCACTTAAGCTTACCCTATGAGTGCATGCTAGATTAAACCCTTCCCTCTCCCCAGCACAAGGCTACCAAAAGAGGAAATGCTGGAGTGTCTGTAACTACCCCTGGCAAGAGCCTGCTGCAAGTGCTATGCTTTCATGTATCTCCTGCTATTCCCCAGTCGGTCTGAAAACATTCAACAGAAAACCTTCAATTCAGGCATTTTGCAATCTTGCACTTTTCAGGATCTCACTCTTGGCAGATTGATGGCTTTATTTAGGGGTCGTTTTGGGGATTCTTCTTTTTCTTATTTTTTTCGCCTTCTCTCAAAGCATATTGATTTCCCCTTCTTGCTTTAGGAAAGGTCAGTGATGGAGCACAGAGGCTGCACATTCACTGCAAACTGAGAAAGAGGATGGTCCTGCAGCTGGGGAGCTGGCCCAGCTTTTGGGGAACTCCCCATAAGAGAGCTGAGAACCAGACCAATTCTTTACATGGGAGGAGTTTTTCCCTCCCCAGTTTCCAAGTCTTAGTTACTTCCCTTCCCCTCCTCCACCACCCAGAACTGAACAGCGTTTCCTTTGTCTGTTCCCTATGTACAGTTCCATTCTCTGGAGACGGGGCCTAAATGTCTAGCACAACAGGACCCTGATCTCAGCTGGGCCTTAGGCACTGCCATAAAAAACAAACAGAGATCACAGAAGCATGGCTCTTGCAATGTAAAACAGCCTGGATAGCAAATAAGTCTTTGGATAGGTCTCTTAGCTGACATACTAATTACACTGTTGGAATGCTATGCTTTCACAAAAGCTTGTATGGTCTGAAAGTTTATTCCAAAACATCCCGTTTAGTGACTATGAGTGCATTTGGAAAGGGAGCTGGAGTTCACTGCAATGCTAACAAAGTATATGCAACACTGTACCTCCAGCAAGACCAGGGAGACTTCTACCACACTTTAGGATGACTAATGAATTGAAGTTTCCTTGGCATGCTTCCCTCCCAACACATGTGGGCAAAGATTACAGAGTGGAAAGAACCCAACCTGGGGAGAAGAAAAGTGCATACTCCTGTAGCCATTAAATCCCTCCTGGGGAAGGGGTTTTCACATTGCATTTCAGGGATGTCTACCCCCTTCCCTTGTCTGCATGGGCTGTTTGACACAGACACACACAAAATTCTCAGACTGCAGCTCAGTAATACACCATGCCATGCAGCTTGCAAAAGGCCAAGACCACACATTTTTGGGAAGGACAACCATTATTTCCACTTATGCACAGATTCCTAACACCAGACATGAATTTCTTGGTCAATATTCTAGTCAGCAACTGACACCACCTGAAGGTTCAGCATCCTCCTGATATTCTTCTCTCCCATGTTAAGTCATAGCACAGCTCTTTTGTGCTCATTAGCCATTTTCACAGAGATTGTGTTTTCTTTAGCTGAGTCATTTGTCATGAACTGCTAATCCAAGTCAGTGAGTGGGGTTGCCCAGTACCAGCGCATGTAGCCTTCCAATCTGCTCTGCTAATGATCAGGTTAATCCAGATGGCAAACAATAACAGGAACTGTTTTACCAGAATTTGGAAGTCAAGCTTTACATGGTACTAACATTAAAACTTAATTCCCTGTTCTATAAACAGTTACATTTGTTGGTTACCTACCACCATATACCACCTCAGTACTAAGACTAGCAGCTACTTGCTAGTCCACACATCAAGCTGAAGGAAAATGAAAATTCAAAGGAGATTCAACATCTGCTCTGTCCTCCTGCATCTCCCGGGCCATTAATGCCACATGACCTGGCTTACCAACACTGTGCTAACAACCTTCACCAGACTACCCACACTGAGGAGCATGTTTTTTTTCTGTAGCTGAAGTTACACAGACAGGCTATTCCAGAAACACAAGCACTGGCCATCAGTATCTCAGGAATTACCCTACAGGCATCTAACCTGCTTCTCAAGATACTTGTTTAAAATGTATGTGACAGGAAGGTGGAAGGATTCAATCTCATGACACTTGTCTAATTAGTGGTATTTTTTCTAATTTTTTGCTGCACTTCAGCTTCACTTTTTGCCTCTCCAACAGCAGAGCACACCCTTACAATGATGGAGCCAATGGAAGTTGAATCTGTCTTCAAGCAGAGGTTGTCTTTGTTTCTAACCTGTCTTCAGTCCAGAGCTGGTCCTCATGACCAGCACTGCTTCCTCACGACTACAAATGAATGGAGTCTGTCATCATTCATGTGATTTCCACCTCTAGTTTTACAGTTTAAAAAAAAATTCCCCAGCAGTTTACTTATTTATAAAAATAGGAAAGTTTTTTTGACCTGGATTATCCGAGTAGGCTGTAGTGCAGGAAAACACTGAAATGGCCTAAGCTGCATGTTCAACTGCAGGCTTAAGCACTTTGCTCAGCTGAGGAGCAGAGCCAAGGAGTGAGCAACACCTTTAAAGAGATAAAACCCCATCTGTGAGGAGCCACTTGCTTCTTCATCATGGTGCCATTAGGCCTTTAACTCATCACAGCTTTGCACTGTCACTTGCAGTCTTCCTCCCTTTTCCCTTTCAACTCTGGCTTTTGGATGAGCCTATGCTTATTTACCGACAGCTCAGTTTTCAAATTCTGAGCCAAAGCCAGCAAAGAAGATCAGCCTTCTCCAGATGAGGTCCTAGAAATTAGCTCCACAGGCTTCAAAACAGCAAGGTGACAGCACTGTATTTGCTTCCTCCACAAACTCAATGAGGATGTGCAAAGGGCACAGGTATTGCATGGTATGTGAGAAAGATAAAGCCTTTATGACAGGAATTACAAAAGGCACTCCTGGCCCAAAGAAATTTAAAATTAGACTAGGGTCAGGGAATGGTTTCAAGTTGAAGTTCAAGGGATTTCTTACCTGCTGCTTAAAGCCACTATATCTTTGATGAAGCATTGGTAATTCTATCCAGTTGTGAAGTTAACAAACAGCAACAGAAGTCAAGCAATAAAGGACTCTCACAGTCCTTCCTTCAAGCACTGCTAGCATGCCTTAAGGTTTATGTCTTTACTGCAGTTAAGTGCTGCATTAGGTCGTCAGAATATTTCTGACCTTTAGCTTCTGAGAAGTATCATTAGAGCAGACCAGTGATTTTCCTGTATTTATTTTTAAAACAAAAATAAATATGCAGAAGTGTGAGCAAAGTGTGACCTCAGATCATTGTTTCTGTGCCTGTAGCTGTACCATTTAAAATGAGACCAATCAAAAGCAAATGAGATCCCTTTATGCAGAGCCTGAAGTCTCAGGACCATGACATTTCATTCAGATATCACAAAGGACTTCTTGCAAAAGAGATGAGGTACTGATTAAAAAGAAAAGTGGCTGATGCACCCCCTGCTCACTCAAGCAAGCTGTAAGTTTGAAGAAAAGGAAAGGAACAAAATGAACTTTGGTTTGACTCCTCTGAAATTACGCTGTGACAACGACTCCCTGCTGCCAGCACACACTCCAGCTCTGAGAGCAGGAATGGTGGTGTCCAAGCCAAACACGCGTGTGGCTGGAGAGACTCACAGCAGCTTAGACAGCTCTTCTTTGTACCAATACATGAAATACATCTGGGGCACCCTGGCCATGTTAAGGGCACATTCCTTGGCTGAGCTGGTGCTTTTTGAGCACCGCTGCAGGCACCAGCAACGCTCATCTCTGGAGCACTGATACAGCACTGCCAGCAGCTCCCCAGGGTGGCAGATGGGAATGAGACTTGTGAAACAGGCCTGAACTGTTGGTATTCTCACTCAGGTTATCTGAATCCCAGTGTAGAAAACATGCCAAAAGCATCCTTACTCTGAATCACAACAAAATGCTTAGTAAGAGGCTGGATTCACAGAAAGCAAGCAAAGACAGTCCTTTGCCATTGTCACGGTGTCCTGAGGAGTCTACTCAGATCAAGAGATTAAAATTTATGTGCAAGTCCAGTTCCCACCTCAAAGTCCAATACTTCAATCATATTGTGCGTCTGGAACCAAGATGTTGCCACTCCAGACACAGTAACTCTCTAGAGGGTCTGCTCTCCAGAGACACAGGCCTGCAAATAGCCCCTTTCTCAAGGGGGTTGGGGGCTTTTTTGTGGTTTTCAATTTCTTTTAAAAATGTGTTGTTGGGGTTTTCTTAAGGGAACAGAAACATTTTTCTTTCTAATGAGAAAATAAAAAGATATACAATATAGAGCTCCCTTATTATCCATTTCCTTAAATATCAGAACTTTTTTAGTCACTTAGTCACTGGCCTATGAAGAAGGTAGGAAAATTAACACTGAGTCAGAGTTTAATGGCCAAACCCAAACTAAATGCAACAGGCCTTTGGGTTTATACACTTCAGCTTTTTAATGCATTTAGCAGTAAAACTTTCAACTCTATACCATGAATGTCCAGTTTAACAATAGTAAATATAAGTTACATTACTGCTCATGTAAATCAGAAGTAATTTGATGAGGTAGCAGAACATTTGAGAACAGACATCTCTACCAGAAGGGAGCTCCTGTCCATGCAGCACAGCCTGACTCCAGCACCTTCCATTCCTCCCCATGCCAATCTCGCCAGAATATTCACACTTTGCACTGGTTTCAAGTTTCCAAATCAGAGCCTTTGCTGGATTTTCAATTTTTAGACCCCCCCATGCCAGCAGGAGGGAAAAAAAAAAAAAAGATTCTGAAGAATTTTAGTTTTTCCAGACTGCATACCAGGTTTAATTCCTTATTCTCTGTTACTATTGTCTATAAGCTCACTTGACAATTTTCAACTCTTCAGATTTACAGCCATTCCTAGCAAAGTATTTCATCCACAAATAAACGCAACCATCCTTTTTCTGAAGGCAAGAGGAAAATATATAGAAAGCACACAGATGTTTGGCAAGCACATCAAAGCTAGGCTAGTCAGTACAAAAACCCTCCCCAAAACCCTTGACGTTCTCAGTGCTTTAACAATACAATCAAATTTTAAATACAATCAGAGGGGGTCTCCAAATGGTTACATACCATCTACAATAATCAATTAATTGGAAATGCACAGAAATTTGGACTACAGAGAGCTGTACAGTAAATTAAATGTCTTCATGTGCCACTTCATTCTGTGAGACCAGGCACACTGAGTCTGAATAAATCTTTGTTTTTCACATTAATATGAAATTAGATTAGGTTGGCCAGTGACATCAACTCCTGGCCAGTAGGTATCAACTTACTGTCTTTGGCAAAGTCCTACTCCTGTGATCTCTGCACAGCTGGAGAAGATGGTACTTGGCTCCTTGAGCCCTGCAATTCACTGCTGTCCCAAGTACAGTCACTTTAGATGCTCCTGGATCTTTGGCGAGCAGAGAGCACTTTACCCTCCAACAATATTTCATAACTTCAGCACGTAATACCTTTTCCAAGGGAGGACAGATGTGCAGGAGTGGTTTCAGTCTTCCAAGAAGTTTTCCATCAGGATCTTAATTTTTCTCTGGCTGTGCAGTCCAAGAGCATAACCACAGCCCCTGCAAGGCTGAAGACAGGAGGCTGCTGCTCAGGCAATACCTGCTGCCAGCAGACCATCCAGCTGCCCATTTGCTCCTTGGGTTTGGAGCTGCAGCTGGGAAGAGGCTTGCCAGCACACAGCTACTCCACTATTTTTTGAGTATTTTGGAAAGGGCATTGTAGAAGAGTAGCTTGAGCCCAGCTTGTCCTACAAGGGAAATTTCACCCAGAAGCCATTATGCCAAAAATTCAGGTTTTGCAAGGGATTGAGAGGTATCATATGGAATGGGTGGGGGAAAGAGACTATTTTCTTTTCAGAATACCAGTTGCAGTAAAGGAACCAGCAATAATACCTATCTGCACTCCAAGTCATGGTTTTGGGTTGTTGATTTTTTTTGTTTTGTTTTGTTTGTTTGTTTTTAATTTTGCAATCTTTGAAGAGGAGAAGGACAAAGATGAACATTCTGAGCTCAAAAAAATTCACTTTTGGCATGCCAAAGCCAGCAGTAGAAATGCCTGGATCTTCCACAGTGGCTTGGATATGTGCCATTGTAAAAGAAGCCACTTCACAGTCAGCTCTGTCCTTGAGAGAACACACTCCAGATCATTCAGCTTCGGGGGGAAGGGGCTACTTCCCTTCACTAGAGAGCCCCAACCTCTATGCGTGCACATGTACTGCCCCTACCCAAACTGACAGCCAGCTGTTCAGTCAGCCTTGGGGACTGAGGCCACAAACAAATTGTCATATTCCACAGAAAGACACCAAATCCATGATGGTGTTCAAGGTGGATCACTATTGGCTAAAATAGTAGAAAGCCTGAAAAAAAGCAGAAGGGAGAAGAATCTGATGGGAAAGAGGATGGTTGCATCCCCAAAATACCAGTGAAAAGTTAGAGGGTTTCAGTAGGGGTTTGGAGGCTGAAAGCTGAAGTGCAGCCACAAGTTCACCTTTTCAATAGCTGCATTCACCTTAGGAAATGTCTGTTTTTGCAAACATTTTATTTGTTTTTGAAAATTACTATGAGGACACATTAAGTTTTGCTTACTATCCCTCTTTTTTTTTTTTTTTTTTTTTTTTTTTTTTTTTTTTCTTCTTCTTTTTTTTGGCCAGGAAACCCTGATGCTGCTACCACATGATTAAGAAGTCGCTCAAATTCAGCAGAAACCAAACACTCCAGTGTCTTTGGCTGTAGTCACTCTACAAAGAGCAGTTGGTATTCTGTGACATCTGACAGTTTTCCTCTCATCCAAGACTGACATTAACCAAAAGTCTCCTACTCAAAACAAAACACTAGACAGAACACAACCCATATTCCTTTTTTGGGAAAGTCTGGATTGGAAGCCTAATTTCTCATCTTGAATCCATGTGTAGCTGTTTAAGTGTAGTTCAGGAGCCATATGACATTTACAGTTTATGCCTTTGGATTCCATAGAAAGCTAATAAAAGAGTGAGAATCATCAGTAGGATGTACTACAAAATGCAACACAAAGTAAACTGGAGCAAACACGGATCATTTCATACCACTGCTGCCCACCAAGGACCTTTTGCAGCACAGGACAGATACAGTTTTGGGAAACAGCAACTTCATGACAAGTTGAGAGCTTGAAAAATCCAGTTTTTTGAAGGGAGTGTGGGTATTCTGCTCCAACCTGATCCCAAACCTGCTTCTCATTTTCACAAGGAACTGTACTTGGATTTTCCAGAGTGGCTGCCACCTATTCAGAAACCAGCCTTGAGCAGAAATAGCAAGGCTACATGGCTGCCAGTTCTTCAGCCCCTGCTTGGTCACGCTGTAAAGTCCTCTGCCACTGAAATCCTTCTACCAGCCTTCAGATGGTAATTTCTGAACACTTTTGGGCAAAATTCCACCAACAAAATACTATTGGTTTGAAACAGAAGAGGACAGACAAACATCCAAGTACAAATTGAAAGCACCTGCTCAAAAGACTCCACTAATATCTCAACAGTCCTTGACTAGTCAACACCTTACATTTTTAAAACCTACTTCTGCCACGATTCTTGGACCCTTTAAACCAACATCATCAAATTCCACTACGGATTTAGACTTCACAACGTGACTTCTCTTCTCCAAGCACAGAATAAGAGTCTTGTGAGAAGGCTTCACTTCTGCCAGCATGCACTTCCAAGTTCTCCAGCCCTGGACAGCAGAGATTCAAAACAAAACAGGATAGCTGCGTAACAGCGGTCAGCCTCCTACGCACTGTGGAGCCTCCTGGCTACCGCTGCCTGATGGATTTTGGGAGCTGTCAAACAGAGCTGGGCCCATCTGCCTGCCTGCAGCTTTTGAACTGCATGGCTTGGGTCACCACGTGCCATACCAATGCAATATTCTGTGCTGTGCAGATAGGACAGGATGCACAGATCAGTCATTTCAGGGAAGATTATGAGGCTGGACAAACACCCAACTAAACAAAAACCTGATATGGCCCATCCTGAGAGATGGAGAAGTGCACACAGATACCATGCCCAGAACTAGAATGATCAGGAGCTACTTATTGACTTGAACAAGGCTGATCTCCGGACCCATCCAGTGGCAAAACTGTTCAAGTCCAGCCAATCAGCTGATCACTGTTTCAGTGCTGGCATTCCAGAAAGGAAGGCAGCAAAAGAGCAGAGAAAGGTGGATGGAAAACATGACCAGCAATGCGACTCATTTTCCTCCTCCATACTAGAAGTTAACACAGACAGCAGAAAGCACAAGATGGAAAAATTATTGAACAGCGAAGAGGGCATGACAGAAGGATACATCTGAGTAGCAGACATCAAGAAAGCAGTCGATTTTAACTATCCTTTGCCTTTCAGGCCACACAGCACCTCCCACAACTAATGCACCTGGACTGTTTTCAAGGATGCTGGCCACACACTGCTCACAAACTTCATGGGATTAACACTACAGCCTGTGGGATGAATCACTCATATATCTTTTTTTATCCCACACTAAAGTCTCAAAAGGAAGAAAACAGTGGCTTGCTCATAACAGAATTTCTCTCTACTCTCCAAAAACATGCAAAAGACTTGTTACAAATTGGATATTGCTAAGGCTACAGATACATTCCAAAGGAGTATGCAGCACCAAAATAAAAGCTCCTGAATTACTTTACATTGTTAGCTGTACTGTCTTCTGCTGTTCTTTAGCTATTTGTTGTATCACAAATAGAAGCTATCTGTCTCAAGTGTGAGCTGGCTATTGGTGAGCATTCAGGGGAACTTGCCTTATTGGGTCACTTTCTCCCAGAAAGGAGGACTGTTCAGCTTCAGAAGTCTAAGATAAGTAGTTCTGACCTCAGTTACAGTTTCTGTTCAGCAGTGGTAACTGAAGTTGTGAAATTTGCTTTCTGAAGTGACAGCTGTTTTTACCAATCAAGGTCAGGTCTCAGCTACAGCAACTGAGGCTCTTTCCTGCCAACTCAAAATAAAAACACTAAGTACCAATAGATGGATTGACTCCAGAGCTCTACCTTGTAAGTGCAATTCTAGTCCAGCCACCAAAACCTGATGATGACACAACTTTGCAGCTACAGAAAAGTGCCTCAGCATCACATTGTCAAGGTTAAAGTAAAATTTCAGTCCCAAGAAACACAGGATTTTGGTTTCCTTAAACTGAGGAACATGCTGTGTTACAATTCCTTAGATTAGAATGCACTCCTAACAGGAGAAATTAAGAGGAAGATTAAGCTCTCACAAAAAAACCATTAATCACATTAGGTTTCTTGACAGAAGGTATAGGAGATTAGCAAAAAGGAACTAGAGACATAGCAGAATAAATGATACCCAGGAAGGAAGTCACTAATCTCCACCTGCACTCAGTTATCCTCCTTTCAGATCTTCCCCCCCACGTGCATTTAAGGTTCCACCAAATTTACCTGGGTCCACTCAAGTGGTCCAATCAGGAGTAGGCTCAAATAAGAGGTAAAGAAAACACAGAGGAATTATTATAAGATTTGAGAATATGGAAGAGAATTAGTAGGTTTGGCAAGTTTCAGCTGTAGCAGATGGTTTTCCTGATGTACCAAGGACCTGGCCGTGTTTGTTTACAGAAGCCACAGTAGCTCACCTGGGAGCCTGCAGCCATTGCTAAGGTACAGGTAAGTTTGGCCCAATCACTATTTCAATTCCTGTCACCGCAGTGCCTCCAAGACATACTTGCCAAGGGCAAGTGCATGCCCAAGCACTCAGCCTCTGCACATCTACACAAAATTGGTGGTAAAAGGGCCCTTGCACAACTCAAGTGCACGGTGCAAGGAGGTCGCTACACTGGCATTGGTCACAGCATTACAAAGGGTGGCTATATCTCATCTGTAATGGAATTTTCTCAGAAACCACCAGTGTTTTCCCTCAAATGTCTCTACACAACAATTCCTGGTATCCAGAGCCAAATTTAAACCAGTGGCAGCAGGGATCTTGCAAGACATCCCCACAACCATTCAGATCCCAAGATCCCACATGCACATTCTGCAGACAGTGTCCTTATTGTGGGATGTTGGTTTCTCTTTGGGATTGTTTGCTGGGGAGTCGCTGGGGTGGCATAGGGAAAGCAACACCCTTTCATGTGGCTGACTCTCAAACCTGGATACTTCTATGAAAGAGATACTTAAATTCCCAGTTCTCAGTGAAGTGGAAAGGTTCACACGCCAGCCCCAGAAGCTCACTTCTTATTTTAAAACCAACAGGCTAACAGTCCAGGAAGTGTATAGTCAGCTCTAAAAATACAAAGACATCTGGAATGACCAAATGTGTAATTTAACTTGTAGCTGGTACAGGAACCAATTTTGCTTGCTGTGTTCAGGAGGAGCAAAAGAGGCATTTTCTACAGGACTCAGTTATCCCATTTGCCTGGCAATGAGAAAAGCATCCTGTTTCTGGTCATTCTACTTTTATTCAAGGACAGTTTGGTCACAGACTACTTGAAGCAAGGCAATAAATTGCAAGTTCACCCTAAGCACAGAGCCATCCTGTAATTTTGATTCTTCATACTCCACAGAACATTTCCTTCTTGGTAACAGTAAGGAATTTGTGTCAGAATTAAGAATAAAACATCAAAGAAACTGTCCTTCAGACTCCTGATTCTGTTTTCAGGCAAACAAGCAAGCTTCACCTTCCCTCCCAGGAGTCAGTGTATGCAGTTTTGTCCTTGCAGACACGCAGAAATGCAGAGGCTTCAGAGTGGCTTCCAGGACACTGAATAAACTGGCCTTGAGTTTAATCCTAGGGTTTCAGCGGTCAGTGATGGATTTTGGCATATTCACATTACCCATCCTAAATCTCCAGCAATACTCAGTTAAGACAAATGGATTGAGTCTCTCCAAGCAGCTCTGCTTTTCCTCATGCACGGAGGCCTCCAATAAGATCCAAAAGCTATGAAAGTCCATGCGGGAGATTAAAGTGCCATTTCTGAAATTACCAATGTTCAGGCCAACAGTTTAGGTTTTATGTTAGATGCTGTTCTTCCAACCTTAGTGTCACCACTGCATGGAGATTTACCCTGCAAACCCCTCCCCATCACTTCCACTGTGTTTGAGTAGAAATCACATTTAGGGCTTTCATACCTTCAGTTTCAGCCCACTGAAATTTGTCATTCCAGCTCCATTCCGGGTTTGGTCCCTAAGACCTATCATCATTTAAGAAGGATACATTTCACCTGCACATATGGTCATGATTTGAGAGCCAGCACAGTGCCTCAAGACCCAGACATGAAATCATGAAGGTGTTACCTTACCTTTGTCAGCACAGACCACGTGTGCCTGGCAGCACTGGTCTGGCTAGTCAGGCTGCTGCTAATCATGAGAAAGCAACTTTCTGTTTCATCTAAGTATCAAACCAGTCTGTGATTCTTAAACAAATATAGCCGTATTAATAAAGAAGCAGGGGTATTAATAAAGGAACAAAGTGAAGCTAAGTCTGCAGCATGAGTGCACCCAGCACTGCCCTTACTCTCCGGCGGCTGGGAGGCAGGATTGCATTACAGTCAATCCCACCAGCACACTGACCAGAAAGGGTGTGCATATGGTGGGAGAAAGATCAGCTGGAGGAAGTTCTGCAACTAAATTAAAACAGCTTTTCAAAGCAACAGGTTTGGGCATCCCAGCACACACTCACACTGCAGGAAAAAATAGAAGATATGGACTCAAGCGAGGTCTGGGAAATACTTGCTGTTATCACCAAGATGAAGTTTGACTACACTGCCAATACAACTACAATCCAGCTTCATTAGAAATAAAGTGATGTCCCACTGCATGTGCAACTTTCAGATGAAGTCACACTGTGACAAGACACAAAAACCTGAACTTGCCAGTAAATGTAGTAACATGAAGCCAGCCAGCAAAACAGAGCCCCAAGAAATCCCATCTCATCTGCTGCCTCTTCTAGAACTGCTCCGGTTAATCCAGCCACAAGCCAACATCCTTCTACCAAAAAAATAATGAAATTCTCCACCAAGAACGCCAGAAAGTCTGATGTCCCAGTCGAGGGGGTGGATGGGAAGAGCCAACATGCACTCCTTGTCAAGTCACCCCCTAAATCTCATTGTATTATGGCAATTCTAAGCAAGGCAATTACTCCTATAGGTTTTGCTAAATCTGAAGATGGACAAGAAACTGGTTTGTGGCAAAACTGAACTCTTTTTAACATGAAAACCAAAAGCATGGAGTTATGTTGCTGGTCATAACTGAAGTGCGTCTGCTAATGATTAAAGCTTCCATTTTGCTGCCAAACTATTATTGGAGCTGCTTATTTGCTGTGCAGCTTGGGGAAAAAAATCTCTTCCATCCTTTACTAATCTTGTCCTCATCTGACACAACAAAAATGCACCATCAGTCTTTTGCTTATTTTGAAAAACAGGCCTGAAAGTCACTCCAAGAGCCAAAGTCTTTGTGTATAATTATTGTCTTTATTAACTAGAACAAAGGGCAGAAAACGTCAGTCATTATGCATTAAATTTAGTACTTTGAGGGCTTATTTAAAGACATTTCACTGACCTGCTTTCTTAAAAGAAATGTTGATATAACAAAATACTATTAAATAATTCAAAACAAATTATTTTTTAGATTTTTTGGTTGGTTGTTTTTTTAAAAAGCAGTCACATCAGAAGGAATGTAGCTCACAGGGTACCAATGGGACTCATTGGAAGGCCTCAGCAATAATACTTGTATCTTCTTGGCCCCAGGTAGTTCCTTGCAGCAGTGCTGAGCTGGTGACCTATTTGGCTGATAGAGGAAACTCAATCGTTAGCAAGTGTATACATTCTAATATGAAAAGCAGATTTTCCTTGGAAACATTTTCTTGAGGCAGGTTTCAGGGTCCTGAAATTGGCAGTGACTGCATAAACACAGAAGGTAATGAGTAAAGGCTCCAAGAGGGGATGCCATGAAAAATTTTTTCCTTTTCACCCTGCCATCCTGGGCTCCAAGCAGGGTATGAAGGTGAAACAGGGAATTTAAACATCTGCCTGAGCATAAAGTCTCAGCAGAGGAGGATTACATGAGAAGGGAAAGAGGAAGAAACTAGCAGGCAGCTGGAAATTTCAAAATGGAAGTTTTCAGAGGCCTGGTAGATATCCTCCTATTCAGGAGTAGCTGGATGTGCTGTATGGCAAACTTAGAGGTGGCAAAGCCTCTGTGCCATTACTTCCACTCCTACCAATGTGCCCTGTTTGTCCCAGGTGTCTTTATGCACAACTAAGTCTTCAAGTCTGTGGTTTCAGTGGGCACATCCCACCCTCTCCCCAGCAGAAAGACTAGCAGGGCAGTCTCAGAAATCCTGGAACAGATTTCATGCCCACAGAGTCCAGACAGGCTTGTTCCCTCTCTTGCTCCTAGAGGAGGTCTGAGTGGTCTCAGTGCTTTGGATATGGAGAAATCAAAACAGATGCAGATGAGAAACTATCTTTGCAAGGGCTGACATAGATTTTTTTTTTTCCCCTTTGAAATATACTTCTTGTGGTCTGAAGACAAGAAAAATCTCCTCACATGATGACCTGGCAACCAAGTGAGACCTCTTTCAGTCCTGCCTTTGTGAGGGCTTGGCCCCAGCAAGTGGGCTTGCAGGGAAGTTCCCCTCTTTGGGCTCCAACTCCCATTTCTTGAGAAATTAGAGAAATGTAGATGTTCTCTAATCTACTATTACATTGGAGATCCAACCACAATTAAATGGGTAGTATATTGCTCTACAGAAGTTGAAAAGGGAACTTGTTTGCTTCAGTAGAATGCTGAGAAGACAGTATGGAAAAAACCCAGGCCTAGAGATAAATATTAAATACACTAGGAGACTTCCTATTCACAGCAATCACCCTTCTCCCGAGCTGTGAGAAATTTAGAGGTGTGGGAGAGTTGTCCCACAGAGGCATGATATCAGCTAAAGAAAAGCCAAATGGGTGCAAAAGTCAAAGTGGCTGGCCTTTAGATGTTTCCACAAAATGGAAAAAACCTACATAATTGAACTAGCCCTGTCAGAACACCAGTTGCCCAAGATTAAGACAAACAATGGGAGTAAGACTAAAAAAAATTAATTTAAACCACATGCTATAGCCCAAAACATTTGAAAAAATATGTTCAAGAGGGACAGTTTCAAATTGGAAGATATTTGATCATGTCTTAATCTGGAGAGATGTTTCTTTAAAACTATTTAAAAGTGAATACTACATAAAAGGGATCTGATAGGTAGTGTTAAGAATGCTTTAGAGAAACATGACCCCATGTCATCTTTTGTGTCTCTATAACTTGTTAATCACTCTTTTCCCTCTATAGGGGAATGAAATAAGGCAGTGTTGCTTGGAAAATAGTAATTAATTTCATACTACTCTGAAACCTTCAATTATGAACCCAAGGGAACACCAGTACTAGTGAACTTCTGAAAGGCTTTATAAATACACTGAAGGTCACTTTAGTATGACATTGAGCTGCTTCCAAACCAAGTAGGAGCCCAGATAACACAAGCCACAGTCAACAACTCCATCCCAACAGGCAAAACATCCTCAGCAGCAGAGCTCCAGAACAGCCAGAAGGTGTCCCAGGAAAGTTTCAGCAGAACGAGGCACTGCAAAGGGCAGAGTTGTAGCAGACAGCCATATTTCAAATGTTCTTAATGGGCTTGTCATCAAGGAGGCAGAGCAAATACCAACTGCAATTTGAAGCTGGGCAAAGGAAAACCAAGCAAGGAAGTCTTTGAAATGCAGAAGGGCTGTCCAGAAGAGATGGAAATGTTACAGCACAATTAAAGGGACACTCTCCCCTTGTCACAGGGTTGGAACGAATAGCCCCAGCAGAAAAGCAGAAGCCTGCCTTAATTCCTTGGTACAGTCACAAAACAATAGGCATTTCAGGGGTGGCAGTGGAGAACAACCTCATTTTCCACACTGATAGAGAAAAACTACAAAACAGAGAACTAACAGCCCGGCTTTGTTTCCAACACAGAGAATTGCTTTCCAAGCTCTTACACAGAAACAAACATCAATTGCCATGAAAGTTACTAAGTGGGGTAGAGGAAGGTATTTAGACATCACAAGATAGCAACATAAATATCACAAAACATTCATAATTCAAGCATTTTTTTTTCAATGCAGCAACATCCCAAGCTCAGCTGAGGTGCTGGTGTGGTGATGTTCAAGAAATAGGCAGGCCTAGGAACTTCAGTCTTAACCCCTTATCATTCACACTTAAGTACAAGGCAGCCCTGCACTGCGGCTCAGAAATAACTACTTCAGAAATGCTGTGGCATGATTCCTTTCTGGACACAGTAAATTCAAGTTTAATTGTTGAAAATAAAATGAGGGCTTCAGCCATACCAGCAGGTTTTGACTGCTGAAAATAAAACAGCCAGAAAAATAAAACAGCTACCATCCTCCTTATCCTTGCAGAAGCACAGAGTTACAAATTCAACCAGACTAGGAAAAAAGCAAGAAAAAGGGTGTTCAGAAACTATCTTGCAAAACAGCCACCGAAGAGTTCAGGGTAGGCTGTCAAGGGCTGTCTCCAGCTTACTACATCTGCTAAAGTCATTAGACAATGTCACCCCACCCTTGGGCTCCCAAGGGCAAGAGCAGAGGAGGGAGGGCTCCTCCTCATCTCCTGCTGACCCAGCTGTTTCTGGTGTGAGTGTAAATTCCCTCCATCCATTCAACATTTTGCAAACAGGCCACTGGAAGAGGGAGTGCCTGTTTGCAGAGTTGGTCAGGCACTGCATTCCCAGAAAGGAGCTGATTTCAGGAGAACTTGGCGAGAACAAATCATCACATCCAGTTTTACCTCTCTGCTCTAAGCTTGTCCCAGGCTTCCCTTGGAGCCAGCACAGAACCTGAGTTAGTGCAGATGTCTCTGCTCTGCCTATCAGTACTCCATTTCCACTGACTACTTTAAAACAAGGCACCCAGGCACTCCCCAGAGATAGCAGTTTCCAAGACAGCTGAAATTTAAAATAAAACCCACCCTTTGCAACCAGATGTATCAAGGATGCTTTGGTTATACTGCTGCAGAACAAAGCAAAAGAACAACCAGCCTTGATCACTGCCTCCAAAAAGCCTGAAGACAAAGACACTGCTGCAGTGAGACAATCAAGGGCTACTGAGTGTCCTTACTCTCCACACAGACAGCTCTGAAACTCTGCCTGCCCAGAGAAGGCTCTCTCCAGCCCTGTCATGCAAATATTTGAAAGAAGAAAGCATCTCTGCTTTGCCATCATTGTCCCTGTTTGGAGAAAAAACTTTTATAAACACTGTTTTTTATGACATTAAACAACTTTCCAGTAACTCCTAGCCAAAAATTCCACATCACCCACCCTGCCTCCTCAGATGGTCTGTGTTAGACTGCATTAGTATGTACATTGGACAGAAACAGCAACAGCACAGGAACTGATTCATAAGTGGATCAAGTATCCTCTGCTGCTGGGTGGGTGCCAGAAAGGCAGGACACATGGTAAGGCAGCACTGCATTCAGAGTGGACACTGAAGGCTACACACCTTTGTTTTTGAAGAAGGGGCTTGGGGTGGTCCTTCCTTAAGCTTGACTCTCCTTGTTAGAGACTTATGAACACTGGTGCATACAGAAGCAGCTAGACAAGCTGACCCAGATACTTAGCAGTGGCCACTCACCCAAACCTGTCCTCTGGGATAAAGCCAAGGGTGCTAGAGGAAAAGTGTTCAACCTACAGAAGTGTTTGTTTCTTCTCAAATTCCAGGAACAGTTCAAGGACCGACCAAGAGAAGGGGCTGCTGTATGAGGGAGTATTTACTTTTTATACCGTGACCTTGGTCTCTTACAAGGCTTAAAATTCAAATACACAGACACAGTGGGAAGAAGTGGAAATGCAGAGAACTGAAGTAGTTTCTCAGAGCAAACAGCAGGGCAAGGCTGTGTGCACAAACAGAAATCAAGTCCTGCATTATATCTGATGAATTACACTTTCTTGAAATGCTATGTAAAGGAAAAAAAAAGAGCTCACTTTCTAAAGAAACTACACACACCAATTGCACCTGAAATAAAGCGTAGTCTTGGCACTTATTATGTCTGGTAGCACATCTGACCACTGGATGCAAAGCTATTGACAATTCACAAGCAAATTAGAAAACTGCTTTTGCAATTTGGTGTGGAGCTGCAGCCACATTTGAAACCTAGAAATCTGCTAGACTGCCACTCATCTGTCAGAATAAACAGAAGTGTACTGGGTTTGGCCAGCTTTTACAAGATAATACTAATGCCCAGAGACATCTGCTAGTAGTGCACACAGTCCATTTTGTGTATAAAGGGGGGATCAGGAAGACAAAGACCTAGAAAAAGAGGTAGAGCAGCAAAAAGCAGATGCAAGATAGAAACTGTGACTTCTACAAAATTTAAAGCCCCTTACAAAAGCCACACCAACACTAAAGAAAAGTGACTAAAAATCAATGTTACTTGCAAAAACAGGCATGGCAGAAGGGATATAAAGATGCAAGTTTGGTCCATGAGTTCCAAGAAACCCTATTTCTCTTACAACACTTAAAGGGTGTGCCTTTAGCCAAGATGCAGCAGGTAATCATGAAAGTAATCTTGGTCCCTTCTGGTACCAAACAAATCCCCTTACTTAACCCTACAAAGCAACACCTTCAAATAAAGGGTGCTGTGTTCCCCATGAAGAGCCAGAAGCCTAACTCCAAAGCCCTCAATCTAAGAAGAGGGAGCTGCCAATTCAAAAGCCAGTGCATCCCCAGGAATTGAGAGTGGTGGCCTGTGTCCCTCTCCTAGGTCACAACTGCAGCCAGTGAGCAGCACCAGTGAAACCAAATGGTGCATCAGAGGACATTGCCAGGCACACATTCATCTCCTGATACTGGGTGGACAACCAGCAAGTCCCAGGTCCTCTAAGCCAGGACTCCCAGATGAGCAAAGATCTTCCTCAGAGCCAAATCCCACATCCCAGATAAAGAGAAGAGCAGCCTCCTTTCCCAGAGATTCCTTTGGGTCCTGATAAGGTTACACTAACCATAATAGCCTTATTTTATGTGTTACATGTACTGTAACATTGAACATTGGTCTGCAGTTATGTAATTGCAGTCCTGCTCAGCCCAGCTGAAAATGCCATCCCACCATGCCTCCACCACAGGTACGGCTCCCAGGGGAGAGAAAGAACTTCCATCCTGCCTGCAAGCAGAGCAGCAGCAGCAGAGGAGAGGTGCTCGGGACTGTGCTCAGACTTCGCAGTCTGTCAGGTTTTCCATTGCACACACTGCCGGCACAGTTTATAGCTTGACCATTTCAAGCCACATCCACGCAAAACTTGGCAGCGAGAGAGCTGCTCTGGCCCTCCCTCTTGCACCTTAAAGAAATCTGTCAGATTCCTGCTTTAAAGTCACAACGTTTCTTATCTGCAACAGAAATACATGTTTAAGTTGTTCCACGAGGCTTTTGTCGGTTAAGGTTTAAAAGAAATCTATGTAGTCAACAGACAGGACCTACATCAACTATTCACATAGTTTTTCTGAAACAAGTCAGAAATGTTTAGATAGTGTTGGACAGAGCAGGTTGGTTACACCATGCCTTTAAACAAATCACAGCCACTTCTAGCAAGAAACACAAGCCCTGTAACTACAGGTCGTTCCCAGACAACATCTGTAGAGACTGTAAACCACATTTTTTCTCCTGATGCATTTGTGACCAGTGCTACATGCAGATTTTCCTCCCAGCTAAGGAAAAAAAGAGATAAATATTCATCGGATACAACAGACACACCGAGTATTTTGCTCTTATAAACAGAATTAAGGTCTGAAGGACAACTTTTGTTGAGCCGAGATAGGTGTTTGCTGCAAAAACCAAATGCTGCAGCCTGAGAGCTGGTACACTACTAAATAACTCATTCTGAAGTACAACAGCTTTATTTAAGTCTAGCAAGGTTTGCTTCCACTGTTAGTGCAGCAATAACCAGGTTATAGTGATCCAAAGTGATTCACAACTCAGATTAAGAGTTTTGGACATTGTTTACTGCATATTTACACTGACTTTGCTCTTAAGTCATAATACTGGACAGAAGTTTCAACTTCAAATAATGTCTAAGTAATAACTTTGATTAGCACAATAGTGAAGACAACTTATCCAACTCCTTCAGTGAAAGAGAAAACCAAATGAGACAAGGCCCTACCAAATGGGCTTGTACATATCTACCTATGGGACACCTTAAATACCATCTCTTATACGAGAAAAGTAACACTGAGTAATACTATACAGTAAGTATGACACACTTAAGATGAAGCTAAAGAAGCTTAATGAAAACCAGATAAGCTTCAATAAATCAAATACCAGATATTGCCCCCCCCTCCTTCTACCTCTGCCCGATACACTGGGCTTTGAACAAGCCCAACTTATATCCTTTCAGGAGAGCACACAATTTGGAAGCAAACATCAGAAAATATGCTAACTTTAGCTCAGGCCCTAGAAGTGTGCAGAAGGAAACATCCAGCAGGATGTGAATTGTGCACCATCATTTGGAAATTGATTGTGAGGTTCTTGTGTAAAAAACAGGGATATTTGACCAGAAAAAAGGTGTTTCTTTCATACGAAACTCATGCAACAAAGCCAAGTTAAAGTTTTTTTGTGCTCCAGAAAACAAAAGAACCATTTAAGTGTCCTTGGCATCAGCAGGCAGCCCTATTCAAGCAAGGTTTTAAAATGAAATAGTCATCTGTGACTTTACATATCTAACCTCCCCAAAGTACAGTTAAACACCTAAAAAAGACATGATAGCTATATACATGCCTATACATCCAAGGAAGTTCAAAATACTGGCCCAACAGCACATCCAACAAAAACTGTCCAGTCTGACAGGACTTCTCAGCTGTAAGTGAGCAAGCTGTCCAGTCACTCTTCCTTCCTTTCATTGAAGACATTGTCTCTGCTGCATGCGACATCCAAAACACCTTGCATCTCCTTTGTATGGATTAGAAGAATGAGACCAATTTATGCATCACAGGTAGAGTTTCACAACACTTCCAAGGCCAACATAACCATACAGTCAAATGAACTATTACACATGTGCATAGCCCAATAATCTTATTTTCTTGAAAATTATATCCCTGTGTTCTTAGAGGTCATAACCACATCTCCTAGGTTTGCTTGCTTATACTTAAGCAGATACTCAAACTCAAGCCATAATTCATAGGTTTTGAAAGTTGACTCTTGAGAAACTTTTGCTAGTTTTATTACATGCTATCCAAAGGTTCAGTTGTAGCTGAAGAGACAAGAAGACATAGTATTGAAGTAATTCCTGTGGTATCCCTAACCTAGGGGAGAATTAAGAGACTGTTTAGAGTCCTGTTATTGTAATAACTAAACCATGAGTTCCCTTTCAGAACAGTTAAAACAGGCATCCAAGCAAGTGATGCTCTCTCCATCACCAATCTGTGACTTATGAACTTATCTGTTGGCTTTTTTTTTTAAGGCTATAGATATTTTTATCCATCCACAGATATAAAGAGCAAAATCACAGCATGGAATTTCAGGCTTCAGATTTCCTTTCTTGTTAACATGGACATTAAAGAATCTGGCTGCCAAGCATCAGAATATGGTTTGAAGAAGTATAATCCAAATTCAAGGATGCTCTATGAGAAGAGTCACATTCCTGGACCCACTGATTAATTCAAACCCTGACATTCTCCATTTCTATCTCCCCATACCATGTGGTTCAATACAATGTGGTCTGAACTGTGCAAAGAACAGAGGCCACACTAAATGAAATCACAAAGGAACTGTAACTGGAATTCAGACACTTCTTACATTATTTAACAGCCCAATTAATTCCCTTGGCTCCATAAGCCATTATCCAAGACAAGGACATCATGAATATGAAAATAAGTTGCCACAATATAACCAGGCTTACTCTGATGGAAGAGACACCCACTACTGACCATGAGAAGCTGCAGGCTTGGAAGGGAGGATCCTTGTCCACTAGTTCAGACACAGTTCAAGAAATGAAGACATTTTTCCCTCTTCAATCATAACTATTACTTTAAAGTGGGGCACATGAGAAGTTTGGTTTCTATTAGTTTTGCAAGTGATACGGTCAGGACTCAGGAGATGGGTATTTCTGTTCACACTAGCCAGTGCCTTTCCACACACAATCCTCTTGGACTCCCCACTAAACCACCAGCCAGCAAATCGCTATCACTTTGAGCTAAGCAAGCATGAGGCTTTCATACAACAGAGAAATTATCACTCCATTAAAAGAACAAAAAAAAATACAGTGCACAGTTGTCTTTGTGGATATCCTGGCTCAAAGCTCTGGAAGCTCAATTTGAACCTTGGATCAGGGTACCCTAAGTGTCCCCAAGCTCTGCTGTGCCCAGCATACTCCAGAGCCTGCCAGTGGTGAAAGCCCTGAATTTGGAGATACCACAATGTGAGCCTTGGCTTGAACAGATCCAAATGTCAGCAGCTCCTCTGGACGAGGACACACAAATCACGAGTGGGCTGGAAACCAGTCGTGGACAACAGCTCTGGATTAATACACAAGGAGTGCTGGAGGGGAGGAGGGGAGCTGCTGAAGACAGGCAGTTATTCAAACCAGCTGCTAAGCCAGTCCAGCCACTCACACGTACACAGTCTCCTGCATGTGTTCTGCCCAACTCAAAGCTACCAGGCATCCAAAAGTTAAAGTACACAAAAGAAATCTATACAAACACTTGCCAAAAATATCATTTTCCAAGTGCAAGCTGGTTATTCCACGCATGGCAGAAGGAGATTTCATCTTGCTTTTACATGACAGCCTTTGCCTCTTTGCCACAAAATTCCCCAATTAACACTTCTGCAAGAAGTTTTGAAACTGTGCACAGCCACGTATTTATCTACGCACATTCTCTCCCCTCCTACTGAGTTCTGGGCCACGGGCTAAGCTGTCAAGCCAAGTTTCATCCCAAGCAATTTTTAAACACTCATCCTATAAATCCTCTGCGAAGGGAGTTAGTAATGGAAATACTGACAGAAAGTTGAAGAGACAGCAGGGCAACTATAGCAGCCTACTATACATCAGCTTCATTAACTACAGATCCTTCTCTCCATCACCTTCATTTTCCATTAGCGTACCTTGGCTAATTAACACACAAAACCTATGAAACATTCTTACAGTAGAAGGCAACATTTGGCCCCCAGCCCAAATCAACACCGAGAAACTTCAACATTCTCTGCCAGACATAGTAACTGTACCAGATGGAGCAAGCACACAGCTAACAAGTAGTGATGAGGAAACTGAAAGCAGAGGAACAAATACAAATATCAGACCATTGGAAGAGGGAAAAGCAGCAAATATAACTTACCGCTTTCGTTTTTCTCTATGACATCCACAACTTCTCCAGCCTGGAGGCTGATCTCAGAGTTCTCCTGCTTCTCATAGTTGGACACCACCACATATTGCTCCAGGATCATGGGTTCAGAGTTAGCATCAGCACCTGGGGAAGGGAAAAAGCAAGCTGTAAGCCAGCTTCCAGCCATGGCTCCTTGAGAGCGACCTCCGTCCATCCGATTCACAACAGGCCAACTTGTCACCAGAGCCAAGCGAATCAGCAAACAACCTTGGCTCGCAGCATATCCCCAAATGGCTGGCCATATAGAAACAGCCTCCTCTGGCCCACAACCCAGCAGCACAGAGGGACATTGGAGAGAAGAAGAAGAAAAAAGGGGAGGGAAAAAATGCAAAAAGGAGCCAAAAAAAGTGAATTAGTTGCACAGTTTCATGATGTGTTCTGAAAATAAACCTCTTCCCAACATGGTTTCCACAATCCTTGCTCCCATTCAGAGAGAAAAATCCTGGGCAGAAGCAGTATAAATCCACAGCTGAGCCATCCCCCCAGTAAACCCAAAGAAGAAACAGCTCTCCCCTTGGCGGCTCAGCTCCTTCTCCACTCTAAAGGCTTGAGCTGAAAGTCAAGAGGGGGCTGTAGATGCCAATCATATTCGTCTGCACTGCAGCCCTTAAATAGAAACACATGAGCGGGACTGAAAGAGGGAGGTGGGGTGGAGGGAGCGAGGGGAGGGCGGGGAAGAGTGTTTACTTGAAACAGAAGGAGAAGAAGAAGATGAAGAAGAAAAGTTCCAGCGGCAGATCGCTGCTCAAACACGGCCGCCCCCGCCTGCCCCACATTCATTCCCCCGGCACAGCAGCCCCGGCCGGCCGGGGCTCGGCTCCATCGCCTTTTGGAGCCTCGCAGCCACCCCCAGCCTCTCGATTTCTCCTCGGACCGAGGGTTTTCGGCTGTCAGAGCCATTTATGAATGAGAGCAGGCGCTCACACCAACAGGGGCCAGGAAAGCTGCAAAGTAACGCTCTCCTCCCTCCCTTCCCCCACACCACTGGTCTTAAAAAAAAAAAAAAAAATATATTTCTGACTTTTTCACCCCCAAGCCGAAATCATGCACTTAGGGGTGGAGCCACGAGGCAGGCACAGCACAGTGCCAGATGTGGAGGGAGCCCTTGGGCTGCTGCATCGGGGCTCTGCAGTGCAATACAAACAGCGCAGACGGGGCCTCTGCACTGCCAAACCCCGGCAGACACCGGCTGTGCTCGGCTTAAATCCGCCTCGAAAAGGCAGGAAAACCTCTCCGTTTAGGTTCTTTACTTCGTAAGAGCCAACACGCCTAACTGCAAAATTATTTTACAGGTTTTTCTCAGTTACAGCGGTTTGGGACACCAGCATTATTATACATTTTACACATTAAGAGGCAGTTCCTGTTGCTCTGGATTAAGATGCTGATTGAAAGGGAGAACAGAAGCAGATACACAACTTACTGAATGTCCCAATTTACACAACAGGGATAGAGTCAAGAGCAGACTCTGAGTTTTCCTGAATTTCTGATGACAAATTGGCTACAAGAGATGGAAAGGAAGCAGCATGGTCCACCAGAAAAGTCAAGGGACTGACAGCCAAGCACAGGATGCTGGGTGCTGTATTTCCAAACTCAGCATGTTCATATGTGTTTGGATTGGAGATGCAAAGTGATTCTACAGACAAGTAATTAGCATCCCTGCCAAGAAAGGTAAAGAATGCATCAGCCATTAAAACAGCATCCTGTGAAATGAAAATCCTAGGAAAAAAAGCAATTAATTCAACTGTTTCCTGAAAGGAAACACTATCACAATGCCTCCCTTGGACCAGGTTTAAGAAACTCAGAAAATAAGAAGGCTTCCTTGCTTCCTAAGCATGCCTCAGCCTCTCCTCAAATTACCTAAGTTAATTTTCTTAAAGAGGAGTCATCTCCTCTAGAAGCTTGTGTTTAAGAGATTTAGCTTTTCTGTAGATAGTTGAACCACAGCCAGTAGCAGGAATAGTAGGAGAAGACCATGAACTGACAACATGGAAATTTATAACACAAATTTTCACCACAGCTGTCTATTCCAAATAAGCATCATGTTTCTCTTCATGATCAATCAACCTGACTTGTGCACTCTGGTTTGAACTAGTGCTAGCTGGGCTACCTAGAGTACGATGAGATGCTTTCCCCTGTTTCACACTGCTTCCCACAGTTCTTTTTCCAGAATCCAGCAGTGTTATAATCTTCATTCCATCTGCTTAAGTAGTACCTATAACCTCTACTTCGTTTTAGTCTTGAGATAAATATAAGTTTTTTAACCAGAAACAAAAGCTATGTACCTATGCCTATGCAGGTGCACCAGCAGAGAATTCAGGGTGCAGAAAGACAAGAGGGACCAAAGAGCAGCAAGGGGAGCAGGGGACATGCAGGAAGCTAAGTGCTAAACCAACAATTCAAATGCCTTCTTTCCTCCAACCTACTAGGCAGTTTTTATGGGAGTGGAGTAAGGAAAAAAAAAATAGAAAATACTGCATTGGATTGGTGGAAGGAGCAGTGTTCATGTAATGCACGTGTCCCTGCTGGGAACAAGGAGAGGACCAGGCTGGAGCACAGGCTGGCAAACACCCCACCAGCAGCCACAGAGGCCAAGTCAGGGACCCTGTGCCAGGGGAATGCCCTTGCCAGGAAACATGAAGAATCAGCACTTCAAATCCACCTCCACAACTCTGCTTAAAAAAACAAACAAACAAACCAAAAAAACAAACAAAAAAACCTGAAACCAAACCAAAACAAAAAAGGCACTTAAAATAATTTGGCAAGATAGGCTGTATCTGCATTCTCATATCTGAAACCAAGCAGGGCTTCTCTGGGTTACTCTGTCCTGCCCTGGATAAGGTAGTCACTGCAGGAGGATTTCGTTGTCACTACAGTG
This sequence comes from Cinclus cinclus, assembly GCF_963662255.1. Lineage (NCBI taxonomy): Eukaryota > Metazoa > Chordata > Aves > Passeriformes > Cinclidae > Cinclus > Cinclus cinclus. Next base: position 11,978,156 of record NC_085052.1, on the reverse strand, counting down.
GCTGGAGGAACACATACAATTAAGAGATTGTTTTAACAGATGCTTGTATAAGTGCTACAGGGCTCCTATTAAGACAAAAAAAAAAATAGGGTGATAAATTCCTTGGTCTAGGAAGTAACCAAGGTCAAACAAGCTTGTTCATTTACAGCAGCAGCAGATCATGCCTAGAGGATATCCCCCTTTCGAGGTGTGGGGTCCCTGTGGCTCCTGGAGTGATGGTCCCCCAAGATTAGGTATTGCACACTTGGGAAGATTTCAGTAAGAGCAAAGAAAGGAAGAAGAGGAGGAGGAAAGACAGAGAAACACCTCCTTCCAGTAACCAAAAGCCTTAACCATTTTCAGGGTAGCCTGGTTTGGGTTGTTACATTCCCTTCCGGCACAGTCAGTGGAATAAGGGACTTCAATCCTCCTCAGCCTTCTATCCCCAACAAGCTTAGATGAATTACTCCTCAGTGACACTCAGGATGCCCACAACATTGCTGCTACACTATGTCAGACTCTCCAAAGGGGATTCAAAGAACAAGACAGGCAACACCACAGGGAGCCCAGCACCAATTACACCCTCTGCCGTGGGCGCTTCCTCATCCCTGCCAATTAGTTCAGGTCTAATTTGTAACACAGGACACAGCGTGCATTGAAGAGTAACAGCCTGCTCAGTGTGAGCACACCAGAGGAGAGGGATGCAGCATGGCACGAGTTCCCCAGCAAACTCACATGCAGCTGCAATGCCACCCTGACACAACAGCCCTACTTTTTATAAAGCGTCTTCAGCCCACGCAGGAGAAATGGAGAGTATAGGATAGGATAACACTGATGTGCCAGGAAAAGGTCCCCCTCCTCTCCCTCCAAAAAAAGCAGAATTAGTGCTTTGGTTAAGCTCCAACTTGCAAACCCTCCCCAAAGCAGAGCACAGATTGCTGGCTGAAATAAAGAGTTTGCTTGCCTCTCCATTTCTTTTTGCCTCGAGTCCGTTTCCTGGTTAAAGTCTTGAGGATACCCCTCCTCCTCTCCATAGGGCTCCACTTTACAATCCTCCCGCTCCTCACCTCAGCACTTCTCTTCCTGGGGTGGAGCAGAAATGTCATTGGAGCTTGTCCATGCCCCTCACAGCTGGCACTATTAAGTGACACATTTTCACCCTGTCCCCCTCACCAGGCAGTGAGGAGGGAGCATCATTCCTTCTGCTGTACTCGGAGACCAGCAACTACTGTGAAAGACTCCTAAATAAGAGCGCAGAACGTCCGTTCCAACATCCTCCTCCTCCTCCTGTGTTGCAACAGCTAAGACCTACGATGGTTTTGCAATAGCCAAAAATGAAAACCACCAACTGGAATCCAAAAATAAAATCATCTGGATATGGGAATGTGAGACTCCTGATCTTTGCCAGATTACTCTGTTGTTATCAGGCTATAAACATGTCTGCTTTCTTAATCCATACAGTGCACAGGCTTTTATATTGCCCTTTCATGATTATCAATCAAGTGTTTACAGATTGAGACTAAATGAATTAGTACTGGGCTGGTCAGTGGAAGTCCTGCAGAGGCAGCCAAAACCACAGAAACGGCCAGTGAAGGCCATAAGGGTGAGTCAGAGCTGAAGAACCAACTGGCAGGTAGTCCAGCCCTTGGACATGGGCACAACTGCTGGGGACATGTGCAGGGTCTGCTCTCTGGGGTGTGTGGCAGACACGGCCCTGAGTGTCCTGGCATTCCAGAAGATAATGGCAGAGCTCTGCACTTTTCCACACACAGGGAGGAGTAACTGCAGTAGCTGGGATCTAGAGCTGCGGTTTCTTGTTAAAGCCAGTTATTGAAGGGTAAACTTTTATGTATCTCTGGAAAACTCCTTCTGGGGAAGGATGAAGGGAAAAAAACACCCAGAATAGCTGCAAGCCTACTTAAAATCCTCAGATCAGTCTAACCCCTTACAGCAATCACACACCCAGCTCTAAACACATGGAATTCCTTCCCCTAAAAACTTTACCCCTCTTCTTTCTTATCAGAAGGACCACATGACTATAATAAATAAACATTAAAATTGCATGTTTTCTTTAAACCTTCCACCCGAGATTTAATGGTATTAAGGTAGAGAGCTTAGGTCTGCCTAAAAATTGGGTTAAGTGTGTATTGCACACAAGATAAAACAGACTTTGCTGTGTAATGCATGTGAAAGTGCACAGGAGTTCATCATATCACAGCAGTGTTGGAAAAGCAGTTCTTAAAATAACCAGTTCCTAGAGTAAGCAGTGAGATGAGAGTAATGAAGCCTGCTACAAATCTCTATGGAGACAACATGGATTCAGATCAAAACTGTGTTTCCCAGTCTAGGATCTCTCTTCTATTCAGTGAGAGGGTTTTTGTTTTGTCTTGATGTTTTGAATTTTTGTCAGTTTTTTATTCTTTGTGTGCCCTAAACAACTGGGGCTTTGACTCATCTCCTAGATGCTCCTGCACTCCAGCCTGTCATGCTTCAGCCCCATTGCCACTTACCAAAATTCAGACTGTATTTATATATCAGTTACTCCTGGAGGTGAGACTACTACTGCCACAAGCTGCGAGCGAAGGGGATTAATCTTCATCCCCCTCAGTAGATAGCAATCCTCCCAATCCTAACAGTGTTTAACTTCAGAGCTCAGAGGCTCTTGGTGTAGCAGCCCTGAGCCACAAAGCTTTAGGGACAGAGACAAAAGTTCATCACCTCCCACATTTACTTCAGAAATTCAGTACAAATCCAGTTTCAAGGTCTGGATTACTGCCAATTATAGAAGAAAATAAACATTAGAGCAAGTCTGTCAAATTAGACTTAATAATTATTAATACACTATGATTTCTGTAGCTATTTCCTGAGCTTGGCTAGCTATCTCTTTTACAAATCATGAAGACACCCTATTGCATTTTCAGAAGATATTTTCACAAACAGGTGACACCCTGCTATTAGGGAGATGAGTGGAAAGAAGAAAGGGAATGGTTTGGATCAGACCACCTAGGTAATGCAGAAGACTGAAAGCCAGAGAAGTTTGGCCCAAAACCTTGTCCAAATCCCAAAGAATGCCTGAGAATAAAACAAGATTGATCATCATGCACCCAGCAATGGCCAGGTCAGCATGCAAACCCTCTCACCCCAGGCTGGCAGCTGTGATTGGTGTACGAGAAATTTCCTTCTAAGTGAGCATCCATCCAACCATCCGCCTTCCTTGCTCATGTGCTCTGCAAGCCTTTCAGGACATGGGGCAATAGTAGCCAGAGCTCCAGCCCTTCTTGCTATCTTTTTGGTGAAACATGCCAAGATCTGGTCTAGATGGTAACTCCATGACCTGCACCAAGTCTCTCCTAACCTCCTGGGCTGCTGCTACAAACAGCTATAGGGGGCCCACACCAACAGCACATATTGCCACCAAGAAGAGATTATCATCAGCAATCATAGCAGCAAAAAATTAACTGGATGCCTGGATTCATTGCCCACCATAACACACATGTAGTAATTTCTGTCACTTCCAAGAAGCAAGATCTGGGTGAGCCTTCAAGAGTCTGCGACAAGTGGCTACTTCAAGGTAGACTGTGGCTTCCAGCACTGGAGTGTGTGTGACACACAGGTAAAACCAGCAGCAAAACACAGCCCCCACGGGGAGTGCCTCAGGAATGAGCCTGGCCCATGGTAAATAGCAGGAGCTCTCTCAAGCAGTTGCTTCAGTTCAGTTCTTCCCTCTTTACAGCCCTCAGCAGCATTTCCAAAGAAATCCCGACCAACAGAAAAATTCAGTGCTGATCTTTGCCAAGTGAAGCTTATTGGTCTCAGGATTTTTATTTTTTTATTTTTGATCTGCTAGGTTTTAAAACAGAGCCAAGAAAAATTAGAGGCAGGAGGGTGAAAGTAAAAAGTTGAGTCCTCTTTCCACTCCTTCTTGGAAAGTTGGCTCTCTGAACAGTGATTCCAACCAACTAGGTTACAGGTAGCAACAGTTAAGAATCCTTAAGTATTTTGCACACAAATCTGTTAAACTGCTTTGAGATTTTCACACAGCTGCCAAACTGGGTCTTCCACCAGGCTGAAGTCACCAATATACTCTAGCATTTGCCCTAGTCCTGCTCAGTGGTGCAACACATTCCCATCCCTCCATATGGCACAAAGCAGACCAGCCAAGGATTAATAGCAGTTAGGGTGACCAAACTGGAGTCCCACCACAGCACATCCCAGAGTGTGGCTGTGTAGCACCCATCTTTTTCCAAAGTACAAAATGAAACCACTTCAAGGTCTTGGTTAGAGTCTCCACTTCATGAAGCAGGTTCATAACCTCAGTGAGAGCTTGGGCAGCATGGAACTGGCTTCTGTTCTCCTCTCCAAACCACAGCCTAGCTAGGACACACAAATGTACTACACAGGTAAAGATCACATCTAAATTCAAGTCTGATCTACCAGCTTGGCATATCAGGATGTAGCCTATGGCACATCTGGACTGAAGAACAGCTATTTTTGGAAACAGAGGATTCACTTGGATGAGAAACTGAAAGACCACATGAACTAGAACAGCATGGGGAGCTAAGTACTTGCCAAATGAACATAAGACTTTTGAGCAGCACTATGTATCAACATTCACTATCTTGAGCACCATGCAATGCAATGAATCACATATATTTGCACACTCATCATGCACAGATATTTTTGCCAAACTAGTGACATGCATTTAGCTAAAAGCAGTAAGCAAAAAAGAAAAAAAAAGTATCTACTAAAGATTTTGCTTATTTGCCCTTTGAGATGGCTAAAAAACTTGGCATTCAGTTTGCCATTTTACATATGACAAGAAACAGTCCCAACAGATCTACTGAGTCAAAGAAACCCAACCTCACCCCCCAGCCAGTTCTTGAGGGGTTCTTGTCATTTTTCCTGAGGGACACTACCTCTTGTGTCTCCTCCTTAACATGTTTCCTTCTGAGTCTCACTCTGTTTTTCTGTCTCAACTCTTCCATGACCTATGAAGCAGCAGGTTCCTGTGACTGAATACTTCAGATATTTCTTCACTTTTATATCCAGTTACCACCCTCAAATTAGATGTATGCTGCAAAGATGAGGCAGAACCCCCAAGGATATATTCAACTTCTGTCAAGAATAGCATTTCTGGAATCACAGCAGTCTTGCTCACTAGAAACTTCAGACAAGCAAGCACTCATCCATCGAGGATGGTGGGATTTTGTTCACATACTTTCAACAGGGCATGAACTTGAATATTTACCAAATCTGGTATGGAAATCAGCAGGAGTGTTCAATGTTTCCTTGCCCCAAGACCCACATGTAGCTTAAACTGCTTGAGTGATCAGCCCAGCATCCTGTACAGGCATGGGATCTATCATATGCGATCTCTACTTTTAAGTCTGAAGGAGAAAAGAATTCTTCTGTGATATTCCATGTCAAGTGACAAATGGTTGCAGAAGAAATCCACTGGTTACACAGCAGAAGTCCTGATTCCTTATACTATAAAGCTTACTTTTTGCCTTGTATGGGACTACTGCTCCCTAGCCCCTGACACCTCACCTAGAACCTGTTCCTCTTCACCCTCCGCTTCCTCCTCCTTCCTGACTCATTTCAACAAGGAAGCTGATGCTCCCTTGAATATTTGTCATCTTTATCGGACTTTCAGCTCTTTCACATGAAACCACTTCTATTTATTGGGGAAACGCAAAGAGCATGCTTCTCTGCCTTATCCTGGCCTGTAAAGTTTCTCCCACACAGAACAGTGAGAGCACAGCTGTGCAGGTACTTAGCTGGTTGGTCAGGCTCAACCTACCACAAGAGGGAAAGCTGCCTTGGCTTTGAGTTGGGCAAAGAAAGCAAAAACCTGCAAACACCTAACCCCTGCTAGCAGCAACATCAAGGTAAGGCAGTCATCAGAAAAGGAAAGCTCTTCCTTACCAGAAATCATGCATCATGAAAAACCAATACACAAGCAGACAACGGATCCTGGCTAACCACTGTCAGATTAACATTCAAGACAACTCCAAAACTACACACAGATTGAACTAGAGAATTCTTGTTTTATTAGCATGCAGAACATCAAGACACAAGAATTTACCTGGAGTGACACTCTTTTTTGGAGTCTCAGACAAACTGGACATCCAAACTTGAAATCCAATCATAGGACAGCCATAAAAAAGGAAAGTAATTAGAGACACAAGAAAACAGTCAAAATCAGTCATATCAGGAAGTCTGAAAGTTAGAAAAAACAACTTTAAAAGAGACATTAAGTTTTTCTTAAGAGTAATGTTGGCATGATGCGGACTCAGGAAGGTCAAGTCATAAGAACCACCCAGTTAATTTTTATGTTTTAGTGGATTTGCAGAACTTATGAAACTGATATGTAGGTGATCCAATTCTGAGCTCTAAGACTAAGATATGCCCTGAGTTTATTCCCAATAGCTCAGAAGACATACACCAAGAGACAGGCTTATTAAACCTCAGACCCACAAAACTATTTATTTTTGCAGCTGTTAATCATACCCAAAAGAAACATAGACAGCTCGCAGAGACTGAGCTTAGCAAACACATATGAGTTTCTACAAGCATCTTATTACCCTGGAATTGCATTAAGGAAAATAACAATAGACAAATAATACTCCATGGAAAAGAGTACAAAGCTCCAATAAAGGTACATTCAGAGTATAACTTGAAATTCCATTTTTTAACCAATGAATGAGGCAGAGATCAAGCTAAGAAGAAAGCTGATAAGAGTTGCTGCCAACAAGGTCAAAAGGTTTCCCTCCCCCTCAATGAAATGAGGTGGAAATGCTTAGCTTTGGAATTTGGGAAAAAACTTCAAATGTTAAGTGTTGTTTTTTGTTTTTTGTTTTTTGTTTTTTTTTCCTTTAATACACTGGAAGTATGTTTTGAAAGTTAACAGATTTCCCCCCATTTCTAAATAACAAACGTTCCCCTTCCGTGGGATGAAGGAAGAGAAGGGCAGCTATTACTCTCTCCTTGCCTGGGAGAAGAGACATCTAGAAAGAAATGTTAATATGACAGTCTAAGAATTTCGTAAATTCTGGCAACTCCAAAAGACAATTTGAAAATTTTAGTTGCAATGGGGAACCCTGTTCTGGACCCAGCAGTTTAACAACAGAGAAGATGCCCCCATCAACCACCTGCAGAGAAAAGTAGGCTGTACTGGTGGCCTTGTCCATCTGTTACTGTCTTTTGAATTGCAGAGTATCTCCAAGACAGTAAAAAGATTAATATATAGTAATGTAATAGATTCACAGGATAGATGTAACTGAGGAATTAATTGCTAGCATGATACAAATGTTAAGAAACAGCTTTCAGCCTTTCCCAATGCAAACCAGAGGTCCAAGAAACACATTGCTGTTTTCTCAGGGTTAAGGGAATGCTGAGGTTTTGAAATATTTTCTTTAAATTAAGGACACAATTTTCATTGTGTAGGTGCACTACCATTCAAATGGATTCAATATTTTGACTACTTTACAGTAAACTCTCTATAGTGGCAGCTTGGAGAAAATTCTGGTCTTTCAACCATCCGACTCCCAAACTCATGTGCTGCACTGTCACAGTACACTACCAAATACATTGGGGTAAATAACAATAATTTACTTTGGATTACCATTGAAGAAAAAGATGAAAAGGGCTTTGCATTGGTGGAGTGCAACAGGAAATAATCTGGCAGAGTAACTTGTGCTGTAGCTCATGAAGGGACTATACAACGTGTTTATGTTATAGAGTTGGGGCATGCACGGGAAAGGGTGTGAAGGAGTTGTTGTCAGCAACTTGTCTATTAGCTTTTGAATAGACTTCCACTGTCTTCAGAGCACAATTACGAACTTCAGTTAGCTGTCAGATCTTTTTCCAGGCAGAAGAATCTGAATACAACAATGATAAATCAAGCAGATGATGTATTGCAGGAGTCACTGGGAAAATTTCAAAGTTTTCCCCCACCCAAGCTGCAGCAAGAGATGGAAACAGCCTAAGTTAGAGGAAATACACTTCATTTAACACAAGTTTAGGGCTACTCTGGATCTATCTGGCCAAGAAGAGAGTTTAAACTTAGATCCACAGTAGCCATATCTACAGACACCCATGTGAAATCTCACCATAAATAAGCCAATTCTGTTAGCCATTATCAATTATTTTTTTAAAAAATCTTTTTAAAGAAACTATTTTTTCTCCTTGTCAAAACTATTGGCTTAAGCCAGAATAGAAGGGCAATGTAAGTATTAATGGGTAAACAATCCCACAGGTCACCAGTGTTGGCTTCCCAGCCCAGGAAGCAGCACAAAAGCAGCAGCCCTTCCGAGCTGCCCCAGCCTGACAGCAGCTAGAAGTGGATGAGGTTGCTTCTGAAGCAGAAGACAGCCAGCATATTTCAGCTGCTCCTGCACATCTGCTTAGTATTAAACTTCCTTCTTGGGGATTTTTTTTTTTTTATTCCAAGATGTTTAAGCTCTAATTGCTACCAGCTTTTAAGAGTCCCCACTACAAATAATAAAAAATATCAGACATTAGTGATAGATTCCACTTCACAGAGAGCTCAAACGAAGAGCCACGGCGGGAGCCAGCATACGGGGAGGAGGTCAGAGGCCTCAGAAACATGCTGTGCCTGAGCCAACAAAACACAAGCTTTGAACAGCCCCAGGTTTCCCCTTTAGGACAGGGTTTTACTGGAATTCTGCATAGGGCTTGGACCTGGTTTCCAATGGGATTGGTAACAGTAAACGAACAAACCTTCGCTTCCTGCCACTCCTCTCCCTCACTGCCACACGGCTGAACACTGGTGGGTCTCAGATCACTTGGAAGTGCAGGGGAGGGAATCTCAGTATTTGGAAGGAAAATTAAAGTTGCCTGCTCAAAGCAGGCCACTCCTAGGGCAATGGCATCCCAAGTCTGCTCTTAACACCAGTCCCCACAGCCCTCGCTGCTGACTTCAGTTGGAGCCAGAACAAACTCCTCCTACCAGAATTATTTTTAAAAGCTCAAAAGGAACATGGATCCATAAATTACAGCTGAGTCACGAGGCTGAGGCAGTTGTGAAGAGCACAGAGGAGGCTTTCCTTCAGGGCCACACTGCACAGAAATAGCAGCACAGCAGGCGTGTCACTGGAAGCGGCTGCTGAACCCCATTCCATTGCTTGAAAATACTGCCACGATGGAGTTGGGCAACCCTCAGACAAGTCAAGGGGGTTTCTCAGGTGAGAAAGAAAAGGAAGGAGTTGAAGGGGCAAAAAGCTTTGAAGACAAAATTAAGCTGGTTGCCATGGTGAACATGAAATATTTTATTCTAGATTTAGGCAGAAGCTTTTCTGCTGCCAGTGAGATTGGTTTGTTCGCTGCTCCTCCCACCACTGGCAAGAGAACAGGCGCCAGACTGCTGGGGTCTAATGCCTGATGCTAGTGATACAGCTCCACTCATCTCATTTTAGCAGCAGATTATTCGTCTTGTGTACAGCTGGAGTAGAGCAAGCTTCCACAAAAAACTACAATAGCTGGAGTCAGTCTAGAATCAAATGCATGAGCTCAATGCTACAAAAATCCAAATGCCACATTCATAGTACACATCAGTAGTGCACATTCAGGTGGGCCCCTGCCCCAGCAGGTGCAGAGGAACTCCTCCTTCATGGGCATTTCAGCAGCAGCTGCTGCTGCAGGCTCCTTTTGTCAGTAACACTGAAGTGTTCAGTTCAGTGTTGAGCCCAGCATCCATGATTTAACACTGCTGCCAGCACCAGGAAGGACATTGTCCTACAGAATCACAGATTTCATCTTGCTGGGGCTATCAGGGACCTTTATAACAAGCTTTTTTCAAAACAAGTGTCTATATAGCTGTCTAGCATGTTAAGTAAGCTACATATTTCCCAACAGCAGTCCTGCAGTAATCATGGGGAGTTGGATCACACTGGTCACAAATCTCAGTGTACCTGTAGTTCTGGCAATGTAACCCTTGCCTCAAATGATTTCTGTGCACAGCTGAGAAATTAGCATGGGCCAAAGACAGGTCCCTACAAGCAATCTGGATGTGGCTACCTTGCTTTGGAGGGCAAAGAGTTTAATTATACAGGCATGGCCTGTTCTTTGGAAGTTGCCTTCCATAGGAGATAACAGTCTCAGGGCCATTTAACAAATAAAACTGTTTTGTTCTCATGAAGCCCTACCTTTAACATCAACTGGGAATACCAAAATCTCCCAGCTGTTATGGTGCAACTGAAACTACTGAAGAAAGGATTATAAGAACAGGTGGCCATACTGAAGAGATACTGACATCTGGTCCATTTCCAGCAGTAATCTGTTCCTGAGGGCTCAGGTGGGACACCTTACTGCCCCAAGCAGGTAAAGAACCCAAAAGCAAGGCTCAGTCTGCTCAGTCCAGGGCTTCTTGCTGGGATTTTGCCTCCACTTTCCGAAACCCTTCTTGCTTCCTTCCTGCACTCCTCAGACAAGCAAAGGAACAGCATCCCCCTCCTTCTCCTCCTGACAAGGTGAGGCTGGCCAGTCAAGAGCAGAAAGCTCTGTGAGGAACCCCAGAACTGTGGGGCTTGTTTCTGCTTCCACCTGCACACAGTGCACCATGATCAAAGCCTTGTGACCCTCTCCAAAATCTCCATCCGCCAGGCTCACTGACCATCCTTTGTCAGCCTGTCTCAGGTTCTCTCCTCTAGTCCCTTCCCCTTCAGCTGGAGCTTGACACGTGGTTAAAGGGAAGGCAGTAAAATGCAACAGTACTAGACTAGAGGAGGAAGACAGAAATACTTGGTGTTGCTAAGCTACCCTAGAAATGGAAGTACTTTTACCAGAGAATTATTCTGATACAGAGTCTATGTGTAGTTTTACAAAATGTCTGGAAAGAGAAAGAATGCACATAAGCCTTCATCTGACCTGGAACCATTGCCACACATTCTTGGCTCACACAATTAATTCATTCAATCAGGCAGAGAACAACAGATAGTCAGAGAAATGGGAGGATGGCACAGAAAGGTTTCAAGTGTTTTGATCTATCTCACACATTCCTACTCAGGGCACCCTGTTGAACTGTGCCATTGATGTTTCTCTCCCCAGGCTCCAAAGACCTAAACAAAACCAACAATTGTGCCCCATGCCTGGCTCAGTGTGAGCCTGGTCAGACATTAAACTTCTTAGGTACCACAATGGCAGATTCATTTATTACTGTAATTGCTGGTCAAGCAGCTGTCCCACACCAGAGTAGCTTAAATAAGCTTTCCTTGCTCATATTTAAAATAAGTATTTAAGATAGTGGTTGAAGGAATATACGTATATTATTTTTTCCCCAATACAAGACTGCATTTTAAAGTAAACCTCTCATCCCTGCAGAGATATTGCCTCTTCTATACACTTGAAGCTGAACATCACCTCCACTCCCATGCCATCTGTTCAAGAGGGCTGTATCTTGAAAAAATATTTGGCTAGTAGATTATCGAGCATGCAAACCCAGCTAAAGTGTCTGAGTAAGAGGATTGGCAGCAGGCATTAAATAAAGCCTTTAATTTTAGTCTTATTTACCAAGTTCAGCTTCATCATGATCAGCCTGGGGAGGGCCTGTCTGTGTGGGGGGTGTGGGCAGAGGTGCTGGGCTGCAGTGACGAGCACAGCCAGCACCTTCCTGTTTCCCTGGCAGAAATGATCCCACTGGGAGCTGTCAGGCTCCTTGCCTCCCCAGCACCACCACTCTGCACACCAACCTCAGACCACGTCCACTTGCCACGTAGCCTGGCGTATGCTAGACCCACACATACTGCTTGGAAAATGTTCACATCTGGCTTTCACGTGACTCAAGCATGCCTCAGAAATTCATCATCTGGATAACTCACTCCTACAGGGGAGAAATCCACAACCAGGGAGCCCTTTCCTGAGCTGGAACAGAGGAGTGGGGCCAGAGGATCGTGTGCTTGACAAACTGCACAGTGACACGCTCACAGCTGCATTTTCACAGCCTCATCCAGTCCTTCATCCTTTCTAAAAGTACAAACACAAAGAAAACTTAGTCCCAATTTTCCACTCTGTTTACTTCTTTAAAAACCCATTTTAATCCCATTCGAAGACCCAAAAGTATCCAGGACTGTTTAGTTTTTGTTCTGGCAGCCTTAGCTCACATTAACTCTTTCCACATGGCAAGTGGGGATTGTTTCCCACACGATCCCTGCGGTACAGCCCCTGCACATACAGTTTTGTACCAGTTCCAAGTTTTGCTGGGAAGTGCCTAGAATATCTGAATGCTAATCCACATCTACAGCTGTACAAACTGAGAGCATCACCCCTTTGAGGAAAAAACCAGCCTCCAGCAATGCCAAGGAGGAGGGCAGAAAAGCCCCAGACGTTGCACTTGGAAACTCACAGGTATGTACACATGCTGTGTGGCTCAAAAAATGGAGCAAGAGTCAAGTCCCAGCTGTGAAGCAGCCATGCTGCCAAGCACAGAACACTCAGCAGCATTGGCTGTCCAGGCGGAGATTACCTTTCATCAGTGAATACATTGTACCTCTTGCTGAACACCTCTAGAAGTAATGCTTCCAGCCATTTCTGGTTAGGTGAGACACTCCATACAGAGTGAACCAGAGAGGATTGGTGCTGTCACACAGCCTGGACACAGGCCAGCTAGAATGGGACAGAAGTGACACCACTCCTGAAGTTGGACCCACTTAGGGAGTAGTATTTGAGGGGTGAGGGCTCTCAATAGGCTAAGGACACACACCCTACATCCAGGTTTCCAGAATCTGAGGACAGACATGCAAGTGCTCACCTGCATGAGACTAAGCTACCCAAAATGCCCAGGGGAAGATCATCTGCTCTTCTCAGCCAGCCAGAGCCATCTGTGCTGCATACAGATTTCTGCAGTGGCTGAGGATCATCACCCTCTGCTCCAGCTCTCAAATGCACTTCTCACCTTGCCTTATCCAGCGTGCCAAAAATCAAAATACCAGTACTCTCTGTGCAAGAGAGGAAAAACCCACACAGGCAGCGTTAATGCCATCTGCCATCAACAGACAGAAGAGGGAGGCAGAACAGGAGCAGATGGAGAACAGAGAATTTCTTAAAACCAAGAGAAATGCAATTACCCCTAAGGTACCAAGTGCTTTCTCTGTGCTCAGCTGAAGACTCTGAGGCATTTGCAGGGTTCAAGCTGTTCTGCTATGGCTGTGCTCAAGCCACACCTCATTTTTTCAGCCCTCCCTGCCCTTTCTCCTGGACACAGGGCTCTCTGCAGCACTGATGCTGAACTGGGAAGGGCAAAGAACACAAACACATTCTTTTCCCTAATCCTGCACCCTGTCCCCACACTTCAGTTTAAAAGCCAAGGAGCAAAACAAAAAACCCACACAACATACAAACATCTCTTTCTCTCTTATCCCATCTTCCACCCCAGCATATGGGCCACCCAGAAGATGACAGTGATCCTATACATCTAATGGGCCACATGTCCTGTCAGCAGAAAACTGAAGCAGTGCAAGATAGTCTCCTATCTGCTCCTCTCTTCAGTAGCCTCAGGCAGAAGTCCAAAGCACTTCAGTTCAAGCAGTGACTTTAAAAATATAGTGTACAAGGAGAAGTGTGAGATCAGCTTTGTTCTGCCAGAATACTACAGACTGGATTTGGAGCGTGGGATTGGAGTGGACAGATTCACATCTTGACTGAAGATGCAGAATTGGGTGATACACACAGATGCGGCAAGGACATGAAATCTGCCTGTCTTAGAGGCAGCTCTTCCTCAAATCCTGCTTTCTGCTAGTGCACTTGAGCAGAGGAGCAGTAGCCTTGCCTTGGAAAAAAACCCAAACCCACAAAATGGATGGTCCTCAAATTATATGAAAAATTTATCAACAAAAAACAAGTGTCCAGTCTCCTTTGAAAAACAAACAACAAACAAACAAACAAAAAACCCAAAAAAACCCCAAAAACAGGAATGTGAGAACCAAAATGTTCTGCCAGAATCTGCTGTTTTTAAATTCCATGCAGTAATTAGTACATGCAGCCAAGAAGGTTAATCGTATGATGAGGGAACAGATCACAATTCCTGATCAAGAGCAATCTTGTCAGCACATGCTTGGGAAGTTATAAAATAGTGACTGGCAAACAATCTCACCCAGCCATCCTCATCAACAGGCCAAATGGCACCAAGGAGCCAATCCACCATCACTGCTTCTCCCCTAATTGTAGCAAACAATGCAAGGAGCACAGTGCACACGTGCAATTCATCAGGACAGAAAACAAGAGCACACGCCTCAGTCTGCAGGGATCATGTCATACCACAGATTTCTTACAAGGATTAAGACACCAAGTTACATGATTTAAATGTTCCTGGGACATTGCCATGGGCTTGGACAGACTCGCATCCCTATTCACCACCTTAAAAAAAAACAAACCACAAAAACCTTCCAAGCTAAAGCTTTCAGAGGGACTATAAAGAGACAGACTTCAGAGATAAACACCATGAGCAAAATGACTCAAAGTAACTTTTGAGTTAAAAAACATATTCTAGCTTTGTTGCTACCACCTGGGCTCAGATTCACTAAGCAATGACCAAGCCCCTGCTTGGGGCAGGTAGTCCCCAGCATCTGCTGCAGTAGCTACCCTGAGAGAAGATGCATTGCCTCGTGCTGGGATTGACCATGGTAGGCAATTGGATTTTTCAGCCTCTTTAGTTACACACTTAGATTTGGCTTCTTTGAGAATATAATTAAAAGGCTTAAGAGTTCTTCTGACTGAGAAGGTAAAACTGAGACAGATTTCACAGTCAGCTGGACTAGTTAAGGCGTGCCCCCCAGTTCTAATACTAGAACTTTAATACTAAACACCATTCTAGATGACATCCCATGAATACTGCAGCAATCTTAAGACAAAGGAAAGGCAACACTCTATGTCTCTTGGAGCAATCCTCCTTCTCCCTCTATTGCAGCCATTTCCCACAAATACTACAAAATACCTGCCAGGGCTGGAGGCTGTGCATTTCGTTCTCGTCCTGTACCTATGTGCAGCTAAATGCTTGCCACAGGCCTGTGAAGCTGGTAGAAACCTCCACACTCAATTGCATCAACCAAGCTTTGTTCCTAGGGTCACCACCTCAGTCCTGCAACGGGTAAAACCAGCTCCAGCCACATAGCCCTGCTGGTCCAGCTAGGGGCTCACACATTTGTGACCCTGTTGAATGATTAAGCACAGAAGGGGTGGCACATGCTATTCATTTTCTCCACGTTGTCTTAAAGGAGGCAGCTCAGACTAAGTCAACAAAATAAAGCTCATTTATAAAAAGGAAAAAAAAAAAAAAAAAGAAAAAGAGAGCAAGACTTGCCATGGAGCTCTAAGTGCAGGCTAGACACATGCAGTGTCTAGGATCAGGAAAAGAAAGGTTAAGCTCTGAAGGACAGAAAAAGCCACAGGTTGAGCCTTTTCCCTTGGTAATTACAAAGGAAGCACAAAAAACCTATCCCAAATAATGCCAAGAAATGGAAATTAAGGCAACTCCCTGAATCTGACAGAGTGCACATCCTTACTGCATGAGAAGAAAGTTTCTCTAGTAATGAAGAATTAGGCCAAAAAAGCAACTTTGGCCATCAGCTCCACCCATAATTCCTAGGCAGCATCTCACAAAGTGATCAGCCACAAGGGCCCTTGGTGTTGCTAAAACAATCTGCTTGTTTCTCACTTGAGGCCCTACTTCTTTCATTGCTGAAACTCCCTCAACTCTGCTTAGTAATTTCCCCATTGAGGGAAAAGACAGCATTACAGACATTTCTATAAAAAGTTTGGGAAGCTTTTATTTACTTGCCAGCAGATATATCCTTCCTAGTTTTAGATTACAGGAGGGAAAGAAAGCAGTGATCCTTGGCTGTGTGTAGCCATAATATTACTAGTACAAAAACTGGACAGGGAAATCCAGCTGAAAGATGATTTACTCATTCAAGGAAGTCTCATCAGCATCCTGAGGCAAAACTGTCTTGAACCAAATCATTAACTTAATATTCTAAGTGCTCAATTATTATTTAAAATAGACTTCAGCTGCCAGACTCAGCCAAAGTACAGACAGCTCAATGCAGACAGGATCTGAACAATGAGGGAAAGGAAATACTGCAGGACTGATGGAGCCATAACTTCTATATTATTAAAGCTTATTTCCCTTCACTAGGAGGAGCATCCTACAGCATAGCAACAAGGTGCCAGAGGAAGCCACCAAGCAATGGCCTGAAGCCAGCTATGCCCCCAGCAGCAAGGTGGGCAGTCAGAGCAGGGGGAGTTTCGTTATGATTTCAGAAAGGGATGGACAGCAGTGCTCCTGCCTGGGCACATGGAAGGTTGTGACCACAAGGGCTTGGTCACCTACAAGGCAGATGATGGAGATCACTTTGAAAGCACCTCTTGTGCTGGATCTGACCTCACAGCTTGCAAAGAGAATGCTCTCAGTAGTTAAGGAGCACTGAGACTCCATAGAAAAGCTGTGAAGCCCACACCAGCTCCCTATTGCCACCAAACACCAGGTCCCAGATGCTTGCTTCAGCTTCATGACTGGGATTTGACTGCTTTGGCATGAAACCAGCCAAGAAAGAGACTCAGCAAGGGGAGAGGGCAAAGTCTTACTCCAGGAGTCTGAAGCTTTCTCTAGCCAGTAAGGGGGTTTGTGAGGTGGGGGACACAATGACATCTTTGGGGAGAAACACTCTCCAACTGGTTTTATAAACTATAGCAGGATTAGCAGATATCTCAAGGGTTAATTAGTTCACCATGCACAGATGGTAGCTGGTAGGGTTTGCAGAATGGATTAACCTAATCTGTGGCTTGTTATGTACCATCCAAATATCCATTCCTAGACTTGCAGCAATTCTACCCCTTTTTTGATTTGAGGACAGAAAAACCACACAATGGATGCCAGTATAGAAGTAATGCCTATTTTAAGTGACAAATGAGTAGCTGTTCACTTGGCCAATGCAACTGACAAGTTGGAGCTTGAAAAGTAATTCCTTCCCATTTTGCTGCAGAGGGTCTTTGGGTGGACCAAGAAGAGACCATTTGTTTCAAGTGTCCAGAATATGCCCATGGTAAGCACTCCTCACAGTTGTACTGAGGGCTCTCCAGCACTGACAGATGGTCATAGAGCAACAATTCAATTGCCTGGAAACATGAAGGCAGCTTTCTGAGCAGCTCTGCAGTACATGAGATAAAGCCCCCCAGGTCCAAGGTACCAGCACATGTGGCATTTCAGGCCACAGCAAACACCTGTGCCTTCATAGAGCCCCAGTGAAGCTCCAGGTCTCTTAGCTGGCCGCAGGTTAAAGCATTTATAATTAGATCACATCCAAGCAAAGGACTGTGGGTTTACACGGTCCTTTGCACAAGAGGAAGCCTGGCTCAGGGCTGGCATGCAGAGATGCCCCAGATCAGCACAAGACTCCCTTTTGTTTAGCTAAGGACGTGCCACACTATTGCATTTGGTTCAGAAGGTCTCAAATGTTTACAACCAGCATCAACTGCAGTGGTAAATGTTTCCATAACTCCTATTAAACTCTGAACTTATCCAGTTTCTCCCTGCTCTAAGGGGTGAGCAGAGGACTAGCTAGACACTCACTCTGGCAAGGCAGAGGTCAGGGTAGAGGTGATGCTGGCTGTCTGAGGCATTCTCCGAATGTTTCTGCAATCAGCCATGCTCCTGTCATGCCTGCACATGCCTGACACACAGCAGCTGTGGGATTCTTGCTGGACAGTGTGGGACAGCTGTTCTCGCACCCAACAGCCTCCTCCCAGCACATCTTTGGTCAAGACACAAGATATTAATAAAGCCTCATTTGTTGGGAGGTGCTTCCATTTAAAAATGCCTATATGTCTCTTGTTTAAAGATGCAGTAGTTCCATGATCTGCACCTATGGAAGAAACTGCATTTCAAAGCTATTTGTTATCTTAAAAGACCATCATATTAACCTTGAAAAATCTGTGCTTATTCACCCCATCCCTTTTTCAAGCTTCATAAAGCTGGTCTTTGTTAGAGGCTGTAACTGGCAAGTCCCTTGGCATATTCCTTTGCTCATTGCGTGCACACTCCCACAACATCCAGCTTCAAACAGAAGGAAGCATTCCTCTGCCATTCTAAAATCAAGCAAGAAGATGGCTGAGAACAGAGTCCCTTTATGCAGCTCAATTTTGTCCATAGCACTGCTTCACATTCCTCTTTGCACAGGGTAAGTGGAGAAGGAGTGTCCCTCAGCTCCACTGTTTCCAAGCACAGCACCAAAAAGGAAAGAAGTCCCAGAAGGAGATCTGGCAGCATAAGGAGCTGGGACAGCCAAAGGAGGGAGCCCAACCTGAGTGCCCCTCACAGGGATGAATGACCATGTCACTTGGGGCTCTCAGGGCAGGGGGCCAAAGAGTCCAGCAGGGGAGAGCATCCACAAATGGCATCTCAGCTACACTGATTCAATTGCTTTTCTCATGATGTCATGGCAGATCAGCTCCAACATGCCCCCAGAGCCACAGGAATGGAGAAGCAGCAGTTTCCTTCCACTCCCAAAGCAGTACTTCGCATCTCTTGCACATGAATTGCAACACTCTTTCATGTAAATTGGTGCACTGAGCCCAAAGCTTTCTGTGTCTCCTAATGCTGTTCCAGGTCAGTGCTAAATCAGGTTGCCCCAGAGACTTCAGCAACGTTTTTCAAAGATTTTTACATGGTTAAAAGCCCCCAGTGCTCAGGATGTGGCACTGCACCAGGAACTCCCACACTCAGCTCTGCCTTCTACCAAGTCACTTGGATTTTTTTATTTATGGTCAGCCCCTCTAGAGAAGGTGCTGCTGCCAATTTAATTCAGAAGCTGTTATGAACAAACATAATTTTGTTCCTTAATATTATATTGAAGAAGTCCTAGAAGTGCAACCCAGACAGAAGCTTGGCAGGAGATTAAGAAGACCAAGCATGCCCTAGTTTATTTGTGAAACCAGCATCTTGTACCATGCTTACCTACTCATTACCACATCCCACCTCAGGGAAATTCAAGGAAAGATACCAAAAGTATTGGCCTGCAAAGGCAGCTGCCAATTGATACACAGGTCATCAGGGTTAAGCAACAGCTTCTTTTTAGTGCATCACTTAGCTTATTACAGGATGGCAGCTTAAAAGCCCTCATAATTAACCAACAAATCAATCTAAGCAGTGATATTCACTGAAGTCCAGTATGTTACATTCATCTTCCCTCTCAGAGACTAAGCCACTGCAATGTTTATCATCTTTAAAAGCAGGAAGAAATAAAATCCTCCCCTCCCTGCACACAGGCCAGAGTTTTCCAAGAGTCACTATTGGTTAGAAAGGCTTCTCTCTGGATGCCCTGAATGCAATTTGAAGCATCCAAGATTCCAAACAAAGTCAATGAGAGTTGCAGGTGCTCAGTGCTACTTAGGGAAAAAAAAAATTAAAAAAATTAAAAAACAGAAAGCCCTGACACATCCAGCTCAGAGCAGCCAAACCCAGAGGCCCATAATTACACATCCCTATTGAAAACACATCTGTAAAAATCACTAAGAGCTACATGGGGAGGGGAGAAATTGGATTTATATAGTTTCAAATCAGGCTTTTATAGGACATTTCAATCCAGGATTTTAAGAACAAAACACTGAGCTACAGCCTTTGAGGCAGCTCAAACCCAGACACAAGCTCTGAGAACATTTTGCATCAGAAGCCTCACCAATACCTTTCGGAAAGGCATGATAAAAGATTCAAACCAGCACAGAAGAAGATACCTTTCCCCTCCAGAAACGATCCCCAGCTCTGACTCTGCATTTTGACCATTTGCAATGAAAGAGAAAGAAATGTAATACAATTATCCCCTCACACTGGAGACAGAGCTGTATAAATACAGTGAGAGAAGAGCAGTCATTTTATCTGTAATACTATATAAGGTGGGTTTCTTCTATCCAGTGCAAAGGAAAGAAACTGATGCTTATCTCCAGCAGGATTCAGCAACAAAAAGTTAAACTGCTGCACAATTTAATGCCACACAAAATAAACAGAAGGGGAAAAGCAGGGGGTGAGGTCCCCTCTAGAATCACGCAGTACATAAAAAAAGCCTGGTGTCTTACCTGATTTTCTCTTTGAAGATCCATAGTCCCTGAAAAAAAGACAACAACAAATAGACATGGTTAGAGCTGGGAACGGTGGTGAGAGAATGGGTGCCTCCCAAATTTCCACCCATACGCTCGAGGGCTCGCGCTGCGCCCTCCCCGCCCCGGAGCGGAGGTGAGGATGGCCGGGCATGGATGGGCGGGGGCCGGGGGCGTCCGGCAGCCCCGGCCCGTCAGCAGCTCCAGCCGGGACTGCCGCAGCACCGGGGGCTCGGGAGCATGTGATCAGCCAGGCAGAGCGAACCATCCACAGCCCGCAAGGCAGGGGAGAGAGGAGCCGTTTTTTCCCCTTTAAATTGTGTTATTAAGTGCACAGCTTCTGGATTAACCCTTAACGTGTCCCCCCCCCAGGAGAGGAACGGGAATATGAATTGTTTGCTGCAGGGATGCGGCTGCTCCAGGCTGAGCTGGCGTGGCTGGCAGTCCCGAGGCTAATTAATTTGTGAATAACCTCCGGTCCTCTCCTCGTTATCTCTGGCAAGCGGTTGGGAAAGCACAAGGGGAAAAACCAACCAAACCAAACCAAACCCCAAACTTTGTCCTTTCTTCTTTCTTCCAGGACAGAACACGCACCCTTACTTTTCCATAGTGATTTAAAGGGTGCTGGCGCCTCTACTCATGCAGAACAGCTGGAACTCCAGACAGCTGCTATGGGAGGGGAGGGGAGCTGCAAGAACTGATTCGGGATAAGTAAAACTGAGGACAAAACGACTTGGCTTGTGGCTATGCCTTCCCTCGGTGCTCTGGGAGTCTGTCAGACCCAGCCTGGCGTGGGCTGCACGGGCAGCGCCAGCCCGGGCGGCACCCCGCACACGGCACTGGTCATGTTGACAAAATCACCCCATGGCAGCCTCTCCTCGCACGAATCCCACACCAGAACAAAAGGCAGAAGCCTCTACATTTTGGGGGGCTCGGCTGTCACAAGTGGGGTTTTGTCTCTTGTACTTTGCTCCATCCTCCAGAGGATCAGAGAGGGATTATCCCAAAGTGTTTATTTAAAGAGAGTTTGGGGGCTCAGCTGAAGAAACAACACATGTCTTGAGAGTTATGTCTACCCGTACATTCCATTTCTCACAGAATTTTGTGTGCATCCCTATGCCTTACACGTCTAGGATTTGCTTCCAGTGAGTGGTAATAGGGATTTTTTTGAAAGGTCTTTCAATTTCCCAGCGTCTTTTTTACTTCAATTAAATGGTTGTTTTCTCAGCCATATCTGCAGCTGTATTTGAAGTGATGATGCTACTGTTCATGAATAAGTTGCTTCTTCTACAGAAGTGATATCATATGCAAATATAATTCCTGCTATATGGTGCCTGAAACAGAGATCCCTCAGACCAAGCCAGGGATGGTACAGTCCCCAAAATGCAGTTCTCTACCCCAGATTGGCTCCCATGGTCGGTCTGGAGCTTTGTGGAGCTGTCATACAGCTCTCCTGGCATGCAGAATTCAATTCACATTATTAGAAATGAGGTAATGATTGATTGACATCGTTAATTAGAATAAATTAATTTATCATTATAAAATAGTCATTTGCATCACTACCACCACCCAATTCACAAGGCTTAATGAAAAAAAAGAAAAGCCAATCAACCTGCTGGGCTAGTTCTCCTCTTCTCATTTAGTCTTTTTGTAAGTTTTAAAGTCAACTTTAATTGGGTTATGATTTTGGAGCTCCTGAAAAAATTCGTACCCTATGTCTCCATGTCTTGTTACTTCTTTGTACACCCACAAAGCAGTATCAAATAAAATGAAGCTTGCAATAAAATCTTCAGCTCTGCAGTGAAACTCTGAAGTCCAAAACTTGTTCCTCCCAGCAAGGACAGATAAAAAAATAGAAAGTAAAGGAGGCATAGCAAATAATCTCTCTGGCTGTGCAAAGTGCTCTTTGTGCACGTATTCTTCACCTCTTTTCTGCTAATGAAGAAAGCCTGTGTTGCAGCTTTGCAATAGAAGCAGCAGCAGCAAGGAGCCCTGCCTGACTTAATGTTTAACTTTTTTTATGTCTTACTATCCTGCATATGATTCACTGATGTATCTTCCCTCTCCCAAGTGATGATATATAAGGTTAATACCTCTCAGCCTTGCTGTTTTCAATGAAGCATTAGTGTGAGGCTGAAGTATTGGTTTATGTCTCCAAACCAATAAAGAAAATTATTTAATGGTTTCTCTTAACTGTAACAATTTCCAAGAAGAAACTCTGATCTCCTGCAACCCAGACTGCACCTGGCACACCATTAGTCCTTAGATCAGACAAAAAATGTGGTTTTGCAGAAGAAAAACCCTTCCAAGGAAAGGTACAATCTATGCCATATCTATAGCTACATAGGGAAGCTCACTTTCTTTTCACCTCTTGCTCCTTTTATCTTTTCATCTTTATACACACACATATTTCCATTCTTCTTCCATTTCTATATGAGAACAGACACCACCATCCTAACTCCACTGCCAACTATAGCTACAAGAATAACAACAAAAGCAGCGGGTGGAACTAAAACTAGCTCTGGCAGGTCCCTTTTTCATTATCCAGGATCACTCCATACTGAACAAACACCTTTCTCAAAAATAGCATATTTCTAGCCTTTTTTGAATTAGAATCAAGCAATTTTGTTTGAAGTCTTCCTGTGGGGCACCACCTTTAGCTGATGCTGAGTCTCATTACTGGC
Organism: Cinclus cinclus; assembly: GCF_963662255.1. Classification (NCBI taxonomy): domain Eukaryota; kingdom Metazoa; phylum Chordata; class Aves; order Passeriformes; family Cinclidae; genus Cinclus; species Cinclus cinclus. Next base: position 11,955,393 of record NC_085052.1, on the reverse strand, counting down.
AAGGAGAATATTTCCTGCTGTTAATGATATTAAAACATTGCTGGTGTCAAGCATATCACACAAGCTGAATACACTCTTCTTCAATGACATAGGGTAGGGAAGCTGGATATCCTTTCTCATCAGCATTACCCCAGGATAACATTAGTAATTTGAAATCTAGCAATGAATGTGAAAGGAAGACCATGAACATTGCTATAAAGCTGGCTGCCTTGTTGGCACATTAAGCTATCCACAGTCATCTGGAGATTTCTGAATCATAAAAATACCTTATGTTGAATTAATATGTCACTTGCAATCTAATTTAAACATGAAGGTTGTATTAACAACATTGCAGAAAAGTTTTATGGCACATCTTTAGGGACTGGCTTTGCTGCTGTATTCACTGAGAGTTAATGAACATTGATGTGTGTGTACATGTGTTTTGGTCTATCTAAATACATACAGATACACACAAACAGTGGCACAATGGAAAAGTTGTTTAAAAAGTGAGGCGTATCCTGATATTTGTTCAATAGAGACAAAGAAATGTTCCAAGTGGAGAAGACTGGAGGTGACTAGGTGCACTGGTGACAGATTGTGCCTATCTATTTTCTAATTCACTTTGATTTATATCTGTCCCAGAGGGTTTCTCCTACATAGCCTGCGGAGATCTGGCAAGTTAGCAGAAGCCTCCTGCAGGACCAGCTTCCCTTGGAGGTGATGGGTTCAGTCAGGGGACCTCATCCCTGTGCAGCCCATGGTGCAAAGGCTCTTTTGAAAGTTTCTGTCGCTTGCTGTGGGACAGCAGACCCAGAAAGTTCATTCTCTGGGATTCCTCCTTTCCCAGGTACGTCACACTTTAGCCTGGGGCTTCTGCCTGCCAGTAAAGAAAAGCTCAGCTTCAACTCATTTAGCAAAGATTTCAGACAACCATGAGTTTCAACTATGAGGGAAAACAGTGCCTGCAAAACACGAGGAGCTGTCAGACCCACAGAGCAGCACGGCTGGGGGAGCTGCACAGCAGACATTGCAGCAGACAAGACAGAAGCTAAAGGGGGAGTAAATCATCTTTCTGTCTCTTTCTTAGTGTTTGCTGTCCAGAGGAGATGAGACAGTGACAAACCCTGAGTAATGGAGGTCAGCCTATATCCTTGAGAGTATTTTAATACATAAAATGAAATTGTTCCATATTTGCTGGCTTCTGTTAATTCATGTTTAAATACATTGCAGTCATTTCTGTTCCCAGACTCCTTAATTCCTAAAAAAGTCTCTAGTGGCGTGGGCAGACTGTGGTGGAGATATATGACATTTCAAACAACTCAGATTATCATTTAATTACCAATGATTTGCCAGGCAGATTAAAAGCACAGAAGATATTTTTTACATGTTTTTACAAGCAAGTCCACTTTCTCCTTCTCAACACTTAAGTGTGCAGTCAGTAATGAAGATGGCTTTTTCACAAACTATTTTTCTTAGCACTACTATTGGATTCTGTGACACTATTTTTAAAGCAAAGCAAAGTAGAAAAATACTTTGCTGCTACTCTTTACATGCACAGAAACTTGAGCCTGGAGAATACACTTGCATCTTGAAACTCTTCTAACTGATTTTCCTTAACAGCCAGACTGACATTTTCTATTTGAGACAAGGCACAAAACCAGGTGTGACTGAGAACTGTCACCTGCCTGTCACCAAGGACTACGGTTAGAGGAATACCTAACACCTCAGTATTATCCAAACACACAGGAGCTATGCAGGGAGTGCAGGGTTGAAATTCATACTCATGGTACTTGGAGTGCAGAAGCTGAACCATGTGCATGAAGGCATCTCCATTCCCACTGAGCTCTGAGACACATATGACATGTAATTAAGCAAAACTGACTCTGTATGTCATGCACTGGGAATAGAAACTCAAACACATGCTATACAAAAGCTATACATTTTCCCCCTTCAGCATTCCATCCTCTGATATCATGAAACCACAGTTAATCTCTTCCCCAAGCCAAAGAAACAGATTAAGGCTTTTTTTTTCCTTCTTCTTCTTCTTCCTCTTTTTTTTTTTTTTTAGAAAGTATTTTGTTGATTTCCTGATATAAATTGTTGCTTTGTGGAACCCTCTCCAACATGAATCTGTCCTTTCTGAGCAGAGGTCGAGCTCTCCAGCCCTGTGAGAAAGGGCCCCATTGTGGTGGCCCTGAGAATCTAGAATTCCTTGCCACGAGCAAAAGGGACTTGTGGGGCAAGAGGAGAATCTGTCGACCTGACTTCAAACCCAGGCATTTCTCACTAGCTGGATGTGTTCTCTGCTGCTGCTAAGAGTAAACCACTGTTGTGCAACCACATCCTTAAGAGAACAGGGACAAAACAAACGAGAGGATTTTGCCTTCCTGTCACCTTTCTGTTGTCTTCACAGTGTGTCTGCAGAGCAAACAGCCAAACTTTATGTATATACTTCTGCTTAGGCTGCGGTGACTTTCTCTGCATTCCATTATAAAAGTTATTTGAGCCTGTTTGGCTCACCAGGACCCAACTGGAGATCCTGATTTAGTGCTTTAGTGACTTCTTGAACCCAGTGTGCTTGAACCCAGCAATGTAAAAGTTAACCAAAGTTCTCCCTGTGAAACTCCAAGCACAGCACTGGAAAACTTATTTATTAAGTACAGAAGAGATCTCCCCTGTATCAGTAACCTTATCTTGCAAGGAAAAGCCAAGGTTGGAAGGAGATGGACACTGTCTCCTCTCCAGCAATGCTCCCTATACCTGAATCCGCGGACTTCTATCATGAGACCGAAATGCAGGACAAGGAAAGGCAGTACCCTGTGTTCTGCACTCATCCTGGAGATTAGCCCCACACAGCACAGCTTGAGCTCTGCCACCAAGTCTGAAGTGCAGGGGCTGAAGACAGCTCCGAGACAAGTGACATCCTCATGGGCAATCTCAGCCTCACATGGACACACTGTGTTTGAGAACAGCAGCCACCATTTCTTTCTTTATGTAGAGTGGATGTTAGAAGGACAAGAGATGGGTTTGAGGTACCCAACCCCTTCCCTAAATGAGTAAGAAATGCCACAGATTTCTTTCCCAAGATTCCTCAGCAGTGAAGTTGATTGCTTGGCTCCAGAGAGCAACTTTAGTATTTGGCTCAGGCTAAAGAAATGCAGAATTAGCCTCTTGCATTTTTCACAATTATATTTTTATGATGAAATTAACCTCCTGGAGGAAGACAGAGCTTTGAAAATGCACATTCAGCATTTCACCAGTCAGTGAGATAGATACAGGGCAGGGTGCTCTGACAGCAAAGCCCAGCCTCTCTGGCACCAGGGAGACATGGCTCGGCACAGGCTGGGAGCTGCAGAACGCTGGAGCAATGAGCTAACGCCATGTGATCCTCTACTGCAAGGCCTCAGCAGCCTTGAAAAAGACAACACAAATGTTTATAGCAAGTTTTTCCTGGAAAGAAGTGTAAAAACAAAGTCTTGCCTAAGAGTCATATCCTCATCTGTTTCTGGTTTACCTTGTTTATTCTTACAGATGTCAAATTTCTCCACAGGACAGAAAAACGTATTTACCTTAGCAAGAACTCTGGGTGGAGGTGTTCTTCACCTCCTCTGAACTGACCCTGTTTGTCCCCTGTGGGGAGAATGAATTTATCTCTGTCTTACAATGATCAAGCATGTGTCACTTTATTATACCCTTTATAGCACAAATGCTGAGTGATAAAAACAAGTTAATAAAAATTAATCATTCTCATGTGCAGGTTTTCCAGTTGTGCCCTTCACTTGGGAATTTTATTACAAACAGCTTCATGCAGATACAACATGTTTAAAAGATGCATCTAATCATAGTTACAAATTAAGTACTGAGTATCAGAGTCATAAATTCAAATGTACCTTGTAAACTGGTTGGGCTAATGAGCTTGCATATACATCATATGAATCTGATTAAGAGCTTAAGAAGTCTGCACAGGCTTTGAATCCTTACTTCATTTTCTTGAGCCCCCCTGGTTTGAGAGTGGGTGCCTCAAATTCTCATTTCTGTAGATGTGGGTCCAACCTCTGGTTAGCAAGCACATCGTCTTTGGGTTTGTAATATGCAGCCCAAACAGTCCCACTGCTGTCCCTCTGCGGGGACATCTTCTGCTGCTTCAGACTAACTCTGCCCAGAGCTGTGTGTGTAGTGCCTGGCCACTGTCTCCTCCATCTCCCTGTCCCTATGGATGACCTCCCCAAAAGGAGACATCACCCATGGCCCACCAGGCTGTACCTGCTCATGAGAGGCAGGATACCATCACCTCCACCACAGCAATGTCACCCCCAAAATGCTCATCCCAGAAAGTCCTTGGAAATGGAGAGAGGAAAGGAAGAGGAAAAAGCTCCCAAGTGACAGACTAACAAGTCTCAACCCCAGACACAGCTTGTCCAAAAAGGCTTTTGCCCCTGAATTACTGCACCAGGAAGAATAGTTGGAGCACAGCAGTTTAATTCAAAGTAAGAGAAGAGCTTCCGCATGTAACACAACTGAATCATGGTGCTCACTGGTGTTAGACTTTGTAATCACCAAAACCAGGCATGGGTTCAAAAAGCAATGAGATAAATTCATGAAGCAAGGATAAATGGTGGCTATTGTACTCTATGCTCTGGATGCTTTGACCCTAGGAGTCCCAGAGAGGCTGAATGCCAGAAACAGAGGATACATAAGGGAAGCTCAGTCTGTATTTGCTTTGTTTCTTGTATTGGCTGTAAGCCACTGTAGGAGACAGGAGGCCAGATGGGGCCCAGGTCTCACCTAATTGTGGCCTTATAATATATTCTCCTGTAAAAGATCAGACTGGATTAGGATAAATTACATCCAAATCACATTGCATTACTCAGCACATTAAATTGTCCTTAATCACGTACTTTGATGGTCTAGAATCCTGCTTAAATTTACCTCCTGTGCATATTTCTGTGCCTATTCTCTTGAAATCACTGCTGAATTTCAACTGTACATAACCAGGCTCTAATGAAAAGCCAATAAGGCTCTTTGATCAAGCTTTAATAGAACTCATCATGGGGACATACTCTACTGTGGCAAATGGTTTCCTCATCCTGTCTCTTTCAGAAATGTTTTGTGAGCCTCTAAAAGCAATTTAGTCCTGATTTATGTTAGCTAAGTTATTTCTGTTGCACATGTGAGTTACAAGAAAAGGGCTCTCATCTCTATTTGCTACACTGTTCAGGAAATCAGTTATAAATGCTGCAGTGCTTTCAATGTCTCTGACTTCAGTGCAGCGGAAACCAGCAATATGAGTGAATGCTTCATCATCCCCAATTCTCCCACATGTGTTTCCAGTACTTAAGGAGGCAACTTATAGGATGTTTGGGTTTTTTTTGGTAAAGGATACTGAGATTCCCTTGTCTAAGCTGTTTATCTAAGTTGTTTCCAGCAGATATTCAAGGAAACAAACATGCAATTCTTTGATAGAGAGTATATGAAACATATTGATGACTATGTAATAAAATCAGGTGTGCAATCAATAGGAGTGAGTCACCTCATCACACCTTTAGAGGTGAGGAATGTAGAAAGGGTGACTGAGCAAGCTCATGCAGTCAGCCAGGGGTGCAAAGCAACCCAAAAATTTTGATGGCTTGACCTGGCCTGCCAGTGGCATCCAACAAGCCCTGGGCATAGGTTAGAGCAGGTCTCTTCACACCAGGGGACAGATGCCAGCAGGAGTCACTGAGAAGTGCCTGTGGCCAGTGGTGTAAGTGCTACAGCTGCTTCTGCTGCTTTGCTTATGGAGTTGTGAGCAAAGACATTCCCAGATCTTCTCACTCCTCATCTTGGGCAGAGAGACCTGACAAAGGAGAAGTGACCCAGACAACAGTGGTTTGGGCTGCCTTCCTCCTGCTCTCCCCTCCTGCTCTTGAGAGAAAGCCCTTGGGACATGCAATTCCCCTTGACCCTCATGCACCACATCCCACCTGTGAATACAGCTCCCCATGATGAATCAGGGCTGGTGATATCAAGCCCTTGGAAGACCCACAGGACCAGGACCTTTCAAAGGAAGACAAAGCAGAATTTCCTGTCTGCCCCTTTCTTTCTGCCTCCCAAGCCATGAGAATACCCACTCACAGCCTTCTCTGAACACTCTCCTTTGCCCCATAGCAGCCTCACAACCACCCCACTGTGTTTGCCTCATAGGTCCCTGGGATTCCCCACAGCCCACCCCAGTGTGTGCTGGCAGCAGTTCTCATGCTGGAGGCTCACACAGGGAAATCCCAGGCTGTCACTGGCATTTTTGACATTTTAAAGTCTCTAACTTGGCAAAGTAAGAAATTATTTACAGGCATTTCCAGACATGGCCCCAGCCCTGCTAGACCTCTGGGCTCTCAGAACAAAGGAGAGTGTGCCAGATGCTTGGTATTGGACAATTTTGCATTTTATTTTCCGGTGGTGCTCTTCTGGTGTGTAGTATTGATGCTTGGATCTCTCTGTCTTGCTGCTCCTAGTACACGTCCAAGGGCAGTAAGACCTGAAAGATTAAGACTACAGTGTGCACAGACAGCAGATGGCTATTGCATCTGTACTTACTCTGCATTGCTAAATACCCTATTGCCCTACCTAGTTTAACATCTCCTTTTAGTGGGAGATCTCTCCCGACTTTTTAAAATCATCTGTTGCACATATGGTCCTAAGAACAGTAAATATTTTTTCCAAGAGAGGTAAAAACTTAAGATGCATGTGGAAAGACAAGATCAAGCCCACAGTATGAACTCCGACTTCATCTGGTGACTGTAGTCTTTCCTTTCCTCTTTACATTTCCTTCAGTTAGAGCAGGGAGATTAAAGCAGGGCTCCTTCCCAAATGTGCCTCAGCAGCATGTCCTCAGTTCACTGTCTTGCAACATCGAACATCTTTCCAGGATACTAAGCAGTGTAGTTCTCTATAAGACACCAATTTTGTATTGCTTGGAATTGTTTTATGCGTATTTCTACAAAACAGCACATGGAAATATCTTTCAAGTCATAGGGTTCTTTAATTTACTAGTCAAGAGGCATAAATCATGGCATGTAAGATCTAGTGCAAGTTCATGAACTCTAGGAAATTTCTCTAATCACTATCCTTTGAACTGAGCTTTTTCAGACACTGTAAAACTCCAAAACATAGCTGGTAAATGCATCTAATAAATTTTGCTGGATTGGCAACTACTAAAAGAAGACTTGTCTTCCCTGATTACCTACCAGGATCAGGCTGCCTTAAAACATCCTCTGTGATTCTAACATTAAAACATAAAAGAAAAAAGAAGTCCTGAGCTTGTCTTGCCCAATATAGGGCAAGATTGGGGATTCATTAAATTATTCCAAATTATCACTGACAGGCATCAATTATGGGAGAAAAACAGACACCTTCCCTAAGATAAAACCTTTCAACCACTGTGGTTACTTTTCAAGGTGACCAAACCCCTTTCAAATATCCAATTCTGATAGTATTTATGCTCCCTAAAAGGTAAAAGAGCTAAATTAGATGACACTTGCAAAGAAGCATCACAAAGTTTCCAGAGTATTCCACCCTGAGAAGTATCAGACCCACTGAAAAAGGATCACTGAGCACTCCAGAAGTAAACAGAGATGGTCTTTTTTGTAACAGGGTATGAAATAATAAATTTTAAAAAGCCATGTACTTCAAGATGGTGTAAGAGATTATTTCAGTCTCAATGCTCAGTTCATTTTAGGAAGGAAACAAAGAAAACAGCTATTTCAGCTTGGACCACAGCAAGATTCCTGAGACTAAAGACAGACAGATATATCCTAAGTTTTATAGTCCCATACCCAAAATTATTAAAACTTCCAGTGAATTTTGCTTGATTGGTATTTGATAGATTATAATACTGAACTTAAAATTAACTTTGCAGAAGCAGAAGTTGATTTTGCTATTACTTGTATGGACCCATCCTAACACTTTCTTTTGTGGCTTACTCAATTAAAAGGGCAAATTAAAAAAAAAAAATGTTACCCACAAATATATGCTTGCATACTTGCCTCAAAACACCTCAAATCATGTCAACTGACTTTGTAAGGTAACCAGCATTAAATATTAAATAACTCTGGAAAACAGAAGACAATATATTTTTATATGGATTACAACATACACAAATTGCACACACAATGAAACAGTGCAATGTCTGGATAGACAAAAATTTTGCTGTCTAGTTCAGATACAAATTTGGATGTTTTTCAGACATGTTCATGCAGGAAACTGTCAGTTTCTCCTTGTTCTTTTTATGTAACTCCTGTCCAATTCTGCATCCAGATATTAAATTTTAATTCACCTTGTACATCTCCAAAGAGTGTGTGTCACATTTCCAATATCTTTTTCCATGGTCTATGTTCATGAAAGGGAAGAGGCATAATGAATGAATGAATGTAATTATTTCCATCCATTCAGCTGGTTATAGGAGCAGAACAACCTTTTAATTCAGCTAAAAGAGAAATTATTTGTTCCTTCAAAATGAACGATGATTCAGGGAGTATTTTTCGCCTGCAACACGAGGGATGTCTATTTTGCAGAGCTAAATGTCTATTGGCAGCTTATTCCTGCTTTAACTGTTCATGTTATCTGATAAACAGGTATCACATGTGGGCGAAGGGAAAATGCCATTGATTGTCAGGCATCACACCCCCTCCTTTTCAGTTGTTGATCTCACTTGCTCAGTAGTTCTCAAGCCTGGAATATCAATGAGGTTCTGCAGATGTCATGCCCTGCAATCAGCTTTTGTGCACTATTTTCTCCCTGTGTTACCTGAAATGCCAGAAGCTGACAATAAGAAGCCACACTGTGAACAGGAACACCACCCTTCCTACGAGGACAGGCCATGCTGTGTCTGGCAGTAGCATCTACCACAGGATGACAAGAGAATCCCTGAGGTCCTGGGAGGTTTCTGTATTCTGAAGTTCACACTGTGGTGTCCAGTTCCAAGTCTGAATTCGGTGCTATTTTGAATAATCTCTCAGTAGGGTAAAATACTGTGAGATTCAAAACTAGAATTCAAAACTTCAAAACATCTCGTGGCAAACCAGCCACGAGATGCAGCTGAGGGGATTATGAATCAGAGCATGAAACAGAGTGCCTTACCGCCAATAACCTACTTATAACAATTTATTCCCCAGTCATTCTCTAGGATGAAGCTAATTCCTGAAGCCTTCTGCTTTGCCTCTATTCCCTTTGCAGCACCAGCTTCCCACCCATCCCTGCCTCGCCACTTTTGGCCTCCTGTGCAGCTGACTGCCTCCCTCCCCTGCTTACAACACACACCTCACTCTAATGCAAAATGCCTCTGACCACTAGCTGAACACCCTGGGCTTGCAAAGAGCCCACAAAAGCCAGCTCTGGCTTACTCAGCAACAGCATGTGCAGCACCAAAAATTCAGCTTCAAGCCTTCAAGCTCTGCTGTGCATCCCAGCCATGAAGCAGTGCCTGGGGAGCTCTGCGGAGATGTACCTCATGATTAGATAAAAGCTTTTTCCTTCTAATTATTGTACAGAAGGAAACAACGGTCTGAAAGAGAGAAGGCCAGGCACATCCCCTCTGCTGGTTGTTTACGTATTTTCATGTTACACTAAAAAATGCAAGGTTTTGCTGTAGGGAGTAAGTAGCTTAATTTTTTTACCAAGACCCTTTTCTCAGTAAAGACACAGAAAAGGGAAAAGTGCTTTGGTTTTTCACAAAAAGAAACATTTTTTAAACAGTGCTGAAAAAATCTTAGAGCCTTACGTGCACCAAAGCAAATCTGTAGTGGTGATGGGAAGGAAGAGATTTTTTTACCCACCTCTCTGCTCCCACCCCAGTGCCTGCAGGTGGGAACATCATGCCCAACAGGTGCCTGAACTGCTCCAATCAGCAGTGAAACAAGTGCAAACATAATACAGCAAACATAACACAATGCAAACACAACACCCTGCTCCTCATCCCTCCTTTGCCTGCCTTGAGGGTCTGCAAAGGGTGGGCAAGGAGGCTGTGAGAGGAGCCAGCCTCTGGAGCACAGGACAGAAGACACATGAGACACACCACACACACCATGATTGCGACTGTGGCTCACACCACCTCCAAAGAAAATCCATCTCTCACAGAGGACTTGAAAAACAACTGCAATGGTGACAACAGAGCTCCAAATGTGTCTCCAGGTGCAGTTTTATTCAATGCTTAAAGTCAGGAACATTTCAGAAGGAAAGCTGCAGATAAGGCTGGGAACAGATCCTACGTGAAAGAACTCAAGAGCATCCAGCTGCTAATGCAACCACTGCCATGTTATCTTCATAGCTGAGCACCCAGGAACTCCAGTGGATCATTCTCCTCTGAAGTAGGGACAAGATGCCACAGCATTTCACAAGAAGAAAGTTGAGCAAAGAACTCGTGGCTGAAAGTCACAAAGAGTGGAGACTGGGGTGTTTAACTTCTCCAGCCCTCAAAGACTCAGTCTAGTGCTGACCTTCATCCTGTGCCATAGTGTGACTTTAAAAATACATTGCTCCTCTTAAAAGTGTGTCACAGCTCTTAGAAGCATGAAAATCAGGTTGTGGGTGGGAATAACTCCACAGTATTATCTTCACAGTGTATATATATAAACATATATATTATACACTTTTGAGCAACAGTCTTTAAAATTCCACTTTGCAGAAAGCAAACTTTTAGCACTTCAGGAGTTGAACAGACTGTTATTATCAGGGGCTGGAAGGAGAACAGTTTTAAGAGGTAGGGGTCCTTTTCTGTTATTCTTTTTTAGGAAACATAATTTTTTTACAGCTCAGCTTTTCTAAAAATAATTATTTTATGAGCAGCCACAGCTCTTCACAGAAATGCCACACCCAGTTTGGAAGAGATGAGCACTGAATGATTTGACACAGCCAAATACTCAAAGGAAAAGAAGCTGCTTACAATTTATGATATGCCTTGATAGCAGTGATTTAAAAATGCTAGTGTTTCATTCCAGCAAATGTTCCAATAACAAGCACAAGACTAATAACCTGATGCCTTATCAGAGTTGTTCGCAGGTCAGATAAAATCACCACATTATACCTGCAGGATCCAGTATTTCAAAGACAGCCAAGTTTGAGTTTCTCCTGGGCTTTCATTCCCACAAGCCATACGTCAACACTATTGTCCCAAAATCTGTCCTGACACCGAGGTTTGTCTGCTGACAAAACCTGCTTTCAAACCTCTGAGATATGTCTGGGCTGTCCCACCTCAACCACCTGAGCTTTTTCCTCTATAGGAGGGAGCAGTGAGCGAGAAGAAACGTTCAGTCCTCATCAGGCTTTGCCAAACAGCTGGCAAAGAATAACTTTAGAAAAACTGATACTTAAGCAACTGTGGAGTAGATTTGTCAATTTAAGAGGGGCAGGATGAGATCACCCATTGCCTTCTGTTGCCTTTTGGCTGAAAACAGCCAACAGACAGCTGGATGACCCCTGATCCGGCACTTAAAACAGTCGCAGAAAAATTTGCGTTTCATCATCATGTTGCGTTTTTCTCTTCTTCTTGCAGGCCTTCCCTTGGCTTGCTCCAGGGTTTCCAAGCCTGTATCACATCCCTTCACACCTGCTGACATCTGTTCACATTTAATGTTGAGCAGTAACAAATACTTTTCTTAAATTCCTTCATTTAATAGAAGTTGCAAATTTTTCAGAGTTCCTCCTTACTTAAAACTTTTTGCTACATATTGTGGGGAAATAAACCAGATTGTGCTCTGAGGATGCAACTGCAGGAGCTCAGAGGTGTGTGTGGTGGAAAACTTACTGAGTCAGTGCAGACTTGGGCTGGTGATGCTGCTCCATGGATCAAGACATGCAGACAGGATTTCAGCAGCACCTGCACTTTTCAATCATTTCCTTTGATAAGGGAAAGGGTTAATTTCTCAGAGAATCCTGTGGTGCTCAGACTTCCTCATGCTGCCAGCCTGTGCTACCCTTGAAGAGGCTGCACAAGGACCATCCAGACAGCCCTGTGTGATGTGAAGGGAATTGCTGCTGTTACTTAAAATAATCTGACACAGAAATGAGGCTCTTCTGGGACTATCCCACCTGTCTGTGGATGGGTATGGTTGAAATTCCCTCTCCTTGGGTACTACAGAGCAGCAGCAGCACCTGCTCCAGCCCTTGGGGTGAATTACAACCATATCTTGGGCTTAGGCAAATTGAGTTTCATCCTTTACATCTGAAACTCCTCTCACCAAAAGATACAAAGATGTACTGGGTGCATTCACATTTAAATATTACACTGTGATGTGTTGGTACCAGCACACATGGTCCTTCAAGGCTCACACGCTTGCAAGAACAACTTTTGAAATTCATAGAATCACAGAAGCATTTAAGTGGGAAAAGATCCTTAAGATCATCAAAGTCAACTGTTAGCCAAGCACTGCCAAGGCATCAGTAAACCATGTCCATAAGCACCACATCTACCTGTCTTTTAAACAGCTCCATTATCCTTCCCTGAATTCAGCTCAGCACCTCAATGTCCTTCTTGTAGTAAGAGGCCCAAAACTGGACATAACACTTGAGGTTCAGTTTCACCAGCGCCCAGCACAGGGGGACAATCACTAGCCTGGCCCTGCTGGCCACACTATTGTTGACACAAACATTAATAAAGCATTTTACAGATCAGCTTGCCAAACTAGATGGATTTTTTGATCTGCTCTAGCTGTGAAGCGATTTAGCAGAGTTTGCCTTACAGTATGTGACTGGGAGAAGACTACAGAACAGTGAGATTAAATGGCAGTATTAGAAGAAGTTGAGCAACAAAGTTTACGGAGAAACTTTTATTTCGGCTTGTGTTACATCCTTCCCTCCTGGGGCCCATGTCTGGACTGTCCCCTGGACTCCTTGCACAATCATGTTAAGTCTGTCAAGTGATAAATGCCCAGAGACATAGTGATGCTCTTCTTCCCCTCCTTCTGCAAGATGCTGAAGAGCAGCTGATGCCTCGACAAACACAGGCTGCTTAGGAATGACTTCACACCCAAGCTTCACCAAAGGCAGCTTCCCCCTCCTTGGTATCACACAGAACATTTGCATTCTGATTTATCGCTTCATTTCATTTTGGTCCATCTGTTCCTCCTGGCTCATTTCCTGTTATCTGGTCAATACTTCAGAATAACTTGACTCATTTGTAAGATGAAGGACATCAAGTCAGGCCCTAGGAGCAAGGCACACAAGGAGAGGCACAAGGGGGGCCCTGAGGTCCCCAAGGAGCAGGGGCTGAGCGCAGCTCATGACAGGCTGCTGCCTGATGAGACTGGGGCTTGATCACTATTTCTGCCCAAGCACTACAGCTGTGTCTGCCACCATGTTTTCAGCCATTTGACAACTGGTGACAAAGATGCATTCAGCCCCCTCCTGGCACTAGATTAAATTTTCCCTGCTGTGATACACAGGTTTTTAACTATGTGTGGCCAACTCCTGCTATGACCAGCTTGCTTTGAATGAAAAGTGGTAAATGTGCTTTATCCCTGTCCCCAGCCATAGCCCAGGGTCCCTGTCATGTGTCAAGGGCAACTGACCTTTGCTCTCTGCCCACTGAGTCCTAACAGGACTCATCTGGTGCCCATTTATGCTTAATTTCATGCTCCTTTCTTTGCCCCACTGCTCTACAGCTCCTTGTCTCTGGTTAATGTGTTAATTGTTATCACTTTGGATCAGCAGACCCATAGCGGGGTAAGGGTCAGTGCTTACTCCAGTGAGCCCTCTTAGCCTGCCTATCCTTGCTTTTCAGACCAGATATCATTTTCCAGGCATGTTATGGCTCACAACAAAGTCCTGGCAGCACCCAGCTGTCACGGGACAAGGGCTCAGACACATCATCATCTCCTGCATCCTTTTTCCCTCTCCAACTGGAGTCAGCTACAATGTGGAGAGGCCCAAGCCAGCCCCATGGGGACACCAAGCTTGGGTGGAAGCCTAGACGCCAAGGCTCTGCTTTATCTCTGCCTCAGAACAGAGCACAGCAAAAAAACAACTCTTGGGACACTGCAGTGACCCATTAAAATTAATGGGGTTAAATCATCCTGGTATAAGTCACCAACTTCAAAAGATTTACACAAGGGATGAATCAGGAACCATTATTTTTCTTCTTTGTGCCTTTCAGAAAGATGATCTATTTTCCAGACTGCTATGCTCAGCTAGTCTTTCTAACTAAATTAACTACTCTCTTGTCGGTCTCTTATTCCATGCTCTTGTCTACTGTCCAAGTAATTCCAACAACTGCTCACCTGCTCTGTTTTTTCCCTGTGCAAAACAGCCCTCATATACTTCCAACTGGCCTAATTAATTTCCCTTTCTAGGGGCAAATGAAAAAAGACAGAAAAAGCAACCCCCCAAAAAAGTTTCACTTGAAAAACCACGAGGGCTACATACCCTCAAGGCACATTTCTTCTCTACCCTTGGTTGCTAAAGGTAGAAGGTAGGAGTTGTAACACCTCTACCTCCCTTAAAACAACAATGCACAAAAACTGCCTGATGTATATCACATATACTCTTGCCTAATAGGAAGCACTTATTTTAACTAAGGAGGTGCAGGACAAGAAGACAGACAGAGAAGCCTCACGTGGAAAAGATACAAGCTACCAGCTACTCTGTCATCTGGAAGCCAGCCTTGATCCTGAGGAGGCTCATTCAGTAACAGTGTCAGTGCAGATGACCTTCAATTCTTTCAGCAAAGAGCTCAGTAACTTTAAAAAGCATAAATCAAAACTGTTAAAGTTGGCATATGATTTCACAGGAAGAAATTGCCTTTTGGGGACTGCTTTTTGTCTGCCAAATTCACCCAGACACAGAACCACATATGGATTTCTAACCTGTACAGGTTTCAGTGGTGATTACAGTAGTGATTGTGGTATGAACCATGCTAGACATATTATTTTGGGACAGCTGATGCATTAGAAGTAGACAATGAAAACCTCAGAATGAATTTGGTCTGTGACTTAACCCACCTCCATAGTTCCCAGGTATTCAGCTCTGCGGATTTTGGCACAGGAAAAGTGGACTTGAAATTCAGCTCCTGAACTGGTTTCAAACTTTGCTGAAAGTCTGGAGGTGTTCGATCTGGAATATTTTCTAGTAGCTCCCAAAAGAGGCTGCTAATTTCTCAGGGTGAGGCAGCAGAGGATGGAAGGAACTCGTGTTATTTCACTTTGCTCTAAACGCACTGCAGCCATCTGTGCAGCCGCTAAACCACAGGGCCTTGAAGGAGCTACAAAACAGTCTGACTGTAAAGCCAGGCACTGAGAAGCAGTCACTGCCTGGCTAACACAGCCTGCTGGTACTCCTCAAACCCCTGGAAGAAATGCTGCCTGACAGCTGCTTTCCATCCCCCGTGCTTTGGCCCCACCGTGTCCCCGCGAGCGCCTTTTACAGCCCTGCTTAGACATGTACCAACCACGTACCGAGATGAGTAACGGACTAAAACCAAAAATACAGGGCGATCAGGAGCTCCACAAAGCTGCTTGTAAATCAACTAGCAGTGGCATGTTTCCATAATAAACAATCC
Organism: Cinclus cinclus; assembly: GCF_963662255.1. NCBI lineage: Eukaryota > Metazoa > Chordata > Aves > Passeriformes > Cinclidae > Cinclus > Cinclus cinclus. Next base: position 11,939,891 of record NC_085052.1, on the reverse strand, counting down.
GTTATCGCGTCGCTCCGTTCCCACCGAGCAGCGTGCGCGGGGCAGGGAGCGCAGGAGCCGCGCTCCATCTGCCGGCCTCGCCCGGCATCCGCCGGGATGCTGCTCGCTCCCACGGGCTCCAGCCGCCGTCCCATTCCTCCTAGCACGGCGGCAACATCTGGACCCGCGCCGCCCGTGATGCGAGAGCGGCTCTGCCGGGATTTACACTGGTAAGGAATAAAAGCCACAGCGCCTGTGTGAGAGGTGCTGGGCTGTTGGCTGGCGCAGGGCCGTGGAGAAACTCTCCCCAGCTGGGGCTGAGAAGTCGCTGCAGTCACCTCCGTGAGACAAAATCCATCACCATGCACAAAGCGTGCAAGAAGGCACGTTGGGTTCAGTGGGTGGAAAGCAGCCTGGGAACCAAAAGGTTTGTACTTCCCCTACAGGCAACAACACCTTCATTTCCCTTGCCTTGACAACCTCTTTTTCCAATATCCCTGGACAAGCAGGGTTCCGTAACACTATAAAGCCCTCTGCCTATCAAAAGGTGAAATGTATTTGTCTTAATATGCTTGATGATGACATGGCAAAACTGTTGATACCTGAAAATACTAAAGTATGCAGATACATACAGCTGGCAAGAGTCTGGGATGGCACATGCACATATGCTCGTGTATTTCATGCTTGTAAAATATGTATTTCCAAAGGATGGGCTTGGTGGCACTACCCTGTCACCAGCAGGACTTTGGGAAGTCCAAATGAGAGAGCACAGAATCATTGTGTTATCCATCAGCCACAAGTGACCTCCGCTGGGCTTGTCTTGAGAGCTAATAGACAGCCTAAGCCGTGAGCAGGGAGACCAAGCAGTTCCCTTAAAGCAAATCTGCAGCAAAGAGAGAATGTGAATTCAGGACTTCTCCACCCTTTCCTCCCATTCATCCCATGAGTCCTCTCACACACAGCCCCATCCAACAAGGCTCCCACTAGGCAGAGACCCTGCCCATCCAACAGCAAGGGCAGGCACAGGGCACCCTCAAACCTGCATCAAACAGCCTGTTCCAGCTAATTACATTGCGGCAGCTAATGGGCTTTAAAAGCCTAATTCCTCATTTATTTTTCCTGTGTCACTTTTAATATAATGGGGACAAAACAGCTCCCATCATAGTTTTTGAGGTATCAGGCAATTTAATTTCTTGCTAATCTCTGAGCAGTCATAGCCCTTTTGATGTCTCACCCATGTTTTAAAAGGATGTGGCAATCCTGACAGTTTAGAAATGTGCATGTAATTATGAATGCTAATGCAATTAACAGTGAAAGACTCATGCTTGGATCACAAACCCAGCTCTCTTTCAACTCAAGCTCTCCTTGGAGGCTTCCAAGTAAGTGGGTCAGATAGCAGTACAAAACTCCAGATAAAGAAAACTAATGCTTAAGTGATAGAAAACACCAACCAAATTCTTCAAAAAGCCCTGACTAGGCACTGTCAGAGAGATTAAAGACAGGAGCAGCTCCCTAGCTATAAAATGTCAGGGTCGAATTTCATGTAGGGTAACTCATGGTGGAGTTACCATCCCTGGGGATGAGAAGGATTTGCATCAGCAATGAACTGCAAGTGAGTCTTACCCCTGTGCTGAGTGCAGCTCCAGGATTAGTGCCTGTGCCCCCTGCACAGCACATGCACAGACAGAGCAAGGGATGAAAAATTCATGATCAAGTTTATGACAAAGCTCCCACCGAGGATCAAAGCTGCTGCCCCCAGCAACACGCACTGGCCCCAGCCAGCTTCATATACTACTTTCTTGAATTTTCTAACATGGGAAAAGACATCAAAAGCCTTGAAAGTGGAAAAGCACATCTCCAAGGAACACCACCTTAAGCAGACAGGCAGTATTGAGGAGTAAGGGGGGTTTTGTAAACACTCTACAAACATCACGGGCACAAAACCAGTCCACTTCCCAGAAAAGAAAAAAACATCAGTTGTCCAAATCCAGCAACAATTAGCCCAGGGATATCTCATTTGAAGCTGACACTGCCACAGCCAGGAATGCTCGGCACTTGGGAGGACACACCAGTTAATACAAATTTCATTAATTAAAGTCAGTGGACTGAGACTGGTGCTTCTTGTCAGAAGCTTTAAGGAAACTTCTCTTCCCAGACCTGGCGGAGCACAGGCAGCCAGCTCATATCAGAGCCGTGTCAGCCTGTAGCTCTGCAGGCTAGGTCAGCATCTCCACTGCTGGGGGATGTTCCCAGGTCCTCCCTCCCTTCTTAGGACACTGACTTGCCAGTGCAGAGTAAGGAGGCACTTTGCTTAGGCGCAGCCTCTCCTGTGAGGAGACATCCTGTGGCCAAGGTAGGCTGCTGCCCACAGGAGCTCAGCTGAGAATTGTTCTCGGGTGCTCCTGGATGGTGGGAGGACATAGGAAGGGCAGAGACCCCAGCTTCCCAACAGCAGCTGGACACAACTCCAAAACCTAGAGCACTGTTGCTCAGGTTTTTCAGTTCATAATTACAAATATATTTTCCTCTTAAGACCATTTTGCAAACAGTTCATAACTCCGTGGCTTGCAAATTGCCCAGCTCTGGGTCAGATTGTTTCTTTCAATTGTGAAACATCAGAAGTCACTTGATTGAATGAGATAGTGAGGTCCCAGGCTCCTCTCCCCCTCCCCCAGTAGAGGTCATTCTTTCCTTTTCTGTTTAAATCTTTATTCTGCACAGCTCCTGCCCTTGCACAGTCTTCCATTTCACCCACAAATGAAGAGTAATTTTCCTTCAGAGCAGCATTTGGAGATCTTTGATTGGAAAGTTGCCCTTGTTCCATCATTTTTCAAAACCTTTGTGCTCCAACTTGCTCCCTGCTTCAGGTTAAATGAAGCAACATGGATAACAGTCTTACTGCAAGGCAGGAGAAAGGCCTGGCAGGGAATATTTCATTCTGTTTGACAAATTCCTGTAAAGACTGTATGTCATCTGTAGGTACCAGTGTGATGGAGAGGGAGGGATGGATGGATGGATGGATGGATGGATGGATGGATGGATGGATGGATGGATGGATGGGAAATACAGGACAAGCAGAGGCAGTTCCTGCCATCTAGGGAAGAGCCATGCCTGGGAAGCTGTGGAGGGAAAGACCTGCTCCGAACTTTGTTAAGGAGCATCAATGTGATGAGGCAGCAGTCCAAGGGAGCTGCAGCAGATGTGGGGTGGGGTTTAATCCTTCCTGGGTCAAGCAAGGAGGCCAAAACCTGGATTAATGTACAGTGGGCCAGGTTGCCCTGGCAATACTATTTGGATGACAGCAAACACCCAGATTAGATGCTGACAACTCCCCTAACAGGATCACGCAGGAAATCTGGCCAGAAGAGCTGTCACTGACTTTCACAGCCAAAAATATGAGCAAGCCAGTGACACCTTCCACGCTGAAGCCGTGCCGAGCACTCTGGCACAGCCAAAGCTGGGGATGAGAAAGGTTTCCCTTTCCAAGTTGGCTCTTTAGCTTAGTGGAGCAGGAGCAAGGAGAGCCTGGTGATCTGCACAACTTCCCAGGCCTGCAGAGACAACTCAGTCTAGTACCAAGTATTAAGGAGACAATTAGATAATCTTCAATCTCTTCCATATGCTTACAAATATCTGATCCAAGTGTGGTTCTGGAGTTGTTAGTATTGATGTCCAAGACTGCAAGTCTGCTTCTTTCCCATTCCCTCATCAAGTCTTAAATGTAATGGTATTAAATACCAAAAAAATTACTATCATACAACTGATGGAAAAAGATAGGGTTGTAACACCTAATAAGAAACCAGGTGGAAAAGCTATTTCATATCTGTTCATAGCAATATGTCACAGCTTTCCCACTGCTGTCTAGAGAAATTTCTGCTCTCTGGGACACGAGAGCCAAGAGAAAGTCAGCTTCACCAGCTGAGCCTGGCAAGGGGGTGAGGTAGAGCATATCCCTGGAGAGAGCAGAACACACACACTACCCCATCCAAAATCCAAAATGCATTTTTTTCCCATCTCAGCTAGTGTTTTTTCTGCACAATAAATGCATGTAAAGCATCATCTCCCCACGGCGTGGCAGTAGCTGCCTGCAGAGCCTGTAACTCAGGGCCTTCCCATATCTGATCCTTGTCATCAAGTGGAGCTGTTTATACTGCAAGCTGTGCAACAAATATGGCTTTGCAAGAGGGTTGGAGAGTTCTGCAAAAAAAACACCAAGTGCAAACCTCAAAAGTTTTTAGTTATTTTCAGACATAGGGACAGTGAACCATGGCTGTGATAGAAGGACTGTACACATCTATACATACATACACATAAGAGCAAAATATTATTTCCTGCATCAAACATCTCTTGACACATAATGGACTTTTGGCTAAGTTTTGTGTGAAAACCTGCCAGAACTCCGTGCCCTCTGGGGCAATGTTGAACACAGAGCATTCCGTGGAGAGGGAGGGGATGGATGTGCCTGTTAATGCCCCTGGCTGCCCTCCAGCTGAGGAAGTCCCTCTCCTGGATTTCTGGGAAGGGAAGGACATGGGGCAAGTGAAACCCTGCCTGCCCTGCTGGGAGCTGTTTGTTGTACCAGATATTGCTGGTGAGGGATGCCAGACTGAAGTGGCCTCTCTCAGGTGAAGCTCTTTGTAAAACAGATGCCAGCAATGGGAGGGAGACCCTGGACACCAACCCAGTTTCACAGCAGTCTCATCATAGTCTGCAAGAATGAAGGACAGGACACATGGGAAGAGCTTGTGCAAGCCTGGGATAGGAAGCTGTTGCCTCCCTACTGGTGAGTCCTCTTGCTGACATAAAGGGTCCAATTCATTCCCTGGCACCTGGTCTCCATGAACACAGCCTTCACCTGCTTGATCTTCATGCTGCTCTCCTCATGAGTCCTCCCTGCAGTGGCAGTCACAAGAACAGTCCTCTCCCCACCCTGCTCCTGGGAGCACCCACACCCACACCTCAGGCTGATGAGCTGTGCCCATGCATGGCCCTACACTGCTGGATCTGCTGGGAGACCAAATGAGTGGTGCCACCACTGACTGGACTGAGGGGAAAATAAAAAAAGGCAATAGAAGAGACAAGGTGCTCATCAAGGAGGGGGCACAAGAGCAGCAGATGAGTCCCATAAGGTATTACAGCATTTACCTTCAAGTAGTGTTAATTCAATAAATGTTACAGACCTTGGATTAATGAACCATTTTCAGCCAGCAGGGCTCAGAGGACCTATGGGCAATCCCCTAGGCTTGGGGAGCAGTGACATGCATCTTGCCCAGGTGCCCCAAGTGTTGCCAGTCTCAAACTGAGGTTGCTCCTACATGCTTTACCTGTGGCACCCTGCTCTGCTTTCAGAGCTAAGGAGGCTTTTGGGAATCCATCCCTAGATCAGCGACACAGGACTTTGCAATGAAGGGACTGGTCTGGTTCCAGCAGAAACTTCCAGCCCAGCACAATTCTCTTTCCAGCTCTCATGTAACCTGTTCCTCAGGCAGAGGGGATGAAGGGACATGCTTACTCTCCATCTCCTTCTCCTTCACAGTGGAGACATGAATGAGGAATGAACTGGGTTGAGACAAAATCTGGGTAGGGTCATGTTGGACTCTGGTTTGTGGAGGAGAGCAGGGTCCTGCCCAAAAAGCTGCCACAAGCCGAAACCTGGCCAGCGTGTGGTGGCCGGAGCCCAGGCAGGAGACAAAGCTGCTCTCTGTGGCACACAGAGCCTGGTGGGCAGTTCACTGGCAGGCAAGGATCAGCTTTCCCCACACAGTACCTGCAGTAACAGGAGCTGCTCGAATGCACCCATGCTCTCAGGCAGCCCGGTGCTAACTTGCCTCTCCCTCTCATGTGGCTTGGATGGCATTTCCCTCAGTGCTGCCAAGCCATGAGCCCTGGTCTCTCTGGGACACGCGGGTATCTGCAGGCAGGGCTGGCAGGGCTGTGTGCTGGGGTTGGGGAGGCTCCTGTGCTGGGGCGAGCTGCAGGGTGGGGGGCAAAGGAAAGTGGGATGGGCTCCTGTCCAGCTGCCCCCAGCAGGGCTGTTCTCTTGTGATAAGAACCATCCCTCAGGTCAGCTGTGCTGCAGGAAGTTTGTTCCTGTCACCCCATTTCCCACCTCCCTCCCCTCTCTCTGCAGGTTGAGGAGGTCGCAGCCCTGGAATGTGCAGAGGAAAAAGGGACACAGGAGCAAGCTGCCTCTGCCACCCTCTCCCTAGCCAGCCCCCAATGCCTGTGGCAGGACCCTGCAGCAATGGGCTTACAGAGAGGAAAGCCTAAGAGCAGCTCTGTGGGTTTGGTTGCCTTCTGAGCACAAGCCTGCAGCAGGCTGCTTGTGGACAAATAAACCATCACCATTATAAATCCTTTATTTATTCCATTCCATTTCCCCATCCCTCCGCCAGAGAGTTTGTCCCTGGCACTGTGCTGGGCAGTACAAACAGCTGATTCAACACCCAGCAATAGAAGGGAAGAGGTGGGAGCCCCAGAGCTGCCCGTGCTTGACACAGGACTCTGCTGGCAAAAATAACTTCTCTCCCCTTTAAGAGCTCCTCTGCGAGCACATCTCCCCACAAAGTGGATCCTCTGCATCCTCTGATGCTCTCTCTCCTCTCTCCGTGCTGAAGAGCAACAAATTAACATTTCCATTCTTTCTCATATGGGTCACTGGGTTGAATGAGAGGAGGGAGAATGTTTCTTACACGTCAAGTCGGCACTTTGCAATACCTCTGTTTCTGTGAGTTCTACACAGGCAGGTACAAACCCTTCCTCCAGGTCAAAACAGCAGAACCCACCAAGCACAGCAGCAGAAGCAGGATCCACAGTGGTGCAAAGCTGAGTAATAAAGTGCCCCAGCTCATACCTCCACAAAATGCCTAGGGACTGATGTATCCTCAGGGTAACTCAGCTGATATCAACAGCATTATCACACACAGTGTCTGCCCAGTGACATTACACAATCTCTGTGAGGTTGCTCACTGTGCAAACACCACATCAGCCCTTGCAGCAAGAACCAAGGGTTTGTTGCAGAATCTTCCCCAAGTGCTGGACTTTGCGGGCAAACTGTGGGGTTGCCATTGCCGTTTAAGGGAAGTCCTTGCAGCAGAGCACAGGGAGAACTTCGGATGTTTGCTGGGTTTGGGAAGCCATTTGCAAACCAGAATTATTACTTTCCTATTATTTTCTGTTATTATTTCCTCAGTTCAATCGGCCAAGGCTGGATAAAGCTGCTGGTAACATGCAAGCCCACCACAACCAGTGTGTTAGTGCTACCCATTATTTACATTTATCCATCTCATGTAGCTGTTTGGCCCAAGAGATGTCAACAGACTCAAGGTCAAAGAGAAGAGAATACAAGAGAAGAGATTTCTTCCATAAATGACTGCACCAAATGCATTCATGTTCCCTAGGTCACAGGAAAAACCTCTATCCAGAGAAAAATGGTTCTAAAGGTTCTGTGAGGCTCAAAAGACGTTGTCTTTCCTTGCCTTACTTCTTTTAGGTGTCTAAACACTACAATATCACTCAGTGTTCCCATGCTCCTGAGGATCAAGATCCACAGCATCAACACTTCCGCACCCAAATGGGTTGCAGCTGAGTGCCTGTCACTCCTTCTGCCAGCACACAGCATCCAGCATCAGGGACCTGGCATAAGCAATTCCCTAAATGTGTTTGCAGTCAGTAGTTACCTGAGGTTTTTGCTCCTATCTCAACACAGCCAGAAGTAACCCACATTTTAATCCTCAGCCTGAAACAACAGGGAAGGAAGAGAAAAATATCCATTTTTTGCAGCCAGGAGCACTCTCGCTCCAGCTACAAGCACATATTTTCTCCATTTCTTTCTTTTTAAGCAATTTTTCCAATGGTGCAACATTTGAGATGACACAAACTGGATACCTGAGTTTCAGTCTTGACAAAAATCAAATAAATAAAAAGTGATAAGAGTAGGTTTTGCAGTGTCAAATTCAGCTCTCCAGAGGCAAAGGACCAACTCAGATTACCAGTGCTTCCAGTCTTCCCCCCACTCTTCCCAGTCCAATCTCCATCTCTCAATGCTTCTGTGAAGCCTCTCCTATTTCAGTGCTATTTCCTTCCCCCCCAGCAAAGAGCAATTATTGATGGTACATCAGTCCTAATGGCCAACCCTAGTGGGGGCCTGCATGTCCACTGCAGAAACACAAACCTGTTTCTGCCCCAAACTTGCAATTGGAATAGCCAGACAGGACAGAGGCAAGGGAGCAGAAAGCCCAAGCTGAAGAAGGACAGTGCTGGCATCAAGCTCAGCTGTGAGTCCCTATCTCCCTTGGGTGAGAGGTGAAGGTGAAGCGATGGTCTAGAAGGACTGTCTGGAGCAGAAGGAGAACTGGCCCAGTGGAGGGAAGCCCAGAGCTGACCCAGGCTGCTCTCTCAAGGTCCAAAGGCCTTGGCTCAGCTGCTTTACAGCTGTTAGGGCTGGCTACAGTTTGGGTGTTTTTAATCTGCAGTTTCTTCCCTCAATCCAGTCAGGATGGAAGTGAGCAAACACGTGAAGCAAGAGGACCACAGCATGCTCCCAGTGAGCTTTTGGGACTATGGCACCAGAGGTGGCCTGGACCAGGTACCACTTTCACACCACTGTCCCTCAAACACCACTGTCTCTCAAACACAAGTCCTGCCCCTGTTCCTACCAGCTGGAGTCTGGCTGGCTCAGTCTGGCTGTTTCACATGTGATCTCCAGGATCACAGAGGAGCTTGGAGGCTTGGATGGACAGAGGATGGATCCTCTTTGCCATCTGTCTGAAGGAGAAATGCAGCTTTGACTCTTGGACAGAGTCTGCAGGTGATTCCTCACTCACAGTGACCCAGGTAACTTTTGCCCTGCTATTCATTCACTGATTCCTTAAAGCCTTGTCCCGAGTCCCACTGGCAATCAGAGCAGACCTTGCCACAGGCAGCAGCAGCAGCACAGAGGAAATACATACAAAGTCCAGTCCTTTTTATTAGACTTTCAGAAAGGGGAGAATTGCTACAAGCATCCTGTACTGAATCCAAGAAATTGCAACTCTCTGCTTCTTATTTCCACCACTGCAACCTTAGATCAAGTGGCATTTAGAAACCAACAGAACAGAGCTGAAGGTCCTTGCAACCTGCAAAGCTCAACCAAGAAACTCATCCCCAAATGCTGGCAGTGGCTGCCCCAGCTCCAATGATCCCCTTGGAGGCTCTTCTGCCTCTCAGCTAAGCACAGTAATACTGCATTACATTTATTCAGACCATATGTAATACACGCAAGAGCCCATAAAAGCTTAAACAGCACAATAAACATTTGGAAAAGCACAGTGACCAGATTTATGGGTCTGGATGCCTGCCAGCATGACCCACCAGAATCAGATCCTTAAGTTTTTGTATAAGTCCAAGACATACACACAACACAAACACAAATGTGCTGTTATCCTTGTAAAAAAAGATAAACAGCCCCCAAAGCCTATCCCCAGCACTGGAACATGATGGCCTTTCACTGCATCTGATTGGACTTCGTTTAAATCAAAGCCATAAAGAAGGTCTTGGCAAGGAGAAATAAATGTAGCACGACAAAACTTCACCTCAGAGCACACTGTAAAACTGACAAAGAGGGAAAGACAAAGAGATTTAGACACTTAATTTCCACTAAAGGGGAGATGAGTCTTGCTGTAGAAAAAGAGCTGTGCTTTGCCAAATTCCAAGAAATTTTTGTACAAAGTTTCCTGCACAGGGACAATGTGATACCTCCTGTGCCACCTACCAGTTTGGAGGAAGGGGGTGATTGCTCAGCAGAACAGAAGATGTGTGAAATGATGACAGATCCCAGGGTGTGCAAAACATTTTCACCCAAGGAACTGCAAAAACCTTGAGCTTTGAGTACAAATGACTTGGGGATAGTGAGAGCAAGGCACCAGTGGGATGTGGAAGTTTCTCTATTTACCAAGCTTAAGAACAGATGAAAGAGTTCCAGTTCCCTGGCTTCTTGGGCATTTTATGGCACTAGTTTTTTTTACCTCTTTTACATTTAATAACAGCTATGACTAAACACATTATTTTGAATACCTACAGCCCCTTCCAGTTCACAAAGATGCTTCACAAGCAGGATTTTAGCACAGTTGTGAGCATTCAGTGCTCAAAATAGAAACCAGGAGTCCTGGCTCCTTGTTTTGCACCCTCATCCAGGGCAGAACCCCATCCCCAGACTTAAAGCAAAAGGAAAGAGATAAAAGAACAGCACAAGATACTGCTTTTGAGAAACCTGCCTCATTTGTTATGATAAAGGAGAGCATTATGGACTAGCTGGCAGTACATGGAAGGAGTTGCCCACCTCCCACGCATAATTTCCCACAAAATGTTTTTACAAGTTTAAGATGAGCTGCTACATAAAATTATACAAAAGAAAGACTAAAACCTGATGACAGATTTACTCACATAAGGCTCAGGACGTGATGATGCCCTCGCTGTTAAAGGATCAGCTCAGAAGCACTGCTGTGCTTTGCACATAAACTGCAGAAAAAGGCTGTTTGTGTTTATCTGCTGCTCTGGGAGGTGGGTTGTACACTGAGAACAAAAGCCACATGCAAAGGCACATTCTCTCACCCACTGGCACGGCCACGCTCAAGGACAGCTTTGCTTAGGACAAGGTCTATCTGCAGCACCAGTGGCCACGGAGGATGGAGCAGGGGGGCTCTGGTCAGAATGCTGCAGGGTGCCAGATGCTAGGAAGGCCACACCTTTGGTAACCACAGAATTAGTGAGAAGGCACAGAGTAGTAAAGGGTCCTGCAGGAGGAAAAGATGTGTGGAAGCAAGGGCCACTTGGTATGGGGAAATGGAGTATGTGCCAAGGGAATGTATCCTAGTAGCTCCTGGGAGGGAGGAGTGGTAGTTAAAGGTCTGTGCAAGGTGGCTGTGCTCATGTTAGCCCACAGGACAACTTGCACAAGAGGAAGGGATGGGAAACACAGGACAGGCAGGGAGAGAATAAAGCCAGGGGAAGAGCAGTGCACTGTTGACATATCCCTCTTCCACCCCCTTGGGAAGGAAAGCTCTACTCAAGCTCCAAAGTATACGTCTGTCTGGGAGCTTGAATGGCTCCAGCTGAACCTCCTTGCACAAACAGGGGCTAGGGGTACCTCCAGCACAAGCTGCCAGCAGGAAGGGACACACAGGACAAGCAGTGGGGCAGGCAGCTGAAGCAGAGAACACCAAGGGACACCAGGGGACACCAAGGGCTGCTTCTGGACAAGGACGTGCAGATGGAGTAATCAAGCCAAGTGTCACAGTGAGCCAAGCCTGCAGCCCTACACTGACTGATTTCAAACAAAGTGTAAGCCCCTGAGCAATTTATCCTCTACAGCAGACTGTGCTCCCAGTTCTTACAGAGATCTGGTTGAGGAAGAAGAGGGAGACACAGGTAACCATCAGCCCTCCTGACTCCCTTTATACTCACACAATCCTTTCCAGAACTGCCATGGGGCAGCTGGGCACAAATGTAGGTTCCTCTTCTACATCACAGCTACAACCCACCCTGCTCTCTGTGCTGTGCTGGCATATGAAGAAGTGTGGACTGGTTGTTGTGTCAGTTCTACACAGGTATCTGCTGTTCATCTCAGGGGAGGGACTTCAGATCAGGCAATTCACCAGTTTGGGGAAGAAGACAACAGCATGAGGTTGATCTTAAGCTAAAGATCCCCCTTCACATGCTGATGAGCAGGGGGTGAGTGTGTTTTTTCTTGGAGGACTGTGAGATCAGTGATTGAAGTAGAGAATTCAAGGGCATCCTGAAGGCTAGTCCTCCTGTAACCTAGGGCAAACTAGTTCAATGTTTCTTTAGCACATTTTCCTGAAATATAGAATTTTGCAAAAATTGACATTGACACTGACCTGCTCCTGTAGATCCTGAAGTTATATATCAACAAGTCAAACTGCTGGCATGCTAGGGGTGTTTGCAGAGGCAAATGGCAGAAAGTACGCCAAAAGTCACAACATGAGGCTAAAATCCAGACCTTCTGGCTCCTGTTCTATCCTTGGTGATCTTTTAAAACCACTTTCATACTTTTGCTTCCCTAGTTCTAAAATAAAACCTGTATTTCACAGCCTAGTTGAGAGGGTTCATGTTTGGGCCATACCTTGAGGTGTACAGTGAGATAAGTCTATAGAAGGGCAATGCAGTACTATTGTCATTGTTAATACTGGATGATTTACATGATGCTTTCTTTTCAGTATTATTATTAGGAACAATCCCTGGGAAGATTTTTGGTTTCACTAAAAAAAGAAATAAGATAGATTATGGACAGCTAGGGACAAAAATAATCTGTTCCCATGTGATTTGTGCTATTTAAAGGGACATAATACCTATTCTTGAAAAGACCAGTTTCAGAAGACAAACAACTGACATTTGTCAGCATAAGGAAATTTGGAAAAACAGAACTAATGCCATTTTTCCATAAGCTTTAGCTGTGCCTGAGATGACCCACAGTGAGGCAGCAAGTGGGTGGAAGCATGCCCTGTGTGACAGAGCCCAGCCATTTCTTCTGTCAGAACACAAACAGGGAATGGTTTTTCTAACCATTTTTTGGGGGGAGGATCTTGGTTCCAAGCCAGGAGGTTGAAGGGTGAGCAGAGCAGCACAGGGCTGGGTGCACAGGGAGAGTATTCTGTACCACATTCCCACATTTCTGTTCACTGTCCCAGCTACAGTCAGGTGGGAAAAAAAGTGATGCTGTCTGTTCAGCCTGAATTCCAATTCCATACAATGGGCTGAGTTCTCTTCTGCTGTAATATCTGGTGGTTGGACAGAAGCCACTGAGCTAACAACATCTGTGCCTCACAATGAACAACAGTTGGAGGCTCCAAGAAACTGGCAGAGAGAGTGGGAATTTGCCCCAGACAGCACGAGATAAAGTGAGAAAGTCTTATTCCTCCTGCATTCCTTCTGCATCCTCCATGGCCATCTGCTGGGAAAGCTGTCTACTGGAATCCAGGGGTGCAAGGATTGGCTGAGGTGAGTGTGGGGATGGAGCTGAAGAATGTGAGCAGACTGAGCAGGGGGACACAGCTGTGAGTACATGGATTTCCCAGAAGGGGAACCAGAGCAGGATCACTTTTTGTTTGGACATAGGGCTCCTGACCCTTATGCAACTGCTGGGAAGCATTGATCTTGTCCTGGACTACAACCTGGAGGCAGTTTATAGATGTCCACAAAGTGGAAAATCCCAAGCCACAGACTCTAGAGTTAGTTTGTGTGCAGTTATATATTTGTGTTTTGCTGAGGGAGCAGTTAAAACTGCAGCAAAACCATTGGTAAAGACAGAAGACACATTCAGTTAGTGCTGGTGCTGCCCATACAGTTCTTGTCACTAACAACCAGTGGGAAATCATCAAGAGATGTCTCAGACACAGCATTCAATGGGAGATGCTCAGCACGTCATCCACTGCTGTCTCATTTTTTCTGAACATTTAAAACAAAACACTGGGGCAACTACAGAGAAAAAGGCTGAACACAGAAAAGTAAATTTGCTGTTCCTTGTCTATAATATTAATAGGCATATTATCTAATTTCCTTGGCTTACTGATCCAGCAACTCTAGTTACAAGACAGGATGGGATTTCCTTGAGGTCATTCCCCCAAACTGTGTGAGTTGTTATTTTCCTGGCTCACCCACAAACAGAATGGTTTGCTCTTCTGAAATACTAATGTCCAACTGTTGAAAGGTTTTGCCAATCAAAACATTGTGGCCTTACCCCATTTTAATAATCTAAGGCATCAATCTCCCCTTTCCTATTTGTTTGATGTGTTCTGCACCCTGCTGAAATATCCCCTCCAGACCGCCCTGAGCTCAGGCTCTGATTGAAGAGAGATGCCATGCATCAGGCCTGCAGCTTTCTCTCTGAAATGTTTAGCAGGGGATGGTGGTAAAATGTATTTATTTTCATGTATTGAGGAAAGACCATATATTCCAGCCCCTTTTTTTTCCATCACTCAGAGATGGGCCTGAGGCCAAAACGGTGCTGCTAAGCTTGTTTTCTATTTAAAACCTTCATTTTTATTAATAACCCTTTACAGCCTACACACCAGCACTGCGGGAGTTGCATTTCCGTGTTATGTCATCGTGAACCGTTATGTATTTAATTCCTGTACCCACAAACCCATATGGACATCATTAAACATGCACCATAGAGCATTAAAACTGTGTTCCATAAAGTGTGATTGAGAAAAAAAAAAAAGAGCTATGAAGTGGGGATTTCTTTTTTTTCTTCCTAAGGTCATGGGAAAATGGAGAAGTAGGGGAAAGAGAAAAGGTTCAGCAGTGCTGCAGGTTAGCTCACAGCTCTCCACGCCTGCAGACTGAACACCCAGCCTGCTTTATCCACCACAGAAGATTAATTACCCAGGAACTCCAGGCTGGTGATGATGAATTTCTGTTTGGCAGACCATAGAGACAACTGCTACAAAAGTTACAGTTTACAAAACAGCAAAAAACCTTGGCAATTTTCTTTCTGCCAAGTTAGTCTTCCATTACTTCTTTTCTCCTAAGACTTGCCTTTAGCAAGGCAAAAGAGCAGGTTTCCCCCATATTGCTGAGGGTCTGCTATCAGGGCCACTAACACATATGAGGGTGGCAAAGGGTTTGCTCCCAGTTTCTGTTCCAGCCCCAGAATGGCTCATCCTGGCTGTATGCTATGCAAACAGCTAATCCAGCAATGAGGCAACTTGTCTACCTTCTGTCATCCCTCTGTTATCTCATATGTGGTATTGGGGGTGAAAAGGTATGGGGAAGGGAGAAAGTGATAGAAAAAATACATCAGGGAGCAAACAGAATAAATTAACAGGGTACCAGTGGCACAAACAGAAGTAAGTGTGGCAATACTGAGGGAAATAGCACAGAACATATTGAAGAAAACAATATCCAAGGGATGTAAGGATAATGAAAAAAAGAAAACACAAAAAACCCCCAAAAAACAAACACACCAGAGACAGCTAAAAATGACACATGAAAAGATGTGCCAACATGAGCCAGAGAAGCTGACGCAGTCAGGGATAAAGCAGTCAGGTAAGAAAGCAAAGAGAAAGCAAGAGATAAGAACAAAGCACAATGTAAAAATGTCCTAGTAGAGATTTTGGTACATATGTAGAATAGGAGACAATAAGCAAATTGCCTACAACACACACTAGACACCTTGCAATGACCTAGTCCATTGTACCAGAATGAAGCCTGCCAAGCCATTTGATAGATGAATTCCCTCTGATCACAGAGCAAGTGATGGCTGAAGTGAACAGACCACAGTGAAAATGATATCTGACAGGATTTTACAGCTAGCACAGCCAAACAAAGGTGCTCTACATAGCCTTGTGCTTTTTGCCTTCTTTCAGAGAGCCTGCACTGCCTTATGGAGACCGTATTGATGTTTCATTGATTTTACAGCCTATGCAATTAAAAGGCCCCTCAAAGATAGAGATGAAGGTACATATCTAATTGCTTTAATACCCTTTTTAGTTGGGTTTTGCCATTTTTTAAATGAAAAGGTAGTAAAAGTAAATGCATAAAAGAAGCATCCAGGGCACACACAAATTATTTACTTGCTTATATCAAACTTCTAAAATATCAGACCAGTTAAGCCTTTCTGCTGTTTTGTGATATGTGTGTTAAGGAGTCTCCAAGAGTGGATGTTACCTACCCTAACCCTTGGAAAGCTGGTGACTTATTCCAGTTAAAGTTATGTTTGCCCCACTGCCTGTGTGCACATACTCCATACCTGCCCATCTCCAGGCAAGAAAGAAGAATTAACATGATTTTCAGAGGGGGATACTGATGAATGTATCTCCTCTGTATCCCAACCCTCTCCAGAATTTTTCATTCCCATCAAAGAAACATACTCATACATACACACACAAATAACCCTGGGTGCACGTGTGCTCCTGTTGAATTCAATACAGTTACTGTGTAGAAAACTACCCACGTGCATTAATGTCTGGGGGAGGAGGAGGAGGAGGCTGCTCTGGGAATGAGGCTGACAGCAAGTTTAATGTTATCTAAATGTTAGCTGCATTACTCTCAAGGTGAAATGTTTTTGACACGTGTCTCTGTTGGTCTGTGTCCTACTTCAGTCAAAATCAGGAATTTACTTTGATGTTTTGAAAATAAAGCCTTAAAAAAAGAAACAGACCTGACTGGCAAAACTATTTCTGGAAACTTGCAAAGGATCACCAGAGTCTAAGCTGTTAAATACGGGGTTTTTTTTGTCTATTTTGGGTAAGTCCTCTCTTAAACTGATCATCACATATTCTACTTACAAGGTTCCATGGCATGTGAGTATATCTGATCTGAATGAATCTGAAGTGGAGATAAGATGGGAGATTTTCTGAGCATACATTAGGATAGACAAAATCACGTCAGAAAGCAATGTTTGTTTGTTAAAGCCCAAAATTCTCTGTTTGCTGATATTAATTCAATCTTCTCTCAAACACTGCTTATTCTGCCAGAGATCAGGATGTATCAGGCAATAAACCTGGGCTCAGTAGTTTATATACCTGTCCACAAAAAAATTAAATAAATTAAATATAAACTACTTGTCAGGAATCTGCAAGCACAAAATTTTCTGATTTATGAGGATGCCAAATGATTGAGCCAAGTCTGTATTAAAAAAAAAAAAAAAAAGCCTTAAGAGAAAGCAGGCAAAAAGGAAGAAAAAAGTACTAATTATATAAATCACTGTAGACTGGCCTTCCATAAGAAGGGGAAAGGGACTGCTCTTATGATGCCTGTTTCATCCCTTGCCTAACAATCCAAAAGCACATAACTTTCAAAGAACTGCATTTTTTTCACATGCTGGAAGCACCACAAAGCATCCTTCATCAGCCTGGCATTTTGGCTGTTCTCCTTCTACAAATGCTAATGCTACATCTGGAAAAAGCAGCAATCCTCTCTCCTGCCTGAAAGCCTCCTTTTATCTCCTCTCTCCTCAGAACTCCTACTTCTTGCAACCACTCACTCTGACATACTACTTTATTGAAGGGCTTTCTGCTCATCTGCTGAACGTCTGCCTCTTATTAAAACCCCTGCTCACCTTTGGAGCTCTCTCACGGGTCACTCTGCCCTCCCTCAGCCAAGCATCTGTAACACAACCCTCTCCTCAACGCTCAGATGAGCGTGAGCACCGTAACACTGAACATCAACAGAAGCTTATTTATCAGGGCTGGCAAGAAAAGCATCTCATTAGCTGGGGTGGACTGTGCAGCTCGGCCACGGCGGCTCCTCCTCCCCCAGGGGATGACACCGATGCATCGGGAGCATCACTAACACTGCTAAGTGCGTCCCACAGAGTCCTGCTTTGTGCATTGAGACTGCGGCAAACAATGGGAGAGCTTTCCGCTGACCTCTCGCTGTGAGAGTTTTCAGCTGTTTGCAGCGTTTCTGCAGTACCCCGGCCCTTGGCTTCACTGCAGATACGCGTGGAGGTGAAGGAGCTAAGCCAGACCCAGCGAGATGCCTCAGCATCCAGGTCACCAGCTGCAGACTGCAGAGGTTATGTACAAGCTGAAGAACCTTGCCATTGGGACTACAGAAAGCGCTCAGTTCTCTCACCCACATGCCACCCAAATTTAGGAACTGTGTTGCTAAATTGTCCCATCTTGTAAGAAGAAACGTAGAACACTGGCAAGATGTACTGGTTCCCACTACAAGAGTAAAAGCTTCCCCAGTTACTCATTTTGCATTTGCCCTTATTTTCAGGGGTTGGTGACAGGCTTACACCCCACTTTCTGCTCCTGAATAGCTGAATAATTCTCCTCACTTGGGGGGAAATTCACAGCAAAATCCTTCCTGCTCCTCTTTTATTTCCCAAAGATTCCCAACGCCCCAACCAAGGCTTGCAGCAGGGCTTACACTTTAATGCATTCATGAGTTCTTTTCCTGCTTGCCAGTTGCTGGTGCAGGAGAAAGGGATCGTGCACATAGCTGACGCTCTCCCAGAGCTGCCTGCTGGAAGAGTTGAGGAATTCTGTAGGCAGCACTGGACACACCACAGAACTGCCAGGGGCAGATCAAGTCCTAACCCAGAGACCTTGGCACCACTGCAGAAGGGGTCACCTGAAAAGCTGTCTGCCAGGTGTCTCTGTACAGGTTTGTTCACTCCACAGACATCCTACTGTTCAGTAGGGCCAATGAAAACTATCTGATTTCAGGGATTTGGGACCACACTTCAACACAAACTGAGAGGACCATTCTTGGTTAAACGTTTTCATGAAAAGAAAGCTCCTCTTTTTAGTCAATTTAGAGGATAATCCACATCTCCACAAAACAGTGTGTTTTGAAATACGATTAATTTAATTTTAGCATCCTCAGGAACTGTGCAGCTTCCCTGGCAAGACAGGACAATGCTGGTGAAGTTCTAATCCTTAGGAAAAGGACAAGCAATCTATCCTATGGAGAGCAGCAGAGACGGCAGCCTTGCTAATTCACTAGTGCACCAGGAGAGCTTCAAGCCTCTGATGAACACTGTCCCTGGCATGAGTCACTCACACTTCACTCCCAGCACTCTTGGACGGGAAAGGAAAAGGTTTATCTTTTAGATATGGTGCCCCAGCTGTTCTAATTCTACAGCTGTTGCCATTGTTGCTGACTTCTCATAAAGCAAAATAGACTTTTTTGGTCCTCCACATTAAAGATTTTCTTTTTCTTTTATATTTTGAAGCACTAGCTATCTCAGGTTACTGGTGATTTTTTGTGGTGGCTCCCAAATGAACCTGAACTGCTCTGATTTTTCAAACCCACAAGACTGTAATTGAAAGCAAATGTAATCAGACATACATAATGTTTTGAGGTTCACCACAGTGCACTGCAGTCAGCATTACTAGTGACTATTAAAACTTCTTGGAGCTGGGAAGCAAATACAGCTTGCAAGAATCCAGCATTTATTAGATTATACTAAAGTATTGCAAAGCCACAGTCAATCCTCTATTCACTATATATCCAAGGTCTGTTTAAATGAACATCTTCCTGAGCTTAGGCCAACTGTTTCAAGAGATGAATAAGGAAACAAGGAAAGAATTCTACTTGTAACACAGCAAATTCTGAAACCCTTACATCACTGTCAATCTCAAATTGTCCATTACTGTCAGCAGGGTCATTCCAATCAAATTTTGGCATAACTGGAAAGAGGCCCAAAAACAAAGGGTATCTTTGAACCCAGACACACAGCTTAGCTGGAGATAAGCAGTAGCAAATCCCTCCCATAAAACTCCCAAACAAGATGCAAGCATTAAAAGAGGGGGTGGTGGTGTAATGGGGGGGGGGGGGGAGAGGGGGTGGTTAATTGAATTCCCACTGCCTCTTGAGTCTGCACTTAAAAGCAGGTCTAGGGTTATCTGTGAAATTTCAATTAAATCAAAAGCTTCGATAACATGATAAGTCATTCCAGAGTTTGGAGTCAAAACACATCGTTATTTGATCCTCTGCTTGTGTTTCTGGGAACAACATGCATGAAAGACAGTCAGCAGCAGACCAGTCAGGAAGATGGAAAGGGTGGAAATGAATCTACTAATAGATCACTGTGTCTCCTTCAGCCAGAGTCACTTGAGGTCTGGTATTTTTTTATATATACAGAGTCCAAAAGTCACCCCACTTCTCAAGAGACAGAAGACAGAGCAAAAGAGATCACCTCAGACACGTGCAGCACTCCAGGCGATGACTCCCTACTGTTACAAAAGTTGGGGTTTTTTCCCAGGCTTGCTATAAACAGGATTTTTACCTGCAATAGCACTGGGAGCTGAATACAAATCTCTGTGACAGAAACAGAACACTGAGGCCCGTGTATGTAATGGAATAGATTTCTGGCACAAATCTGATGGCCCAAGATAAACAGGTAAAGACAGGTACTCTGAAAAATAATAATATGATTCACCAAGCCAGAGCCAAAACCTAGATCTCATCTCAATAAAATACAGGAGAGGCAGCAGCACTCTAGAGAGACATGACTTGCTTTACTTGTTGTTCAGCACCCTTTGATTGCTAAGGCTTCCTCCTCTCTCTTCAGAGGCAACTGCTGGATGCAAAGGGCACTGCCAGAGACTCTCAGAGTCCTGTTACTGAGGAATGTCATCTCTACTTACCAGTGTTTAGACAGCAATGCTTCACCTTAAATAAATGTGAGATTTCAACTCTGCCTGGCTTGTGGTGGCTCACAGAATTAAAATACATTGTAAGCAACACCTTCCCTTCTCACATATAGAACAGCCTGATAAAACCCTATCAAATGTAATGAGATGCCTTACCTTGCCCCCTAACAGTTCAAAATCACACACAGGCTCACACTAGACATGTGTACATGAGACAAACACTCCTTTTATAACCAATGAGGCTACTGATCCTCAACAGCACAAAAAACAAAGGGACTCTCCAGACAAGCAATGTCAAAATTACACAGCAATCAACAATAGGAAGAGCACACCACTGAAAAATCCCATCTGATCCCAGGCACCACTGGGGCATAACTTACCACCCTGGCAGCAACCACCCCATTGAGCATGTCTGTCCCTAATGCCCTCCTCTTCAGAGTGAAAGATCTTCATTAAACCATAGTGTGACCATATCATAGACATAGCAATGACAGGCTGTGTTCTTCTCCATGATATAATCCTATCTGCAACGTAAACTGCCTATTCTTGCTTTCCAGAGATGTGACACACAGGGGACAAGACAGGCTATACTCAACTCTGTCATGTTATGAATAGAAAACCCCACCCCAGCTCCTCCTGCCTGGCAGGTGATGAGTCAATGGTGACAGTGTGCAATTAACCTGCCAGCAGGGGCTCAGCGCAGCAAGAAACACAGATAAGAAAAGGAAGTCCCCATTCCTCTCCTCAGTTCCAGGCTTATCCACAAAGAACATCAGGACCAGACACTTCTCTTCTGCATGGAGATAAATATCTCTTTTGTGTCTATCAGCACTGGCAATTCAACCCAATGGGCTGCAAACCAAGCATCACTTGCCTTTAAGCAGAGAACTCCAGCAGATCTGTGGCATTGAGCCAAACCCCTCTATAAGTGCCTGCTCAAGGATAACTGGTACCTCAAATCCTTCAGAACAACCTTGATAATCTCTGAATCCAGTTATTTTGGTTCTGATCCAATCCTGCCTCATTAGGCCAGGTTTCCCCCACTGCCATAAACTAATAAATTCACTGTTTTGACTTTCTAACTGGCTTTGCATCTAGGAGCACCAGCAGAACAAGCTTTCCTGACAGATTTTGGAAGTAATGTTTCTTCCAACACTGAGTGATGATTTCTTAAAACAAATTATTTTTGTAACTGGTCATTTCTAAAAGTGTATGGGAAAGTGTATGAAAAGGATGGGGTTTTTTCCTTACCAGAATTAAATCCTCTTAGCAAATCTCTGAAACAAAACTCTGCAATCATTCTGCAGGTAGAGGCAGGAGATGCAACAGGCCTTTCCAACATCACAAAAATAAATCAATGAGACAGTAAGGAGCAGATTTCCCAGTGCCCTGCATTAACCACTCAGCTTCTCCAGAAAGAAGAAATTTTATGGTTTAAATTAAACAGTAAGTGAACTATTACTTTCTAGTCTACAAAAAAGGCATTGGCAAATTATCAGCAGTGATGGCTGAAGGCAAAGCTCTTTAGGATATGAGAAAAATTACTGGACAGGACAAAAGCTCGTGCACCAATAGGTCTGGCATTTAGTTTTTCTAAAGGCAACATCTCTGCATTTCAAAACACCTCTCAGCCACTACTCTTCTACAGTGAAAGAAAAGAATTTTTTTTTAAATTTGTGCTCATAAACAGTGAACTTTAACTAGCACTGACACTCTCTGGTGTTTCACGCCAGCAAGGCAGTGCCCAGTGCTGCTGCTGGAGCTGCTGGGTGTTGGCAGGGCTCTAATCTCATAGTCATACTGATGAATTTCAAATAAGTCTGTTTATTTTTAATCCATCCTGTGCCCATGACAGCATCCCACTTTTAAACCCTGCAGCCTGCTTATAACCAATCCAGGCAAAAGCTATTTCTGTACATTTGGCTGCCA
Source organism: Cinclus cinclus (assembly GCF_963662255.1). Lineage (NCBI taxonomy): Eukaryota > Metazoa > Chordata > Aves > Passeriformes > Cinclidae > Cinclus > Cinclus cinclus. The sequence continues at coordinate 11,917,875 of NC_085052.1, read as the reverse complement.
GTGCTGAGTGTCAGTACATTAAACTGTCTTTGCTCCTCTCAGCTCTATGTCCTTTCACAGTCAGGCCTAGAAGCATGAGCAACCCAAATGTGATACCCAAGGCAAGGGATAAAAGCTTGTGTTGCTCCAGCTGCCATTTTTCTATAGTTTTTTTTTTTTTTCTTCTGGTTGCTGAACCTATTTCATTTAGATGCTTTCTGTTTTTCCCCAGGATTTTGTATGATATTTATCTACATGTAATTTCTTTTTTCATTTTCTGAAAGAATAGCAAAAAAGATTCTAATCTTTTCTCAGGAAGGTTGAGTTATTTGCTGGTATCACCAGTGCTGCAGCCAGTAGCAAATTTCAATACCTTCCATTTGATACTCCAGTCCAAATCAGTTTATATGCTACAAACAAAAGGGAAAGTCCCATGTGAAACTAAAGAAGAGAAGGAGTAATCAATCTGTTACTTCCTTATTTCCAATCCTGCAGTGGTTTAGTTTATTTAAGATAAGTATCTCCATGTGAGACCTTCCAGAGATGAGGAGCACTGATGGGAGGCACTGCACACAGGGGGAACCACAGCCCCACCTGACAGTGGCCGTGTCCCAGGGACTGAGCTCCTGCTCTCTGGGTCCCAGGGGCACAACTGGGCATCAGCCACACTTGCCTCCTCTATTCCTGGGCTGCCTGACCTCTTAGCCACAGATTGTGACAGTCCCACACTGTGAGCAGGGTACTGTAAAGCACTTCTGAGATATAAAAGCTGAAGAAATATTTTTTCCACAAATTTAGGCGCTGAGGGCAAATATTTCTAATAAATACAGCCCTAAACCAAGCATATTTCAAAAAATAAACACAGGTGCTCTACTACACTGAGATGCTAAAAGAGCTGTGGTACCTAATTCCCACTAAAATCAGTGAGAGCTGGGTGACTAGAGTTAGGAGTAGCCAAGAAAGGCTCTTGGCAATAAGAGCCCTAACATATTATTGCATCCTTAGCGACTTAAAACTCAGTGAATAAACAATTCTTTGAGAATATTAAAGTTTTCTTCCCTTCAAGACTGTGGGTTTTAACTGCCTTATCCTGTCACAATTTTTAATCAGAACTTTTCCCACGCTGTTTTTCATAATTTACTTCCCAGGTGAAGAAAAATCAAATAAAAATAAAACCTCTATCTCTTCTGAATTGGCATTTCTTAGGGAAATTAATTTTCATTCTGCTTCTCTCAAGCGGAACGGATTTCCCAAATAAAATGTGTGCATTGAGCAGTTACAGTAACAGTGCCAAGTTTGGACTGTAATGCCAACTGTCACCAACTGGTGCTGACCACATTCCTAAATGATGTGGAAATTATCTGTACTGTAAGTCCTGTAAGAAAGGGCCATCAGAAAAAAAGAACACTAGCCTTCCTCATATCACATCTGCTCAAAGACTCAGCTGTCCAATGTATTGGGAAACACAATTCAAAAGCGATAAAATATAAATGAAATATAAGCAATGAAATATAAGGGATGAAATGTAAGAGAAAATATTTTCATAATATCAAACAAATCAGAATAAATACAGATATTTCACACATGAAAAGTTTTCCTCCTCTACCAATAGGTAATTGAATTGTTATTACAGGACAGATCTGGATAATTGTATTTATACAATTTCATGACATAATTTCATGTGCATAAACACAGTCATGCTTATGCATAGAAAACTGTGTATTAGGGAGCTGTACTTTAGCACCAATACACTCATAAACTAAAGCAGCTTCCTTAACATGGTCACTCCATTTCCCTGGATATTTCTGTTCAGTATCCTTATCAGGAATTTGTAACACACAGAGAACAAGAGGAGAACCCAGCTTCCATTTAACAGTGGCATCAGAGCATCCGAGTGTTACACCAAGACTTATTTGATAGAGATATGATCAGTAAAGCTCATGGCTACAGACCACAATAGAGCATTTCTGTTCTTTAGTAAAGGCACCTTCAGCATTAATGCCATTTTCTGCATGAACCCTCATAATATGTCATATACCTATAAGTCCCCTAGCTTATCTGGATTAGCATATTATTTGAAAATTGCTTTATGATTCTTACAGGAAAATTATTCTCAGATATTGAACACTGCTTTAAATTCAGCTAATAATATTATTAGTGGTGGTTTACAGAGAAATCTTGTTTGAGCCTGCATGTATTTCTGTAGGGAGAAGTATTAGAGAACTTGAATCCTTGGCTCTTGATCTGCTCTTTAGACTGGATCTAGACACAAAGAAAAAACAAACTCTCACAAGAGTGGTCTGGCTGTGATATTTTGAAACTCGCTGCAAAAAAGCCCTAAAACCAGAAAATCATATGCAATGTCTTAAGTGATTAATCCTACTTTTTGAGTATTTCTGTTATTTCTAGTAAAATAGAATCATTAAAAAAATTGGTTACTGAGATTTTGTTTGTTGACTGTGAGCCCTGGCCTGACCTCAGCCTTGAATTGAAATCCCCAGCAGAAATCTGAAATTAATCTACCTCTGGTTTAGCTACCAGTAATTATAATTATTACCAGAAGTATCCAGTAAATGAATGGTTTTCAGTGACATGGTGTTTACTTAGAACAATGGATAAATAAAAACACACTTCCTTTCTTACCTCACAATGTCTTTTCCCATGGCAGTGCAGGACCTGGCATGGTAAAGGACACAAGCCCAGCCATGTGCCTACAGACACAGGTTTAGTGTTTGCCCAAACACTAAAATGTCACATATTGGAAACTTAACCAGTTGAAAACTGCTCCTCCTGTACCAGGGCTGATGGTTTGAAGCTTGCTCTCCCTGTGGCTAATCCAGGGGGTGGAGGGAGAGCAGTCAAAGCAGCTGCCCTGGGCACACCTTCACTGGAGCTCCCAAACCTGCCTGGCACATCACTGTTCCCATGGCCCACCAGCTCCCTTGCAAAAGCCATGCTTTCACCATGTGAAATAGCCTGAGAATGCTCCCAGACCATTCCACACAGGAATTTAGTGTCCTCCTATGGCCTGTCCCATGCCACATGAAGGAAACCTGCTGTTGGGAGCTGTCTCCACCAGCAGGAGCAGGCTCAGAGGAGACTGTCAGCCAGTACAAATGCTGAGATTTCTTGAGACACCTCTCCAGTTCTCGGCCTGTGAGCTGCTGTACCCAGGAGAAGATTTAATGGGCTGGAAGAAATACCTTCTGCCTATTGTCACAGGACTCAAAAGCCTGGACCATCACCAAAACAGGAAACAGAAAACCTAAGCTGTGAATCCAACCAAACAAATTGGCCGGATTATTGCAGCATTGGGAAAGCCCAGCTTTCATTGCAGCTGGATTCTGTGTGCTCAGCACTGAGGGCAGTCGGGGCACGGCAGCAGTAGGAAATTACTCTGTAGGGAGCAGCCAGCGAGCCAAACACGGCACAACCCGGACAGGACTGCACAAAGAAGCAGGAAGGAGGCAAGGGTAGGGCACATGAAGGGTTGTAAGGAGGAGAAGAAGCCATCAACACATCTGTAAAAGTGCCTAAGGAGCTACCGGGGAACTCTGGTGTCTTTCAGGATAATAGGAGCAGAAGTGAAGACCTCAGCTTTGCGGCCAAATTAATGCAGCACTACATAGATTAGTGCACCATTGCAAGCCATGGCTCAGCAAATAAAGGCATGGACACTTCTCTGCACATCCCAGCTGCAAGGTAAACCAGACATTTTTGTGTCTTCTCCCTTGAAGTTTAAACTTCCACTTATTTCTCTCTGGAAGCACATGCTTAGCCACTGACACACAATAACTCAATGGACTCTCTGGGCTCAACAACCCAAATGCCCAAGGGACTAAGGTCACACTCCTGAAAATTAGTTAGTTAATTAAACCCTAGGTCAGGCTTTGTCTGCCTTTTCAAGCTGCTGCAGAAAAGCTGAGCAGGTCAACATGAAACTAAAGATCATCTCGTTGTGCAAGGCGACATGAAGGCAGCACAAGCTATTCTGTTCACCACCCCTTGGTGGCTGAGTCACTTGCTTATTGTTCTTTAACCCAGCAAACTGAATGTCAATGTCTATGCTGACAGATCAACATATAAACCAGCTCTGTGCTGAGCGCTAAAAGAAGCAGCTGAAGAAATAGATAAAATAATTAGGATAGTCTAGATGATGCCTCCAGGCTACAGTCCTACCTCCAGTGAGAGGAATGATGAACCACAAGGTCCAGGGAAGACTGAATTCACGGGGCTTGGGCGCCACTGGCTCACAGTTTCTGAGGGGCTTGACAGAGTAACAAAACAAGGGAATAAATTGGGATTTCTCTAGAATCATGCTCCTTCCTGCAGTGCCTGCTGAGGTTCAGAATCGCCCTGGAGGTGTCCTTCCCCCACACCCTACACAGTGGTCCAGTGAGCCTCAGATCTCCTCCCCTCCCCCTCAGTTCACAGAAGAAAAACACCGAGATGTTTCCGTTGGCTTTTACATCATCTTTTTGTAGAGTCTAATCTTCAGTTTCAACAATACATCTTTTGTGAAGCACTCCCAGCAGAAACCTTAGACACCTTCCCTAAGATCTGTTTGCTTACAGAAGACGAGGTAGGATTTGTTTAAACCCAGCTAGATTAATGTCTTGCAGACATTAGTGAAGTGAGATTTAATCAGGTTATTGCTCTACATTTTCCAGGGAAATAAATCACACTTATTACTAGGTTGGAATAGGATGCAAGGCTCAGGCTGAGAACATACACTCTTTTTCGCTTTTCCAGAGGGGAGGGAAGGCGTAAGTTGAAAATTCCTGCAAGGCTGTCAAATAGGCCCTCTACAACTTTGAGCAGGAATAAAGGACACAGGCCATAATGGTTAGTGTACATTTGGGGTGGACCTGGGTCCTAGTCCCCTGCCTTGCAGAGGTGCTGTAGGGTCTGCATCAGTACAGAAAGCAGACAGGAGTTTTGAGCAGACTCATAACATCCTCCACGAGAATTCCTCCATAACTCTCGGGACCTAACTCCTCTTCTGGGTGTCTGTTTCTGTCTGGCTTACAGGGATGTGTCTTTGCATCACAAATGGGGTGTTGTGGGATCAAGCAACCTTTGCAAACATACTTGCAGACCCTAAATAGAAACGGTGATAATCAGCAGGTCTCAAGAGTGTGACAGGCTTATTTTGTTGCAATGTTTTCTAAGTTTGCAATATGTGTTTAACAATGAACAAGCAACTATATTTATTCTTGCCAAACATTTTTCTAAAACAAGGCTAGATAGGAAATAAAAAAGCAGCTCTTTATCCAGACTTTTGATTTAAAACTGCTCTTTCCTTCATTCATGAAACCAAAAAAGACTTTGCTCTCAGCAATGCTAGCAGTATTTTCTGTAGTACACAGCTCTCAGAAATGCTAGCAGTATTCTCTGTAGTACACATGTTAATACATCTCCTTGTACAAACCCATGCATGTGCAAGAAATAAAGTCTGGGAAATCAAATTGCAAAGGTACTCCTCTCTTTTTTACCAGCATGGGAGCAGATAGCTGAAACCAATACAAATCTTTCTGCTAACTACAAGTTTTCAAGTGCTCAAAGCCCATAAGCTTTGCATCCATTTCCCCTTTATCCAGTGGACTGTGCAAACACAGGAGAAAGCAAATTACGGTAACACAGCAATCAAGCTTCAAATCATGCAACAAAGCAGCACAAAACACAATGGGACCAAGTCAAAATCTTATTGCAGACTACAATAAAAATATATCCTGTTTGGGATGAAAGAGAAAAGGAAATACCAGGCAAGGCAGCACTGCTGCTTGTAAATACCCTCCTGCTAATGCTTTCCCTGGATAAATTAGTCCTATGAACCCTAACTGCATCAGCATCAATCAGCCTGTCTGCTCCAAGGTAAAGGCTATGGTTCTGTCTCGTGTTTAATGAGAACTCTTTCCCTCCTCCTTTTCTTGGCTTCCTGCTAAGAAAGAATAGACTCTCCAGAGACAATTTTGGATCTGTACCACAATCTTGCTCCCTACTGATAACTAAGTATCTCTGGGCAGGAGTACATTTAAAGAAGCAGCTGGTAATTATGAGCCAAGTGCTTACTGGCAGGATTTCCCCCTGCTACTGAGCCAATGCTTTTTGGGAGCTAAATGACTCTTTGGTGATAACTATCAGGTAAAACCCACAAACCAGGGGAGGTTCCCTCATTAGAACCATGAGCAAGAAACAATGCAAAGGTGGGTGGAGGATGGCTGAAAATTGTGTCTGAGGGTTGCTTGACTTCCCTGTCCTCCACTCACCCAGAGTGGTTGTATATAACTGCTGGGCCTTTTCTAGGTAGTGCTTGAAAGCTACAAAATATATTCCCATGTCTACAGCAGTAATAAAAACAAATGACCTTTTCCTTCCAGATAATCAAAATATACTGAGCAGCACTGGAACACCATCACAACACTTACTCTTTTGGAGGGTTAAGGTCTTCTGGGCGAGCCTCGAAGAACCTGAAGACTTCATCACACTGTGAAATATGGGGAGGAAGCCGAACCAGTGCCTGCAAAACAAAAAGTGAGAAGCATTTAGACATAAGCCAAGTTTGAAACATGGCCTCAAACATCTAAACTACCAGGCAAAAGGAGGCAAAACAGTCCTAGCAGGGGGAAAGGAATACTGAAGAACAGCATCATGCCTGGCTACTTACCTGAGAAGAAAGGAAACAGCAAGCCTTGACTGCAAATGTCAGGTAGGAAGCAATGAATTCAGATAACAAACAGTTCTCACAATCAGCCAATGTAATTTATTTTGCCATGTGCCCAAGAGCAGAATTTGATCCATAAGTGCAAAACCATGACACTGCACAGATAGGTGCTCTGTGGCTGGGACAGTCTGTGACATGGGCTTGTACATCACCTCAAACACTGAGGTTAGGGCTTACGGGCCTCATGTCAATGCACACAGATTCAACACCCACTCAGACAACAGATTAATGTGCTCCATAAAGCTTTACATTAAACACTGTCCACATAAAAAGCAGAGCTTGCTAAAAAAAAAAAAAAGAAACATAACCAAACCAAACAACAATTTGCTCCTAAATTAACAGAAAAAGAAGTTTGATTAAGCATCTGAAAAAAACAAATCAAGCCCAACCAAAACAGAGAGGCTTTTTCTGCATGAAGAAGGTTGCACAGCACATCCTGGCTAACAATGTCTGTGCACTCACTTTGGCAGAGAGACATAGCACTTGTCACATTCACCAATAGCTAAGCACAGTCTGGGCATCAACCACATTATGTTGAAGTGTACTGGAAAACAAGACCTAAAACAAGACAAGTACACAAGGCAGAAACATGCTATGAATTTACTGTTCAGAATCTAGAGCTTTATGGTGCCAAAAGAAGTCAAAGAACTGTCCCCAGCCCGCAGAGATGGGGTGGCAGCTCTCAGTGTCATGACTCTGAGACTGCCTCCAGAAATGACAAGTAGGAGAGGAAAAGGGGCTGGACTTCACCTCCTCCTGCGCAAAGTTATGCTGAAAATAGGCCACAGGTTAAATATAGACCAAGCTTCTTAGAGTTGCTGTAAACCTGTTTGACAAAATGGGATTGTCTGGATCTTCTCCTAGTTCAAAGTAGGACAAACAATCTTGAAAGATGGATGAAAAACTGCACCAGAACTAAATGAAGATGCATTAGGGTGAACAGGTTATATTAACCATGAGACATCTGACTGATCTTGGTCAGACACACCAGAAGCAAAGCACAACCAAAGCACAACCAAAGCACAAAGGCGGGACAGAGAAGTTGCTTACCATCACAGATGTTTTTAACCAGGCTTTAGAGGTGGCCAGATTTGTTTCCAAGACCACATCTGCTTGGGAATGTGAAGGAAAAGAGTTGGAAAAATCCTGCTATGAAACTGCAGGTCTCCTGTATTAGATGATGGGGTCTTGTTTTGAGGTGTTCAGAAATTCAAAGTCAAATGCTTCCACACCTAAAGCTCTCCTTTGTGAAGGGATGTTATAAGAACATTAAGAAAAATCCATTTGGTATCACTAGGCCTGTGAAAAATGAGGCTCTGGCCTTTAATCATGTGGAATTGCCCTATAGAGCTGTAAAAGATGCCTTGCAAAAAGGAAACAGCATCAGATGAAGAAGCTGTGCAACAGCTTGGTGGGTCCAGGTGCCAGGGTAAGCACCACTGGCTGCTGCACTAAGGCAGGATGAAACTGAACAGCTGGAAAACTCAAGCACTTTTTTGGGAACAACGGATGCCCTGGTCTCCACCTCTGTTTGTTCAAACTTGTCTAAAAGTGTAACAAAGGTGTGAGCTCTGTCTTTATTCCTACTGTACATAAATACATGCATCCAGCTGGCAAACCAGGAATAACACTGGGAGTCAGGAAGTGCCCAGGAATAGTAATGACCACAGCATGTTGAAAGAGAAATGCCTCACCAGCACATAACATAAACAACATTTATTCATCTGCACCCCAGCAAGAGACAGCAAAGCAATGCTGTCTAACCAACAGTGGATGGAGCTGATAATTAGCTCTGGCTCTACTACTCACACCCTTTTTGGTTAGGGCGGGTTACTTAACCTCTTTTCATCAAATTCAGCTGGGATATATCTTCAGTTACTCCCTTGCAATGGTGAGCAATAACACTTACCTAATCTGCAGAAAGGTTAGGCGGCTCAGATATTCAATATCTACAGTGTGTTTTGGAGTCCCAAAGGGCTCAATCTTGCACAGTCAATGGGGCAAGAGCAAGCACCGCGAACGATACGTATCATTACTAGAGAAACACAAACACCCCAGTCACACCCATTGCAGGGGGTCTCGGACATCAGATGCCTTCTCAAAGAGTCACCACTTCCCTACAGGTGCTCACCCTTCCCAAGAACCAGGCTCCAGATGTCAATACTGAGCTGGAGCACAGAGTGGGTTTTCAGTGATGGAGGAATGCAAAGCTGCTGAGGAGATTTTTGTTTCTAAATCAAGGGAAGCTTTGGGAAATCTGAACGCCCTGAATCAGTGTTTGGCTGCCTGGAAATCCCCAGAAGTACTGTGGTGCTGAGAGCTCAAGGGGGATAACTGAAAAGAACCTCTCTGACTCCAGGCTTTTGCAGGGAGTGGATAAAAATCAGCCAGTCATTTCCACACCCAGCCATCCACCTTCCCACCCTGGGGCAGGGTTGGCTCTTCTGCTTCTGAATCATCTCCCAACATGCTGCAAGTTCCAGCCTTATGCACAGAGACAGACTGAAATCCACCCCATAGTAACTTGCCATTGCATGTTTTTTGGGAAGCTCAGGTGTTAAGTGCAACCAGTCAATTTTTACATTTTTTCATCTTTTTTTTTAAGGAGCAAGACTCAAATAAGCGCTAAGTGCAACCACGGGTATAAAACCAATCAGGATCTTTCTATTAAATTTTGAAGAGTTTAGTGAGACAAATGTCTCTTCAGCAAATATACAACATTTATCATGAACAAGGCCAACACGATTCCGGTGAGCAAACAAAAAGTGCACTGAGGAGATGAGGAACACCACTGCCCCTCTGCAAAGGGAAAATGCAAGCTTGTGGCATTTCCAGCAAGACAATTCCAGGGCAGAGCTGCAACAGCCTGAAGGAAAGACTGCAGGGTCAAGGGAAGAAGTGTAATGACAAAAAGGAGCACAAAGGACAGAAAAGACAGGGAAGTGACATTCTTCTGGGGATGTGGAAAGCAGAGGTAAATGCACACAGCTACAAACAGCAAGCATCCAAGAACAGCAAGGAACTTGCACAGGAAAGTTGAGAGATAAAAAGTGCCAGCAAGCAGAAGTCAGCCCTGCACAGGCAGTAAGTGCAAGAGTACTATCAGTAACAGCACGTTTCCTTGCTTGGCGTGCGCAGGCGGACGTGTGCTGCTCAGCCTTCACACATCCCTCAGGAGATAGGATTTTATGTGTCATGCCAGCCTGTAATGATTCTGTCTCTGTATTACAGGTTACAGACAGTCTTGCAGAGCAGGTGACTCAAAAGGCTATTGAAAAGCTGTAACATTAGGCAGGGTGCGAGCAGGCAGTCAGTGCTGGGGATGGCCAGCTACTCTCAGAGCACCAGCCCACCTCTGGAAAGCTGCTGTGTGCTACACACAGCAATCAAGGCCAGCAGAGCACCAAGCACAGACAGGGGTTCATTGCTTAAGATTACATGAACTGGAAACTGCATGTGGGACTGTATCACAGCTCAAAGGCTTCATGGAATACATGGGATAAAACCCTGCAGGAACTCGTAACGAGTGCTGTGGGTTGCATTTATGCAGGTATGTTTATAAAAAACTGCTGCAGAGATGTGTATATGTAGAGATGCACAGCACATGTGTGTATGTGTGTGTGTGTGTATGCACAGAATGGTATTTACCCCACTGAACTTTATGTGTCTTAAATGGGAGACTGGTCACACTTGTCTATCAACTTGTATCATTGCTAGATAAAGAGCAGCATCTTCAGAGGGTGCTTTGTCTACCCCCTGCCACAGGTGTTTAGTTCTGGAAGGGGTAGAGTTATGACTGCACAGAGAGAGAAATGTCTGTGTACCTGTCTTGACAGGTTCAAGGATTAAACCTTTTAAGAGAGGCAGGACTGAAAGACCAAGAGGGAGATAATTACGTTTGTGAAGCATGGTCTCTCAAATAGTGAACATTACTAAAAGAATGACCAGTACTTCCTGGCACTGATGTGACTTGCTCATTTAGTTTTTATTCAGGTGTGTCCATTTGGGTACTCAAGCCTCACTACAGAAAAGGCCCTAAGCTTCTACTTAAAGCCATATCCAGCTTTATGGGACAGCATGAAGGCATGTGACAAATCCAGGTTAGTGTTTATGACAATGGGTCATTACTTCTTAAGGTCTTCCCTGCACAAAGATGCTTCCCTCAATTAGGATCAGCACATGCATATGAAGTCAGCAAATTCCGACCTGAATCTTCCCAGAGGGCTGTGAAAGGACAGAGAGATGGTTTTGTGAACCACTGACCTGAAAGGCCTTTCTTGTAGACAGGATAGTACATCCTGGACAAACACTCACCAGAGATGTGTTTGAGAGATCAAAAGCCTCATAAATAAAATGCCCCTTGGGAAGGGAGGTCTATGAAGTTGCTCTTTCTTTCACATTGGCAAAAATTCCTAAATAAATGTAGAAAATCAGGCCCGATGAGCCCAGAAGACCTTAAATCACACTAAACTAATTCCAAGCCTACAGTAAAGAGGGAAATCATCCAGAGAGACTGATTCCAGTGGGCAGCACACATTTACTGGCAAAACACAGTTTGTTTGGTAACTCACTCAGGTTACTGGTAAGGACAGCCAGACTGCACTTTCATGTTCACAGATGAGAAAACTCCTGGAAGTCTTCCTGTGTATCCATCCCACTCCTCTCGTTTTCATTGCAACTTCAAAGTTTCTTGCAGCCTTAGCAAAACCACTGACCTAGTTACCTCTGTGGTGGCATTTTTCTAAGCTGCTACAATGCACTGGGAATAACTCAGACATGAGGGGTAGAGAGGTTGAAGCTGTAGGGTCCAGAGGGATCATGCCCCTGACACAGAATTTTCTGCAGACCTCCCCTTACTGCCAACTATCCCCACAAACTCTAAGACAACCTCTGCCTGTTCCTGGCACAGAAACCACAAACACATCCACACAACAGGAGTAAGACCTGCTTCTCAGGCATGCAAATTTCCACACTCACAGACAGTCTGCAAAAACAAGACAACAAATGGTCAAACATTTGTATCCCCCATTTGTGCTACAGCTTTGCAGGACAGGTCAAATGGATGGAGAGCTCTTATCTTGCAAAAAAAAAAAAATGCCATGAACTTTGCATTTGAACCTCCCTCCCTCCTCTGCTGCCACACAGATTCCAGTGGACAGAGGTCTGTTGTTTTGTCAGCTTCACCCACATCATTCCAGCATAATTCTCTAATTTTTTCAAATTTGTCAGCCTACCCATTTGAGGAGTAACATGGGACATTAGCTTTGAACTCTTATAGAAGTGCTACTGAACTTGTCAAAATTATGCACTTGCTCTACAGTTCCATACAATTCTCAAAAGAGTCAAAACATCCACTGGAGAGGGGCAGAAAAGCAGAAAGTGAGTAAAAAGGCAAATTAAATACAAATGAAATAAAAAGACACTACATCAGGCACAAGAAACCTATGTACCAGAGACCACTGGAATAATATTCTGGTGAAGTCTCTAAAGGTTTGTGATACTCAGCGCTGAGAACCACTGTGGCTGTTACTGGAGACAGGAAACACTGGGCTGGGGGAAACTGGGCTAATTCAACACTGCAGGGTCTCTGTTCACAACAGCAGCGCCTATCAGTACATGGATTAAGTAAACAGCTTGGCTTCAGGGACATATCCAGCCATGTCTGGGCAGCAGCGGCAGACCTGAACCAAAGTGAAACCATTCTGTGATTATATGACCTGAGCCAGACTTCTCCAAGAGAGAGAAAAGGAAACGAGGAGAGCAGGAATCACAGCACCACAGTGTGAACGAATGTGCCAATAGCCACAACACATCCCTTGGCCATGACCAGTGGACCCCAACAGGCCTGCCTGGGTCAGGTCAGGTCTGTCTGGGGCACACACAGTGGGGTCCCAGAGAACCAGCTGCCCGTGGTCACTGCTTTCACTGCTGGACGAGAAAGTCCCTGCTTTCCCCACCAGGCATCTGCTGGGTGAACCCTGACATCAGCTCCTGTCACCGGCAGTTCCTGTCTGAAGGAGGGTGGCTGGGGACCCACTGAGACCCTACATATTTCAGAAAGAGCCATTTGGCTGCCAGCAGGAAGACAGTACACTAATTGTCACACAAGAAAGCCTGATCTCATGAGAGAAGACTTTAATCGCAGCTTCCTCACCCCCAGGGTGCAGATGGCAGGGGTTTCACCATCACCACCACCACCCCCAGCACGCCTCAGGCACTTTGGCAATCTGCTTCCAATTTTGGATGAGCAAATGTCTGACTGGAGAAGTTCTTGGGAATGCTTTTTTTCCCCCCTCCACCTGCTCCTCTGACTTTCTAAAAATGGAAAGAAAATCTCAAGGGAAATAAGAGAGGAAGTCTGGGGTTTAAATAATGCGCTGATGGACTCAATACCTCTGCAAAAACTGGGAATCCTACTTGCTTAGAAACGACTTTTATTCTATTGACAGAAAACTAATTATCACCAAATCATAAACTCTAGGCTGGAAAGAAACGATTAGGTGGCTTAATCTTCTCAACAGAGACGTGCTTTTTGTCCAACAATAAATTTCCAGGCTTTCAGTCATGAGGAGAAGCACTCCTGGAAGACACAGGTCCACCCTCAGTGCTGCACCAGCCACTGCTGTCCCTCATGTGGCACCAGGGGACAGACAGGCAGAAAACAGAAGAAAACACCACCTTAGTTGTGCCACTCTGCCTGTCCAACTCCTGAATCATTGAGGCTGATGTAGAAATAAAATCCACATTTAGGACAGGCAAGGCTTAGAGCCTCTACTGAGTACATGAGGCACCCAAACCAGTACATAAAGTTTGCCAGGGAAAATGCTGTGAGGACCTTGGGAACAAACAGCAGCCTGTTTCCATTTCCACCTGCCCTGTTAGTCTTGGTGGTGTTTGGGAAGGACCATTCCTCCCTGTGATGGATGTCAGCACTATGCAGCAGGGAAATGCCAGCCCTGAGCCCCCCAGGCAGGGCTGCCCTGCACTCCCCAGAGCCCTTACCCTGCAGTACTCATCAATGGGCTTCAGCCTCTTCACTGCTACGTCTCGGACGTGGCTCCTCCGGAACAGGATCTTGCCTAAGGAGAGAACACATGAAAGGGGAGGGTTAGAGACATCACCTGCCACGTGGGATGGCACAGCAGCACCAGGCAAGCAGGTCAGCAGACAGAGTCTCATCCCTGATTCCAACCATGGCTGTCAGCATGAAACCTGGATGACTGCCACCAGAGTCCTGCCTCTGCAAGCTGCTTGAAGGGGACCCAGAGACTTATGGGACAGAGGAGGAGATTCTGATTTCATCCTGTAGAGCACACAAAAGGTTTTGGTTCCTTTGTGGTGATGGCACTATCCTGGAATGGACTGACACTATGTTATGACTCGTCCTAATTCAGGGTCACTTTGGCATGTGCATGCTGGCTGTGCAGGAAGCATCACTGGGCTCCAGCTGCTCCCCACTCAGCTGCCTCCCACTGTGGATGCTCCAGCCCTTCCAGGCAGACAAACCACACACCCAGCTCACAAGCAAATACAACACTGTTGGTGACAGAGCCCTTATAAATCTACACAGAGAAACCAAATAACAGAATAAAAATAAACAAACTCTTTTTTTGAAACAAAAAAAAAATAACCTCCACATCCTTACTGGATGACATTTCTGCAAGCAGTTAAGATTAAATAAACAACCTGGTTTTGTGTGAAACTGATTGTAACAAAGTTTATCAAAATAATCTAGGAACTGAGTTTCCCCACACACAAGGATGTCATAGAGTTGGTATTTTTTTGGCTAGAAGGGATTACATTTTCATATCCTTTTTTGGTGGTTTTCTCCCCTTTCCCTTTTGTACTGTATTTCTTTTAATATAATGAGACAAGAATAAATTGTATGTTCTCCTTGTGGTAGAAGAAAACAATATCTACCAGCATTATTTAGTCCATGAAATGTCTATGAAAAAAAACACAGCATCTATACCACACCCTGCTCCAAACTTCTTCTGCCAACAGGCAAATAAGATACCCATCCATAGATTATGAGATAAGAAACTGGACTACGAAATCAAATCAGATCCAAAATCTGAATATGCATCTTTGACTTAATCTTATTACACAATCTGAGAGGTTAATGAAATGGCAGCCTTTGACAGTCCAGTAGCAAAGGCTCTAAGTGTCCCCCACACACTGCCCCTTTTGGTTGCCTTTTCCTCCATAGCTGGTAATCTGGAAGGTGCTAAAGCCTTTTGTTTCACACAGGAGAAAGTGGTTTACCTTTATCCCTAATTCTGGCAACAAAACAGTTTGTGCTGTGAGGTAAAGCCATTTCCTGGTGCCATCAATTTATCTCTCTGGGTTCCCTGTGGTTATCTCATTACTATGCTGATGTTGAGCCACCCCTGTAGGATGTGATGCCTTGTGGTCACAGGAAATCTTCAATGGGTGTCTGAGACATTGCATCATCTCAGCTTGAGCAATTCTGTCAAAAGCAGCTGGAGAAGGAAAGTGGCACTTCCATCTTCCTGCACTGACCCAACCTGAACACACTGAAGCATTCTTGCTTTCCTGCTTCTCTGGTTAATGGTGAGAATTACCTGCCTTGAGGATCACACTTTACTTGTACTGCATAACTGCAATAAACTGCTTTTTTTGGGGGTGGAAAGAGGTAGGGATAGCTATAGAAAAAGGAGTAGTTCCTTTCTCAGTGTTCCAGAAACGCTGGTGTGGGAGATCTTGGGGGTTTTTTTGCAACTTTTATAAATATACTGCAAAGAGAAAATGACATTTTGGAAACATTATCACTTTCTGGCTTTCCTGTTTTCAGTTCAAGCCATGAGTTGAAAGTTGAATGGGTGACCATATAAAAACATAAAGGAACCAAAGATTTAAACACATGAAAGATCTCCTGTAAATGCAACTCAGCTTTTCTAAAAGTAATAATAAAGAATGTTATATTAAACAGAGTACAAAAAAGACCCCAGGATATGATGAATCTTAATACAGTCCTTAAATGGAGATGGAAAATATCAGGGGAGCTGTGGTGTTAGGACAAAACAAAGCCCAGAAGGTGCTTCCAATTTTAATTCATCAGCAAAAGGAAGATTTTCCTTCTACTACTGGAAACTGGAAAAGGCTCAATGAGGCCAGTGGGGAAGATCTGTAGCTGCCCAGTCCAGAATGGTATTCAAAGCTGAGATCTGGAGAATACTGGGTATTTTAGAGCACCATGGAGTTACAGTCAACAAAGAAAAAACAAGAAGAAAAACAAGGATGCTCTGCAAACATATCCAGTTCTGATTGGCAGCAAGGACCCCTCACAAATTCTGGAGGTCTCCAGGCAGAGAAGTCTCATTGAGAGAGTCACCAAAGTACCTCTAAGAAGGGACAGCTTCCCAAATGCCCAGTTTCTTCCCTTGTCTGGGAAGACAGGCCGTGCTGATAGAAGCTCAGTCGAAGCCACAACAACTGCAGACCCAGTGCAAGTTACTACTGCTCTGTCCAGTTCCCCATTTTCTCCTGGCCTTCCTCTGAAAGCAAGGGAGGTCCCACAGGACTGGAAAGGGAAGGGAATGTGAGAGACCCACGCTGTATGCTCTTAACCATCTCCAAGTGAGTGCAGACCCCATCAATGGAAAACTTTGCCTAAGAAGGGAGGTAGTGTCACCATAAATCCAGGGAAGGCAGAGAGCTGGGCAGCAGGAGCACATCAGCCAGCAAGGAGCCCTCTGGACAGCACTGGAAGGGAGCATTTTGCCCAGCACCGACAACAAGGGGAAGCTCCAGGGTGGCTGACAGATGCAGAACAGCCCAGGCAATTTCCTTGCAGGGTGGAGTAGTGGTTTATTTGCCACTTGGCTTTTCCCAGAGGAAAATGAATTTGTAAGGAAGGGACCTATTCTCTGTGAGTACACAGAGTGCTGCTTCCTCTCTCCCAAATTTTACTGCAGCTCTTTTAAGCCTTCTCAGGCACTACAGCCCCATTTTACAGAAGGATAAGTGACTTTTAACCACGCTGCAGCCCAGCTAGGAAGTGAACAGGAAGTCTGTCTCAATTCAGATGGGAAGTCATAGGTTACATGAGATGACTCTGCCTCATGCAAATATTTCATTCACTGGTGTGCCAGGCTTGGACAGGGCCAAGGGAGGTCTGGCACATGTTAGGAAGGGCACTGAAGACAGCAGCAATTGGAAAGAGAGACGTGGGAAAGACAGGGCTCCAGCTCTGCTGCTAATGCAGGATAACAGTATTTATTTTTATCATTTTTTCTTTAAAGAAAATATTATTCCTAGGAAATTAACATGGATAAGAGGCAAAGTATCAGGTTTAATATAGCAGAGGATATCTTAAGTCATCCCTTCACCTCTGTGTGTGTATATATATGTATAAATACATATATGTAGTCTTTAATTTCACGACCACACACCTCTTCTCTCACAAGATCTAAGTTTCCTCCTGTGCACAAAGTGGGAATAATAAAGCTATGCAGGATACTATCTGGCAGCTGCTGATTCTGTAAGTTTAAATGTATCCTCAGAATATCACTTTATTCCTGCAACACCTCATACTTGGAATAACATAGACTTCTAACAAGTGCCACGAGGTTTAACTGCATCCAAATACTCTGGAGCTCCCATTAGCCCACAGGCCTGTGCTGAGTACACCAGAAGGGTCCACAGCCTAATGGTTTGTAATAGTCAAGGATGTGGTTTGTACAGGGAAGAAGCCCAGCTCCTGTGGGGCTTGGTGACACTGTGGAGCATGGTCTCGAGGCAGGACAGCACCACACAGCACCAGGCAAAGAAACACTGCAAGTAGCTGAGGGGATGCCTAGCAGGACAATCCTGTCTTTCCTCTTCAAGAAAGGGGGACATATGGTACACAGCCCCTACAATCAGTGCCAGCTGTCAGCAGCCACTGCCCTTGACTAATGATGTGCAAGCTCTACATCTCTAAAACAAATCTTCTGATCACACCTTTCACCACCAAGGAGAGGTGCTGCACACCTATGCCTTGAGACATTCTAGGGATGCTTTTGTGATCTTCCCACCGTTGTGCCAGTGGCTGAGTCCTGAGCTGCCAGCTCTGCTGCTCCTTGGGGCCAGACAGTGAGTGGCAGCTGCTGCAGGGGCAACAAGGAGGCAGAGAAATTGTTTTTAGCTCCCTCACAAATCTGACAGAGAACAGATTAAACTCTTGGTCTTTTTCTCTGATTGCTGAACTTGAGTCTCATTTCCAGGTATGTCTGGGTGATGGATTGGCCTAAGGACACCAATTGTTTGATGCAAAGAGCCTCTGCCAGTGACTAAGAAGAGACCAAACACACTATCAAAGGGATGATGGACAAATGCGTACTGACGTTTAATCTTGAATTTCAAGCACTATCACCACACTTCAGAATGCAGTCCATGAAGCAAGCCATATGATAAATATTCTACAGTGGACAGCCTGAAGACTAATGGGAGCATTAAAAATTATGTCTCATCTGATTTACGTTTAAACGAGACGTGCTGCCTTGACTGCAGCAGCTCCAGCTGTAGAGCTTCTGTCAGTTCTGTCTCCCAGGAGCAGGAAAGAACTCCTGCTTCTGCCTCTTCATGTTGTTCTTGTTACTGGGCTGTTGATTCTCTGCCTTTTTTTACCTGAAAACCTGGGAGGTTCCAGGTCTGTATGTATTGCCAAACAATATGTCTAACCCAAGATCATCTTCTCAGAGGTACTTGGGAGATGAGGTCAGACTCTTCTTGCAGTTACACTGCCTCAGTTGCACAGCAAATAAAAATAAAGAATTTAACCCTCATGCAGTTACAGGTTCTCCTTTTGAGCTAAGAAGCATCTTCCAGTGTAACTTAAATGATTTTGCTGCTCAAGTACTCTTATGAATTTTTCTAATTCTTATGCACGGCTGTTTGAATTATTTTTATACACCAAATAAGCACAGGCCTGCAATCAAATATGACACAAATTCCCCTCAACTTATTTAAGCTGTGACATCCACCTCAGGGTCCTGCCAAAACTCTCAGGCACCTGACACACAATCTATCTCCCAAATGGGGCACTTAAACATACACTGCCAACTTGCAGTGTAAAATAGACAAATCAACAGCACAACACTAGGGAATAGAACAAAGAAATTATTTTTCTCATGGAAGTATGTGTGATTGGCAATCAGATGGCAATCTGATAGCAGCCAGAAGGGAGGTGTGTTCCTTACAAAATATTATCTTACTTATAAATGGGGATTCCAGTTTCCATGGATTGTTTCACCCATGATTTCCTGGAGTCAGAAAGTCAGTGCCAGGGTCCTAACATTGATGGCATTTGCTCCTGACAAAGAAAGGGGAGGGAAATGATTCATAATGTTTCCACTGGTGGGAGGGGGAAGGACTTTTTTAATAAGTAGAAACTCGTGACAGTCAGAACTGTTGTCTGAACTTGTCTTGCCAAAGAGCCTCAGTTGATAAAGGCCTTTGCTAATCAGCAGGAATTACTATGGAAGGTGACAAGAGGTGATGGACACAGATGGGGCAGCCAGGAAAGCCACACAGGCAATAACAATATTGCCCTGAGATGTGGGGGATGGTGGGGACAGTGTCCTGCTGCCCTTGGATCCTGTTTTTAATGTGCATAAGCTGCAATGTTAAAGAAAATCACACAAGCAATAAAGCATGGGTAGTAACATGGCTTGTATAAAAGAGTATCACCAGGAAGAGAAATCTTCCTCCATTAGAAGCGATAAGCAGAATACGCCCTTACATGAATAATTAGAAAGGAAAACCAAAGACAGGCAAGTGGTGAGGCTGCATTCCCTTCCAAAGAGCTCCTACCACTAAACCTGGCTGTTTTGCAGTGTCTGGAGGGGTGACTATTATCCTCCAGGGACAACAGCATCAGCTCCAGAGCAGCTTTGCTAGTACACACTTTGTGAATTCAAGCACCAGGCTGCTGGAAGGAGAAAATACATGAATGCTGACACTGAAATTCAGGAGCAACAGATGGGGGCCATGGGGTGCAAATCTCAAGCCATGCTCGTAGAATATTTTGCATAGGCCAAGAGCTACTTCATATTGCTCTGTGTCCTGCTGCTATCATCAAAACAACCCATTGCTACTGTAATCTCCTCTTCAGATGTCCCAGCTGCAAATCTTCCACCTCTCCAAACCAAAGCAGGAATCATGGTGTAGGCAAATTATAGAGTTTGGTCTGGAAAGGGCAGGCAGAATAATCCTTTCAATTCTTTCACTGTGGGGCAGCTCCCTGCACATTGATCTGTGAGCACCAGCAAACCCAAAGATCCATCACCACTTCACTTAAAACAACTTTATCACTGGAGTACAGGAAAGTAAAGCATCTACCCCACAGAAGAGGAGAACCCTTAAAACTGAACTTCCCAGTCTGTGGGTGGTTATAAAATGTTGGAAGTGTTGATTCAGTGGGTCAGGTCTTCAATTTCTGCAGTGAAATTGGTGCCTCCTCGAACTACACAGCTCAGCTTCTCCAAGGGGGAAAGTGAACTCGTGCAATTGCTGGTTGCAAGTGCTACATTATCCTGCAAACAGCCAAGAGCTCTTAATAGCAGAAAGCAGTCAGTGTGTCTGAGGGCATAAGGAGGAGGATGTTCACACCTGCAGCCAGCAACTGGCGTACCCTCACCTGGAGGAACCAACACAATGATAATTCCAAGTCCCACAGACACAAGGAGCCAAAGGAGGGACAGGTTTTCCAAACACCTGAGAAACTATGCCTTAGGAAACATCAGGGTTTCCTCATACAGAGGATGCAGGAGTGTCCTGCTCTCTGCATAATCTTTGCTACACTGTAAGCAAAAGGCACAGAAAATCAGGAAAGCCTATGCAGATCCAGAGCATCATCCTTAGCTATGCATGTTTCTCCCCTAAGATAACGATCACATCCACCAAACTCTTTGTTTCATTTTGTTGAACATCCTCCAAAAAGATGAATTTCCAAATATCCAGACCAAGACATTTAATGTGCAAAACCACCAAGGCTTAAATAATGATCAAGCTATCTGGACTCTGCACCAATCTGACCAGAGAAACATTAACCACTACATCTCATTGCTGAAACACTTGGTTTTCCTCCTGTAACAGCTGGCGCCACTGTCCTGCCCTACCAAATTAGTTAGTGGCTCCTAACCTGTGATTTCCAAATCATTAGGGCTCCACAGACCGCAGAGCTATGTTCCAGAATACCTTTCACTCCCTGGGCAGTGTTGGAATGACGTGGATCACTGTAGGTTGGCCCAACAAGTTTGGGAAGCAGCAGCTCCTGTGGGTATTACACATTTGCTGGTGAAAATGGTTGCTTCAGCTGAGTTAATTCAGCACCTGACTCCTGAGTAGGACAAGGCAAGAACCTCTCAAATGCCTCTGTACCACCTTAACCATAAAAAATACTCTTCCTAAAGGGCTAGACCATGTCCCTGCAGCTACACTAACAAAACTCTTCCTCTGCTCTTTCCAAACCCACTTCAAGTAACACCTTGATGACTGAGGTCTGCTGAAGTCACCACGTGTTTTCCTACTGACATTGAGTATATGGACCCTCAGGAAAGTACCATATGCTCCTGCCTCAATCTTTTAAAGCAGAATCCTTAAGGAACAAAGCCTATTAAAACATTTGCACTCTCTTATGAGACCTGTCATTCATGCAGGAGCTGGTGTGACACTAAGCCTGAGACACTATCTCAGATGCCCTGGGCCAGCACCAGCCTCGCTGACAGGAAGCCTTTGGGCTACATCCACTGGGATAAGAGACCCAACAGCAGGATCACTGCAGGGAGGTAGATGTGTACCACACCCCTGCCAAACTACAGTGGAAAAGCACAGTAAGGTCCCAGCCACATCCTCTGGTGGGATGGGCAATAACATTGCTTGGGAGACTCCACCCTTAAGCTGGTTGAAAACTGGAGCACCGAATAAAATAATATTTGCACTCATACCACATAGATCAAAGTTATTATTACAGGGAGGTTGGTCATGCAATAATGTGGTGCCACAGCATGTGTTCTTATAGGAACATTGCAAGTGGAAATTGAGGGGTAGGGACGCAAAGGTGGCTTCACAAGGTCACAAAGTGAGCACACGCTAATGAAAGCCAGTCCCTAGATCCCTCTGCTGATCACATGCAGAATGAAAATACATCTACCTTGCTATCTAGGGCCAGAAAAATCTTCCTGTTAATTTGTTTTCATTGAAAACAAATTCTAAATTTCTACGACGAAAGAGCCAAACCTCCAGTGGAAGACCTTGAATAAGTCAGCTGCCAGTTTACACATGTCCCATATTGTAGGAGATGAAATTCAGCAGTCAGATTGGCAGGGACAGTGCTCAACAGAGCAGCTGTGGTATTTGGAAGGCACCAATTAACACAGAAATTAAACAAAGAAACAACATGGCAGCAAAAAAACTAGATGTCTGTGCTCGTCAGAGGCTGGAACTCACTAGCTAGGATTTCAGAATGCTGTAGTAAGAAATGAAATCCCCTATGCTTTGCAAAGCAGAGCACTGTTCTTGTTTCTTAAATCAAAGTGTGCTCCTGGAGTTCTCTAGATGAGACTGCTGACAAGTTTTAAGCTGAATTTTCACTAGATGACAGCAGGATGTTCAGAAGAAGCTGCAGAACAACAACCAGACCAAAAGTGGCTGGCCCCTGAGTCAAGAAGCTCATCTGCAGACCAAGAAACCATCTCAAACCACAGGCATCATCCTCTGGTTCCAGACACATCTCTTCAATATGTCTTACTTTATTATTAAGACAATCTCTGGTGGGGATTTCCCGCCTGCTCTGATCCCTGATAAAGCTACTGCTATTTCAAAGGCTCACAAGCATGCACTTTAAAGCAGGGATGACTAGTTTCTGTTTCAGAAGGGAGATAGGCACTTTTATTTCCAGCACACGTTGGGGCTCTGACTGGTGCGGTCACCTTTGCACCAACCGATGCCAACTTCGCAGCCAGACCTGCACCCCTTGCTGCCTCCTCAGAGCCTGCAGTGCAGTAACCCAGCTGGGACTTGTGCCTACAGGTATTGATTGGATCTGGCTAAGATAGAGATGATTTTTCCCATAGAAGCCGAGCACAGCGCTGTGCTTTGTATCTGTAGCTAGAAATGTGTTGATAACACCCCAGTGTTTTGGCTGCTCCAGAAGCAGCACTCACACAGCCTCACAGCTGTCTAACATTGCCATCACCACCACCACCACCAGAAGGATGGGGTGGGCAAAATCTTGGGAGGGGACATAGCCGAGAAAGTTGACCCAAACTAAACAAAAGGATATTCCAAACCATATGACATCAACTCAGTATTGAGTGCTGATAGAAAGGAGGAGAAAGGAGGGGCGTTCATTATTTATGATACTTGTCTTCCAGAGTAACCATTACACATAATGAAGCTCCACTTCCAGGAAAGTGGCTAGACGTGGCCTGCTGATAGGAAGGAGAAAATAAATCTTTCATTTTCCTTTGCTTCCACACGTGACCTTTGCTTTCACTGTATCAAACTGCCTTTATCTTGACCCACAAGTTGTTTTTTCCCATCTTATTTCCCCTCTGCCTGTCCTGCTGAGAAGGAGAGTGATACAGCAGCTTTATGGGCACCTGATGTCCAGCCAAGGTCAACCCACCACATCACATTGCCATGAAACAACCTTTGGGTCAGGTCTGGGGCCAGGCCACCCAGCAGCACCTCTTCTCTAACTCTTGACCATGAAGCCATTCCTACTGCCCCTTCCCAGCTGATGCATGCAGGGTAACCCACTCCTGTGGCAGGCAGTGCACATGATGGTCCATGTGGGACCTGCAGCCTGCACCAACATGAGCCAGTGTGTGGTCACTCAGCTTCCTAGGGACAGCAAAGCTCACTCACACTGCTCCACCTCGGCTGCATGACTCCAAGTGCTCACACCAGCACTTATCATGGCTCAGCCAATGCACAGGAACAGGGAAATGATTTTATAATTATTTATCTGATAACCAGCCTCCTTCACACCCAGCTCCTCCATGTGTGAGCACATCAGCTGCTTCCAGCTCAGGTCACTTAATGCAAACTATGTTCAAGTGTGACTTGGCACCAGCAGTGCCTGCTGCTGCCAGAAGACAGTGGAGGACAATCTAAAAAATTCTTTTCAGTTCCTCCACGTGCAAGTAAATGCAGTGTTAAGGCTGCAAGAGTACAGAGCTGCTGCCCTGGACCTCAGGATGCTGAACATTCCTGGCTGCCTTCTCCTGGGTTCAGCAAGGTGCTTATGTGTGATCAAAGGAGGAAGCAGCACTGTCAGATGTCAACAGCTTTGCCCACTGCAGAATAAAAAGCCTCTTTCAGAGATTAATGCTCTGGGCAATTACTCACCCCATGAAAGGAAAAGTGTCTTCAGCCAAGGTGACACCAGGACCCTAGGACCATGCACACTTTTGTTTCCCTTTCACAGTTAATATGGGCTTCTCATTTCCCAGGGAGAAGAAAAAAAAGGTGGACTGGAAACTAATGTTTTGCTATTTTTTTAATGAGGATTGCTGGGCCAGCAGCATAAAAACATGAAAACAACCCCAACTTTATTGCTAAATTAAAGAAAAAACACTAACATGAATAGGCACAGAAATCTGAATTAGGAATGTGAACTGGTAATTACCCTTTTGGGCCCTGATTAATTGCATTTGAAGCCACAGAGACACTGAGCCGCCAAATGGGACTGACTGCTAACAAAATCCACCCCACAAACAAACCTGTCTTTCTCTCCCTGTGCCACCACACAGGAATGGCAGCTCCCCAGATGCTGTCTGCCTTTGTGTCCTGTCGTGCAGTGCTTTTCAGGTCTGGATGGAGTTACAAAGTCCCACTATGGGGTACCTCAGGTAACCTCTCTGAGGTGGTCCAGCCTGCAGACTTGTGGTCTCCCAGTAGAAGGTCAAAAATGGACAGATGCCATCTCCTCCACCTCCAGATGGAGGGTCACTATCTCTGTGTTCAGCTGCAGCAGTTCGAGAATGCAACCCCACTATGGGTTATTTCACACTAAAAAGGGACAGATGATTTAATCCACTTTGTTGCAGTGGTGTAGGAGTGTTGAATTTGGTAGGGCCAAAGGTCTCTGTAATCCAGCTAGGGGTGGACAGTAAAAGACAGGCTAGGAATTCAAGAACAAGGTACAAGTAGTGGATCCTTCTCCTGATACACACTTTCTATTCTTGCACAGCAGAGTTTAGACAATTTGGGAAAAACAAAATATCTTTTAGCAACCAGTGTTGGCTTCATCCTACAGGAACTGTTCTAGTGCATTTTTGAATTTACAGATTTTATGGTCCCTATAGAGTCCTCTGGAAATGAATTTTGTAACTTAATCACACATACTTCCTTTTGTTCATTTTAAGCTTGCTTTTCAGATTTCACAGGTTGCACCTGGTTTTTGCATTCTAAGAAATAAAATAAATAATGCTTTCTTCACTCTCAAATTTTTGGTGATTTCACAACCTTCTACTCTATCCCAACCATCACACTGTTCAAGACTAAAGACTTTTAGTCTATTTACTCCTGTCCTACAAAAGCCAATTCACCTCTCTAATAACTTCTGTCATCTTTCTCAGCACCTAACTTTATTATGTACACTTTTCTGAGAGGCAACACAGACCTGCACATAGTTTTCACAACGTGGGGAAATCTTGCATTTCCACAGCTGAACCTCTGGGTTTTGTTCCCCATTATTTGCCTAATTCTTTTTAACACCACCTTTGGCCTTCTGACTGCTGCTGACTGCTGAGCTGCAGTTTTCATGGAAACACCCTCAGAGCTACTGAAATCTCCTTCTTAGATTGCAGTGGTTCTTGTCCCCCTCCCCACCACTTTGTGCTTACCACCACCAAACAGACTTTTTACCATGTATATTATGAGATCCTCCTCCAATGTTTTTCAGCCAGCTCCAAATTTGATTATCCTAAGTGAATTTCACAATCAGCCAAGTTAGTTGGGTCACTAGCACCTCCTAGACCAGATTGTTCCAGAATCCATGCTGGTAAATCTGCGTATCTTTTCAAATAGGAAGTTTTTAAGTTCTCATCCCCAGATGTTTAAAAAATGTTTAAAAATGCAGGCTCATTGTTCCCTATTAGCTTTCAATCCCCTATTTTCAAAACTTTTCTGTAACATTTTTATTTCAAATGTCAGAAACCAAGGACTGTTGTTAATGTCCACAAATGCCAAAGCATCCAGCCTTAAACAAAGAAGAAAAGCTGCTAATATAATTATCTTCTTATTGCTATTTTGGGAGGCACAGTAGGTTTTGATAGAAATGGAAGTAATAGGATCTCTTAAACCATAATTTACAAGCACGTCTGTCTTGAACAATTTTCCACATGGGAAATTAACCACATTCTGCCTAATGGGAGGAAAAATATCCCTTTGCAGTTTGAATCGGATTTGCCATGGTCAATTGGATGTGGGATTCTTCTTTATCCCTACTCACAATCTGAGGTGTAGTGCTGACATCCAAGATTCACTGTGTTAGATTCCACATATGAAGGTATTTCACTGGTGGGTGATACTTTTATGCAATGCCCACAGTTATATAAGTCAAATATACCAGCACAGTACAGCTACAGAATGAGATTGTAGCAGGTGTCAGGAATTGTAGATAATTACTGCAGAAACTACATCCCAGTAAATTTCAGTAGCAGCTGCTGTATAGTCCACACATACTTTGGTGTTAATTCTGTGAAAAATAAATAATTGGGCCAGATTTAAGAAGCAGGCAGCACATATTCCTTCACCAGCCAACACAGATCACAGATCACCTGGACCCAGGTTAGGTGAAATGGGTCATCTGCCACTCAGGACTGCTCTCAGAGACTCAGCTGAAGCCACCATGAACCCACATTCTGATTTGAATGTGTGAAATAAGCTTCCAAGTCACACAACTTCCTAAAAGAGTCATGGTCCTTGGGCATGTACCTGTATCTCAGATACAACAGGAGTGAATTTAGCTGAGGCAATGACTGCCTGCTTGAAATCACAACACCAGAAGCTCCATTTGGTACAGAAGTACAAGATCTCTCAGCAGAGTCACTGCCCATCCAAAGACAACCCTGGGCATGAGGTGCTGGGAAGCAACACTGGATGCTGCAAGACACTAAAGGCTGGTGCAGTGCTGCAGTTCTGAATGACCCAGGACAAGGTGTCAGTGGCAGCTCAAGGACTCATAGGTCTCAGGTACCATGTAGACATTTATTCCTGCAGGTAAACTCCTGCAGACACCACAAGGAATTGAAGGTTCCTCATGCGCCAGGCTGTTGACTCATCTGGAAGCTGGCTGCTCTTTGTACCTCCACTGGCAGTCAAGAATGAGCTGTCCAGAAACTGGGGCTGGCCTTCCTTAAAGCTTTTACTGAAATCATTTGCCAAACTTCAGGTTTAGATTTTAATCCCTTCCTGTCTCATCATCAAAAACCCATTGTGCAGAGCAGATGTCCTGGTGACGATTCATCTCCACTTCTTGGAAAGTCCCAACTTGTTTCTGGTTCCAGTGGAAAAGGGGTGAGAAAGAGAGACTCAGAAAAGGTGATGGAAAATAAACCAGGAAACTAACACATCAGCTGGCACTGAGATAAAGAAGGTGTTTCCAGGTAGCAGAAAAAGATCTGTGTCTCTGGAATCCCTTGACTTTGCCATTAAGAATCAGAACACAGAGTTACCCAATATTTCTTTAAGGCTGAAAGACTAAAGGAAAACAGGATGGCTTGAAGTAAAAAAGGAGTAATCATATGACTGGAAACTATGAGTGCCCCTAGCCAAGCACCCAAAGGAACTGAGTAATGTTCATTAGTCAGTGACTTTATTGGTACTTGGGACTTTCAAATTCTGAGCAAGATTTAGACCAAGAAGGTATTCTGGGGCATGCTACTCTATTTATGTTTGGATGGAATTCAACCTCACCACGCATAATATTTTTCCATGCTGATTTATGCAGAACCAGCCCTCACTTTTTCCCTACGCAGGATAAGAGTGGGTCCCCCTCTTGGGATCAACATGGTGGAAATGCCACCATGTCCCAGCCAGCAGCATGAAGGCAGAGGAGATAGCTGAAGAAGAGTGGTTCTCTTGCAAAGAATCAGAAGATATTTTCCAAACTATTTATTCCCAGAGCAGAAATTCACTGTCCCAGACACATGACAAACACAAGAAAGTCCCCAAGATCAATTTGTTCACAACCAAAATGCTAGGTTCCACTGTGGCTTATGAACAAGTTAATAAATAGCAGGGAAGTGCCAAGCACCTGAATTAACACTGGGCACCTGTGCAAAACAAAGTCTAGGTCACGCCTCAAAATTATCTGGCTGCAAGAAATATAGAGCATCAAAGGCTGTCTGTTCTGCAGGATGGTGATGCTATACTTGCCACAGAAATTGTGGGCCAGATTCAACTGCTACTAAGATCCTGTGAATGCAGGGATGGGTATGGAAAGAAAAGGAAAGTGGGGCTAGTGGAGACGAGCACAGAAATTTCTCAGGCACCCAAAAGCCCACAGGAGGCAGCAGAACCTTCCACTGCACCCATCCACAACACAGACAAAAGAGTATTTCCTGCTAAGTTACATAAAACCGGGTAGCTGCAAATGGATTTGAAAGATTGGGCTTTTTTCTTTCAGACAGGCAAGAAGGAGGAAATAAAAGTATTTCTTGCAACTGCTACAATGATTGCTCTGTGACAGGAGGCTTTCCGAATGCAGTATTCATACACGTACGCTTGAAAGAGCACATACAGCTGAGGTACTGGTGTTGTGGTGACACAAGTTTTACTGCTACCACTTAAAAATCAGAGTGGTGTTGTCCAGAAATCATAAAGTTTTGATTGAAAACCAGAAGCAGCTTAAGAAAAAGATTATATTTTGACAAGTTTCTACTACTGGGTAGACTAAAATCCCTCTTTTTGAGGCTGAGATCTTACAACCACAAACTAGTCTTACAACTCCTCCACGTCCAGCTGCTACAAACTCTGAATTAATCTTCACGATCTTTTCAGCGTGTGGCTCCAATGAACCAAATCACAGAAACACAGCACAAGAACTCAAGAGACCAGCAAATCCATTACCTTGATTCATGGTACAATCTACCTATGGCACTACTCGGGAAGTCTTTAACCTGTAGTTACAGACCTCCAAAGTGGAGAGTCCTCATCTCCTCAGGCCATCCAAAATCACCTCTCCAATGTACTACTACAAGGAAGGAGGATTGATATTCAGTACATTTAGGACATGAAGAAAAGTTTAGGTCTTATTTACCACCTTATTTTTTATTTTATGCAGAACAAGTACCAGATAGATCTTTTTCAGAGCTGTTTGTCTTGTTCAGGAGGCAGGTTTTTAAATTTTTTTCTCAGGGTGACTCTGTTTTCCACATTGCTTATTTTAGCTCATATTTTATAAATTTTTGTTCATGTGCCAAGAGGGAAAGACAGGTGCATTTCAGATACTACACTAGAGATTAATTTAATAACTATTTCTTGGAAAAGAAGGTGTTCTTTTTGAGCTTTTTGGAAATACAAAAACAAAGAATTTAACAAATTTCTGATATTTGGAGGACATATAGAACATTTCATTTTTAATGACAAACAGATCAGTCTCCTGAAGATCTTGGGACAGCTCAGCTGCCTGGGAGTGATTCAGACAGGTCACTTCTGAGTCAGCTCAACTAGTCAGACTGCTTTAGATCATTGTATAACCCCCAGGAAACCTGCATCAGAAATGAACCACAGCATAAACCCAGAGCCCACAACGAACCCCAGACATTGCAAATGGGGAAAAGAAAAAAATTTTCTTGGCCCTTTCCAGATATTGCCATAGGAAAACTGCAGAAAGGGAAGCACATATTTCCAAATGGAAAAGCCATTAATGAGAACAGTCTGGCCCTAGGACTCAAACGGATCAGAACCAAACTGAGCGACATTGGAGCCGGTGTCTCATCGCTGTGAGTGAGAAACCAGCCCGGCTGTGCCACGAGATTAGAAACACATGGAGCATCAGTGATCCCCTGGGGGACAGCAAACCGCTCCAAGCCACAGATGAGAGCAAAAAAAAGACATGAGTGCAGAAAGGACAGTCTGACAGACCCTTCATCACATGCTGGCATTGAGATGGACCCGAAGGACTTCAGAAAGGGACACAAACACCTGCACTGGCTACTCTGCAGCACCACAAGAAGCTGTGTGTGGCTCATGGAAAACAAGAGAAGCTGTGTCCTTGTGCCGGAAACAAGCTACGTGCAAGGACAGAAGCTAGAGACAGAAGTTAATGAGACCGGAGAGGATTAACCCCTCTCCACAAGAATCCACGGGTAAATACAGGTTTTCCTGCAAGCATACTGCCACTTGGGGTGATAGCTTTCCTTCCATTGTATTAAAATAGCTAACCAATTTGAAGCAGAAGTCAAATTTCCAAACACATGAACAAACACACACCGGGAAGACATTGACACTTCAGAAAACAGGAGTCAGGGTCAGATGACACTTGGGCTCTTCTGAAAATTTCCTGCTGGAGCATTTCACAGTGTAAAACTACCCTGCAATAATTTGAACACTCCAGTCGGAAAAGCCAGCTGCTTCCCTAGGTCAGCCTGACACCTGCTCTTGAGATCTTTCACTTGATAACCCAAAACAATCATCTTCTTGGGGAGGAGGATTCCACTGCCTTCCCCAAGATACAGAAAAAGACCAGTTTGTGACCCCCATATACCAGTGGGAGGTTCCCTGCCTGCACCAGCCTCTGCTTGCACGAAGCTCTGTTATATGAGCCTGAGAGCTTTGAAGGAGAACAGAATGGGAATAAGGGACTATAAATCACCTGGGTAAAGAAGTACTTGCCTCTCCAGGCACCCTCAGTCCTACACCCGTACAGTTCTAGTGCGGTACCAATATCAAGAGAAACTGTGCCTTTGGCAGCCTAATCTAAAACAGACTCCTGAGGGAAAAAACTGGATACTGCCAGCGTGAAGGACTGGGCTCCCAACACCTCCACCCCTTCAAAATCCACTGCAAAAATCACAGACCACCCTGAGCTACTCCACCAAATACCTCAGTGTTCTGATGCCCAAACCCTCACCCCTCCTTGCACCCCCCCCCACCCTCCTGTCCTCTGAGGCTGCAGCAGTGAACTCTCCTCTCTTTGTTACACTACTGCACACAGCAGCAGCCAAGAAACAGTTTTTCCTTTGCAAAGGAATTGATTCACCGTAATGTAGCTATTTCACTCTCTGGTAATTAAAAAGCTTAAGCTCCAACTCACACTTCCAAGCGTTTGCTCAGATGGGAGGAAAACTAACAAAAACAGTCAGAGGCATCACCAGAACCACCCCTGTGAAAGGCCTAATTCCCTATATTGCTTTAATTAAAAGTGGATGAATAGCAATCTCTCAGCCCAGAGACCTTTAAGAGAAATAAAGTCAACCTATAGGCTTACGAAAATAAAACAGGAGGATGGAAACAAACACAAAAATTCTGCCAGTTTTAAGGCTTACCAGAGGATTATAACATCTGGACTCTGTTTTCAAGGGGAGGTGAACTGAGAAATAGATGGTGTAGAGAGGACACAACCACCTCTTGAAGTGAGCATTGTGCACAGGGAGCTGTTGATGGGAGAAGAGGAGCAGAAAGCTACAGAGAGGCAACAGCCCTGCCCACACATTTCTGTCTTCACAGCTGCCTGGAGGAACACTCCTATCTGCTGACACCACAGAAAAAAAGGATCTGGTTTAATTGCAAAAAACCAAAAACGGGCGAGGGGAGAAAATCCAAATAGATGATGAGTATAGCTGACCTCCAGTGAAACAGAGAACAAGTTGTGAGGAATAATCTAATCTGTAAAAGCTAAGTATTTATCATCACTCCTACAGAAAGAGACCACCCTGCTCCAGAGGATCTCTGCAAACACATGTGAGCAAGGAGGCTTTTAATACAGCAACACCACCAGTGAGGGCATAGGTAACTACAGAAGGACTTTACTGCTGCAGTATTTGAGTGCTATACAATGTATTATGGATTTATTATTCTATTGCACAGGAAGACATGGCAATTCTAGTTCGTCTCTCTTCTTCTCCCGTACAAAATGTGTAGATAGGCTGGAGGTAGATTTGGACCTCATTTATTCTACTTGAGCCCCCAGATCTTCTATTTCCTATTTGTAAAGAACTTCTGGCAGTGGGGAAAACTAGTGACACATCTTGGGCATAATTAGTATCCAAATATGGGTTTCACTGGTGATTCTGAAGTAGGGGGGAAAAGAGAAATTGAAACCAAGCCCTGCTCACCTGGTCCCACATGCCCAGGGTAAGTGGGTGCAGGACATCACCTCGGGCTTCACTGCAGCAGCATTGACACAAGCATGCACAAAATGAGCCAAACACAATTGCTTTTCCACTTGGGCCAGAGAAAATTGAAACCTTCTGAAAGTCACTTTGTCTTAGAAAGAAAGCAAGTTTACTTTGCTTAGCTTTATTACAACTTAGCCTTCTTATCAGTTTGGTTTCATTCTTAAGTCATTTTAAACCCTAGTATCATATAATCTGGCAGCTACCCAGTGATGGGTTTTACACAGAAAAACATAGGGAAAAGGTTTTCAAAAGCATTCAGACCCACTGTGACTGCTTCTGCTGAAGTCAACAGTAAATCAAATGATACCACGGGGAGCAGAGATGAAGGCTGAGCAGGCTTGACACTACAGAAACTTATGGGTGGGATTTTCAATATCTTAAAAACTGATTACTAACAACAAAGTATATTAAAAGTAAAGAGCTAAGTTGTGACCCTGAAAATATTTACATATGTGCCTAGCTCACAGATTGTAAGTAATTATGGGAGGCCTGATTTCTCTCACTTTCTTTAATGAAAGCCAGGAATAAGGGCCCAGATGCGTGGAAAACCTTGGCTCATGGAAAGGGTCAGTTACAATGATTTTGGTGGAATTACTCATGCTCTGCAAAGACTTTGAGCACAGGCATGCACACAGCATGACTTCTTAGAAACACCAGGATCTTCCTAAACCCTCAGCTGCACACTGACATGCAAACACACCAAATGTGAGATGGGACTTTTTGGGCTGTGATGGTGCTGGACAACAGCATTAAAATCCACTCTCTTCTAATTGACTGTAGCAAAACTTGGACCAGAAAATGAAGGCTAGTCAAGAAAAACTGGAGGGGTGTGTGTGTTTTATTATTTGTGCAGATCTGACATTGTGACATGAAGCAACCTAGCTTCAAAGGATGAAACATAATTATTAACAAAGTATTGCACTGAGTATAACCATTTCCAGGCTATTATACAAGCCCAACTGAAATAATATTATGGGTACAGGATTATTCTTGTTCTCTATTAATCCCAAGAGGAAGAACGGTGTGACTTCTTTTCTCATCCTGACAAAACATCTCAAGACACTGCTGAATCAGACATGTTTGCAACTTAAGAGGAAATAAGCAAAAATGTTCAGCTTCTATTCCTAAGTGTGAGGATTCATTAACAGGAATGTAAAACCAAAACTCATTTAAATCCCCTCATTATTCACCATATAAATCCTTAGATTGTGTAGTTGCACTGGAATGAGGGGAAAAAAAAGATTTAGAGGAGGTGACCTTCCCAGCTATTTGTTTCCAGGCAGTTTCACTCACAAGTTCCTGCACAATACAGCAGTCTTCCCTACAAACGTTTCAGGGGAAACTTTACTTGCATAAAGGCTGCAACTGTTCCTACTGAAGTGAAGCCGTAAAACTATTGCACTTGAACCAAAACCTGATAACAGCTTAATGGCATAAAGCAATATTTGGACTAAATTGAGCCTGATCATATCACTCTAAAGTTCTTTCCCAAGTTAAAAGGCTTTTATTTATAGTCTTTACTTACACCCAAGAGACTTTGACATATTTTAACTAACCTGCCTTCCTTGTCTTCTTAACCTTGGTCCCTTTCCAAGAAAAAAAGATGTCATCTGACCACGAACAGGGTTTGATTTCCAGGAGCAGAATTAACCCACAACAAATCCCTTGTGTTTATTCACTGAGTGATGGTGCATGTTCTGGGGAGTGAGCTTAGTAAGTATTTCCTTGATGAAAGGTGTGGAGGGCAACAGGCTAGAGTTACCTCTCCTACCACATCAACCACTTCCATGAAACAAATCTTTGAATCCCACCTATTCCAACTCGTCTGGTTTCACAGACAGCTCTGAGAGAGCAGACTACAGCAAAATCCACCAGTGGATTGGTGTCACACCTACTGGGACTCACTGAATCTCCTCACACACATCACCCCATTCTGACAGTCACCTCAGGCTGCTGCACTGCAGAAACAAGGCTTAGGCTATACAACCCAGGTTCAAACACAAACTGGACAAAGCAAAGCACACCACAGCCTTCCCTTCACCTGGGTGTGTAATGTAAACACAGGAGGTGTGTAATGCCCCAGTGGTCAGAATTATCCCAGTGGTCAGATATCACTGCAGCCACCACCACAGCATAGGGGGCTAATGCAAGGACAACTCAGCAGTATTTAAAGATCAAAGAGAGTCAATTCACCCTCTCTTTGACAGGAATGGAAAAAATAACATTTTTGTCTAGGGTTAGGGAAAAAAATTGAAAACAAGCATTATATCAGGTTGAATAATGCCATGACCACAAGAAAAGCCTTTTCATGTCTCTGAGGGTCTTTTTTTTTGACTTGTGTCCAAGGGTCTTTTCAATCAGATCTAGCGATGTGCCTCCGAGTGCCTCCTCTGCTCACAACATTGCTCATGTCTGCTCCAGAGCTGGCTGGTGGCAGGCATGTGACATGGGGATGGCATCACACAGGATGCTGCAGTCCCCAGATCCTGGACACCTCAATTGCCTGCAGCAGCTTTGTGCCTTCATTTCCCAAACACCTTTCTATGGTTGCTCTGTTGCCTGAGAAGGAGCAGGGGTACCAGTTACCTCACTAGCAGGAGTATCTGACTACCTTGTCTTTGTTAGACTTTGTTAGACCAAGAAATGGGAAAGGAGGCCCAGACAGGTGATTCAAGCAGCTCTTAGTGGTCCAGCAGCACATCCCTGGCTGTGGGAGGCAGCAGGGAGCAAGTGGGTCAAGCAGAGCAGTATCACACTCCAGCAGAGCAGCATTTGCTTGGCAGACAGTGTCCTCCTTCCTGCTGCAGGCAGCCCACTGGTGGCTCCTCAGCCCCTGTCACCACGTGCCAGAGCCAGCAGCAAGCAGCCCCTTCTTCTCCCAGACCCTGAAAGAAGATGGTGGCTGAGGCATTGTGCAAGAGTAAATATTTACGTAGCCAGGGCCTTCCTTCCCCTGCCCTGTATTTTTTCCCCTTCTTAAAATGTCACAGATCAGCTGTTTCCATAATTGTGCAGGAAACGAGCTCCCTGCTGGTTGACAGCTTAACACTCACGTGTGCTGGGTCTACTGTAGCTGCACCACTCACCTCTGCTGCTGGCCCCTGCATCCACCCAGAACCTTCGGAGGATATGGCCAGAAGGGAAATGGGACAGTCATAGATGTGGCCACAGAGCTGCTTGTGACTCTGGCAGTCCTTCTCACAGCTGCAGCTTAGAGAAACCCCTACTCCCTGGTCCACGGGTCAGATCAGGATCCCGGGAGACCTGACACTCTGTTTATGCTGCTTCAGAGCAAACATCCAAACCAGACTGACAGAGCTTCCTGCCTGCACACAGTGGCAAGCGCACTCAGGAAATTCAGGCATATTTCAAGCTTGCGAAGACTTCTTTGTTCTACAGACAAAGCCTTGTTCACTGGAGATGTTGCTAAAAGGATTATTATCTGTAGGAGAATTCTTTTCCCAAGAGGAAATCTGCCAAACACACAAATCTGCATTTGCTGTTTTGTAGGAGGTGGGAATACAGGAGCATTCTTCCTTCTACTCTCCGCATCTAATGATTTAAATAGACCAGCCATGACGACACTGCCCACTGGGAATAGGCCCAAATGCCTTACTCCTGTACTCCAGTCTGATAATTTTACTTCTTGCCTGAGGTGACACCAAACCACGAAGCATTTGGTGAGAAGAGTTGGAAGATTTTGGTGGGAATCACATCTAACAGTGCACTCAGTGAAAAAGTGAAGTAGGTCCACCAGCCTGAACACCAATAAAATCTCATCATGGGCAAACCAGATTATCAATGTTTTGCTTATTCCAGGTCAGCTCTGTGCTGTTCAGAGCCATGAATACAAGAAGCACCCTGCAAGCCTGAACTTGCTGATGCTTAGGATGTAAAAGCAGAAGGAATATAATTTTCTGCTCTTTATTTAGAGGTGGCAAAAGCCTGATAGAAAAGGACATGGTGGAAGTGCTTAACTTCAGACCCACGGAAATTTGAGGGCAAACATTAATTACCTCAATCCTGCATACAAGCCTGGGGCCTGTATTAGCACCTCTCTGAATGGAAGAAGTTCAAGAGGATTGAATTTCCCACTTCTAGGACTTACTTTCCTTTCCTCATCTACCTACCTCTGGTTTCCTCTTTCTAATTCCCACATTATTTCCTTCTCTCTACCTCAGCTTTCCCTTTAAATGGGACTAAACTCTAAAAAAAGAAACCCCACATGGGAATACACACTGCCATGGGTTATTTCATTATAGTGAAAGTAGATTAACTTTGGCAAATCCCCGCCTGCAGTACCCCTTCACTCTGCTCCTGAGTATAAAGATCCCCTTATGAGTAAGAACAATGTTCATGAGAGCCTGGAAAAAGCTGCATTGTGGATCAGGAAGGTCTGCAAACACACCACACTAGAGAACATCACCACCTAAAAAGCTCAACAGACGGAGAAAATAAAGTAGGACAAATCAAGCAGTGATTTCCCAGGTTCATTGTTTCCAATCTACAGGAAAAAAAATAATCACAACCTATTTTAAGCATGTGAGTGTATAAATAAATCAGCTGGCCTTGCCAAAAGGCAAAGTGGGCTGAAAACAGATTCAAACATAGGTCTAGACTATTACTTAGCTGTGAATCTCAGCTGGGCTCTTCTCTCCTGCATTGCCTAGGCAACTTAAATTTGAACACAACAAAGATAAGATTAGGTAGATAAATAATATCCAGAGAGAGTATCTAGAGCCTGTGGGGCTGCAAAGCTATCTGAGTCCCTGGCAAGCTTGACTACTGCGTTAAAAAGCACTTTCATTGTATGAGCCATTTGTTGATGGATTGTGGGAAAAAGTCAGATTTCAGACCTGAGAGGAAGACAAGCAAACCCTTATATAAAGTCACCCTCTCCCCAGCCTGTGGGTTGAATGCAGAATGCTCTCAGACTTGCTACATACCACCCACTTTAGATTACAGACTTGCAGAGTTATTTTTAAAAAGTAATTATAGTAGTAGAGGGCACACGCATCTGGAATAGCTGCCTGAGGAAACGATGAGCCAAATGCAGCTCAGACTGCTTTTCAAGCCTATAATTGTGTTTATTTATTGCCTTTTAAAACAAAAATCAAAGTCCAACTAATTTCTGAGTTAAAAAGTCTGTATACTTCCCCAAGGAGTCAAGGCAGCTAGACTACACTGAAAACCTTCCTTGGCCTTTCAGTCTAGCATCAGAGCTGAAAAAAACCAAAAAAAAAAACCCCAAAAACCACCCCAAAACCCCATTAGTGCTGGCTTCAAGGAAACCCAGACCCAAATCCCTTTTCATTCATTGTTTTCCCTAGAAACTGTGGCTTGATTATTACAAAATCCTCATCAGGAGATTTAAGTGGTCTAATGAGAGGCACATCATGTTTTGCATATGCTGATTTCTGCCCAGAGGTAGTTTCTGGTTGAGCAAAACACAAGTTCTTAACCTGTGTGAGAAGAGTGGGTTTACAAGTCCCAGGAAAAGATTCCATAGCTTTTTTCTATTCCACCCCTTCATTTCAGTTGTCAGCTGGTGGATTTGGGATCTGTATGCTGAGAAAGGACTCAGAAGAGACTGAGAGAACGGGTACTTGAGCAGAACAGGTACTTGAGCAAATACCAGCGTTATTTTTTCCCGCTTTTTCTTCCTTTTGTAATGGAATCAGACCTTTGACTCATGCCCTCTTAATGCTCAAAGACCTTGAGAAAGGCTGGATCTGTGAAACAGCCTCAGCAAAGCCAGCAGCTCCCTGCACTCCAGTCTGGGGGGCTCCTTACAGCTCCCTCCTCAGTGGGCAGCTCTGAAAGCTGGCACTGGCCATGCCTTTTCCACAGCTCTTTCAATAGGCAGCAGCCTTAGGGCATCCTATGACTTCATACTTGACGACTTTTCTTTCAACCAGAAAACACTTAAACCCTAAAAATATCTCCACAGAGCCTAAAGAAAAGAATATGCCTGTTCCCCTCAAAATCATCAATCCTCTCGCTGCTTCCTCCCGGCAACCCCTGCTTTCCCTTCAAGCCCAGAGCCGACAGGAAATCCATTCTCCTCTTGTGAGAGACAGGAGATGAATTTTCCACAATAGCTCTCCTAGCAAGGCAGAAAATAGAAAGACACAATAGAAACCGTGAACTCAAACAATAGGAGCTGCTGAAGGGCAGCTCACCAGAAGCTCAGCATCACCCAAGTCCTAAATAAGCTGGAGTGGAAAGAAGCCAAGGACCTGTTAGCTGTCTTGCTAACACAATATCCAGGCTCAAACATAAGTTGGTTTTAAACGTGGAGGCACTCTCCCCTTTCAGAGAAGGCAGGAAAATGTAAAATACATATATTAAAATAAAATTGCACTGCATTATGGAATGGCTCCCAAAAAGATTTCCATAGCTCTTCAAGCCCACAACATCTCATGCCACAGTACCATGGTCACCTTTCCACCCTCTGGCAGCTTCTCAGAGATGGAGACAGGGGACTGAAGTGCTGCCTTATTGCAGGTGGTAGAAGGGAATGGGGGTAGAGCCCCTCTTTCTTCTGGGAGCTTCTTGCCTCATATTCAGAAAAGTGCAGCAGAACATCTTGGCTACTAATGTTACACAAGTAAGGCTCAGCAAACCAGATATCTGAGACTCTGTAGTATGTGTCTGTATGCTTATCATGCCTGTAAGACTACCCCTGCATATTAAAGGAACACTGCTTCAAATAACTTAATTCATATTTTAACCTAAAACATAAGATGTGCCTTCATAAAGGGAATTTTAACTGATCTCTCCTGGGTTTTTTAATCCTTATGCTACTTTTTGACTGGATTTGAACTGCTGCAACACTGTTCATTTCTGAGTAGGTCAGAAATGAAATTCTGAGGTATTCAAAATGACTCAAAAAAAAAGTTTAAATCACTTACTAATAACTTGCTGCCCTGGCTCAGATTGATGAAGGATAGAGTAATAAAAAATTAAAGACAAATCTGAAATTTGCACATAATTTGGGTATACAGCTAAGAATTACAACATGAAATGCATTTCCTTTTAAATGCTTTGCTAGCAACCAGCTCTCCAAGGAAGAAAATAGCCTGCAATAAAAATATCTCTAAAAGTTCTAAGGCTCCTCCTCCTTGGCCAGTGTGTGCCTTACAGTCATCATCCCCCTGCCTCCCAAGGTGGACGGAATAAATGTTGAAAGCACTTTCCTTGCACTGTACCCTGCTGAAATGCAGCACTTTTGACAAAATTACACATGGCCAAATCCTAATTTTGCTGCTGCTGGTCGCGACTTGCACAGGTCGAACATGAACGGCTGGATCTGAGGCTCACTGCAGTGCTGGCTGTGCGAGGATGAACCCAACCTCTCTGAACAGAACACTGCTTCTCCTCCAGCCCGGAGCCAAACAAAGGGCAAAAAACTGGAATGTACAAAGGTGAGAGGAAAAAAGAATCCAAAAACAAACCCCACTCTCATCACCGTGGACAAAATTCTGCAGTTGCAAACCTACTGAAGCCCTTTTCCTCAGCTTCATCTTACCCAAAAGACAACACTGGAAAGGGGAGGGAGAAAAGCCAATCCCAACACCTCAGAGCGAAACCCAAAAGCAGACATTAGCACCTGGGATGCAGTTCATCGGCAGATCTCCTTCCCCACTGCAGAAGCGGGGAGTGAGGAAGCGGAGGTGAGGAAGGTCCCGGCCGGCATTGGCGAGAGGCTATTCCCCATCCTCCCGCATTGTGCAAACCGGGGAGGCTCCCGCGGCACCCCCGGGTATCTGGGCGGTGCTGGGACAGCGCCCGAGCCTCTCCGAGCCAGCCTCTCCCTTCCCGCAGCCCTCCTGACTCACACCTGGCTCTGCCTCGCTCCTCTTGCCCTTGGCTGCAGGAACAGCCTCCAGCACGGCCCGGGCTGCGACACACCGGGAGCCTTGCCCAGAGATTCGGCAGCCAGGCAAAGCCCTCCAGGCAGGGATCAGCTCACCCCACTCCCACACACACTGTTCCCGGCAGGAGCAGCTCGCCACAGCTCTGGAGCAGAGAACAGGGCTGAAGTCGCACTACCAGCGGGGATCTCTGCCGCCCTGAACTTGCTGCCTGTCCTTGAAACGCCCCAGCAGGCACACAGTGTGCTCCTCTACCAACGAAGAAGAAAGTCCCAGAGACCCCTCTGGGGTGGCGCCGGAGCGTTTCCCTGCTCGGGAGCAAAGCAGGTCAGCGGGGCACAGCGAGGTGACAGCAGCTGGGTGACATCTCATCCCCCATGCTGGCATCCCTCCCAGCGCCCTGGGACGCAGCCACCAAGCTACACTGGCAGCACGCCCCCCAAAATGGATAATTTCCTCTTTGCTCACCCTAGTCAAGGCAGGAGGAAATCCTGAGTGGGGGAAAAAAGTAAGAGAGAAGGTGCCTCTCTGGTAGAAGCTCCAAGCACTGGAGGGACTGGAGCTGGGCTGGGGCGCTGTTCCTCCAGCTGCCCGGCCAGGCTGGTAGGGCAGCCTGCACTGATCATCCTGCTCACCTGGGACAGGACTCCGCTTCCCAAGAGTTAGGAAAACCAGGCACACAAAGCAGACTCCTTGAACAGGATGTCTCCCTCTCCAGGCAGTATGGAAGCTGCAGAGCAGACACCCACTGAGGATTTTCCCCTCCTGGCACATCCTATGCAAAAACCTCCTGTCTCTTCAGAGGGGGTCAAAAGTGGTTTGAAGTCTGGCAGGGATCAAGCTGGAATCTGTGTGGGGAGTGCAAGGGGCTGCCATCATCAATGGCCAGCCCTCCATGCCATGACAAGCCCGAGCCTCTCTCCAAGGCAGGGATCTGCAGCCCAGCAGCCAGCAGGACACAATGATTTCATGGCATGTAGCGTGTTTTCCCCAGGGCTGCACTTTGGAAGACACAGAGGAGCATCAGAAGAGCTGACATCCTTCCAGCTTTGTCTCCAGATGGCTCTCCCACTTAGTGCCAAGAGAAATGAAAAACAATGGAAGCCCTGGAGTCTCGGGTTGACCACTGCAAAACTGTTAATCCCAGAGTTGCATCACCCTGTCTCTGCCATTTCATTTGCCACTGTGGTCTCCAGAAGCTCAGCAGACAAGCCTTCTCCTTCCCGCTGAAATTCCTTCATTAATTACCTCAAGATCCCTGAAAAAGGGAGCCCAAATCCATAACCCCTTTTCCCCGCTGATGCAGATGTAAAAGTACCTGACAAGGAGGGAGCAAAACTGCTCATCCACACTCCAAAGATCATTCTTCAGATATGCAGCACGAGAGGTGGTAGAGAAATCAGTGTATTGCAAATGGGCTCAACCAACAGCCACACTGGTACATTCAGACAGCACTTTCTATCCATGTCTTCTTAGATCAACAAACTCTCTTTGCTCTGGAGATGGTTCTGCAGCAAATTTTATTCTGACTCTTCCACAGTCAACCCTCCAAAGTAAAACATTCATACCACCAGCTACAAAAATGCTCTCTGGCCAATCCACAGAGTTTCTTAAGCAGTTTTCTTCTGCACAGCCCCTCCTTATGCAGAATTTTCATTAAAAAATATTAAAAAGGGAAATCAGAGAGAAGAATGAAAAAAACTCACAGGAAGAAGATAAAATGAGGAAAGGAGATGAAAATGTCACTTTTGCCCTCTCAGTATGGTTAAATAAATTCACCAAAAAAAATTGAAGGCAGGGAAGTCACTCTCAAAAAGTAAAACAAAACTACAAAATTGTCCACAGGACATTTTCTACAGGACTACCTGGCACTGTTCATAATTTTCTTGCACCTCTTCATGGCACTGAAAGCTGTAGAGTCTTTATTTGTGTAAGGGAGAAGTGAGGCTAAATACATTTGAAGAAAAAAATTGATGAAAATAAGATAAATGTGTCTGGAGGAAAGAAATGCACTTTCCTGCTGCTGAACCCAGTATGGTCTTTCCTTGGGGGGCAAGGCTCTGAACCCCATTACATTTTCCTTGGTTTTACAGGTAAAAGGTTTCCAACACAGTCAATCACTAATTATTATTTCAGGAGAGCACCAACAAACAGGAGTTGCAGGTTGGAATATGTCAACTTCCTAAGCCAGAGCTGATGGGGGGACCCGTCCTACCCTGCAAGTGGCACAGCAAACCCCGGGCACTCAGAACACAGCATGCAGAGCCACTCCAGCTTGGCTGAATCAGGCCCACAATAAGCAAGCAGAACCATAACATCTTCATAAAGTAGGATTTAAGTACAAACATCTGCCTTGCCACTTTTTAATTAAGGGAGTTTATAGCTAGATATTCGTTTCTGTAATCCACTGCTCCAGCTACAGAAATGCCATGCGTATTCTAATTGTGGCAGCTAGTTTATTTAACAGAGTTTGACATTGTTTGACATTTAGCTGAGTCACCTTGTTCCTGGGTAAAGCAACAAGGGCTGTTCAGCAGTTCAACAAGAAAGAGGCAGAGATTCTATATCAAAAGTAGAACATATATCACAGAGATTTTAAATTAAATACAGCTGAGGTCTATTCTGTTCTGGCAGCTTCTTTCTTTGGGACACTAAGTCAACCCAAATGTTTTCCAGATATAACTCTTCCCCTCCAGCACATGTGGCACTACCATCTCCCTCATGTTCCTGGAGGGTGGGAAGGGTAGGAAGTGTTGTAATGGGCATATGGGGTTTATCTCACCCTCTGCAAATATCACACACCCGTATATAAGGACATCCAATCACTAAGATCTGCACAAAGGCTGAGGAGCAGCCACCTGCAGTCAGCCAACATTTTTCTAGGACAGAATAGAACAGGTAGGCTGGTGACAGCCAGTGCAGGAGGAACAAATGTTACCTGCACACAGGAACTCCCTACAGCACTTCATGTGAAGCCATTTGCACTCCTGTACAGTGCTTTCAAGGATCTCAAAATGCTTTCCAATAAGAAAAGCAGGCCAGCAGTATCCATTCTTATCACAAAGAGGTTTCATAAAGTGACGTGGCTATGAGTTTGTTGGTGGTAGAGCTAAAAACAGAGCCCACTCTTAGACTTCTCATCCCAGATAGGAAATGGATGGCAACACCACCTTCCTCTGGCTACAGAGTCTGGATGCAGCACAGAACACTGCAGAGAGCAAACCCCGAGCCTGGGGCTGCTTTCCACAAGGTGTATGGAGGCTGCCAAGACCCTGCCAGGCAGCTGTGCTGTCCTGCTATGGCTCTGATGCTTGTGTCATGTATTTGTGCTGCTGGTTTTTAAGTCCCTACTCCCCAACACCTTTGGAGCTGTGCTCACCACACATCTGGAGCAGCAGCTTTGCCTGCAAATAGCATTAGGGACCACAGCATGTTCCTGGAGAGGACTAAGCCCTCCTATCCCAGCTTCTCTCCACAGACCTTATGGGAAGAGCTGGGATCTCCTTTTCATAGCAAGAGAGAGAATAGACCTTTTAACAGGCTGAAAATACTCCATTTATCCTGGCAGGCAATGCAGCAAGCCAAACCTAAGGCCAACAGCCAGAATCGTGCAGTCAGACAATAGGGAGCTGGCCAGAGCCTGCATTTCTAAGAGCACACTGTGGTCTGGCTCATCTCCTCCATGCCACCCCTGCAGCTGCTGCTGGAAGAAGCTGTGTAGAAGTGTGTGCTGTTACCCTGAGGACAGGATATCCATCATGTTCATGCTCTCTGTGAAAGGTGTCAGAGGGACAGTGGCTCACGCTAAAAAGATAAGTAAGTATCTTCTTAGCCAGCATTGCAGAGAAATCTCTGTTTGCATTTAACCTTCCTTTAGGCTCCTTTCTATTGCAGGGGCAACTCCATTTATTCATTCCTTATTGCACAGTAACAGTGTCTGCAGAGCCACAGCATTCAGAAATGACAAAGACTGACTCTGGTCCCCAGTGGTATCCCAAATGGTGGCTGGAGCTCAGGCTGCCTGGTTGCACTCCAAAGACACATCAAATCCCTTTGTAACAGGGCATCAGCCAGCCTGAATCTGAATAGCTGATGCAAGGTCCCCTGAGAGCCCTAAACACCATGCCAACTATTTTAGGAGGAGGTGCAGGTCTGGTATCACAAGGCTGGGTGTATGAGCTCCCAGGGAAAAGGCATTTATGAGAATGGTCACAAAAAGTACTAAAGGCAGTAGCCGGGGAGCTGTGGTCTCCAGCTGCTCTCCATCATCTTATTTAGGGCTTTCCCCATGGCATTACCTGGTAGAAAAGGAATGATTCTTTGCTTGGGATCTTTCTGGCCTCCTTCAATAGGAAACTTGTCCAGAAGTTGCATCTGCAAAGGAAGCACAACAAACATCTTAGGGGGAAACATGGACCATCTGCATAGGGACCAAGGAATCTCTTGGTTTTGTGTGGTTTAAGACAAAAGCAACTGCAGGAATTACTTTGTCTTGTTGGAGGGGAGCCTGTACTTAAAAAGGTATGATACAGTTCACTCCAAGAAAGGGAGGGCAAGTTTCTGGCAGTACAAAGGAGCTGGGACAGGGCCCAGGCAGACAGCTGAGCCTAGCCTTGCTGTCATTCTAAAATTA
This sequence comes from Cinclus cinclus, assembly GCF_963662255.1. Classification (NCBI taxonomy): domain Eukaryota; kingdom Metazoa; phylum Chordata; class Aves; order Passeriformes; family Cinclidae; genus Cinclus; species Cinclus cinclus. Next base: position 11,873,304 of record NC_085052.1, on the reverse strand, counting down.
GGCTGCCAGCTTTTGCTACAGAACACATGCCTTGTCTCTAATACACAGCCTGCCTGTGCTGGTGGAGCAACAGGTTGTACCCATCCATCTGACAGACCACCCTCCTGGCTAAAAATGCTGTTCAAGCCACCAGATTAAAGCATATCTAGTAAAATACCTACTCTGCTTTTATGGCAGAGCCAGAAAGACCCACTGCACTTGTCCAGTAAGAAAGAGCTCCTGTTCTTCCAGGGAGACAGAGATGGGGTTTTGGGGAATATCTTCCACTGCAGTCCCTACATGGAGGACAGAGAGCAGGCAAGGAGGCCTCAGAGAGCAAAGCATCCCACACAACACCAGCCCCACAAATGGCCTGAAAGAATAGCACAAGGTGGATGTGCTCTCAGCCCAGTACCTTTAGCACATGGTTTCCTAGCTTAGGAAATCTGCATGGTGATGGGACATTCCTAAAGGTGCCCTACGATATATCCTTGGATGATGAGACCTGATGGACAAGTGTCACTGAGGCTGAAGACCAGCTGAAAGGCCTCAGACAGAAAGATGCACCTGCTCTAGTGACACCTTCATGGACTTGCCTAAAAAAGACCAACTCCAGCCCTGAAAACTGCCAGAGCCTCTCATCTCTCCCATTCACCCTCTGCTACCTTTTGCTCTCATTTAGCACGTGGTGCTACCAAGACAGAGACCCAAATATCCACATTCTGTCTCACTTCTCCCCGAGTTTCCTATGCATGATGTCTGTATGATGCTCAGTGTCCCCTCCCTGCTCAGAAGCCATGGCTCCCTCAGGCATGGGGAACTCCAAAGCTCCTGCCAGCCCCAGGGCTCCTTTCCAACAGACCAGGAGAGACATCATTCAACTCTCAGTCCACAGCTCCTGTGATCTCTGAGGAAGGCAAGGAAGGAAAAGCAAGCAGTGGTCACTTGCCCTTGCAGAAACCCCTATCTCCTCACCTCAACTGGATCTACAGTTCAATACAAATACACAAAGCGGCAGCAAGAGCTGGGGGAAGGGAGGGGGTACTTGTCAATCAGCATTTAATCTCATCAGTGCTAAGAGTCCAACAGGGAGCCTGTACAAGTCAACAGTGGTTTTGCTAACTCGACAGATTTCCTTTTAAAAATATTTTTTTGCTAACTTAGGGAAAAAACAGGTTTTTTGGGATTTTTTTACTGGTTTTGTTTTAAGCACGCAGAATCCTTCTCGTCTTCCACAGCACATCTCCAGTGTTTTCAGCATATGGCACAGCAAACCAAAGATCAAGAGGAAACTCGGGAGTAGAAGGAACATCTGTGCAGGAGAAGAACTTAAAAGATCCCACATGTTTCCCCATCAGGGAGTCAGCCTGGTAAATAAATAGACCATAGCTTTGCGGATTGTTAGCTAACTCGCTTTTCTGCCTACAGAGACACGTTTTTTATTGAAAATGGGAAATTTTGTTTTCTTGTAGATAGAGCTCTGGGTGTCTGAGGTCAGGCATGGGCAGGAGCTTCCTTCAAACAAAAGCGGGTAAAAAAAAGAGGGGGAGGGAATCTCTACCTACTGACTTGAAGTTTCACTGTTACTACACTTTTAGCCAGAAAGGCAATTCTCACTTTACTATGCCAGTGACTGATGGAAGCTGGAACTGATACAGTCAAATTCCCAGGGTTGTTCTTGGAGTTAGATTAGCTTGGCTAATACAAGCCTTTTTAACCACATCAAGAGAACCACAGCATGTATAACTTAGTGCTATTTATCTAAAGGGTGGATATCAGCAAAATAGATACAATAAACTGAAGCTGGAAGAATTTGGATAAACTTTCCTAGACTACACTTTCCACCTCAGCTCTTGCCTCCACTGGGAAGGTCTGGATGGCAGGGAGCTGGGGGAGGCAGGGGCTCTCCAGAAGCCATGGATCCTTCAGGATGTTAAAGTCAAATAAGGCGCGACAGAAGCAGGGAGCCTTCCTCAGCATTTTCCTGCACCCAGTTCTGCTATTCAAAGCCAGTGCAAGTTGGAGCTAAAGTCCTAGGAAAGCAGGAGTCTGTATCCTCCCACCCACAGAGAAGGATGCAAAGTAGAAGATGAGAAAGAGATGTATATAGGAGAAAAAAAAACATCAGTGGATCTGAATGAAACATCCAAAATCTTCCAAAGATGATGGGGTGTCCTGAGCCAATGCCTAATATTCCCACTCAGCCCAGCTCTGGTAAGAGGAGACAAAGGCAGTAGCTGGGAATGAAGAAAGTTAAGGGCTGAACTACCAAAACTACTCCTGGTAGGCATAGCCCTTGGCTCACATGATTAACAGACAAAGACCAATAAACAGATTTTCAGTTCTCTTAATTAGATGTCTGAAGAGCATCTGAAAGTCGAAAACTCTTTTGTCTGTGGCAAATGTTTTTCCATTAAAGGAAGTTATTCTTGTTATAACTGCAAATACGCATATGAGTGATAAAAAAACCTTTCACTTAATGCCCAAGGTTATTCTGCTCAGACATGGGCAGTCTCCACAAGTTGTTGCTTATATCTTTGATATGTGACAGTTAACTTAGAAACAAAGTTTGATAATTCAGAAAGCAATTATGTCACCTGGAGCAAAATCATCCCAGTATGAAGGCAAAGAAGGGAAGTCTGGATGCAGAGTCCCAAAGAATTGAATTAGGGATGTAGTTGGCTTTGGGCAGACAGGAAAAAATAGCTGGGCAGTGCATGTTGGCAAAACTGGAGGAGCTTGCTTCATCTGCTTACAGTGAGGAAGAGCCTCCAATTGCATGACTGGTGTAGTGAGCAGAAAGAAACCTGTTACCATGCCCCTGTATCACAGGGTGGGGGATCCGTTTGGAAACAGGGAGAGTGTATGGAAACCAGGAAGTGAGCTTTCCATCCATTCAGGCAGCATGTCTGGAGTCAGGCTGAACAAACACATCCCACTCTCAGTTCTGGCACGAGAGATGTATGTCCACAAATAGCTCACCACCAAAACTGCCTCTCCAGTCTTTGTCCCTCCAAACTGCTCTGGGTTTGCTGACATCTTTCCTGCCAAAGTCCGGCACAGCCCTGCCTTCTGTTGCAAGCACCTTCCTTCTAGTTTCTGCCCAAGACTGCTTTAGAAGTCCTGCTGTAAAACTTATGGTCCAGATTATGACTTTCTTGCAGCGATCAGCAAGTGATCATCAATTAATCTCATTAAAAATCAAGGGAATTACTCATGTGAGTTGCTGCTATTAAAAAGAGAGCAGGTTCAAGAGCACTGGCCTGCTCCACTCCTTTCTATTTGTATATAACCATGAAATCACTTGACTTGCAAGAATGAAATAGGAAGATTTCAGAGTATCAACTCAACCACTTCCCCAGGCATCCTCTTTCTCGTGTCCTCTGCTTCAGGCCACCTTTACTTAAAATGCAAACATGCCATGGAAGAAAGAGACGCTCCTTCACACAAGAACCATTTGGGTTTGCCAGGTAACAGCATCTCTGGTTATTTCACTTCTGCTCTGCTGTGAAAATAAGATTCTGCCCCTGTCTGCCTTGCAATGGTAGTACCTGGTTAAAAATCTTAAAAAAGAAGAACAAGCGCCCTTTGAGATGCTACAAGTAGCGTCTCTGAGGATGAGAAGCTAAGCAGGAGTTTACTTACTACATAATTTACTTACTACATTTTACCTATCTTGGTTAAATTTTAATGAAACAACATTTCTTTCTGCTGCAGACATAAGGATTTACAGTACTGAAGATGAAGAGGCAACTTCTCTTTTGAAGGAGAGGCTTTTATTCTGCTGCAAACCAACCAGTGCAGGGGACATAAACATATAAACTGGTCAATGGCTTGACCCTGTGGCATTTGTCAGCAGGAACTTTATTCCTGGTTTGGTTTTGAGGTTTTGGAAGTTTGTGTCCAAATCCAACTCCCTAAAATGAATCTACTGAGACAGTCACCTGACCCCCACCTATGCTTTATACCACAGACTATAGATGGGTTCCTGCTGGGCTGTTGGTTCCTCCCCTGCTTTCCTTGCAGCAGTTTTAATTCTTCTGGTTAGAAGAATTAAGTTCTCCTCTTAAAATGTGCAAATGAAGACATCCACATAACCTCCTAGTGTGGAAATCTTTCTGGTTCCTTTTCAAGTGGATGCAGGTTTGCCATGTGCACAGATAAAAATCAAAGCTCTGCAGGAGGTAAGCACTGCAGCCACAGGGAGATTTATTTATAACAAAGATCCTGGGGATGACTTTCATGCAAGCCCCTTACTTTGGCAAGCAAAACAACATCAAATGCAAAATGCTGAAGGACTCTGACCTTCTACATAGAGATGAAGCTTCTCTCCCTTCCCAGGGTACAATTTACTCGTGTCCCAGAGAAAGAGCAGTTGAAAATCAAACCATGACCAAGAGTAGAAGAGTTTTTGCAGGATGCCCCTAGAAACCCTGGCTTGCCACCTTAACTCTAGGCCACTCAACTGGTCCCAAAACTACAGTTCTTCTTACACTGAATGCCAAGAGGCACATCAGCTTCTCTTTTTCCAAGTGCTCATCAGAAAATGCATTTTTCATTAAAAATGAGGTAAACTGATAAACTGACAATAACTTTAATTTAGACACAGCTGGACTTGAAAGGTAAAGTATATGAGGACAGTCAGGCATCAGGCACATCCCTTCTCACAAGGCTGATCTGATCTGAGAGTCCTAAGCAGGAAATAAGGGCTACAGCCAACTGGGAGACAAGGAAGAGGAGATCTGTGCATGTATGGGGTTGTATGCACACTTCTGAGAGTCTGCCAGAGAAACTGGAAGAAAAGCAAAGATACTGCCAGGGATCTGAAACTAGTGATGATGGAACTCACACCTCAGCAAGAGGGGTTAAGGGCACCTCCAAATCAGAAAAGACTGTAAATCTCTAATGCAGATAACACACGCTTAGATGAGAAGGAGAGGTAAGATACCAGAATAGGAACTATTAATTAAACCCCTGAGGAGCTGCAGTAATTTCCTTTCATTTCGAAGTTGGAAACCAGCTGTGATGCTTGCTGATGGGATTGATGGTTTTAGCATCATCAGCTATATTTTGAATTATAAACCATGTGATCTGCAAGAAAGGGCATGGCCATCTGCAAGAAAGGATGGGTTTGAATTCTGTCATCTGTCAGAGTTTTCTGGTGGATAAACCCCTCTGGTCCTGTCTCTGGTTTTGCACCAGCAAAATGTGAGACAGATCTCAGGGAGGTGGCATGAGATTTAACCAAGAGCCATCAAAGGCTCTGAGCCTTATGCTACAAAGCAGGAGTCAGAGACTGAATTCAGAGGAACTACACTCATCTAAACCCAGCAGGACAGAAGCAAATGGAAGATGTATTATTGGTGGTTTTCAGATAGGATTGTCCTCTCATTTGTGGAAATGGATCTCTGTCCATCTATAGCATATTCAAAATCCTGGTTAACCAGGGAATCCAAAGGGGTCTTCCACTTAAGGAAGATGGTTGGCCACCATTTCCAGAAAATAGCTCTCATGCTGATAGGTAACATATCAACATTTAAATGTCAGCAGGTGAAAGCAAGCAGGAGAGTGGAGAACACAAGAGACCATCTCCACAGATTCACCTTCTACACACTGGTCTAGAGATGATAATTTCTTCCATTGTTTGGTTTTAGAACAGGTGTTCTGCTAAGGTCAAGCAGTGGAGCATCCAATGACATAGGTGGAAGGACCTCATTTACTCCAGCTCAGGATCATACCTGCAGAAATCAATGACAGAAGGAGATACATGCAGGGAATGAAACTTCTGCTGCTGAGGCAGATCCCTCCATAGCATACAGATGTTAGAAAACTTCCTCTAGATTTCTCTTGAGCTTCTTTTTATTTCTCCTCTGCTTCACCCTCTCACAGGAACAACAAACCAGTTCACTCTCACAGACACAAGACAGCAGGAAGCCTGCTTAACTCCCACCCCTTCAAAACTGGCCAGAGCAGAGCTTATCTGGAGCATAACACCAATGAGGAAAAGTTTGCAAAAGATCTGTGGGTGGAACAGAATGAGCCCAGTGGAATTCATCTGTTAGCCACTCACACACAGAACTGACATCTTACACAGCAGAAGGACATGGAACTCCATCTCTTCCTAAAGCAGTAACGGGTTCCACAATGCAGCAGAAATAACTATATCAGGCAGCCAGTGACACTGGCTCCCTTGTGGTGTTACATGACGCCACAGCATGCAAGAGAAACACAATAATTCAATCCCTGAGAACCAGCAGCAACTGCTCTCCTTTTATTTTGAAAGAAAAAAAAATACAGCAAAAAGCCATCCAGATAACCAGCTGACATGCCTGACAATTAGAGCATTATAGGATATGTTCTGAATTAAATACAGTGCAATCCGTGAGAAAGTCAAACAAAAGCAGGAAAATGCATATAAAATAAAGAGAACAGACATTTACAGCATGGTGTAATCCTCAAAGGGAAAATGCCTTTCTCAGGTCTGAAAATTTCCACAAGAAACCTTGGAAATCTTACAAACCTCTCAGTATCCAACTAAAACAGGCAGGGGAGGAGAAGGCGGAGAGCAGAGACTGGGGGTCTTTCCCTAACACGATCCATCAAAAGAGGGAATGCTGTTTCCCAGCTGAGACATTTGGTATTTTTCATAAAGAAATGCAGCTTTCTGTAAAGGCTCCACAGAATGAGCCCAGCATTTGTGGCTAACACAGCCTGGCAAAACATTCTGAGATGCTGGTTTGGGATAACAGAGGCACTTGGTGCATCTCTGAAGAGCTTCTCAGAAAGCCCACACTGTCCTTCCACAGAGCAGCTATTGAAGTCTCCTTCCAGAAGCATTTTCTTTCCCCAGTGCTAAATTAAACTGGCCTCATCCGACTTAACCACATTGGAAGATGCTTGGACAAAGGCTACTTCATACTTTTCCATCTATCCATGGTGATTATATGTCCCCTGTTACTCTGGTATCTACAGAGTATTTGTCCCAACAGCATCCCTGGGAAGTAAGGCCATACCACAATGCCTGTTTTAGAGAGATGAATGCTGCAGTTATGTGGCACCACAGGATCATGCAGAGATGTCAGAGCCATGCTAATGCCATGCCCCATCAGGTCAAACAGCTTCTGGGGAAGGCTCATAATTTTGCGATAAGGTGCAAGCAATTTGCCAGATTTTTTTTCGGGGCTGATACATCCAGAGCCAGCCCAGGTGCTCAGGCTGCACAACCTAGGCATGTTCTAAAAGGCTCACTACAGGTCACAGGAAAAATCCTGTCTGGAAGAAGAGCTAACTTCAAAAGAAGAACATATTTCCTTACATCCTGCAATTTTTTTTATCCTTACAAAACCCAGAGGCTTTAAGTGTTCTTTCAGATTGCACATAAACAGCAAGAGACCAGCGTGTCCCAGTGAGAGACACTGCAGTAATAATGCCCTTGGACACTCAGCTTTGGCCTTCAGACAGCAGAACTGCATCTGACAGCACTGTCAGAGCAGAGGTTCTAGTTTTAAACACAATGGTGAGTCTAAGAGCTTCACTGAAAGGGAGCAAAGCACCAAGGTCACTGCCTTTAATCACTGCTTCCTACACCACTTGGGCATTTTAAAAAGTATTTACTCTCCATCCTTCTTTAAATTTCAACCCTTTCAAGCCAATGACTGTAATACAGTGTAGCCCCACTAAGACTTTAAGGCTTATCAGTTCACTCACTTTATCAGGCCACTCTAAAGGCCTCACAATGCAAAAACTGAGAGTGCCTGCCCTAAATTCATTCAAATAGGAGCAGCTCAACTCAGCTTCACCCAGCACAAAGGCTGGATGGATTGGCAGGAGGCTGCTTTGAAAAACCCTCAGGTCCTTAAAGAAAGCCCTTGCAGCAGCATCAAATACTGCACTGCAGCTGCAAGCAGGGTGCTTGAAGAGGCATCCCAAAAGCAGCACAAGGGCCATTAGCAGAGTGCTGGTATTAATTGCATCCTTACTGTTAGCAAAAACACACACCAAATATTGTCAGCATGATTTACAGTCTGTTTTGGTTTTACCACTGTTTTGTTCAGTGCTGTAAGATCCTTTAGGGAACCAAACTCCTGCTCTGCTCTGTAACAGGACAGATTTAGGATGGCATCTTGTGGGAACAGAGGCTGGCCCTTCATTGATGGGTCCCCTTGTTTGCCAGCATGACTCTTCCTGAGTTCAGGCAGTCCCCAAAAGGGATGTCAAGAGCTGTCATGCAATGCCCTCTTCCACCCTTCCTTACTCCTCTCTCATAAAGACATACGATTTTCATGGGTGTTTTAGGCAGGGACTACCCAGACAGCCAGACTCCATCTTTGCAAACTGATTTTGTTTGAGCTGGTGCAAAGCTGGCACAGAAACTCTCTGAAACCGAATTTATACATTGGATGGTCATTGAACTTGCACCCACAGATTACATCCTTAGAGAGTCTTCTGAATTGTTCACACAGTGCTGACCATAGTTTTAACAAAACCCTGTTAAAAACACACCCTCATTTAAATTGCTAGAGTTTTGTGAATCTGCAAGATACCTCCCTGTTCCCACTACTAAGAGAGAGATGAGACTTGAGCTCCAAACGTATGAAACTTAATTCCTCTGTTTTCATAATCTACATATTCTCTACAGCCTGTTAGCTTTACTTGATATATTGTCCCCTAGAAACCACGAGTAACTTCAATATTGAAAACAGAAACAATAGCTCTGAACACAATGGCACATTTTACTATACAAACTCCTTCTGAAATGGTATCTACTCATCTCTGTAGGACACTTCTCATAGCTCTGGGGAGAGCATCTGCCAGAGGAGATCGACCGCCCAGCACAGTACAATGAGGAAACTGTGCCAAGCACAACATAACCACAGGTTTTAACTCCACGCTGGGAGGAGACTCCTTTGTCTTCTTTTCTTCCTCTCTCCCTACCTCCAAGCCCCAAGATGTTTTGCCTGCGTATCTGGTTCCAAACACATGTGTATCTCATCTTTAGGGGGATTTAGAAAGGAGTACAGACAACAAATCCCACCACTTGAGTGGGCAGAGGGCTGCACAGATGTAAGAGATACCTTGCTGCAGGCCTCCAGGGCAGTAACAAGCAGCCAGCAGGACAGGAGGTTTCCAAGAGCTCGGGGGCAGCTGTGAGCTTTACACCCCAGCCCCAGCACGAGCCCTTCAGCTCACGCACTGCCCAGCCTTGGGTGACATGCTGGCATCTATCCAGGATGCTCATGTAGCACATAGGGACAGCAGAGGTGGTCAGTACCTGGGAAGGGCAGATTCCAAAAGCATTAGCTGTCCAGCTGGGCTTACAATGCAGGGAGGAAAGGATTTACACATACATATAGAATACAATGTGAGAACAAACCTAGGTTTGCAACAATCTGTGCAAACTGGTGCCTACTATAATGGCATCTCAGAGATTGGTTTCTCTCCGTAGATTTATTTCTCGACAGGAAGGACAAAATTCATGGGTATCAGAAATCTGTTTTAAAGAGCCCTTCCATCACTAGCACAAGAACACAACACAGGCACCTGAGCTGCACAGTCAGACCCACACCAGCTCCCTCTGATCCCTGCCCCATGCAGCATGGACAACTTTCTCTCTTTAAAAGCAAAAGGAGAATTTGGGTAACATCTGAGTTCATAAAGTTCATGCCCAGAAAGAGAATCCCAGGGGATCGGGGACCAGAACTTCCCAAAAGACCCAGTACCCTAAGAAGGGAGGCTAGGACTGAAATATTATTTTTGTAAGTACAAGTCTGCCTGAGGACTTTCATTAATTTAATTGACAACAAAAGCAAACCCTGGGAAAATAGATGGGCTTGGATTGTGGCCATGGCTGTGTGTGCTGTTCAGAGTGGGGTGGGCACTCCAAGTGTTTACAGGGCCTCTGTGTTACGCTCTGCATGCTCATGCCCTGCTCTGGGATTTTCATTCAGATAATAATCATCCATCTCTGGACACATTCCTCATGGACCAGATGCTATTCTGCGTATCATACCACTAATCACATGTAATATTTGGCAGAGTAGGAAAAGCACTGATGGAGGTCTTTGACAATGATAGGGGTTATTCTGGTCTGTTTTTATCTCAGTAGCTTTAAAGTGGCATGGGCACATTGTCAAAAAATACTGTCAGGGCTGTGACATTTCCAAACTTGCAGATGAAAAAACTGCTACAAGTTATGAGGGAGAAAGAGCACATGGAGGCAGACGCTTGCATCCAGGAGGAGAGGGATTCTCCTTTCAGCTGTCCTTCCACAGGAGGTTTCCTGCCTATATCCCTGCCTGGTGGCATTGGCCACTGTCTCACTCTGATGGTGAGACCATGGTCAGCAGTACCAGGTGCAAGAGATACCCAGCACACTGTTACCCACCACAGGCATCACAGTGCTGCCTTGAAAGCCAGAGCTGTTGTGCCCAGCCCTGCCAGGGCAGCAGCAGAGTTTTAAGCCAAGGGTGGTCACAGGGCCATGTGGGCTGAGCACCGGCACCCATGGATTCATCGGCAGCTGGGTCCATGTCCAGTTTGTCAGTGAGCATTTATGCCTGCTCTCCTCGGGCAGATGCTCTTCCAGTAACACCAGGAGCAGTGCAGCACCAGGAACAGTTTGTACTTAACTAGGCTTGCACTCAGTCATAAAACAAAAACACGTGTTCTCCAGCTTGCCTGGCCAAACATGCAAACCATGGTGGCCAGCTGAAGGGTACACACTGGGTGTGCACTGGTGCAAGGTATGCTTGGGTGATTCAAGGAAAGGGCGCTGGGGAAAGCAAGCCACAGGAAATTGTAGCCACAACAACCCATCACATCCAACAGCTTCTTCCCAAATATTTCTGAGGGGAAGAAGGTGTCCTACAAACTACTTTGATAGGCAGGCTGATGTCCATCCAGAACATCCAGCAGTGATGATGCAGATTTCTATGCCTTTCCACATCTTGTGACCAGCTTTAGAAGCTGGATGGGGCAGGCAGGCAGGGCAAACAAGCATGACAGTCATTTGTGCCCTGCTGGGCACTGTGCAGGCATCCAGGGCTATTTCTCATCCTCCCTGTGAATTTGCACTTGTCTATTCTCTCCTCTTCTCCATCACACAAAGCCACAATAAAGGGACATCAGAAAGACGTCCAGATCGTGGAAACATCTTCAAAAACGTGCTGAAAAATGCAAGCTTAGCCAGCAAGATGCCGGTACCACACAGCTCTCTTCTGCCCTAGCCCCTGGCTCCGGTAGGAAATTAACATTTCACAGACTCTTCCTGAAATTAGATGAGGATATTTTGTCACAGAAAGTATCCAGGAAGACACTAACTTGCATCAAAGAGAGTCAAGGCATATCCAGGCCCTGTAATTCCCCCATGAGCATCAGCCAAACTGTCTGATGGCACTGCCCTATTAGACCTGGTTGCTGGTTTTGAAGGTCCACATGATCCTTGTGTCCTCTATATGGTTATCTATCTTTAGCACCTCAGCATTATGGCTGTAAGGAATCAGGTCTAGAGAACTCCCATCTGCAGAACCCACCACTAGAAATTCAACTAAATAAATAAAAGAAAAAGATACCAAGAAAGAAGTAAAGTGAGAAGGAGGTAGGAGAAGGAATGGCATATCAACTGCTTTCTACAAGCAGCTTCAAAAATTGAGTTCCACATATGCACCCTGTGAGAGTAAGAAAAATATCAGAGCACAGAATAGCCCATTTTCCATCAGAAAGCAAGACACCAGCCCCATCAAAGCACCGCTACTGCCAACTTCCCTTTGTCATCAAACATGGGCAGAAGATGCATGGGAGAGCAGCAACTACACTCCTGTGGCCAGCACAGAGAATGCTCTTTGCCAGCAACCCAGATGCAAAGTTATCTTGCTTAATTAGGGCTTCCTTTGGCTCAAGTAACTGACCAAATAAATTACACTACCAGACATACACATACACACAAATAACTATTTGGCTGAGCCAGGTGCAGACAATTGTTTCTAGCCCTTCATCTGGGACTGGCGCACATCTCTGCACGAGGTCAGATGCCAGAGAACATTGTGCTGGTGGCCAAGAGCGAAGGAAAACCTGAGAGTGGCTAAGGAACAAGAGAAACAAAACTCAGAAGAAATTTTTTCCATCCTAACAGGTGCAGAGATGTGATTAAATGTGCTTCAAAACTCAGGCTTTCAACACAGCCCGAGCGCCACACTGCAGATTCAGTATGGTTAAGGAGGCTTTGAAATCCCACCCCTGCTTTGAACCCTGCAGATCCGTATCAACCTGGAGAAGGATTTGAAGCTGGAGGAAGATGCTCATGTTTCGAAAGCAAGAGCCAGCAAGGGAGGGGGGAATGTTCTCCATTACAAGAGAAACTGCAAGAGCAGCTTGGGCAGGTGATCCCCTTTGCCTGAATGTGCAACTGAACAGTATTAAACACTGTAAGTACAAGAGAGACTTGAAAACAAAAACAGATTTCCCTTCCTAATCATACTGAGACATGCAACAAGGTAAACTGCCAGACAGCTTCACTTGCCTTTCTGTTAAAACTGAGCAAAGGAACAGGATTCTAACACCAATTCTGATAACAGATGGGCTGACACTGTAATATCTCATCTACTTAAAAGCATCTCTCATATGTCAGAAGTAGAAAAAGAACTCCAGACTTCATATCCTGACTCTGAATGAGCCCCTCGAGGTATTGCTTCCATGCTTGATCCATGCAGAAAGAACCTATTTCTATCATCAGATAGGAACATAGAGAAAGAAGAAAAAACTGAGATGAGGAAGAGATACTGCTGGAGAGTTATGATATTGATTCTAAGTCTAATGCTGATTTGCAGGAGTCTGACAGTTCTGGGATCTGTGCAGGTGCTCTGTGTACCTGCAATGAGATTAAAAAAAAAAAAAAATCAGTGTAACCACTTCAAAAAGCAACAGAAAGCCAATTTCTGCAAAATCAATGATTTCCAGGATGCAGAGGCCACTTATCCATGCTTTGGCACTCATGCAATGGTGAGGTTTTTTTGATGATGCCACTGAATTTTCAGGCACAACTGAAATCCCTCCCCTGGCAAAACTTCTCTTACACTTGCCTCCCCAGCTGGGAAGTCTACAGGAGCCATTATGGTGCCCCACTGACAGAAGTGAGCATACAATGATTATGTATTTAATTACTGTATTTAATTAATTACCTACAAACTGGCTTATTCTCTACTGAGAGGGTGGTCAAACACTGGAATGGGCTACCTAGAGGAGTGGTTGATACCCTAGGCTTCTCGGGAGTTAAAAGGCCAGCCCAGAAGTGCCCAAGCATCTGGACTACATGGTCATTTTATGTCCCTTCCATCTGGAATATTCTGCTCTAATACTGAAGGCCTGTAGCATAGACATACAGCAAGACTTTCTCTATTTCAAGTTTATGATAATCTCAAAAGATGACAATTTTCTGTGAACTTTTACTGTCCTTGGAGCAGAACCCAATACCCAGGACTGAATTTAAAACTCCACATGAAAACAAAATGATCAGTCTGAGTTCTTGACATGACCATGGTCACCATTGCATCTGGTTACCTAACAGTCACATGTTAACTTATCCTCTCAAATCCATGGAATATGAACTATTTCAGAACATGGAATCCAAAGGAAAAAAATTCTATAATGCAGATCTCCTGCTTTAGTCAGGGCAGGGGAAAATTACAGTATCCTGTCTTGCAGCTCTTATGGTGCTTTCACTGCCTGAAGAAAATCAGACAGAAGGCCAATACATATTTTGTGTCTTTAGACTAAGAATTACAGTTTGCACCAGTAGAAGTATGAGAGAACACTGTTAAACTTGCCATGCCACAGAGAAGAAAAGCCCCAGTGCTGGTGGGCTGGAGCTCATGGAAGCTGTGACTGAGATCTTCCCTGCACGGAGCTGTAGCTACTGATCTCCCAAAGGCAGGACACAGCCACTGTCCAGCACAAGTGGTTCAGTCTTGAAGTCTGCCTTTCCAGTTGTCCCAATCTCCCTTCCTTACATTGGTAAAATACTGCTGGCAATGTAACACGCTGATTTCAACAGAGAGCTCCCAAGCTTAACTGATCACAGTGAACAAAGGAGTTATATCTTTCCAATGATCTTGCAGCTTCTTATGCCTTTTCCAGCCACTAACACCAGCCAGACATAGCTCTGAGCTGGTATGTGCTCCTGAAATACAAATAAATGAGCAGGCCGCCATGAGGGAAGGAAAGAGTTAGTTTTCCATTCTGCATATTGACTTGAGAGCCTGATGTATTTGAAATCAATTTTTTAAAATATATTTAAAGGACTCTCTTTTATAGAGGGACTTTGTAATGACATGGAAAATTCATAGCTCCCAACATCAAGCCATGGGTGGAGGGAGTCTGGAGTATGAATTAAAAATAATGTGGTTGTTTGCAGAAATTAGCAGAACCAATTTAAATCCACACTCCCCTCCCTCCTCAAATAATCACCCTGTGAAAAGACATGGTTTATGGAACCCTCTGGAAAATGTTCCTCATGGCCTCCATTCCAGACCCAAAATAAAATACATTACATGGCAGCAAATACTTCACCAGGGTGCTGCTCTCTCTTCCCTCAACCCATGTCTCCCATTTGTTGCTAATTAAACGAAACAGCAGGTGCTTAGACCACAAGCGCAGCAGGGCTGGAGAGAGTGCAGTGATTAAACCCCCCTGGAATGTCTTCTTGGAGAGCTGCATCTTTCCAGGGACTGGACTCTTGGAGGAAAGATGAGATTAGAGGCGAGGGCTGGGTCAGTCTTTGGCTGTGAGCTCCATGATCAGAGGGTGCTTTCGAAGGACAGTGGCTCACTAGAAATATAAAGGTCTCTGAGCGAGGTGCTGGTGCCTCTGTTTTGCCAAGCCACCTTCCCAGCACGCTGCTACAGGGTGCACACAACAGAGTGTGCTCTGCCTCTGGGCTGGAGACATCTCCTTTCTCACCCAGCTGAGACCCATCATAACAATGCAGAGCAGCCTCCCCCATACCAAGGCATGTCTGGGCACCTCAAATCTTCAAGCAAAGATTAGCAATGCAGTCCCTGAGGCAGGAAGCCATCCCAGCCTAGCTCTGGGTGAGGCTAGGGAATGGATAAATCACAAGTGAGTGTCAGAGCTGGCCAGGAGAGCTATGGGCTGTGTCTGAACATATGACACACCAGGTCATGCTAATGAGATGTTCCTAGTTGCCACCCAGAGCAAATTCTTGCAAGCCCAGAGAATGATTTTGTAAGAGTAATCCACTCTTTGGGATGTGTCCTTACCCCATGACTCCTGGCACATCCATTTACCTGCTGCCTCTGTGCTGCAATCTCATCCACAAGGTACTCTGTGGACACAGCATGGACTGAATGCCCCCTAGCTCATCCACATGAAAAAGAATGATCCTTGCTGCCACCAATGCCATCACCAAGTTTCATGTCCTGAGACCAAAAATCAAGCAAAACAAAAGGCAAATGCTGTTCTGTTATAGATAGGGCAGACATGGTGCTGTTAAGAAAGAGACAGGCATGGAGCTTTTAGGGGCAGCCAAAGCTGAGCAGGCCATCAAACCCGTTCTTCCTGCATCCTGCTCTGGGGTATCCTTGTTTTGCCCCAGTGAAGTCTTTGCCCTGCTGACCATGTACCCCATCAACAGCACCATCTCCCTCCATCCCAGCATATCAGTCTCCCATGGAGACAAGACAGGATAACTGTAATCACCCAAAGGCCACCAGTGCGTCCTGACTCGGGGGACCCTAAACCAGTTACCAACTGGGATAACATAGTACAAGCTTAGAAATAAATCCCTCATCCCTTCTACAAATTCCATTTCCGACCACAAGACTCCATGGGACCAGGACATAATCCCAAGAACGAAAAGCACTATTTATATTTCTGCTGAGCACTTCACTTCTGTTTGGTCACTCTGCTGATGTTTCACTTCTTCACCAAACCCTGTCAGAAATGGCTGGGGGCTCATGGGGAGGAGAGGGAACGTGGTCATTATGGTCTGGCTTAGCTACTGTAATACAGCTAACATTTGGCTCTGTTAAAAACACTCCAAGCCAAAGACTTCAAAGCATTTTACAAACATTAATGAATAAACTTTCTCCAGGAGGGCTGATTATAGCCCCCATTTTATAGGTGGATATTTTCAGATAACCTTCCTGCCACACCAGAAATTACCTCCTCCTCTTACACACTGCAGACTCCGAGTTCCTAATTACGCAAAAAACATTTCCACATTAAGGCACTGAAATATATTTTTACCTAAGAGTGGAATAGGATTCAGCATGAGGTTTCCTAACAACAACAGGCGGAAACTGACAGTCCTAGTGGTCCTGCAGCTCACACCACATCCCTGCTCAGATCAATAATCCAGGGCTTTTCCACACCCAGAACCAACCTGAAACTTCATAGGACTCCTTCCTACCTTGGAAGCACCTTTTTCAAACTTTTCCCTTTACATAAGAATAGCCAGGGACCACCTTCATAGAGCACATCACTTGCTCCATCTACCTTAATCCCAGAATCCAACGACAAATTAATCTCTACCACATCCTGAAGCACCAAATGCTAAATCCTAAATCACATGCAAGCAACCAGCACCCTCTAACCCTCAGCATGGTAACACAAGGAGCAGTGCACAAGGCAACAGAGGTTTTTGCAAAGCTGCACCATCAGTTACCAACACACCAAAAATTACCAGACAGCCTGGACTTGTTACATGGACACAGGTGTTCAGCATGTGCCATCCCACAACACATTTTCTTCACCACGGCACATGCCAGTTTTGTTCAAGCAGCGGCACATCACTGAAGTGACCAGGAAAAGTCTGGACTTGGATGTCGAAGATTTCTAGACAAGAGAGAGGCCAAAACATTCCAACTCACTGGGCTGCCAAAAGGCAGAGATTAGCCAGATAAAAAGAAAAGTCTGTGAAATAATTTTTCCACGTGGATAAGGTGTATTCCCTTCTAAGACAAAACTTTGATCATTAAATTCAACCTATCCCTTTAAAGTAATTTTTTTCCCTCATATCATTTTACTTAGTCGTTTTCTGGTTTGCTTTCAAATTTATTTCCATCTGGCATTTCCCCCTCTCTTTCACATTGTTTTTGTGGTTTGTCCTTCACCTCTCTCAACACACCTGGCTGTAGGGAGCAGCTCAGCACGTCTCACCGGTTTTCTTAACACACCCTTTAAAAAACAAATGCATCAAGACCCAGACACATGGCTCTGAAGTTACCTCCGTTTGCAAAAGCACCACTAAATCGATTAGGATCTGCCCTTGACTGACCTCGTGAATCAGAGGCACCCCTGCATCAACACTGATGCCTCAAGAATGGCTTTAATAGAGTACCGCAGAATTACAGAAATTATCTTAAACAAGCTGGGATGCTTTTCTGAATCTCTGCTTAGCTCTTTATGAGCTCTTTCACAGCTCCTGCCATCAAGAACTTGTCAGCAACTTGTTTAAGTGCAAACCTTCTCATTGGACTGCAACTCCCTGCCCTGCTCCCTTTGCACCCTCACAGGGTCCTGGATGGGATAGCTTAAAAAAACTTTAATTATGGCCACTTGTGTGGGTCAATGCTCAGTGGCAGGTGTGGACTCAGCAGGCTGCCAGCCAGGCCAGTGCCAATGGATCTGATGTGCTGTAAGAATTCAAGTCCTTCCTCCCTGCACACATCCAACAGACCAGAACCCTCCTTTTAAATGGAAAAGCAAACGGTGGAGAGCACAGCCTTCAGCTTGGCTGAATGCTGTTCCAACAGGGCACCCAGGAAGGAGTGTGCACAAAGCTGTGCTTCTCCCAGTGCATCACTATTCCAGCTCTTTGCGTGACTTCACCATGTGTCTGCTCATCTCTGTGGGTTTTACTGCCCTGACCGCTCCACTTCACTGCTTCCCCTGAAGGGAGGGAAGTGGAAATTGCAAAAGGCAGCTCTTCAGTGGGAATACTTGCATTTGCACAAGACATGAAACTGCTCTGGTTGAGGAAAAGAAGAACCATGCTGACTTGAGGCAAGCAGGAAGGGAACAGGTGCAAACAAACTCCCAACTTCATGCTCCATACATTGATGATGAAAAGATCAGTCATTCAGATGCTATGGGGAAGAAGTAAATAGCACCTGGTGTTCATAGATCAGGCTGGGGTGAGCCTGATCAGGAGCAGTCCCTATGGCAGGACTGTACACAGTCCACAGTAGAAGAGATGCCAGCTGATGTTTTTCTGTGTCCTGTAAGCAAACCATGGTGTGACAAGACCAAGAGCTACTGCTCCTTCCAGACAGGGCCTTCCCACATCTGAGCCTGTCAGAGCAGAAAGCCGGGAGGGGTGAGGTGACATGGAAAAGAACCCTGACAGAGCCCTGCATAAACCCTCCATTACGGCCGGGCAATTTTCTACTTGCACTTAAATGCAATAATGTAAATAAACTCCCCATAACCCTTCCAGGGCTATTTAGGACGTTTGCGAAAACAACCAGCTCCTCTCATCGTGAGCCAAGGGATGCGAGCACAACAGGCACTTCTCATCTTGGTCTCCACACACTTAATGAAAGTGAAGGATTGTATTCCCTGCACAAAAGCCGAATTGTGTTTCGGGGCTGGGGGTGTGAACTCTGTGCAATTTTCCGGCAGTATAAATAATTGAAAGCTGAGTACGATTAGAGCAGAGTCACAACGTAGTGGAGGGGGTGGAATTGTCATGCCCAAACTTTTGGGGCTTGGGTGCTTTGGGGAAAAAATAGCCATGGAAAAATCCTGCCAAGGAATTTCATTTTTACACAGATGTTCCAGAAAAAAAAATAAAAAGGCTGATCATGATCTCTGGTAAGAGGAAACATGCTAATAAAGTGGCACTTGGAGAATTTGCTGTCCGTGTGAGGCCAGCAGCCCCAAAGCTGAGGCTTTGGCTGGGGCTGGTCCCACAGCCAAACCACTCTCCTGTGTTTTATTGTTCCAGCAAACAAAACCTGGAACAAGGATAACAAACAAGTGGACTGCTCCCAAGGCTGAGCTTTAAGTCCTGCTGTGGAGATCTGTGAGGAAAGCTTCCAGCACCAAAATAATGGAGATGGAAGAGGGATAACACAGGAGGTATACATGGAGTCTTTACACACTCTGATGAGGAAAGGCCTTCAGCCCAGTTTCTATCATGATTCTGCATAATCCCTCATACGAGCTACTGTCCAGGCACAAAACCAGCATGACTGGATCCCATACCAAATCTTTTCACCATGGTTCAGATTTTTTTCACAATTTCAGGCATGTTTTTAGATTTCCATGAGCAGCACAACCTGGCAGGGACACATCCTCCTGATACATTGGATTTTTAACATGCAAAGCAACCAACAGCTATGAAAATAGGTCTGAGTCCTCCACAGCTGATATAAGTCAATTCAGTTCATTAGGAAGAACTTGTTGCTTTTCCTCTCTGTGGCTATATCCAGGAGCGTCCTTCCCACAATACAGGTCCCGCAACATCCTCACAGCCTCCATGCCAGCAATAAGTGGGGGATGTTGGTACTGATGGTGAGAAGAACTTACACAAACCAAAACTCTAGAAAGCAAGGGAATAATTTCAGAAAATAACACTTTTTAATAACTTCACCGTGTTCTGTGCCTGCTAGAGGCAAACCATGTACAGTTAAAAGGACACAGCTAACAAACTTTTTGTGATGTTCCCAATATTTCTTAAAAAAAAAAACTCAAACAAAACTCATTTGCCTAACTACATATAGAGCCCAGACTACCGAGACAGAGTGCAATGAGTATCACCTCTGCTCTTGCCTTGCTGCTGTCAGACACTGAGGAGTAAGCTAAGCCACCACCTCACTTTCTAAGGTCAGCCATGTCCTGGCCAGAGAGGCAGACTGGTGCTGAGCAGCAAATAACCACCCTGCAGAAGAAATAACTGCTGCAGATTAGGGGCAATATTCAAGTGTCAGCTTTATGCTCCAGAATCCAAGTGAAGAAGTACAAAAGGGAGAGTTCCCATAGGCTGGGCCACCTTCTCAGCTGTGGGTTCTTTGCCATTCAGTAGTCATTCTGTGCACCTCTATTGTAGGTAGGCAGGCACTTTGCCATTTCTTCACCATGGCTCTCATCTTCGTCTGACTTGCAAAGTCTCTTTAAAAACAAACACTGGAAGCTGAACAGATTGTTTTGTCAAGCAAACATTTAAATAATGATGGAAATTAGAATTATAAACAATTCAATTTATTAACTGAACACAAAGATACTACCCCAAGCCAGCTGGTATCCGAAGGCACTGAGGGCTAGAAGGACAAATGGTACTTAGGTAGCCTTTAAATCAGTGGAGACAACCATTCTCCACTCAATAACCGTGTCAGCTATTAATTTTTTTCCCAGGGGCATTTCAATTCCCCTGGGAAGGCCTGTTACAAGCTTGCTGCTGGGGTATTTTTCTGAGAGCAGGCATTGAGTGGTCTCTCCTACTGAAAGCCAAGTCTTGCAAGTGTGGCTGCACCAGGAGCTCCAGCGCAGCTGCCAAAACACAGGAGGCACAGGCAGTCCTCACAAATGGCACAGGGCTCCTCCTGGAAATCTGGTTTTCTGCATCCCTTGCAAACCTCGCATTGCAAGTCCCTCCACGCACTGTCTGGAATAACAGCGGCAAACAACTGGCCTGTGTTTACTCAGAAGAAAGGATGTGCCATTTCTCCCCAAGGAGCCAGCACTGACCTTTGGGAACAGACATGTTGACAGACCCATGTTCAGATTTCCTCTGAATTTTCCCAGTCTTCTTTCAGTTTCAATAATGCCCTTAAGGAAGCTGTTTATAAATGAAACCCTACAGCTGTTGCAGTAACTCCATCCCAACATTTCCAAGATTATCAGGGATGTCAAGCAATGGATCTAAACCTGATGGGTCAGATATGGAGCCAGGCCCCTGGTCTGGAGAAGGATTTCACAGCAGCTCTCAACATCTACAGCAGGGACAGGATGCTGAGGCCCAGAATCCCGCACCAAGGGAAAAGGTACAAGGGGAAACTTGATCCTCGCAACCCCGACCATGCTGGCCAAGGCCAGCACAGCCCGGAGAAGAGGGAGGCACATGCAGAGCCCAGCAGGAGAAACACCAATTTCACTGTGCACTTGCACCACAGCCTGATGCAGTGATGTCTCCATGCTGCTTCACCCCTGCCCCATTCAACTCCACCTTCTCCTCCAGCTTTCCTGCCTGTTTCCTTAGGCACCCACAGATGCACACACGCAGCCCAACAGAAACACCCACTGAGCTTGTCAGAGGCTGGGAATCCTTCAACACAAACCTCCCACGCTGTGAGAGGGGCAAGCTGCGTCTCGCAGCAGCCCTCCTTCCCTCCCCTTCCCTTCCTTCCCTTCCCACAGTGCCAGCCAGGAGCTCCACACAGGGTGGCACCTACACAAGAGAGGGGCGCCCGTTGCAGAATGACCCTGCTGATCTGGATGGCTGGGAAGGCCGGTGGGTGACTGCTCATCCTACTGAAGAGACCTGGTGGGTTGAGGGTTGGGAGTCAGCTTTTGCAAACACAGGAGAACACCTGCCCCATTGCATTCTTACCTACACTCTTCACCACTGCTAAACTCAGTGCATGCTTGAGCTTGTCCACTCACTACTCCTGCAGAGCTAAAAGCATGAACAACATGAGATATTTAGAGGCCCCACAAAAACAATCATTACCAAGTTAGACTGCACTGGACCAGCAAAATTAGGGCTGCAGGTGTCCACTTGGGCAATTAAACCAGACTAACAGCTGGAGAGAACACACACAATTCCATCGGAATCACAGAATTCCCTCTTTGCTCTGCCCCTGAAAGCCTGCATGCCAAAGCCACCAGGTCCTGTTTCAAATCATAGTGACACAGTGAAATCCAGTGTGCTCAGGCACGTGGCACAGTTACAACCAAACTGGGAATGAGAGTGGACATGACCCTATTCGATACAGCTTAGGGTAATGGAGAAAGGGATGTTGTCACAGAAGAGTGTAACAGGAGAACAATTGATAGCAGCAGTGTTCATGTGAACTCCAGTCTGAGTAAGAAAAGCATAGATACAGATTGCAATTACTAGTTTTTATATTACCATTTTTGTTTTATGTCATCTTCAATGCTCTGTTACTCCATTATAGGACTATAAAAATCAGGATGAACTGAGCAATAACAAATGAAGCTCTTGTTTTTTTGTCATCTGGATGAAAACAACTTACATGTCTTTCCTCTTCCTGAAAAATTCTTCGTAGTCTTTACTTTTTAAATGTTCCAATTGGCGGCTAGTGAGTTCCTCTTTCTGTGCCACTTTGAAGAAAACCTGCTTAGATCAGCAAACAACGTTGGGAGGATAG
Organism: Cinclus cinclus; assembly: GCF_963662255.1. Taxonomy (NCBI): domain Eukaryota; kingdom Metazoa; phylum Chordata; class Aves; order Passeriformes; family Cinclidae; genus Cinclus; species Cinclus cinclus. Next base: position 11,850,979 of record NC_085052.1, on the reverse strand, counting down.
TATTTTGTGATACACAGAGCCAGTGCTTGAACCTGGAGCAGAGCCTTGTTTATTTGCCTTTTCAATATTGTGACATTTCAGACATCTCCTTGCAGCCAAACCGCCTGTGTGTGTCATTGTGTGGAGAGGCTGAGATCTGCCTACCTAACATTCCTGCCACAGCTCTGGCAGTGATGCTGTTCAGCTCCACGCAGCCAAACACACCACGTGGGATCGTGGCATGCTGCTACATCCAGCTGCTGCGTTTTGCCTTGGGGAAAGCTGCATTACACCTGTTGTGAGAAAGGATTCTCCCCCAGCTCTGCACACAGAAACCCAGCCATCCTCACAGAACAGAGCTGAGGTCCTTCTGCTGAGGTGCTGCTCCTGTTCATGCTCTGACTGCAGGCACTGAGTAGCACAGGCATGGAATCAGAGGAGAACACTTGAAGTCACTGGATAAAATGCAGCACATGACCACTGGTGATTGAAACTGAGAGACCAGGCACAGATCCTCGGTCCCATTTTCCATGCTCACTTTGTTTCTCAGCAGTGGGGCCAGCACCCAAGTGAGGTCATAATAGCTGTAAAAAGCCCAAGGTGGTACTGGGCAGCTGCAAGGGTGATATGGGCAGAGGTGAAAGACACATCCTTCATACTTCTCAGCTGCAAACGTTGTGGTTGTTTTCCAGCCCAGTACGGCCACTGGGAGGGTGAGAGCTGCCTGCATCTCTATACTTCTTCACGTTATGCTTTGGGCAATTATTTATGCACACACTCAACTGCAAATCTCCATTCTGCTAACAGCCTCCAAAAGCACTTTCCAGCAAGAAAAACACGGCCTTACATCTGCAGATGTCTTTTACTGCACAGTAGAAATGCCAGGAGTTATCCTTGCTATCCCAATAAAGGAGTGTCCTTTCTCAGCTCCTTTGGGGACAACAGTATCATTACTGAACTATCACCTCAGGACAGGACTCTGCAACCACCACCAGCAAATCCATTGATGATGATGGAAGACCTCAAACAGCACCCAGGGAATGTGTCCCAGTGAGCCACCAGCCTGTCACAAGGGTCAGTGCTACTGACAGGTGATGTTCACATCACTCTCCTCATGCTCCTCTCTTCTGCACTGCAGGCAAGTGCAAGAAAACAGCATTCAAAATACTGCATTAGGAGGTAGCTTTGACCCCACATGGTGCTCAGGTGCAAATGTCTCCCCAGGGTGAAAGACATCAGATAATTGGATCTGGCAAGCAATTTACAGTAATGCTTTCATCTATGCAGAGTTAATTCAATCTTTTCAATCCTATTTACGGAAACACTGTCACCCACATGTATTCTGCTGCCATCATTTGACCCATGCTCAGGAGCAGATGTGACTTGGTTGCACAATTAAATGATGCAGCAATGCCCCAATTTAATTTAAAATCTGTGTTTACAGATATCCAGCCCTCACTGAAGTAGCACAGGGCTGACTCTTGGCTTGCTGCTTTGGGTTCTGTTTGTTGTACTTCTTACAGCTTTGTGGGGCTAACAAATCCTATGGTATGACCAGCCTTACTACCCTATTACTAAACTTAAAAAAAACCTGACTCCAAATTCAAGCATATGCACTGCTGAAATAACACAGACTCAAAACTCTCCTTGGATATGAATCCTTGGGACAGAGCAGCCTCCTATTTGCAAATTCTATTAGGCACTGCAGGCAGTAAGTATTGTTAAAAATGTAGATTCTACTAATGCTACAGCTCCCAAAACCACTGAACCACTTCCCACAGAGACAGCCATTTGGGGAAGGGTGGGCTCTTTTTTAAAGAAACATGAAAATGGAGCAGTGAAATTAATTATCTGTATTCCTCTCTCCTTGCTCCTGGGCAGCCCCCTGGGTTTCCCCATGGGTCATATCCAGTGTCACTGTCAATGCCAGCCACTGCAGCCCTGAGTAAGTCATTACAAGTCAGCCCTTGTTCCTCCACTTCCAGTCAAGAGCAAATGAGACACGTGCAGCCTTTGGAAGCCCTGAAGTGCAGCTCTGTCGTTGACACAGCAGGGTGAGTGGAGTTGGCAGAGACCTGTGGACTCCAGCTGTTTTGGACATGAGTGGTGCCCATGAATTGGCTGAGCATTACTCCCTGAAATTTGCTTGATTTTCTCCTAGAAGTGCCAAATGGGGATAATCAGGAACATTATCAAAGTAGATTGATTTTGCTAACAACACCTTACCATGTATGGTATCAGATTGCAAACCCCACGTTCAACCAGTGCTAGGTTAGAAGTTCATGCTTCCAGTAAAAATCTAGAAAGCACAAGTCATCCCAAGATCTGGAGCTAATTTCTCTTTGAGCAAGAATCTCTGCACATCAAGCCATAGGTTTCCCAAAATGCAACAGTACCCAAAGTCCCCCTTAGCATTCATTTGCTTTTCCAACTCTTTGCAGGCTTCATTAGAGTTGGAAACAAATTTCTTTTCAAGACCCAAAGCAGTTTCCTTTGCCTTACCTCAGAGATGCTGAGGCATAATCAAAAATCCAGAAAGAGTAATAGTAAGGGGATAAATAAAAAAATCATCTATCACCTTTGGGAATCTAAAAGTACATTATAGCAGCCTGAGAACATAGGGTGTTGTCCCCATCTCACAGCTGGGAAACTGAGGCACAGATGGACACAGTGGCATTGTACAGAGACATGGCAGGACTGTGGACTCTCAAGTGAAGACCTCAATTTCTGTAACTCTGAACCTCATGCTGCAAGAGCTAAAGAGGCTGTTGTAGAGGGCTGTCACTGCTTATGCAGTGTTGGCCCTGACAGAGATCTCTGGGAGGGAAAAGGGTTAAAGAAGGGAATTTTGTTACTTTCTTGTAGTATTTTCTCGTGGGGGGAGCAGCGTCATGCAAGCAGGAGTTTTCCACTGGCTAGGCCCCCTTGCACTTATCAATGGGACCTTTCAGGACTCACTCCCTGATTGAGACATCATTTCCTGTCCAACACACTAACCCCATTGATAACTCCACACTTGATGGGAACTTTTCAAACCTACCAGGAAAGGCCAGGAGACCCAAAACAACATAGACATGAAAACAGAACTGGAGCAAAAAGAGAAAGAAAAGAGAAAAAGAAACAGTTTTGGCCACAATTCACATGCTGACAACAAACGTTTGTGGCTAGGGAGCTGTGCATCTTTAGCAGGTACAGCAGACACAGAGAAGATGCTGACATACTCTTACAGCAGTGGGACTGGCAGGCCTGCTACTTCAGCCCAGTTAGAAATGGAGATGGGCACAAGAGGAAGCTTAAGAACATCCCTCTCTTGTCTTCCTGCCACACAGCAAACAAATTAGGACTGGTTCTAGAAATGATAACATTTCACCCAAAAGGCCAGGAGGCCATAATAACTGATACAGCTCACAAAACTGCCTAGAGACTTCAAGTTTCCAAGTACCAAAAATTAAACTAGAGCTCTTTAAGATACCCCAAACAAGAACCTTTTTTTTCCTGATTTATCATGCGAAAAGGCTCGGTGTTACTTTTCAGGACACAGCACAGTCAGCTGCATCCTCAATACTGACCCTGAGGACTCACTTGGTATTGTAACCTCAGCCCAGCTCAAAACCCAAGCTCCGGTCCAAAAAATCAACCTTTTCCCCAAAGTTCAAGAATCTCTCAAACCACAGCTTTTATTTTTACCCCAGGCAATTCCTTTTGCTGCCTACAAAGCTACAATGATACAAAAATATCAGTGGATCTGGACTATTGCCAAAAGGAACACCAGCCCCAAAGCTTTCCCTGCCCATGCAGGTGCCTGGGAGCACTACCAGAAATGAAGCAGCTGATTCCTGCTTTCAGACTTTGGTCAGCAGCTATCCAACAAGAAAGCTTCTGATGAAACCTAAACAGACACAGAATAGAGCAAAGGAGCTGTACAAAACAGCAGGAGCCAGGACACTGGCTGGCTTGGTAGGTGGTTAGGAAGAGAGACTGGAAAGTTTCCACTGCAATCTCCATTACTGAACTGCTGTAGGAGTGTGCAAAAGCTCTGTTGTTTTCAGTTACTTGGGTAAGTAGTTTCTGGGGGCCCAAAATGTAGCGCTCTCTCTGTTTTAAGAGTATCTGAAGTATTTAAAATTAGATCCTCTCTTTAATAGTAACCATTCATGAAAATGTCAGCTTTAAATGTCTTCACAGTGCAAGTTACTCACTGTGAGCATACCACCCACTTATCTTATACCCTACAAGGGCAGAGTCTGAAAAGTTTCAAGATCATGACATGTAACAGACCAAACAAGCACAAAGCCTTATTTAAAGGCACTATTAACCCAGCTCGAAACATGACTAGAAGCATGAATAGAAGTAATATTTTATGTTAAGACAGGACACACTTACCTGAAGGTCAAAGAACTTGCTGTATCTCCGGTAGATGATCTGGGAAGTCAGGTCAGACCATGTTACGTTGATGATATAGACCTGTACAGGGAAAAGAAAACACAAATCAGCCTGGGCCACAAGCACAGGATACATGCAAAAGCAGAACAGTCAACATAGGTTAATTTCAGATCTCACTGGCTGCTCCCACTCACAGTGAGGAATATAGCCCTGGGAGCAGGAGTAGCTTAAATTAAAGCCTGTTGCAGCCTTCACCAGAAACCGTGGGGGAGTACTCTGTGCTCTCCCACACATCCCCATTAGCAGTTCCCACCAGCTTTGCTCCACCTGGGATAAAAGCTCTAATTGAGCAACAGCATGTTTTCTGGTCTGGGGTAGCACACCCCACCTTCTATCCTCTTTGGAGGGTCCCAGGGCCAGCTACAGGCATGGCTGGGAGAGCAATTCCACCCCTGAAGCAACAGCTTATCATGAGGTGCTGATCTCCAGCCCCACACTCCAGGTTGTCTTTGTGCAGGAAGATGTGGCTGTCACCCTCCCCAAGCAAGGAGGGCCTCTGCTTCAACAGGAAATTCAAAGGAAACAGCTCCACAGGTTTTGTGGAATCACAGCCATGCAATACAGGTGCTTACTCACACCTGTGCACGTGTGGCAGAAACTGAGCCCTGCCAGGGCACACAGCTCTTGCTGAGTCACATCAGACCACCTGGCACTTTTGGCACCCACTGGAAGGTGATGCAAATCCGGACAGTGAGAGTGACACTGTTTCCTTGCATTGATGGAAACAGCAACAGAAGCCTGGAATAAGCCCAGGATTTCCCTTGTCCAGCCCTAGTCCATCCCCAAAACAATCCTCTTACAGAAACACTGTTTTGCCAGAAGCTGTGATGAAAAAATTACTCGCACGCACATGTATACATATACACACACAAAAACTTGTACATGTACATATAAATACACACACACAAAACACAACAATATTTCCTTTTGACCCTGGTACCTCCAAAATAATTTTTTAGGAAGTTAAAAATGGGCCAGGTTTTGCTGTATCAGACACTTGCCCCCAGGCCAATGCCAGTCCTGCTGCCTTGATTATAGATCTGCAACAAGACTTCAGCAAACAGGATGGAGCTATCAAGGGTGACCACGCAACATTAATATAATGAAAATCACAGCTAGGACAGCTCCTGGGCCTTTAAAGCAATTTTCAGGTTTCACATATGGACTGAGATAATGATCTGGCAGAGGAAATAGGAAAGCATTCCTCCTCCCTCAGCCACAGCACTGTGACAGGAGCTCTCACTTTTGCCATGGTTGTAGAAGTGAAGCTGTCTGTCTCCAGCAACGGGGGATGGATAAGCATCACCATCTTCTCCATCTCCCCCAAGACACCAGACCATCTTCCAAGCTACTGATTCAGATGCTTCTGTACTTTCGCCAATAAAAATTATTGCGTGAAAATCCCTGGAGGGTGTTGAATATTGGGCTTAACAATACTTTTCCAAGGACCACCAATGGACTTTTTTTTCTTCTTTTTTTACCAGTAGGAGAGGTATCCTCCCAAAAAACACAGAGATCCTGCAGCCATACTTTCCTCCACTTATTACAACAACATTCAGTCCCCAAGGCAGTCCCCAGCTCTGCCTCCCATCTCTGCAGCCCAGTTTCATGGCATTCAGTAACTGGAGATGCTGAGCACAGGCTGTTAAGGAGATCTGGGCCCTTTCTCATGTTGGTATTAAACATATCTGCTCTACCCACCAAGGCAGAGACCATCAAGGCTGGCAAGGGGAAGACTCCTAGAGGTAAGAGCCTGACTCTCAGCAATCACAGGTTGCTCTGCTGCATCTCATCATTCTCCTGGAAAATCAAACCACCCAACCTCCTTCCTGCAATGCCAATATACACAAGGGTGACATCAGCACTGCCCTGCCACACGGAGGGGTGATAAGCCTGTGTAACATGAAGATTTCAGGTCTCCTTTAAAGATCTTACCCATGCAGTCAAGGCAGAGGAGTCTGAGCCTGGGAAGGAAGCTGCTGTTGCCAATTTTCAAGCCGGCCACACTACACTGAAGAATATTTTTCCATGTGTTTGTTGTGGGAAAAAAAAAAAAAACTTTGTAGCTTCACTCTGAGCTAATTCACACACAAATATTTCTACTCGTTCTCTGTCCAACAGCTACTTTCAGATGGAAAACCCATTTGATTAAAAACAGATCTTGACAGATGGGAGCTGAATAGGATCCAAAAGCAACTTCAGATACTGTAATTCTGGCCCCGAGTTCTCACAAAGAGGATGAGACAGGAGGAGAAACATATTGCACATGTAAATAAAGATTATAGTTTTTCTTTCATTATGCAGCTTTTTTTCAGAAACTAGAAACAAAACACATATGCCACAGATATCCAGGCACTTGAATTTCATGGCACTTCAGGCTTCTCCATGCTATTCTTCAGAACCCACAAAAACCATGAGTTCCTGGATTAACAGCCTACAAGTCTGCTTGGTCAAAACCTAATGCAGGCAGAAGTCAATCCTGCTTCAAGATTCCAGTTTGGTGGTGCAGTAAGTGGCACAACACAAGAAGGGGAAGAGTTGGATGCACAGGGATATTCTGGGCAAGAGGTTGGATTTATTTGGTGCAGGGGACAGGTGTAGAGCAGCACCCCACTGCATGGTGCAAATACATCCCCAGTTCTGAAATTCAGGCTCTGTGGGAATTAAGCTACCACAGACTTCAGTCAAGCCAAAATTTTGCTGCACATTTAGGACAGCAATTTAATCTTTTTGAGCCTAAGTTCTCCTCAAGCTCAGTAAGTGATGGATGGGGCAGCATGCAGATACACTGACTTTTATTTCATGGAAAGATTACTGCAGAAGCAAGAAAAGCCTTTAATCATAATCTGGTGCTGTGTGAAGTGAGAAACCAGTGGGCTCAGAATCTGCTTGGTGGGAGACAGGTGCAGAACCTAAAACAGCTATTGATCTTTTTTGCTTGTTTGCCCAAATCAAATTGCTTCCCAAAAGCCACCATTTAAAATAATGGGGTTTGGTTGAAAAAGATTTGTAAAATGGCAGATTATAAACACAAGGTCTAGAGGTTTCAGAAGGCTTAGATATCACATTTCTCTCCCTTAGAGATCTGAGTTTGGAAGTTATTTGCTTCTGCTGCCTTGGTCAGATGCTTTTCATGAGCATCAAACACTACATCAGCTTACCTCACCGTTTTGGGTTTTTTTTCTCAGATCTTAAAATGAGTTGCTGTGAAAGTGATCAACAATGTCCCAAGAGACAGAGAGAAAAGCAGTCCTGGGGGAGCCCAGGGGCATGCAATTGCAACGGGACAAGGAGGCAGCAGGAAATACGGGATAAATGGGGAGAGTCATCCCACGCTTGAACGCCCAGCAGGGCCAGCATCACTCTCACAGCTGCTTGCAGAGCCAAGGGAAGGTTTTCTGTGGCATCCAGCAACTCCCCAAAACTGAGCCACACAAGCCACCACACCAACATGTAGCTGATCCTGCCCAGAGAGAGTCCCAGCCCTTGGCACATTCTGTCTTGATAAAAGAAGATAAAATCAAAGTACCTTACATGTCTTGGAGCAAGCTCTTTCATGTAAGTACAGTGCTTCCCTAAACACAACTACACTGTAACTGAGATTCCAAACTACTACAGTAATTAATTACTAAAGGCAAAGAGACCTGCTTTATGTATCTGCCATGTTTATAACCATAAAGGAGTCAAAACAGAGATGCTATTCAAAAGCTTCACCTTAAAAATCCTTAACAAAAGGTCCTTAACAACGAACAAAAATTGAAATACCAATGACAAACAACTCACCGCACAATCACTGGATGCTCCAGCCACTAAGAATGTTCACTTTTTAGTTTCCCAAGTTCAGTCTTTTTTTTTATCTATTACTGTATTTTGAAATAAATCTTTCTTCAGAGCAAGAAGCAGGCCTTTCAAGACTGTAGAATATTAATCACGAATTCAGCTTGATAAGTAGCTCTTAATATTCATGGCTTATGAAAGAAGGTATGGGGTGCCAGGGGGATTTTATCAGCTGCTAATTATTGTTGTTTAATTCTAGCTCTGGGAAACTTCTACTTTACCCACCACAGAGCAGAAAATTGATTGTAAACTCAAGTCATTGCTCCCCCTTTACTGCTTACACAAGCAATGAGGAGAGATGACTTTCTACTACAAAGCATATCCACTCTAACCTCACTGGGCATGACCTTATTGTTGACTGTCTTGTTTTCAATGGAAAATATCCAGCTCTAGCCAGCACAAACCCTAGAGGTAGCAAATTCAGGTTATTCTCACGTGACCGATTTTTCCGTTGTTTTTTAGAGGCTAATGTCTTGTTGTCTACAGCCAGAGCTGGAGTGGAAGACAAATGTCTGAAACTGGTCGTCTGATGAAACCAAGCTAAGAACATACACAAGTACAAGAGCTATTGGCAAAGGGAAGATTGAAAAACAGAAACCAGAAATAGCCCTGCGCACATAAGAGAGAGTGTTGCTAACCTCTAATAAGTAATTACAGTCAATACCAACTATTAAGACAGGTCTGTGAATGCAAAAGACAACACTATGGTGCAGTTTGTATGCAGATACCATCACAACATCCCCTTTTATCCTGGGCAATGTCAGCTTCTTCAAAGACTCCTATTAAAGAGTTGGATGTTTGTCCCCCTATGAATCAGGTTTGAGTTGGAGAAGATACTCCTCCCCTGCATTCAGATGCTATCACTGCCTGTGAGCTGGAAGCTTTCCACCAGCACAGCTCAGCATATGAATGCTCCCTGGTCCACTTCTATGCAAAGTCAACTCAGCTCCTGCAAGGCTCAAAGCAATTTCAGCTGCTTCATTTACCTGAAGGAGTTTGCACTAAAACAACTTAAACTGCAGCAAAGTCAACATACATATGTGTCCTAAATTACCAGAGTACAGCCACTGCACCATCTCACTGTTTGCATAACCCTTTTAACGTCAAAGATGTGCTGATGAGCACAAATTGGTGCTGGCCCAGATCCAGATTTGAAGTGGTATCAGCCTAGAGACAGCAATTTTGGTACCCACAAGACCAAAGCTGCAAAGCTGTTCAGCTTCCTAATGTGGTTTCGTTGATTTTAGGTATCTTCTTCCACCCCATAAGACACTGGCACCAATAGCTGGGGTTTTTAGGTATCTTCTTCCACCCCATAAGACACTGGCATCAATAGCTGGGGTTTCCCCAGGATAAGGGACCCTAGTGTCCTCAATTTCTGCCCTATACAAGAGCATGGCAACAGAAGGAGCAGAATGCTCCAGGAATAAGTACAGAGAATGCGAGCCATTCTCACACACACATCACCTGTGCCTTCACTTGGCTTGGATCACATCTGGCTCTGGATTCAGTAAGCGCAGCACAGGCTTCTTGCCCAGCTCACTAGCATCCAAAAGGCCCTAAAAAGCACCTTGAGACCTGGGAAATTCCCACAGAGATGAAGTCAGACCCCCAGCCACAAGCCAGTGGTAAGTCCATCAGTGGTGCCATGCAATGAGGTCACCTTTCAGCACGATGGTCTCCGAGGTACTGCAGCTCAGCCAGAGCAGGGTGGAAGAAGAACTATTTTCAAACCCACTCCAGAGCTGTTCTCACTCCAGGATTTTGAAGACTGAGCTGAGAAACAGAGATGAGACTTGGAAGAAATATGAGACCCAGGGAGCCCCAGACAGGAAAGGTCCTTGCAGGGTGGTTTCTGCCAGGGCAGGATGCCTCAGAGCAGTCCCAAGGAGAGGGTGATGTGGGCTGCACACAGGTGTGGGGTGTCTGGCTTCCTCATGCACCAGATGTGGTTTCACAGACACCCCTCTACCCAGCTCGTGTTTCCATTACCAGTGGGGAAAATGTAACTGAGAAAAAGCCAAAATGACCCAGGGGTCTCATGGACAAATGTTGCACGTACCTAAGTCTTGGAAGCAAAGCAGAGTTACAGTATGCTGGGAGAGAACAAACTGAACAGCTCTAGCATTTTCCAGTTCTCATCTGTGAGCAGCCACCACACAGGCAACTAAAGCAGGACACAGCAATTCCAGCTTCCATCATAATTTGCAAGCTAATTTACAGTCAAAATAAACATACAAGTGAAGGGAAAGAAAAAAAAAAACTAGGAGGGGCAATGCGAGAGTTTTCCTTTCTCTACTGTTTTCTTTTGTGGATCTTGTTTAATCTCTAAACTACAGTGTAAAAGGATTAATGCTGGATTAATGCTGCCTCTCTTTTTAGCCATATCACACCAAATCTGAGTACACAAAAATCCCCTCCTTTCTAGTTCCTAATCTAGTCATATCCTTAAGACTCAAATGGGGTCCGTTCTAGTTTAGAAAACCACACCACTACTGCAACCTACATGGACACAGATCTTCCTCTTGATGGAGCAGTAACCAGGGTGAAATCTGTTTTTCTTTGCCAAATCCCAGTACTTAAAATCAAATGAGAATAGCAAACAACTGCCTCAAGCCAGCCAGCAGACATCCCTGAAACACAGGAAGAGGAACTCATTTGAGTATGGAGGCACCTGGCTGGATGATTTTGCTGGTTTCCTAGCTTCAGGGGGACAGACCAGACACAGAACAGGGCTGTGTATGAATGTGGAATCCAGCTCATCATGTTTACACAGGCAGAATAAGACAGTACGTAGCCTCCCATATTTTTCTCATGCACTGATGAGGTTTTAGAGCCCATAGTTCAAATTCTGATTGTCTCAACTTCACCCCTCAGGTTTTTGGCATTTACCAACTTGATTTTCTAAACACTGTCTTCAGGCCTTTCCATCACCTTCCTGCTGAGAAGATGCTAAGTTGTCCCACACAATCAGAGCAATTAGCCAACAGCAGAAACCCTCCCTGCTGTATTTCTCTGCACAGCCATGTAAATGACCATGAGAGGCATAAGAAGGTAAAAAGTGGAATCTGCACCCATGATTTGTGGCAATAACTTGACCAGAGAGCTGCAGAACTGGAACAGCTGAGAGCCCTGCAGCATGGTTACAAACCACCTCTGAGCCTCTCACCAGTCTTGTTTGATTGCTTCATTTAAGTTCATTCTTGGGGCTGAGCGAGCAGAATATGATGTGTCAGATTCTTGCAGACATGCAGTATCTGTGCTGCATTAGCAGAGTTTTGTTTGTTCTTAACTGATATCCTGGGTCATGTCAAGGACCTGTCAAGGCTGTCTTAACTCCAGCATATCCAACAACTACAGCTTATGGAAAGAGAGAAAGAAACACAATTAGTAGCGACTGGTCACTTCTGCACTGCCACTTCCCAGCTTCTGGAAGCAGATCAGCAGCTTCCCTGCAAGGGGAGGAGACAAAGGAAGTGGACAACATCCACCCATTACATTTACATGTGTGCACGAGGGAGAGGGAGCATCTGTGCGGAGTACAATGTGGACTCATATTTCTGTTTCCAGTCTGTCTCAATCCACCTGCATTTACTTTCCACATGTGATGGAGCTATTTGTAAAGCAGAGTAACTACAAGAATCATTTTCTGCCATTTAAGAGTCGTCAGGTTATTAGAAAACAGAACATCTAAGCCTACAGAGCATTAGAATCCTGAGTGACAAATGTTAAATGGAAACAAGAACATACAGGCGCTCTGTGAAACATGCCTCCCTTGCGGCCCTCTCAAATGCCCTACGCGGGTCTGAAAGAGGCTGTCTAAGGCAAGCAAACAAAAATAATACAGCTGCTCTTGGAGGTAAAGATTTTTCAGCTTACTGCCTCTTAAATCTGGAAGCCATCTGACTGATAAACTATTTTAACTTAATGCTTGTGCCCCTCTCCTCAACAGATGGTTGGTGTTTCATGGCAACCCTAAAATATGAGCCTGTCCTGGTCGAAGAAGAGAATCTCCATTCAAGAAAAAGAAACGATCAACAGACAAAATATAATTTTAAACCCTCCAAGTTTCACTGACCAATTTTGAATACAGGAATTACATCAATTTCACTAAACTGGTTTTAGAGATTGATTTGCAGCTGAAGTTGTTCTGAAATGAAATGTATCACGCACAAAGAGTACAGCTTAATGTGGAAACCTCAATGTCACTGCTGGATGGGGAAGTGAGATGGAGGTCCCTCTAAGCCAATCACTTCTCAACTCTTACATCATCGTGACAGTTGCAAGGAAAAGGATAGACACCAAGGGGAAATCACATTTTAAAAAATTACTTTCTAATATGAAATTACTTAATTCCCCTGTCCTTCTTCTCTACAAAGGAACAAATCTTAAAAACTGACTCAAAATTGGCTTCATTCCCCTCCAACTGAAATGAGTTTTAACAGGAAAGTATTGAGGCAGATAGAGCATTTTTAAAATCACTCCTTAGTTTAAAACACACCTTGTAATCTTCAGCTATAAGAGAGCACTCTGCTGTTATCAGTGATGACCATTCAGATGAGGGCAATGTTTATTAAATATATAAAATTATATATTAAATATATATTAAATCCAATATATTAATTTAATTTAATATATAAAATGTATATTAAATCAAATCCTGACCCAAATGGGTACAACCTGCATCTGATTTTGACTGCCTTTACAGCATCATTACAGAGGCCAACAGGAAGAGCTTAATTCACTTCCTTCATGGTGCTGGATCAAACCTCACATGAAAGCAAGATTGGTAAAGTATCACAAGGATGCTGCTAAATCAAAGAGGCTTAAGAGAGAAGCAGCTGAATTAATTTTGGCACAAGCAGAATTGACTTGAGGGATGTTCAAAATAGGACGGGTAGAGCTCTGCTCATATTTCAAGCAAAGGGATCTTTGTCATCGAGTGCCCTGGGGCTAGGGATACAGGAATAGCTTGGTCAAATGAGAACTAACAAAAACCTGCTTGCTACTGTTAAGTGCATCAAGATTGACAAGACACAGAGAGAGACAAAATATGACATTGCTATTTTCTACATAACACCAAGTCTCACCCACCTCTGCACTGAGTTATTTGTGCCTGTGGGAGATCTCTTGGAGCACCTCTCTGCCCTGAGAACAAGGGCCCTTCTTGTTCCAGCTGGCTTGGACTGATGCATTTCCCCAGCTATGGAGCTCATGTACAGTGCTGGAGCACGCACAGCTTGTGGGCACAGGCAGACACAGCACAACACGGTCCCAAAGCGGTTTTGCTGCGCCTACAAACCCTCACTCACACAAATGGCAAATACTCCCTGCCCAGGCTGCCTTGAGGTCGCAAAGAGGCGTTGTTGCTACAACCCAGCCTCCCTTTTGGTTTCCAACATCCAGGATTCCTGCTCTGCAGCAACACTTGCATGTAGTTTATATTAGCATGCAAATCTTCCGGCTTTGATTTGTAACCTTATGCATGACCCCCAGTTGCAGTGTTGGAAAAGCAAAGCAAGGGCCTGGGAAAATGAGCAAAACTCCTCCAGGCCCTACCAGAACAATGACAAAGCTCTGGGACATTCTTAGTCCAAATAATGGAAATCTCCTGGGATTTTACCATAGAATAGTGGGATTTTTTTCTTCTCATTTTGAGTAGAGGGAAACAGAAAGTTAATGTAAACCAAGAGACCCTCGGATTCACAAAGCCAGACCTGAGGGGCACAGTACTTTAAGTGTGAAATAAAACAACTCTGAAACAAACTCTTCTAGTTTCTATCCTAGTTGTGCAATTAAGTTTTTCATGCATGACTAAAGGATAAAACTTGAGGCGAAATCAACATCAACCCGCAAAGCATTCCAGAACTGCCAGCATAACATGCTGACAGATCATAGAATGGTGTGGATTGGAAGGGACTTCGAAGACGATCTGGTTGCAACCCCCCTGCCACGGGCAGGAAAACTGCATTTGCATTTTAAATGCAAAATTATAGAAGAGCAACTGAAAAAAGGAGTGATCCTCAAAACATAAACACCATTCCACAAAACTTCAACGCACATAGATCTTTAATTGTACTGCATGACTATACCTATATGTATCTATATATCTATAAAAATATAGAAGAATTAATGTACTTGTTCTCTACAGAACAACCCTGACAATGTAAAACCAATTCCTGGAAAAAAGGGAACAAATTTCCACAGCCCCAGAAAGACACGAAGCTGAAGTCACTGGAAAAATGTCATTCACTGTAGTGACCTTTGACTTCAGGCTTTAGAGAAATCCATGTTTATTGTGGGGAGAAGAGCAAAAAAAAAGAAATTATTTTGTGTCCTAGTCTTGCAAATAATGCCTGAATTGCACTGCAAAATGCCTAAGAGGCAAACATGGAACACCCTCTTTATTCCAACCCTCACCCCCTGGCCTTCTGGCCAAACCAGGAAAACCAATGCAAGAGTCCTGTGCAGAATGGATTCTCTCTTGGAAGGGGACAGCACTCAATTAAACACAAAATTACCTTCTTCCTGTGGACCTTCAGGGTTTTCAGGAAGATACTGTGCCAAATCCTCACACCCTCAATCACTGCTCTCTGCTAAGTTGAACTATTGTCTCTGCCCTTTCCTTCCCTCCTACTCTTCTCACAATCATCCTCCTTTTCCCACGCTTGGCTTCCTGCCTTCCCACTTGCAGGAACACGTTCTCCCTCCCCAGCCACGCAGGACCATCACAAGCAGTGCAAACCCATCCCTCCCCAACTCTGCAGTCACAGCCTGGGCCACACACAGGCAGAGGGACACTCAGCTGTGCCCAGCAGCTTCCAGACCGCCTTTATCCAGCACACCGGGAGGAGCCAGCATTGCTCTGCCCTGCCGAGATGCACAGAGATGGCAGAGATGCTTCTTTCAGCTCGGAGCAATACCGTGCTTTGGGTATTTCTGCTCAAAATGTCACTTCTTTAAACCCGGCAAATATAAGGATCCAGCAGCAGGAAAAGCTGTTTAAGTGCTGGGCACAGGGATGGCTGCTGGACAGGACAGTCACACTGTCTTACTTCACCCCCAGCTGAGGAACAGGGACATGAGTCTCCAGGCTGTACTGCAGCCAGAGGAGAAAGTTGTCCTACTGACCTGCACTGCCCACCAACCCAACCTGCTTCTCTGCAGTTTGTACACGGGGTACAAAGGAGATGGGCCCCTAAAAGAATGCTAAATTAGGGTAGGTGGTGATTATCAGCAGTTGTGACCATACTGCCAAAGGACCTGATCACCAAATCCAGCCCCATACTTGGCACAAGCCACCACCTGAGCTCCTGCTGTGAGCCTGGACTCTTTCAGTGTAGAGGTGAAGAACACCACCAGGAATTTTTAGTTACTCTAAGCTGGGCTTTGTCACTTGCACAGCTTCCCCCCAGAGAAAAACTCCACATCTTCTCTGGAGACATGCACTGCTCTTGGGTGATGCAGCTTCTGTCAGAGGTGCCAGGGGTGGCAAACAAATTCCTTCTAGTTTCACAGCTCAGGCACAAGCCTCACATACCTTGGGAGTTAGTTTTGAAAGGAGGGTATGTGGCTGCAAGTCAGCATGCGTCCCATTAGAAATAAGCTTTTTAGGGCCATGCCCATATTATATGTTCTATCAAAATCACTAATAAAACACAAATCATCAAAACTACTGCATAAGTTTACATTTCTGTCAAATTTAGGGCTTACAGTGCTTTAGAACAATAAACAAACCTCTTCCTTTCACTCCCCAAGCCTGAATGTTCTCGCACTCTTAGCCACTTAAAGGGAATTATGAATGTTGCACAGACAAAAGCTCTATTAAATCTGCTGAAGTGTCCACCCAAAGCCCAGAAAGATCGCTGTCTGTAACAGCAGGCTTTCAAGAACTAATACAGCTGCACTCAACACATCAGCATCTGGAGACAGCAGGAATTTGTTAGGCAGAATGTGGACAAAAACTTCTAGTTTTACGCAATCCTATGCTGGGATCTCAAACTGGCCAAAGCCACTCATCTCAGATCCTTGTCTAGGCAGGTGGCAATGGTACGCATTGCTCTCCAGCGGTGCCTCTTCCTCTGCCTGCAGGAAGAGGCAAATCCAGGCAGATATTCAGCATCCACAAGGCTGAAGTCAAGGTGGATGTTCAGTAAGGAAAGGCCTACATAATGCAGAGATGCCCAAATTGACACTGACCCGTGTCTCCTCCATGATGCAGCACTATCAGCCCTTGGTGGCCAACAAAGCAGCTTGGTTGAGTCAGCTCACTGACACAAAGAGCCCCAAATCTTTGCTGGGCACTTGAGCTCTGGCCCAGCATCACTGATAGTGATGTAACACTTCCACATGCCTGACCATTGGAAAAAAAACCCAAAAAACAACAACAAACAAACAAGGATTCAACTCCAATCCTCATTCAAAAGATTCCACGTTTTTATCCTGGGTCCCCAGAGTGATTCTAAATTCTAATTTATGAAGTGCTAAACAGGAAGGAGCCAGGGGCACCACTGTAATTTACCACGAGGCAGATATGTGAAGTGGAGGGAGAGACAAGCCCTGTAGCCATCCCCATGCAGGGATCTCTGCTCCAGGGCTGGCTGGCCAGGGGGCAAAATGAGCAGAAATAACTCACCCTCCTGTGCAGGGCATGAAGCAGTGGGCTGAGTGCCACAAAACCCAGGAGGTGTGAATTACAGCATCTTAACTCACACCCTGAAGTGTCTTATTGCAAAACGGCTCTGGGCAGGGGTAGGATTTTTTATTTCCAATGTTGTAATTCCCCTGTCTCTTCTCTCTCCCCCCACAACCACGCCTCCAGTAGAGGTACATCCAAAGAGGATCAAATCTCACCCTCCTCAGCCCTGTGAAATGCAAGCAGAACTAGCAGGACTTGGCCCACTGTGCCTTTTCTTAAGGCTTCAGTAATATTAAATTAATACTCTTTAAATATAAAACACTTGTTGCCTTGGAACAATGCAAAGATGGATGTAAAATCACTGGATTCATGGATGGGTGCTATGGGTGGGCTCTGCTGAAAGGGAAAGCATCCTGTGTTCTAGCAGAATGCCTCCATTTCCATCTGCTTCCATGCACCCCTCTGTGGCAGGAGCAGATGGGCTGCCATGAGATGCACAGAAATGTCTCAGGTTCAGGGCCCCATTCTCCATGGGCCCAGCTCTGTTTGCAGGCTGCTGATGGGAGCTGGCTCTCCACCTGTGTGCTCATAGGCAAAAATAAATCCTTGCCCACACACCAGCAGATGTAGGGTGTCAAATGTGAGGGCCTGCCCTCAGCAATTCCACTGTGCCACCAGCTCCAGGATTTGCCCTGGTGTGCCTCAGGAAGAAGGAATGGACATCGTGGACACCCCTTAGGTGGAGCAGCAGAGTGATCCATCACTCCGGGGGCCAGGAGGATAGAGTCCAAGGTTGAAAAAATGAAAAGGGGAAAAAATCTGGGACAAAAATCTACTAACAGGTTAACCAGATTTGACTGGAAGCAGCAAACATGGAGTAAGTGTTCCACAAGGCATCCCAAACCCTGACTGACACAGCCACTGTGGTTGCCCTCACTTGACAGAAGGGACAAAGTTGGACAGAACGATGGCAGGAGCTCTACCAGACAAGAAAGCCACAGGCTTGGGTACCAGAGAGACACCACTAGGCTCCCACAGTCTCCTCTCCCTATTAACCATCCAAATTGCTCTTGAGGGTAAGCAAAGGAGGCCAGTTGGAAAACAGACTGGTTGTTTTAGTGGAGGATAGCCACCAGTCCTGAGACATGGCTCACCACAGGACAAAACCACACCCCAACAGCATTCTCCAGGAGTGTCTCAGAAAGCCCAGACTGCCCTGGATGGGACAGACAGGAGTACAGTGTGGGCTGCATGCCTGTGTCCCATGCTGCCTGTGCTCCAGAGGACACGATTTCTTCTCCCCAGCTACCTGTGAGGCTTCTCCATCAATGTAAAGACAGCCAAAAAGTTCCTCAAGGCTTGTAAATAAGGAGGCACACCTCACTTGATGGTGAGATTTTTCCTGTTCTTCATGGTCACAAAAAATCCCTTTTCTGAACACTAAGTGATTTGTTTTGGTCCCACGGATAAATAGCATCTCCTCAGGACCGGAAATCTTCCTACAAAGTGTAGGGCAGAGACTGAACAGCCTGTGGAGATCACAACAGCAATCCCTTGGAGACTGAGCCTGCCAGGGTGCCGAAGGACATAGTAAACTTTAAGAAAGGGCCTTAATTCCAGAGATTTCAATGGGATTTAAACCTGCACTTGACTCTTGTCATTGATTTGCAGACTATGACCCTCAAGGTCTTCCTCTCTGTCCATTTGTCTCAAGAAGTGATAAATTACAGTGTCCGCACTTCTACAACTGTTGATTTGAGGGTTCTGTGAAAATCCTAACTTGCTGAATATCATCCTTCTGCTATAATTCCAGGCTTTCCCAAAAGCAGTCTATGCAGTTGGTCTACAACCCTGAACAACAGTGCTTTTCCAGCCTTGCAGAGATGAGCAGGAACCCTCCAGCCCAACATCTCCACAACTCCAGCACACATGAATTGCTCCATACCCTAATTTCACACATCAGTTACAACCTGCCAACTTTCAGCTGGAGATGACTGAATTCTCTCCATATTGGCTCACTTCTTGCCACAGCTGCAGCAGCCCACACAGGCTTCCAACCCTTGTTAAACCAAACTAGCTGTGGATGCCATAGTGACAGTAGTGCAGCCTGGGGAGGGATCTGAAGCAGCCCCTCCATGGTGGCAAGAAAGCCAAGCCATGACTGCAGTCACCCAGCAGCCAGGACTCTATGGAGAGGCTGCCACATGGCTCTGGTCTGTCAACTGCGCTGCTTTTTAGCTTGAAACCACAAAGAGCCATAGTCAGCAAGCATGTCACCAGCTCCCCAAGTCAGCAAAACATTATCACAGAGAGAAATCACAGAAAACAGAAAAATGTCACACTTCTACCTGATTAGCCCCATTGCAGCCCCATGCATTTAAGAAGCAGGACAGACAAAACAGGCTAAAGTTTTTTTCAGGAGTTCAGAGAGATTCTGTCTATGGGAAAGGGGTACTAATTCCCATCTGCAGATGTGGCCACTCAAACAGGTCCACCAGCACACTTGGAAACACCTGAGAGGCTGACTGGAGACCCAGATACCTTCTCACTGACATTGGAGCTCTCCTTAGCTCAGAAACTAACTCCAAAACACCACTGAACTACAAATCTCCTTGGCAGGGTAAATTATCAAAGCATGATTTAAAAGTGAGCTCCGAAGTGAGGGAGCTCAGCCAACCCCTGCATCTGGCCACAATATTGAGAGTCAATCCCCCAGTTAACAACCACAGACTCCATCGAGGTGTGACATTAAAAAACAACCCAAATAATATCCTAGCCATGTCACTTTATTCTTTTTTTCCCTTGAAAGGACATCTGGCATGCAAGCCTTGGGTTTTCCCTCATCCCAGAAAAACCGACAGCCACATTTTCCAGAGGTCTCTTTTCCCTACCCAGGGAGTGGAAGGGATGCAGTCAGTTAATGCATGGCTCCTAACATTTTTCCAGTGAGCTAGCTGGACTCCCATTCCCTTCTCCCATGGAGGAACACAGTTGCTATAATCAGCCTGTAGCTGGGAAGGGAATGGAAATACCATTCCTGTCACTGCCACATAAAAATCAGCAGCTGACAGTGACAGATTGCAATGAACCTACAATCCCCTTTTGGAAGGTAAAGCATCTCTCTTATCTCACATAGAAAAACCCTTCAGAAACAAGTGTCTCAGACTGGACATATCTATCTATAGTAACAGTCTGTAGATAATGTTACTAAAACTAACTCAAGCAAAGCTTCCTCCACGTCCAGGCTCTTGCAGGTACCTTTGAAACCCCTTTAGAAAAGCAACTCACAACAGCTCTGGTGAAGCAAACACTGATTTCAGCTGTACAGCGTGAGGGATGCAGCTCTTGTGCTCCCAACAACTGTTCTGTCCTAGCAGGCAACAAACCTGGTAACAGTGGAAAATATTTGTGCAGCCTTTCCTGGTTTTAGATTGACATGAGCTGAAATTCTCTTCCAGCTTCATGTCCTTGTGAATTTTTCAGCTGCCAAGAAACCATCTTTTCACCAGAAGGAACTGTGAAAATGGGCTTGGTTATCTGTCACAGCTCCAGCAACCTGACCAAACTCCTCATGGCAAAACCAGGTAGGACTCAGACCAAGCCAAACAGTAAAAAGACTTTAGCTCCTACCCTCTAGTGAGCACAGGGTCAAGGGCCACTGATGCCAGTGGGACAGATGTGAGGATGGAGCTTGTGAGAAGCCCAATATGAGCTGTGAAACATTGAGGAGTTTTTTCCCAGACATTAGAACATGGCCTGAAAAATAACCACAGTGTTTCCAATGGAAAACTGAATTGAAGTGATGTGACTGAAAGGGAGCCTTGTTTGGAAGCTCCAATCCAAGAACCAACTCAACCTTGTCACTGGCTCAAAGCTGAGGGGATGGCATTGGACATGAGGGGAGTAGGAAAGGCTTTTCCAATAAGGGAAGAAAAGTTTTTTGAGAAATTCTTGCGCTTCGGATTTAAAGACCATGAAACAAGGAGGTGAAATGCAGAGGGAATTCACAAGCTTGAGAATACCAGTACCTGCACACACAGCTGGGACATGTAAACCTGACAGTGCCAGACACAAGACAAAAAAAAAAAAAAAATTTGGAGGCAACATTTTTTTCCAGGAAAAAAGAGCAACGTGGCTATAAAATAATGAGTTTTCATACCAAGTTTATTTCAAGCCTTGTGCTACAGGTGGTGCTGGCCTACTGACTGCCAAGCTGGCTACTGTGTTTCTCTTCAATCTGTGATACTTATTTGATTGGCAAGATACTATTCCAGAGCTATAAAACCCTCCTGGAACATTCTTCCAATAAACCAAATTCCTTTTCTTAGTAATCATTTTATTTGACTAATTATTAGCAGCACTTGGAACAAAACAGACAGCACAGGCAGAATCCAAGAGGATTCAGTCCCTGCCCAGCAGCTGTTTATGCACTGCCTGAGAAGGACCAGGACTGAGGTCTCCATCTCAGCTCCTCATCCTGGACAGCAGAATAAGCAGAAGTCTACTGGGAGCATGCTGGGGAGCTGCCTGCTCTAGGGAATGATGCATTCCCAAAGTCAGTAACATCTGACTTAACTTTATGTCCTGCCTGGGCCTAGCAAAGATGCTCTCTTGGGTACTTGCCTTCAAGGAGCAATCCTGTCTATCCATGTCAGCATAGGCAAGTTTTCTCTTAGAGGGTGCAACATCCCTCTGCAATGAAGAAACTGCCCTTTGGCAGGAATGGGGAAGAAAAGAAGTTCTACTTTCCCTACACAAAGCAAACAAAAATTACATTCCTTCCATTTCTCTATCAGCAACTGAAGATATAATCTGGATTCAGTACCTGGGAGACTGAACTGCTCTGCAGCCCACAGGGAAGCAGCCTGGTAAGGGAAGGTCTAGTTAAACCCAGACAAAATCTATTCTAGGGGCACTGGAGAGCAGAGATTGAAACCCAGGAGTTGCAAGGCAGTTATTCACAGAAATGAAGAGGAACAACTTTGTGAAGCAAGACTCAAGGGCACATTCATATTTAAATTCACAAATAATATGGGGGGCCATGTTGCTGAAATGCAGCAGTGCATTGCACCCCATGCAACCAAAGCCACCCCTCCCAGCAGCAGAATAAACTCCCTGGAGTCTCTCTGTGGCACACTCAAGTCCTGTGGGATATTCCTGTGGGATATAAAAAGCCTGCTGATTCGCTGGTATGGGGCACAGCAGCTCAGTCACTCACAGGGGTTTTCTCTTGGAACACTTCTCGTCTCACTCCGTGTACAGGCACATAGACTCACACAGCCCCCCAGCCCAGCAGGGATGGGATATCCCTGTACCAAATGCTTCAGAAAGTTCAAACACCAGGCACGTCTCGTGGGGTGAGAGCACAGGCTTCAGCCTCCCAGACCCCAGCCCACCTCCAGCTCCACCTCTTCTCCCATGGTGGCTTGGGCAGCATTTCCACTAAAGTCCTGTGTTTCCACAGACCCAGGTTTGAGGCCCAGAGCAAAGACAATCCTGGGATGAACTTGCCCTGCACAATGTGTGGAGGGCAACATAGTTGTCCCCAGAACAATGAATGTGAGGTTTAAAACACTCTTGGGGGGGGCAGGCAGGGGGAAAGGACAATATCCTGAAGCATAAAACCATGATAAGCACATTCGTTTTGCAGTTGCTCAAATATAAAGCCAAGCCCTGGAGCTCTGCCAGCAAGTCAGTATTTTTATGACTGTAGCAAAGCACATGATAAAAACAAAAACCTTAAGGGTCAAACTCAGTGCCGGGATTAGTAACCAGCTGAAGTGACTAGCATGATACCAGGTCTGAACAGGATCCTCTGATCACTTAAAACTTGTCTGTTTTTTACACAGAAAGCAGTCATGCCTGAAACCTGTGTGCCAAATTCCTCTCCTTCAGCCTGTTCAGGTGGGGAGGGCTTTGTGCAAAATCTCTAAACCATCCCCACCAACAAGCACCAGCAGTGCCTGCAGCTGTCTCGCATCATGTACATCACCCACCAGAGCAGAGCAGACTGTCAAGGCCCTTCCCTTGTCACTATTTCAGTCCTCTAATGCAGACACTTGTCCCTGTCAGGACTGACCCCACAGCAGTGGAATATTTCCAAATATCCCTGCATTAGGCACTAATGGTATGACATGCTCACAGGTGAAGCCTGCAAGCTTCAGGAGAAAAGCAGGGCTCCCTTCTGAGTAGACCTCAAAGTTCTTACAAGGAGGACTAGATATCTTTAATTTATTCAGAATAAGGAATCAGCCAACTTGTGCTAAGGGATTTAAAAGAAGAAGCCGCATCAGAGATTCTGAAAGACTTAAGGATCCTTTCATGCTCCATCAGAAACTGTACGTAGAGAAAGGGATTTCACTGCAGAGCAAGAGATCCCAGCCCATGGAAACTGTGTCCATGACTGCCAGCAGCTGAGACTGAAGGAGCCACTTGGGAGCCCTGCTTAGACTGTGGCTGGCTTCCCAAAAGCCAGCACGGTCACCCCAGAGTCCCAAGATGGTTATACACCTGGGTGCCACTTGCTAGCACTTACTGCAGCTCAGAGAACAAAGGGTTTGCAGCAGCTCTGAGCTGAAACGCCAGGAATTCAAACCCATCAGAGACCCCTTCTCACCCTGTGGGTATCAGTACTCTGTGCCTCCCTCGGGAGAGGGGTGGGGCACTGGGGTGGTGGCATGTCCCCTGCTGCCCAGCAGGAGCTGGATGGATCCAGCAGGACACCGTGCCACATCCCCCCACTGCAGCCTCCTTCTGCATGAGCACGGAGCCAGGGCATCCAACACAGACCTTAACTTCCAGCTCAATTACTCTTTTATCCAAGGTTACAGGAGGCTTCCCTATCAAATCATCTTGTGAGTTTTAATGTAAGAGATCAGAGAGAAGCTTAAGGCTTGGGTTGTTTGCTTCAAACACTGGATGACTTAGTTATTTCATCCTCTTTTAGGCTCCCTTTTATGTTACACATATAGATAATTTCTTCTTTTCTAGGGCAAAATTGGGAGTGATTTCCTTTCAAAAAAAGCTTTTTAACTAAATAAAATTACTCATTTATGGCATTCAGCATTTTTCAACACTGATTTTAGTTTCTGCAGAAGATGCAGTATTTATTTCAGAGGATGAAAATTCAAATAAAAGCTTTTTTACACCTTTCAGCAGGAAAAACATTTTTTTTTATTGAGCATTAACTGCAATGACAATTCTCATTTGTGTTATTTCACTGAAATGGAAGTTAAAATACACAAATCTAGTCAGTTGCTTCCACTGCGCACAGAAGCTCTCTTAAAATAGGAATTAAGGACAATATGGAGGTTTTTGGTAAGTATACATGCCATTGTGACCAATTTGCATATAATGACAAAATTACAGCTGAAGGAAAGCACTGAGGAAGGAAATGACTGTGAACAGAAAGAGAAAAGTCTGGTTTGTCACCCACCACTTCTGTCCCTAAGCTCTGACTTTATTTCACACAAGCAGACAAAAAGCTCTTATCCTACAAAGTGCTGAGCATGCTCTACTCCCACACACCTCTCCATCATCAAGCTGGATGGATTTGGGGCTGCAACTCAGCCCCAAAAACACAGCAAGATGGCACCAAACATCACTTTCTAGACTGCCTCAGGCAAGCTGTAATTTTGATTAAAGAAGAATTTCTAGCTTCCTTAAGCAGTCTCAGCTCCCACTCAAATTTTTCTTTTGATCTATCTGCCCCCTTCATCAGTGTTTTAAAGAATTAACGGTGTTGTCTTCCCTCCTTCCTGACACTGTCTGACCTGCAAGGCTTGGCTGGGGCCAGACTCAAAGAACATTATACAGGAATATTCCTCTTCTGATGCAGTGTGTTTTTGTGAGAGATGATGGGGTTGTATCACACCTTCGCACAAAAGTGGAGAGCAATTCTGGGGAAGAAAATGCAAAGAGGAACTTCTTTCCAGGAATAAACCAACAACTGTTACACGCAGCATACGTATTAATTTCATTGTTTAGAGCTACAAATTGTCTGATGATACAATTCAAAACCACCATGACTTTACCTTCTTCCTTATCCTGAACTGGTATCAGCAGGAAGAACAGAGATCTGACCACACTCCAAAAAGGAGGTGTAGCCTTACCCCAGAATATACTTTAAATATACTTCATATCTTATAAATCACAAGGCTGCTTTAACACATGACTCCAGAACCCCAGTGTCACTGCTGTCAAATCCCCAGTCAAGGACAGCAGGCAGAACACAGAACTAAACTTGCAAGTACTATCTCTCCTTGTGACTGCACAGATCACTCGTACCTCTATACAGGCACCAGGCATTTGCCAAGCTGAAAACATTCCAAGGCAGAAAAATGCTCCTACATCCCCCAAGACTGAAGTAGGGTAAACAAGGAAAGGACAATAGCATGCATGAAGCTAAAAACCACCAGTGGCCACCGTGGCCTTCATTAAGGTAATTCTGAAACTCTCATTTTAGAAAGATGGGGGGGAAAGGAGGGAGAAAAACCTCAGGTGATGATTGATTTGCCAACAGCAGTGTGCAGCAAGGGTGAGGACAGAAGCCATGTCCCCTGATACTTGAGTTGCTGTGAGAGATGCTTCACCACAGCTTTTTCCCCCAGAGGAACTGCTCTCTCTAAAGTTGCAGTTCAAATATCCCTCACTTCAGTGGGCTGAAATTTCAAAGCATTTCAAAGATGAGCCCTTCCATGAAACCCCATCGTCATGTTGCTCTCCCTGCTGCCTGAAGGAGATGATGCTGCTCCTATCTTAACTGGGGACATTAACAAAACAAAGACATTGGTTTTGAAACAGTTTCATGTGCCCATAACAGACCAAACTATGGAAAAGCCAACAGATACTGGCTTGCTGTCCCAACTGCAGGCTTTGAGCATGGAGTTCTGGTTCTATGGACCAGTTTGTGTATCCTGGAGAAAGGAGGACTGTAATACCTTAGTGACATGGCATGGGGACAGACAGCCCTGACACTCAGAGACAACAGGCAGATCCCAGCTGGCTTTGAAGGGGCAGGACAGACACTCCAGTGCAAACCCCAATATGCAGGACAAGAAATTAAGTAAATACCCCAAGCTCTGTGCTGTCCCAGCTACACAACAAAGGGGCAGGACAGCTCCAGCACACCTGCACAAGGTCTTGTGATGGCAGAGACCTGTTTTCTTCATAAGCAAAAAAGCAGGGAGAACAAAAAAAGTTAAAAAAAACTGAAAGCAGATTGTTCTTTCTTGTGTTTGCTATGATGATTTTTAACACTTAGCATTCACAAAGTAAGATGTGAGAGTCCAAAAAGCTGCTTAAGGTCACCTCACAAATGTGCCAAAAGGCAAAGACCTTCAAACCTGAGGGATGCACTGAATTACTGTCCATGTAGGACTTGCATTACTTTCTTTTCCTGCCTCTTGGACCACAGCTATGGAGTTTGCAGCAGGTGCCGTGCAGAGGAAGCTATAAAGAAGTGGCTCCCAGGCAGACACCTTGGCACTGCAATTACACTGAGAACCACACCACAGGATGGGTCAGCACCTCTGGTGGCTCAGCTCTCCTAACCAAGGAGTGTGTGGGGACTACCAGGTGAGAACTGCAATCATGTTTTTGGCACTAGACATCCCTCACAGAGACTCAGACCAGACAGTGGGACAAACCTGCGTGCACACCTCAGCCATGTCAGACAGACCAAAGGCACCGATCATCTTGTCCTGTCCTCCCATCTAAAAAACAGAGGAAAAAACAGTACTGACCCTTGGAATTGTTCTGATGACTAAAGAGCCAGGTTCTGGCACAGTGCTGAAGCTGACTCTTACTTCTTGCTAGGTCTTATTCTGAGTGTAAAATTAAACAGCTCATTTTAAAAGCAGCAAAATGACTCCCCACTTCAGAACACAGTTCTCAGGGGGGAAAAAAATAAAGTTTGCAATTTCAGCAGGGCAATGCATGAGATTGTCTGTTAATTACCAAAGGAAAGGCAGCTGGTTCAGCTCCTGCTATCTTAATCATTTTCCTCTCTTTGATGTCTTGATCACATCTTTTGAACAACATGCTTGAAGCATAACACTGCAGAGAACACTTATTTTCATAATGAAAGGGAAATATTTTGCTTCATGAATAATATTTAGTTATCCTGATAGGCTGCACTGATAGGGCTTCATATATTGTATTTTCAAACTAATGCTGAGTTTAAAAGGCCTGCAGGGCAGTGCAAGGCTTCTATCAAATGATAAATATGTAATCGCTGTACGTGTCCAGCATCCTTTAAAGTGATATCAAATGGTTTCTAATAAGATGCAAGCACCCAAAACTTTCTTGTCCTAAAGGCATGAAAAGGAAATTCACTTGTTTCTCATTTTAGTTTTCAAAGTTAAAATTTCTAGGCCAAATGAAAATGGCATTAATCCTTTGCACAGTGTGACAGCATTTCCACTGTTGGAGAGAATACATAATCAAAAACTCTCTCCCACTTCCCACAGACACCAGAGATGGCCAAAAATCTGGAGCAAGCACACAGTTTTGAAAGCTGCCAAGAACAGGATGGAATTCTGTGAGAGTTGCAGTAATCTATAGAAAATATATTAGCGTGTTCCTTCACACAGCGCTACAGTAACAGGAAAAGCCAGAGGATAACCCAGCTACACATTCATGGCACCAAATTCCTTGGGAGGCAGCTGGCCATGAGTGCTGGGACAGCAGCTTTCTACAGCTGCCTGCATTTAGGAGATCTTTGCTTAATAAATGGGCCCCATTCAGTGTGGGCTGAGATTGAATTTATTCTAACTGTACATCGGAATCTGAAGTCAATAGGGATATCCCCAACAGGCTGCACACCAGAGTAAGAGGTAGTGAAGCATGTAGGAAAACTTGCTAAAAAGATGTTCAGAAACAGGAAAAGTGTCTTCAAAAGGTTTATGACTTGGGCAGAAAGTTCAGGGTTATGGCAAAAACTCAGCCTTTGCTCTAATTCTCTATGTACAGTTAGAGTCTTGATATTACAGGTTACACTGAATCTATCTAAACAAAACCTAGCTGCAGAGGAGTGACTTCAGGATGCAGACTTTACTTTAAGCACAACACCCATTTCCTCACTCTTTTCACTTGAAACCAGATGTTTTTAATATTTGTGTGTATGACATCTACAATTTACAATGCAGACCCTGGTCAAACTTGCTGAAACAGTGAGTAAAACTATGGTTAAACTACTTCCTATATGTGAAAGCACTTTGAACATTGTGTGTGCCACAGAGACTGGTGAGTCAGAGGCACAACTGCTCCTCAGCTGAAGTGGTCAAATCTGCTTCGAACTGCAGCTGGGCAGATGTGGAAGGCAGCTGGTCACTGCTCACCAAGGCCTGGTGCTGCCCCTTCCCTCCTGTGGTTACCACCACATATCTGCCAGAAGTACCAGGTGTGCTGCCCTTTGAAAGTACAGAAGAGGAAAGCCCTACAGGAAATGTGCTCTAGTTAATCCCTACTGGTTTGGGAGGAGGGAGGATGTGACCTGTGGTTGGGAGTAACTGGAAGAGATGACACGTTACCCCAGCACAGGATAGCATCCCTGACCACAGGTCCTGCCTTCCAACCAACATCAGAGCTTCTCTTCCAAAAAAGGAAATAATTTGGGACTCTTTTGGCTCCCTGAATTGGCTAAAGTCTCAGAGGAGCATCAAGGCAAAGAGGTTGCAGGAAGAGGATCAGGGCTGCCCCTGGCTCAGCAGCACTGTCACTCCACACAGCAGGAGCCGGACTGGCTCTGGCACCCAGACCCATCTGGTCCTCTGGTGGGAGCTGTATGGAGTATTAGAAAAGGGGGTGTACACCATGTCCCCAGACATGGAGTAACAACCTGAAGTTACTCATACCACCAGCACATGGGAAAGAACAGGGACACAAACACCTTCCCAAACACCCTTGTCCTTGTATTTGCATGACTCTAGAGCAGCTTCAAAAAGCTGCTCACTTCCATATTCAAAAGAACCTTCCTATTCCACATTCGGGTGCTGCAGAGGCAGACCTAGTCTGGGCAGCCCTAAAGCCAGCCCAGATTCCTGCCCAGGTGACAGAGGCCTCCCATGCTCTACTTGGCCTTTCTCCAGCAAGGTCCAAAGAGTGGAGAAAGGCTGGGACCAGCATTAATGCCAGCCAAGCCAGTGGGAAGCAGGGGAAGGCACTGCCTGGGATTGAGCCACACTCATCCTGCCCTTAGAGCAATGGTGGGCACACAGGGCCATGGCCCTCCACTGTCCTCCTTGCTGGGAGCAAAGACACACACACCCCTCAGCTACAGTTTCATTCTCTAATTTAGCACTGCACAGAGAAGAGTTCTACCCAGCTGGTTTCCAAAAATAAATATAGACTGAATTTTGTTGCTGGGGCAGCCCCCTACATTCACAGAGCCAGTAAGGGGCTACTCCCTGTATCCCTGCTGTCCCCTGACAGCTGAGCCATCCAGGAGCTGGGATGTGCCAAAGAAGCCCTCAGGGCTGCAAGGCCAGCTGAGAGCCCTGGAGAAACTGAGCCAGTGCACCCTGCAAAAATGTCAGGAACAGCTGCTGCAGCAACTTCAGTTTCTTGCCCCTACACATACAACTCTCCCCCAGAACAGGGCAGCTCAAGTAATTTCTGTCACCAGGGATTTGTGCTACCTAGGGAATGCTAAGCATGCAGCTGAATTCTGATTTAAAAATTAATATTTATTAGGAAATCACATTTCTACTGGGTTAATGATACATTTCACTAGAGGAGTTTTAGGGCATCCTAAGGAATATTACTGTATCTCTAAATATGATTGAAAGACAGTGTGTTTTGTAATTTGGCCTATTTTCAGCAACAGTAATGAAAATAGTTTTTATATCCTATTTCTCCTCCTGCCAGCATGAAGGAAAACTCTTACAGTCTAAGACAACAGCAACTAACATAGGATAATAAAACCACAGATTATAGAAATACGAAGACACTCAAAAGAAATCAAATTAGAAGATGCAATTTGAGAGAGGGAGGCATCTCACGTTGTGATAACAGACTCTCTTGCTGGCAAATCCATAGCACTCCATGGCCAGAATTGTCATTAGCATATTACTTTAAAAAGATCTATTAAGCCAGGACAGAAATGAAAATATTTCCCCACCACAAAAAACAGTGAAGCAGTGGGAGTTGCAAAAGAGGCCTTTGATTCACCCTTAATTCACCAGATGAATAATTTCATATTGAGCAAACATCAAACCACAATGAAGAGATACAACCAAAAACTCCCAATCCCTGAAGCCACTTCAGTTGGCTCACTAAACCACGCAACACTGATCACACTCATCACCAAAGTGCCATGATTTACCTTATTACACGCATTAGTTAATTCATGGCATCTTTGCATAAACCTTGACCTGCACTGCAAGACCATTTGACCCAGTTTGTCTACAAAGAAAGCAAGTTTGCTCTACCATGTATTTGAGAAGACTGAGTTTGAGGCAGGGTGAGCTCCACACTACACATGCACTGTTACTTATTAAGTTGCAGTAAATGGCCCATGAAATTTAAACGGAGATCAAAGGGAGACCAAATCCTGCCCCTGCAATTTTGGCAACAGCATCTCTTTGCAAGATCATTTTGAGCACATGGAGTCAAAATCATTATTATAGTTCACTGCTCAAGCATGAGTAACCTCAATTCCTCTGCCCAGCAAACCTTCATGGGCATAAGGTGGAATTCAGATGTGGCAGAGTTACCTGGTGAGAGTGAATTGGTTTTCTTCCTCAGCTGCACTCTCCCAGTGAAAGAGAACTAACCAATTTTTGAAAAATCACATCAGAGAAAAAACTTCAGAGGAAAGAGTTTTGCAATAAATGTTCTTAATTTTAAACCCCTTTCTATAATTTTTAAGTACCAGGGTAACAAAAAGTCTAGTAAGCATTTTATAGCCAGAGCAAGCCTCTCTTTATCCAAGATGAGACAGCTGTTGGCAATCCCCCAGCCCAACTCCTGCTAATCCTCATCTGCCAATGAGGCAATATGACCTCAGGAAATGGACCCAGTATCTCAGGCATGTTATCATTAACATTGTCCTACCTTCCTACTTTACAATTTGTTTCTGTTTTTCACAGTAACACAACATCTCTGGGGAGGCTGGAGAAGGAGCCAGGCATCTGCTCTTTGACCCAGGTGCTTGTAGCTGTACCTGACACAACATGGCTCATTCTAACTCAAGGGTCCCAACCATGCCACTGCCCAGGAGATACTTTTTTGTCTCCCAGCTGGTCAGTGCAGAGTGCTGACCCCAGCTCCTCAGACCAGCAGCTGAAACAAAGAGCTCCTTGACGTGTTCAGCAACCACCTATAACACTACTAAGTACAATCCTTGTTCTTGCCCCAGAACATACTCAAGCAGCCAGAGCAGAAGTGGAAAACCAGAGTCACACCTGGTACTGGCCAGGACCAGCTGAAGGGATGCTGGCATGGGCAGCTTAAAAACTTCCAGAAACATGGCAGTTTCTACCACACCATCTCCTGAAAAGGCAGTCTCACAGAGGCCTACAAACCCCCAGACAAATCCCAGATCCAACCTCTTGGGACCACTCTTTCCTAAGATCTGCTCGGTGACAAGAGGCAAGTTTCCCAAGTGCCAGGTTTCCCATCTTGCAGGAATTAAAAAAAAAAAAGAAAACCAAAAAAAACCCACTAAGAACCACACCATTTCCATGCAGGACTGCATGGGTTTCACCAGGGGTGCATGAGTGTTTCACAAGTCTTGGAGAAGCAGTTAGCTGTAACCACAAAGCATCACTCCATTCTAACCACCCCTGGTTCCTCCCCACCACCCAATTTGACTTTCTCTACACATTAACCCTTTTGACAGAAACTTAACAAAGGATCTGCCACCAAACAATCATCACTATCCCAGCTCAAATGTCCCCCTTAATGCAGAAAGATGGTTTGTAACCTTCTGGTTTTGCTTTTAGCTAATTATATCCAAGCATTGTAAGAGCTTCCCTCATGATCTCCTACACTTCTATCTATTGATGACACTGTCACAGTAAGCACAGGTTCCAAAGTGCTTCTGTAGTTTCACTGATGTTTGTGGAGAAGTGCAAAGATACCAACTATCATTTTAACAAGTGATCTCTGCATATTTTTCTTCCACTGAACAGTGAACTTAAGTCCAAGAAAGCCTATGTAACTTCTACCAGCTCTTCTGAAACAGACCACAAAGCTCAGTGTGAAAACTGCCTTAAAACATAAGGGACCACGTTCCCCACTGGGGTCTCCCAAAGAAAACAGCCTCTAAGGCAGAGTTCAACATCTGAAGGGCAAAATGAGTCTCAGTGTGCTTTGATGAAATAGGCTGCAGCCATCCTAAAGCCTCCTTAGTTCACTGACACATCTTGTAGGACTGATTTGTTAAAAAAATGGGCACTGAGCGTGCCAGAGAAGACACTTGAGAAATCTTCATGTCAGGTCCTGGAAATGTTCCCCAGCACAGGGGGATAGAGAGATACCAGCCAGGAGGATAGCTGGCCAAACATCTAGGGTCAGGGACAGCTTTGGACAAGGAGCTCAGTACTTTGGAATAGAGTCAGCACCCAGCTTTGTAAAGGGGACAGCTTCAAGTGACACTAAACTGAATGGCTATAATAGATCTGTAACCTCAAAACAAAGACTCACGAGGACTGAAATCCCAGGGGTTGCTATGGCCTTTTCCTTACCCCAGAGAAAAATGCCAAAAATATTTAAAAATAGCAGACATGGAAGCTGAAAAGAGTGTGTTGGTCTGAAACATCCCAGCATCATAAACCAGCCTACAAAGGAGCTTGCTGATAATTGCCCCAGCTATCTGCACTGATACACGTAAGATGCGGCACATCATTTCTGTGTCTGCTAACACTGCAAGCTCCAAATGTGACCCTGGCTCTCTTCCCCAAGCACTGAGAAACTCTTGTTATGTTTGGCTCCCCCCTTGTCCTCCCTTCACAAAAACAACACGCTTCTACAGCATCAATCTGGAATTATTTACTGTTGTTGAAGCTCAGACAGAAACCGCAGGCCACCTCTCCTCTCACCCAAGCAGGACGTGCAGAGATTGTCCAAATGAGAGGGGGCTTCACCCAAGTGCTCCAGCAACCCTGCCAAGAGTGTCATCAGGCAAGCGGCTGCCCTCCAGAACCATGCCCTTCTCTCCCACTCAATTTCCAAGACCTGCTGTAAAACAGTTTATCAGTGCTATCAGAACATTAAATAGACACCATCTGCTAAAAATTACCTTCATTAAAGCTAACGTGAGAACATAATCAGCCACATTTTCTCTCCTTTGCTTTTGTAAGAGGAGTGTCACTTGCAAGGCTTTGGACCAGCTCTGAAACTCCCTGCAGGGAGCAAAATGAAACTGTGAAAGAACCACAAGTCACAGACATCCTCCCTCATGCCGACTCAGCTCAGGGATAGGACAGGCCCAGGAGTTTATCTACTCCAAATCACACCTGGCTACATCTGGAGAACCACCCCATCAAGGTCAAACTTACTCTTGGCAGCTGCATCTGGCCCTTGCCAACATGAGCAAGGCTGTGCCCTGCAGTGCAAATAACCCAGCACAGGCTCAGCTGCCCACACTGAACTGCTGCCACTGCCTGGGCTAAACAGATCACCTGTATCCAATCTGCAGGGACTGCAAAAAGTGTGAGGCAGGAAAAGCTGTTTGCCCTCTGCCTTTGAGGGTGGAGACCAGAGCAGCTTGGCAGAATGAAGGCTAAGAAGGGAAACAAATATTCTGTAGAAAGTAGTGGAAAGAAGCAATACAGAAGGTCAAATCAAACAGAGTGAAGAAACCTGTTTATGCAAAAGGCCAAAACTGGTGTGATACGAGGACACTTGTGAATAATAAAAGGAAGTCACTAACCACCAGAAGAAATTTGAAGCTTCTAATCAAGCCAACCCAACCACCCTGAAGGTACTTACGTGGGAATGCAATACAGCATTAATGACCTACATCCGTCCCAGGTCTGTGTTCTACAGTTCCATGATCCACTCAGTACGTTCAGCCATAAAAGACATTTTTTCCCATCAACCCATATTATCCACTAAGTCTCTTGACAGCTCTGAGAAGGCACTTCTGCAGGAGACAGACATACTGCTGCAAACACAATGCTCTCCCTGTCTGATCTGCCCACCTTGCAAAGAGGTGCTGATGTACAGTGTTGGGGGACCCTTGGATGAAAGGCATTAGGTAAGTACAAACCCTGAATATATATTAATAGTAATACCAGACATGGTATCCCTAACAAAAATAAACTGCCACTTGACCCAAGGCTGGGAAACAGTAATCTGCCAAGGCCCAGATATGCAACATTAGCCCATAAACACATGATGGGATCCAGAAAGAAGTGCATGGAGCAGAGGAGGGAGCTGGAAGTGATGATGGGAGGGTCTCTTCTTCACAGCATGCACTGTGCTTCCTGGCTTCATCTGGCTGGGACTCAACAGCTCTCACTGCTACGAACAGCACAGAGCAAGGCTCAGCAGCCTGAGCTACTGCCATACACCTCAGGGAGATCTGGGAAGGCACCAGAAGATACAGGCTTGGCCAGAATGAAGCTGGACTTAAGTTCAGCATTGAGTTTTTAATAAATTTAAATGAAAAGTGCTTAACAGCAGCCGAGAGAACTCCATGTGCTTAGTCTTAAGCAGGTGGCTGGTAACAGACTTTCTGACCCAAACACATGACTTGACTGCTGTGTTTAATAGCAGTCTTCTCCCCAGGAATCTGTCAATTCCTAGTTGGAAACACTTTTCCTTTCAGTCTTAGTATCACTTGTCAACAAAGTGTTAAAAACGCAATTACATAAATAAGATTGAATTGTATTCCACCCCATACCCAAGAATTCCTCACTACCATCAAGAGCCTGAACCTGTTCATCATCTACCTGGCCTGTATTAGAAGAATTAATGCTCTGCATTCAGATGAGCAACTCCCCTCTTTCCTCTGCTTCTAAACTACTCCAGCTGATGCAAGATATGATTTCAGACAGGTTTGGTATGAGAAAAACTGGAGTGTTCCCAGCCCCAGAAAGACCAAGCAGAGATACAGATGGGAGGTTTGTCTGTTTCAAGCAGATTAGGTCCTGACCAGTGAAGCTAACTTTACAAATCTTTTCTTTCATATCCTTCACAGAAACAGCTGGAAATAAGTCTAGAAGCAAAACAAGGAACAAGAGTTACAAGAAAATTATAAATGGTTTTCTTTGATCTGTGGTGAGTGCTCTTTCTGAAAACTATGGAAGTTAATTTATAATGTTAGCAATTTGACAAGCAATCTTTTTAGTAGGAACTCAGCTATTGTGTTTTGAAACAAACAGGATCTAGCATGGGCAGGACCCTGCCTGTGACTATGACTTGGCTATTATTTTATCAACTAGAAGCAAGGCTGGGCTGCAAAACCCTTCACCTTGTTTTACATGTAGAATCCAAGAGTTTGTCTTGGCTAACATAACCAGAAGATTAAGGTTTACAAACCAAGGCATTTTTGCTAAGCAGGTACGGGAGCCCCATC
Organism: Cinclus cinclus; assembly: GCF_963662255.1. Classification (NCBI taxonomy): domain Eukaryota; kingdom Metazoa; phylum Chordata; class Aves; order Passeriformes; family Cinclidae; genus Cinclus; species Cinclus cinclus. The sequence continues at coordinate 11,815,556 of NC_085052.1, read as the reverse complement.
TGACACGCATATGTTGGAAAGTGCTACCCAGAACTGCTAGACCCTACACATTTCCCATAAACCATCACAGGTTTTTGATGGACACAGAGACCAGAACACGGGCAACAGTGGGAAAAAAGGCTGGGAACTCAGATAAAGCCCCAAAGAGAATGGACACTTGCTGATGACAGCACTGCAAAGTTGTCTTTGGTGCTTGGCTCCTGGTAAAACAATGACATAATGCTGTGTTTACTAGCAGGGAAATCTGAGGGTTGGAAATGGATCTGTGAAAAAACCACTAACACGGTTTTTTGACAAGCCAACAGATTAACATCTATTGTCACTGGGGCAAGGCCAAACTCCACTGGAAATGATCCAGGAGTTTGATGTCACCGAGAGGCTCACAAGGACGTCAGCTGAAGAGCATTCCCATGTCACCTCAGCATTTACTGCAGTGCTACTGCCTGAAGAAACCACTGCCTTCTGCTTAACCCTTTCTGTTACATGTACAGTAGGGAACACATCGGCAGTAGGGACCACATTTGGCAGTAGAAGTTTGACCCAGATCTGCTACAGTTCATGTTAACCAGATGCAGAAGGTTGATAAAGGGCCAGGCAGGACAGGCTGCTGGCAGATAAAACACACATTTGACTGTCAGACCTTTGTTAATACTAACTAAAGTCTCTTTTTCTAAAAATGGACATAATTTCTTCATTTGACTCCTTAGGATCTTTTCAAGTCACCTGTGAACCAAATCACATGGCCAGTTGCACCCTCACCCTCATCTGAGTCAAAGTCGTTATCATAACCCAGCCAACGCCTCTCACACACAGGAAGACAACGGCCAAGAAGTCTTAGCTCCACACAAGATCCCAACAAAGGATACCCAGAATCCCATAAATGACAGTGCCTGGCAGAGAACAAATCTCACTCTTATAAGATGAATCAGGTCCCTGATGGCTCAGAATCGCTGTAGGGATAACATGGTGGGCAGAGCCCCACCGAGCCCTTGTCACACAGGGAAAGTGTTGGGTCGCTTTTCCTCAGGAGTAGTAAAAACATCAGTACCATGCTCTCAGTCTTCCACAGACCCTCAAATCCCAGAGGAAGGATCTGGTGATTGCCCATAAGATGCTCTTAAGTCCAGGACTACTGCATTTGGCAGAGCACCTAAAACTCCAGAATTAAGACAATGGGAAATCACCCCATGCTGTGGGCAGTGTTAGTGCTTGCCAGAAGGAAAGAATTGGAAGAATAAAAAAGTTTCTTAGGGTCTGGCCAGGACTGTGGCCTCAGCTCTAATGGAACCAATTGCAAACCACTTCTTTCCACCTCAGTTCTCTGACCAAGCTCTCCTCTTGCTACAATGCAAAGATCTCACATGAAAACTCCCATCCCTACCAAACACCTGTACACTCCCTCAACATAACAAGAGAAGAATTCTGTAAAACAGCAGCCCCAATGGTCATTCTGGCCAACACCAGGACATGCAGATGTACAATCTTACAGCTGAAGGAGTGGTAGAAAACCCAACACCATGGAAGGCCAAGGGGCTGAGCAGCAGTCCCTTGCTCCCATTCCAAGCTGTGAGTCCTCAGACCCCACTCCTTTGGGCCAGAGCCCCAGTTATTTCAAATCAGGAGATCCCTCCAAGACAGCAGTGCCTCACACACCTGTACACAGTCACCCTCCGGTGCCACCAGCAAATTGCCTTTGCTGTTCAAGAGGCCACTGGTCCTTACAGCCAGAGGACAGAGGGAGGTTTCAGGACAGATGGATGGACTCTCCTGCACAGACCACACCTGCAATCTCCAAAGGTTGTTACCCATGGAAAATTCACTGACAGTATTTTTAGTTTAAATTGAACCATTTATACTAGGAATGTCTGTATTAAAGTATGAAATGCAAGCTACAGCTGCCCAGCTCAGAAACAGGTGGAAAGCTGCTTCTTTAAAACAGTCCAGAGTTTTGACAGACTGCTGCAATCAAAAAGACAGCAGCAAAAGTTTAAACAGAAAATTTCTTCTTGAGCAATAACAGCCAAAAGACTCTTCCATATGCTTCAAGTGAGAGTATTCCAGAGGCTGTCTACTATACTAGATTCCTTTTGAGTAAAACATCATGGGTTGTCTTCATAAAACACTTCTTGCTGAAAAGGGGTGTGGGAAGAAAGAACTTTTAAGGACATCCAGGGCTTGTAAAACACATAAGGTAAAGGATTTCTACCTTCTGGTACATAGAAAACCAGCATGGACATTCCTCTAGAACCAGTCACTTTTTGTTCTTCTCTAACAGGATCTTGTTATTAACTGAAAATAAGCAGCCTTTTCATTAATAAAAAGCCATATTACCATCTGTGCTGCTTCAGGGATTCTAGACAGTTTCACCTGATATAGACATATTTATAAAACACACACACAGAGCTTCCTTCCTATTGCTGGCTTTCCTCTGTCCCATCCCAGAAGCCAGCTCCAGAGTCTGTTTTAATCCCACTGAGGAAAATGCTGAACTGTCTTCCTGTGACATGTCTGGGCAATGGGAGGAGGGACATGCACTTAATCTGCTCTCCATGGCTTTCTTCCAGAAAAATACTTCACATGTCCTTGTTTTTTTGCTTTTAAATTCTAAGTGACTTTAATGCCAGTGAAAGTTGCTGGAGTGATAGCTCTGGGAAACTGCAGGCATTAGCAAGGGTGTGCCAGCTGCCCTGATTCTGCAGAAGACCAGGAGCTCACACATGCCATTCACCACAGGAAAAACCATCCCTCAGCTCAGGCTGCTCAACATGAGGCAGGTGTCAAAGCATCAAATTTTCAGGCAAAGGAAATATACTGAGCTCAAAGCAGCAAAGTACTTGCAGGGCATGGGAATTGAAAAACCCTTAAAACTGATTTTCAAAGCATTTTGCTTGGGGTTAGAGGGGTTTACTGGCAGGCTTGCACCTGCTAGAGAGGGGGAAATTTGGAATAACATTCTAGGCACAAAAAAAAATACACGCATGAGTTAATGTATAAATAATAAATAACCTTACTCAAAGAGTAGGAAAATCTCACAGGATGCTGAAGGAGCAATAAGAAATCTCATCTTCATAGAGTCAGGAAAGCACTAATTGAGATGTTCTCTTGCATCAAGCCCCTAAGGGTACAAGAATGCTTGGAAAGAAGGTTTCACCTGTGCCAGGGAGCTTTCCTGACAGGTAATGAAGAGATGCCAGAGAGACATAAGACAGCAGCAGCCTACTGCCAAGGGCTGCTCCCAGAAGAACATACTCCATGCTTCACCTCAAATACTTCCACAGACCCTGGGACTCCAAGACAGGGAAGAAGGTCTAGGAGGAACAGGCTCAGAGTCAACAAGTATGGCTGGGATCCTACATGTGTGTTTCCTCAGAGGAGAATGTAGCTCTTACATCACCCCATGAAGCACTGGTCTCACTCCCATTTCCCAATGACAACCTGACCTCGGCCATCTCGGAACCCCTGCTCCCAGGGGAAGCCCTGCCAGTAGAGGAAGATGACCCAAACTTGGGGGTTTCAAAACTGATGCCAGCAGTCAGCCCTGAGGTAACACCTGCATCTTTACATTTTATAAAAGGTGAGTAAATCCTGCTGGCTTTGCAGCAGAGCACACCAAGATCCAGAGAGCCTAAAGGCCACACTGGTTAAAGGCTCTTCTAGCACACTGCACAATGCCCTGTGTGTATCACACTGGACGTTTGTTCAAACCTTTCTGGGTGATCTATGAACTTCATGTGTTAAAGTTTGCATTTACGGGTATATGGACAGTGGAGAACCATACTTTCAGTATTTCTGGGGCAGCTTGGAAGACTTCTGTAAAGGAGACAATAGTAGTGTGTAGCTCCTGTTAGAACACAGCTATGGTTAGTAGAGATTTGGCATGTTTCTCCCTGTGAACAGAGATAAGGGTGTTTTCCTTGTAAATAAGTTTACATCAAGCCTATAAAGCCATGTTACTGACTACTGTGAGCATCAGAGCCCAGTGCATCCCTGCATTTAGCCAGCGTGGTTTATAGGAAAAACAAAACACGTCCCATTGGTCAGAGAAACAGTGCCAGCAACATATCAAAACACATTATTACTGCCACTCAGGTTTCAAACACGGTATGTGTGGGACCACACACACATTTATGGACCCTTAGAGTCTATGAATATTTCATTCTGCTCAGTGAGTTGACTCTAACAAACTAAACAGGTTGCATTACACTAATACAGAATTACAGCCTTATTGTGAAGCCATGGTACACCCCAAGCAGACAGCGTCTACTACAACCAATTTAGAATATAGTGCAGCAAACCAGTGATACTCTGATGTACAAACATGTGATACTCTGATGGAGACAAATCTGGGGATGTGTATTCTAACAAAAGGAGAATGCTCCCAGTCCAAGGACTTGGTTGGTTACCTACACATTGAGCTCCTCTTCCAAAAACTGGAATAAGGAGCTTTGTCAAAACCAAAAAGCATGAGAGCACCAATTAACAGCCTCACCACCCTCAAGCACTGAGAGGTACTACAATTAATAGAGTATTTATTTGCTATACCTTCACTGCAGGGTAATCTAAATGTTATCCTTCCTCATGACCACGTTTTGCAACAAGGCCTAAATGCTGACCAGACAGTACCTTGGGTCATCTCTATGCCAAGTCAATCACCTGCTCAGCTGGTTGAGATTGTCTCACTGCTCCCACCTGCCCGTCCCTGTGTGTCATCACCTGTCCCTAACAGCCTAGTGCAGACACCATCTTTCAGACCTGTCTGCACACATTTTAGGGCAAAAGCATCCTTGCTTTGTAAGAAATGCTCTTATGCATTCCAACCCCTGTCCCATATATATAAATACATACAATGAGAATATCATAAAATTGACAGCTAGTGAATGTGAGCTTGAAGGAATAAATTATTATTATTGTTATTGTATATTTATCTTGAAGGTCGAGCAAAGAGTGAGAGCACTAAAGTGGGAAGGCTCTAAGATGAAAGATATTTCACTTTAAAATCCTTTCAGGTGAAAAAAAATCACCTGGTCTCCTTTTGCTTTACCCCCTACACCCCATATATGATGATGTGTCTATCTGGAAGAGAGTAACAAACAGATCCTGGAGACTGATTTTTTTGCTTTTAAAGTAAAAACAAAGGAAAATGCACTATATTAAAAAACTTAGTAATTAAAATCTTCTCAGTAAAATTTTCAATAAAGCCTCTCTAAAGGTGTGAACCAAAGCCCAGGAAAGTTACTAGGAGGGTTTTTTCCATCAACTTGACTGTACTTAGCTTTGACACTACCTGATTAAACAGCAGACACCACCAATTTCAAACAGTAAGCTACTGTGCTGCTCTCTGCCTTCTCCATGCAATATTTACACAGCATGCTCCAGGCAAGAAGGTGTCTGCTCTGGCTACATGAAAGCATTCAGCCTCACAATGTCACCCAACACACGGTGCTGTCAGCCCCTCTCGTGATCCTGCTCTTCCCTGTGGTTTCTGGGGACCAGTTCCCTTTGCATGAGAAGGCACAGATTAAGAGGATACAGCATGAAAAAAGGAAGATTAAAAAAAAAAAAAAAAAAGAAAACCCATTTCACATTAGAAGGTCCAGCTGCTTCCTCCCAAATGACTAAATTAGAGAGCTCGTACGTCACCTCCTGCCTCAGGTAGGGTCACATTGAATCCCTCTTCCTGTTTAATCCATATAAAATGGGAAATGGGTTTTGAGGAAGACAATCATTGAACAGGAGAGTAGTATTTTTTCAGATTGTGTACTTTGTATCAGGTAATTGCAAGACTGCTTTGAAAGCCAATGGAAATAACATAAAAAGCTACCACACACTTCACGGGTGGCTTTGGGTCAACCACTTAACTTCTTGCCTCATGTTCCCAATGAGGGTACCAGCACATACTCTACTTTGCAGGGACAGGAGGAGGCATTACCTTAGAGCTGGCTTTCTGAAGGCTGGGGCTGTGGGTGAGATGAACAGACAAGCAGCTCCAGGATGCAGGAAGTCTGGTCTCCCTTTCCTATTCCAACAATTGCTTCCTTAGGATGTCTGTTCACCTCTCTCTCCATTATTTGGTGTGTCAGTTCCTCTCCCTTTTAACTCAAAGCAGTGAGACTGGTGTAATTTTACACCGTGTACAACTCATCAAGTTGAATTGCACCAGTGGGCTCCAGCACCCACACACTGATCCCAGACAGGGCTCTCGTGAAGCCAGAGGTTACTCACAGCTGTCAGCAGCCAAAAGTATTTGTGCTGTCTCTTAGGACATCATCTACCTGGCAACCAAGACCCAGTGAAAGTCAATAGTAGCTTCTTCATCGTTTTTAAAAGGGAACTTGGAGGCTTTGGAGCTTTTGACCCCAGCTCATGGACTTGCTGAAAGCTTTTCCCTGATCTTTCATTTGGCTGCTTTCTCAGCACACTCAACCACAGGGGAGCCAGTGCAGGCAGCCTGCTGTGACATAAACCCTCCGGATTATTTCATCCTGCCCTGACCACCACACATCAGGACAACTACCATGTCTCTCTTGATATATAATCTATTCCAAAGGCTAGAGACAGCCATTGGCTTTGCAAACTGTTGAATTTAGGTACCACTGTCTCTTGGCTGAATGTTACCAGCCCAAAGCTCTGCTGGAAGAACTGGGAGTGCTCCTTGATCTGCTGGGCTCTCCAACTGCATTGAAGCAGCCTTGAGTTGCACAGGACAACTCATTTGGTGAGACAAGCAGGGGGAAAGCAGCTCCTTCTCCCAGGGCAGCAATTCCTTCTCCAAGGAATGCTAACACAGGAACAAAGATCCTTTCCACTAAACCATGTCCAGACTCTCCCCATCAGTGCTCACCACTGTATAACCAGCAGATTGGAAAAAAGAGAATAAAGCCATGAAGATGCCTGATTGTGTTGGACTTACTCGAATCTGAACAGTAAAAGTAGGAGCAGCCAAGAGACAAGGAACAGAGCCTGAGCTTAGCAGTACAAGATTTTTCTTCAAAGCATGCTGACATTTTACAACAGGTCATTTGTGACAAGCACACTCACATTCTCCTGGGAGCAGTGCTGAAACCCTACACAGCAGAACTCGATCCCTTAAAAGTCAGCAATGCCAGTACCCCGGAGGTTAGCAACCATATCCACAGACATTCCTACAAGAGATCTCGGCATTCAGAGGTGGCATTAGGTAACAATCACCCTGGGGAGGAACTAGGACAGTATACAGGCATCTCAGATGACTGAAATCAGCAATGCACCTCAGTCTAACTGGAAGGAGGCAGAGCAGCCACTTGTAAGCCAAGTGTGTTTTACCTTACTTTTGTGCTGGACAAAGTTGAAAAACAGACAAAGCCCAACTGCAACAGGAGTAGAGCAGTGCTGAAAGAGAAAATCCCTTCTGATGTATCCATCCCTGCCCTTGGGATGACACAGGCACACTTAAGAGACCTCACAAATGACCTCAAGCATATAAACGTCTGGTGAGATAATGCACATCAGTAACTGCTCAGTCCTCAGCAGAAAAGCAAGTGGTAAGAGAGGGGGGTGGGGGATCCTGTTCTTCTGGCTTCTAATGAATGTTTGCCATCACCCAGGTCTGCAAAGCAGTGAACAGGTGAAGGTGCTAACCCAATCTCATTTCCCTGGGAGCAAGATTAAGCACATCTGGTAGGCAGAGGCTCCCTGCAGGGCTGCTAAAGGAGACAGACATTTGGATAAAAGGGTAAGCTATCTGCCTAAAGATAATCTGGGAGCAGAAAGAGTGGAGGGGAGGTATCTTCTTTAAGATCCCCAATGGATGGCTGAAGGAGGTAAGCATCAACAGTGGATCCTTTTAAATACAGAATGCACTTTTGGTTTGGATCATTTCATGCTTAGTTCAGGCAATCACAGTTTCAGATCAAAAGCCAGAGAAGCTACCCCACAGATGAAATATGATCAACTGAGAAAAGAGTTTCTGACTGTTTATTGCTTAGCAGGGGCCAGAAAAGCAATCTGGATTTTGCTACCACCTTTTTCTTTTCAGAATGATTAACTGGCACCTTCAACCATTAACTGCACTGTCCTAATCCACCCAGCTTCACTGCAGCACTGCTCAGCCAATATGTGACCCCTGTTGCATCAGGGGTCTTTCCAACAAACCCAGACTTGACCTTCCTGACATTGTTCTTGTTAAAAGAAAAGGGAAGGAGGAAAGCAAGGAGATTTAACATTTTTTAAAGTATTTTCAAGTGCAAATCAAATTTTAAAAGATCATCCGTATGGAGAAAGAGGAAATTAATTTGGAAAGCCAAAAGCTCTAAGAGCAGCAGTAGCTTGTGCTGGGGATATACCATACAAGAGGCATGTGGTTATTGATCCAACCTTCTGTTTATCCTTTCACATGCTGCCAGCCACAGCCCCCAGTCAGTGAGGTGGTGGTGTGCTACCCAGTTGCTGACAAGGATGCATAGGGAAGCACTGCAGACTCCTTCCCTAGTAAGGATTTCCCAGAAGACAGTAGAGAACTGGCTGGCTTCCTATCAAGTAGCACTGGAGCCAAGATTTTAATCTATTCCCACAGGCAGAGCCCTATTCAACTTCCAGTGAGGTATTAAACTCTTCAGAAATTTCACACACACAGGATCATAGCAGAGGATATGTAAAGCTGTCTTCTTTCTTTAACTTTCTTGTGTCAAGGCCACAAAAGCTGCGCTTATGTCACAAAAAAACACCTGCTCCAGGCAATGATTCCTGGCAGCTAAGCCGTGCAGGGGCTTACGTGCTACTCACATTTAGCCCTCTCCACGTGCTCACAATGCCTAAGGTGTGCCTTCATCTCTCCACGTTCCACTATGGTCCTGAAAGATCACAATTAAAAGGAGAGAGAATGATGTTAAAACACCCGCAATACTTAGGTCACCATCCACCAGAGAATCATACTGTTAATCTGATGCCAAGGCACATTTGCATGGCCTGAAGTCTTGGCAGGAAGACATTTATGGGTGCTGGAGATAGAAAAGCTTTTTGATATTTCAAAGCCACACAGGACACAGAGCATAAAGCTTTGCACTCGCCAAACTATCCACACACAACAGAGAGAGATAAATCCTAAGCGATGCTTACACTAATCTTAGAAGAAAATAATTGTTTCATGCCAATAAAAAAAACAAAAAACAAACAAACAAACAAAAAAAACCACAGAACCAAACTAACAGCAAACAGTGGGTCAGGCCCAGGGAATTAAATTCTTTGAAAGCATGGGTTCACCCTCTGTGAGTTACTCCAGCCAAAGCCAGATGATCCTATTGTGCTGAATACTGTACAGCCACAGATGGAAACTAAGTAGGACAAAAGGCACACACACCATTAGTCACCCAAACCATTTAGTCTGTGGGGTTTTGGCAGAGAACAGGACATATGGAGGCATGGAACTGTTGTGAAGAAGACAATATTAGTAAAGGGGTACAGTGAGAAAGTTGAAGGGAAAGACAAACTTGCCACTAGAAGCATTAAAGAGAACTTCTTTGAATAGTCTATGTTACTGTTTATTAACATGAATGACACTGATCATCAAGGGAAAATATGTGTTTTACATGTAAACACAGGAAATATTTTATTTCAAATCCTGTAAACACAGAGTTGAAATCCTTGTTTTCTGGTCATTTTCCAGCAAACAAGAAATGAACAGTATCAGTTTCTCTGGCAACCCAAGAGACTGGCAGAAATTGGAATCTCTTGGATGATACTGTTACCATTTCTTTTGTATGTTTTGGTGCTTGGCAGATGTACTTCTCTGATGCAGAATTGCCATCACCTTCCATGTGAGATAACACCCTGAAGCTGTTTCAGCCACAGTCCACAGCAGAGCCTGCAAAAACTAAAGATGCTTTTCCCACCTGGAAACACAATAGAGTGAACACACAGGTCCAGCTGCAGCCTGAGAGGATATAACACCTAAAACTTCTACTCCTATGAATTGGATACAAGATGCTTAATTCTATGGTAGGTGAAGCGCTTCAGCTTTACAAGTCTGCATCTCCCAGCGACATAGTGCCCTCTAGCCTTAAACAGGATTACGCTTTAAGCCTCAGAGGAAAAAGCTCAGTGATATGCAACACTAATATAAAGGTTTAAGTCCAATCTTTGGCCTTATCTTTTCAACAATCCATTCAGCTGCTGATCAGCTCTGGAGAAATCTGGCAGACGCACAATGTCAGGAAACAAAGTATACTCAGAGCCATTTCACACCAGATGCAATAGCCCCTCAGGCTTTTCCTTACCAAAGCTGGAAGATTTACCTTCTCTATAGACAAAATCCAACTTTCTGTGTTCTAAAATACATGATGAATCTTGAGAAACAGTTAAAGGATTTGGTGCAACTAAAACCCAGAAACAGCGAGACAGAGAAAAAAAGATACTTCTCTACTTAAGTGGAGAGGGAAACGCTACTGACTGTATGCTGCAAACTCCTTCGGTCAAAGACACCTCCACATGATAGGCTGCAACACAGGAGTCCGGGAAAATTGTTTAAAATTCTCCTCTAATGCTGTGCTATTGGCAGTAAGGTGTGAAAGGAAGAAGGAGAAAGAGAGATAAAAGAGATCAAAACGCCGAGTCTTCCTTGGTAAGCATGCAGACAAGCTGCCCCTTCAAAACAAGGTCTGAATGTAACTTAGGGGTGAGAACGAGCAAAGATGCGCTCAGCACCGCCGGCTGCCGACCCCGACCCTGCCGCAGCCGAACCCCGCTCCGCTCCCCACCGAGCAGCCTGGCCAGGACAGGGACAGCCTGGGCATCCGGGAGACCTGCCCCATCCTGTCCTGGGACTAGTGAGGAAGAAGGGAAGATCCACCTTCCGAGGGGAAGGAAACTTCAGAATGGTAGCATTAAAACGAGCCAAGAACCAAATGGGGTGAAAGAGAGTGAGGAAGAGCCGCACCTCCACAGCAAGAAGCCGCGGGGAGTCCCACGGGCGCCTCACCTGGGGCCGGCGTCTCGCACACAGTGAGGCGAGGGACGGCTCGGGACAGCGCTCCGGGCACCGCTCCGGGCACGGCTCGGGACAGCGCTCCGGGCACCGCTCCGGGCACAGCTCCTCGCCCAGCCCGTCCCCCCGCACACGTGCGCCCCCCGGGCCCCGCCGGCACTCACGTAGTGCTTCGAGGGGTTCCTCCGCTTCTCCACGTCCACCACGTTGGCGTCCAGCACGCTGTAGGACAGCATCTTCGCGCACCCCGGCGGGGCTCCGCCGCTCCCCGCCGGAGCTGGCAGCACCCTCCGCCGCGCTGCCCGCCGCGGCGATGCCGGGCGGGCGGCAGGGACACAGGCAAGGGAGGATGCCCCGGTGCCGGCTCCGCCCCTGCCGCGGCGGCTCCCCGCTCACAGCAGCCCAGCCCAACCCGGCTCCGCTCCCTGCCCGCTGCCCCGGGGCTGCGCGGCCACTGCGGCGGCGGGAGGGGCCGGGCCGGAGACTCCTCCCCCGGGTGGCCCCGGGGGGCTCTGGCGGGACGGGAGCCACCGCCCCCAGTGCCGGGAGGGCTGGCGGCTGCCCCCGGGAGCCCCGCTCCCTTCCACAGCGCCTCCGGGCCCCCGCAGAGCCGCCGCTCTCTGTTGAGACTCCGCGGCCCTCAGAGCCCTCCATCAGTGCAGAAAGGGTCCGAAATACCCTCCCGAGCGGCCAGGGCCACGCCGTAAACCCGCCAGTGAAGGGCCGAGCCCGCTCCCGCCGGGAGCTCGAGGCCGGCCACCGCTTGGGAAGGTCCCCGCTGTCCTGTCCTTCAGGGACGCACAGGTATCACAGCTGGAGGAAGGTTGCACGGACCCTCTGTTGTGAGGTTTTTTAGAGCTATAAGCCTGTTTCAGCTCTTTGTACATACGTGCACAGGTAAATAGGTATCATCTTCCTCAGTACCGCTCCAAGAAGAATTTGCCCCAGAAATTTCAGGTTGGGTTTTTTTCCCCCCCCTTTTCAATAATGCATCATTACTTTGCATATGATTATTTTAAAGTTACGTCAGAAATGGAAACTTCAGTGTGATCTTCCAGCCCTCAGCTTGTTTTATGACATTCATTAGCTATTCACCAAATTAACTTAAGTTACTAAGATCTCCTTTCTCTGAAGTCTTTTGCCCATGCAAATTTTCCAGTAAGATTCCAGAGTATTGCTGACGGCTCAAGACCTGCCAGCCCAGGAGTACAAAGAATACCAGCTCCTGGCAAAATAAGCTTCTCATTTACAGTCAGAACAGTCCATCTCAAGGTCATTTCCTCTGACATGCTCTAGGCACAATTTCTGAATCAGAATTTTTACAGTGTTACTGGCCCTGAAACAATAACCATGAGACAGACACCAGAGTCACAAAGCCTTAGGTATTTAGGCCAGAAGGCTGGCATTGAAAAGTGGATGTTTCCAAAATATAGCAGGTTTCCACAAGCAGCTTAAGGGGAAAAAAAAAAAAAAGGCAGGAGCAGCCCCATCAGTGCACAAGATATCAACTACTGCCAGGTGGGAACCAGGTATCTGCTGACAAGGACAGATGCTCTGAGCCAGCCTTCTCCTCCCTCCTCAGCTACTATACAGAGTTTACCAAATGACCTGATATAAAACCTAAAATCCCAGCATACCACCTCAGGAGGGGCACAGGTATACATGAGACAAGGAGGGTGACAGAGAGGAAAACTTCATGTACCCACTTCCACTGGCACTTTTGAGGCTTATCTTCTTCAAGATACCCTCTTTTCTTCTTTGAGGCACTTCCCACCTCTAATCCTCATGCATGACACAAGGCAGAAGAACAATTATTTACATTAGAAACCTTTGCTGTTTAGACTGGCCAAGAAGTCCCTGGTGTGCAGAGCAAACAAAGAAGATTCTTTCTTCAAAATGTAAATATTCAAATAACCCATTGATAAAAATATTCCTGATGTGGTCAGGCTTTCAGATCTTGGATGCCTCATCCCTGTGAAACATCAATATACATCACACATTCCATCCCCTTCTCCTATCACCCTGTCCAAAAAAAAAAAAAAAATAAAAGGGTCCCCTCCATTGTTGAAAACACTCAGGGTTTGTTTTAAAACAGCTTTCAAAACATGTCATTGTGAGGGAGAGACAAAATGCGTAGTTCTCCAAACACCCTGCCCCATCCTTCCTGACATTCTTACTAATTGGCATCTTTTTACTGATACTCTTCTCATCTGCTCTTGTAAGGAAGGAGCTTCTATTTTCAACCAAACCTGAGACCAGTGCCTTGGGGTTTGTGCCCCTTTGGTGTGTACCCCTTTCTTCCATGGCATCTGGTCTGCTGTTCAACTTCCCTCTATTCAACACAATTTGACTCTCCTCAGCTCCAGACAACCCATCCCACCTGTGAAGCCTGGCCAGCCTTTGTACCTCTGTCCCCCTCCTCCATCATCTGACAGTCTTGTGCTCACAGCCACCTCCTGCTCTCCTTGTTTGCTTGCTGCATCTGTCCATGCATGTAGGAAAAATGTGTGTTGCCAGGGGCATGGATAGTTCTTTTAAAACATGTACAACACCCAGTCTAGTGGGAGTCCCATCTCCACATATTGCAGAGCTGGCAGAAAAATAACCAAAACCCCTTATTATGCTGTAGGCTTAGGAAAATCTGCTCCTGTCTTAGGCAGCAGCTGGGAAATTGAAGCTGATGGCACTTCCTAGCCTTGTGTTGGAGAGCTGGGCTCCGGCTGCTGGGGCTGGGTGAAAACAAGCCTGGGTATGCAGTGAGGAGCATGGCAGGCTGGGTGCCTGCCCAGCCCCACCTGCACAACAGCCTGTACCTGATCCTGGCCATGAACATGAGGCTGAGATACTGTGAATTTGTAGGAAAATAACCAATTCTGGAGATTTTAGTGCTAAAACTCTTAGTATTTATATTTTTGTTTCTTAAAGCCCCCATTACCAAAGTCCTATCATTCCATAGGAATATCACTGCTATTATAACAATTTTAACAAATATATTAATATAAACTTCTGATTTAATAACTCACCTTCAAAGACTCATGCTTCTGATAAAATTCACCTGAGGAACACCCTGAGAAATTCCGTTTCTGAAGGTTGAAATAAACCAGTTATTTTTAAATTTTATTATTTTGCTAGGTGGGTATTGGGGCAAAGATTCTTCTTTCACTTTTTTTTTTGAACAAGCAGGTAATCACATTAGCCTCACAGACCTAGTGCAGCTACACGGCAGCCTGGACTCTGCTCCAATTACAGCAAAAGCTGATGCGTGACAGAATGTGTGTGTGTGATGTTGTCAGAGCTGGAGCATGACTTGAGTTTTCATATTTCAAGAGGACTCTGTCATGCTGGCAAATTTTTCGTAAATAAGCATTTGAGTTGTAAATTGAAAACACTTGGATCGTTAAATCAGTGAGAAAATAAAACAAGGGACAGACTTTTCTGTGCTCCATTAGGGCCATTTCTAATGCCTCTTATTAATTCATGGCATGTCACTGTAGATAGGTAACTGCCCCTGAATGTTAACCATGCTGGGGTCTAACAGCCCTGTCTGTGGGGGCTGGACTTGTTGTTCAAGATGATTTTCCTTTCTGTTTTCTAGCTGGGCAGCCAGGTGGAACACAGTGTTTTCCTATCCCACTAACTGAAGAGAATCTAGCGGTGCTCAGCACCCTGGGGGGGAAGTAAAATGCCATGAGCTCAGCCCCTTGGGGGAAGGGGAACTGTGCAGTGCTGTGCATGACAGATTAGCCACACAACTCATTACTGGCAACTGGAGTTGCATACATAATCTGCTAGACATGGTACTAGAGATGTGCCCCTTAGGGTTTTATTGGCTCTGATGTGCAACAGCACAACACAGAGCCTTTGTTACACTCCCATCTCAGCTTCTGTACTTACAAAACCTCAGCTTCTTAAAAAGGCTGCTTTCCATGCAGTCCTTCCACTTCAGCATTTCAACACACACGGCTTTTGATAGGAATGACAGGAATGGGAGAGCCTGTCTGGCATTCAAATCTCAAACTCTGAAACAAAGCACAGTGTGACCTTTTTTTTCTTATTTTTTTAAAAAAGCCAATTGCATTTAATCTTCTTGGGAGATTACTGCTCTTCATATGAAATTCACTCTGGAGGTAAATAGGCCCAGCTAATATGGAAGAAGGCAGCCGAAGAAACCAGCAGCAGTGCTGGCAGCACAAGACCCCCCTCCTCTAGCACAGTATCTTTGTGCCCCTTCCCCTCCCAGCCTCCTCAGCAGAGTGTGCTGCTTTGTCAGCCTCTCTGTGCAATTTAGTATGATGGAAAAAACAAAATAATCATTCCTTCTGCAGGCAATTGACATGTTTTTCCAACGGCATCACAGCTTTTACTTACATTATGAAAGAGCTGCTTCACCCTCTGGACTTAAATTATAGATGATCCTTTCCTTGAAGCAGCTATCTTACAGTTTAACCCTTTAATGACTAACGTTATTTTTCAGTCCTCTCTTAGCAGTTGTGGATGAAGGATTTCCCACTGTGGTATGTGCCTTGCATGGTGTTTAGAGTGGCAGCAGCACATTGCACGCTGCTTTTCATCCATGCACACCTTGTACTTAGCCATTTTTACAGAAGCTTTGTAGATATCTCTTGAAGCACTTAAAAAAATAAAGCAAGCCCAAGATACACTTTTCTTTATTTATGATGTAGGTGTCAAGCTTATGTTTGAGACAGCTGAAGTTTACCAAACTGATCACAGTTTTGGATTTGGATTCCTCAGCTTTCTTCTTGGATGCTATCCCTGACTTCAGCACACTCACTGTTCTCAAAACAGCACATTTTAAGACTGGTTTCTGCCTTATCCTCTGCAAAAAATGTGGTAATCTCCATTATTGAAAAGATGGGCTTGTTTAAATAAAGTCAGTCGAGGAAGAAATTTTCTTTCTTTGCATTTTTTTCCCATCTGTGTTACCTCTGCGCATACATACATGGACACCAAGATTTAAAATTTCCACCAACCCCTTTTGAAATTTCAATTTCCTTGTTCACTGTTTTTACTCATTCAACCCTTTCTGAAAACAAATAGTAATTTTATTTGGCTGCACAGTCCCTAGAGAAAGTAGAAAAAATTATCTGCCAATATCCAAACCAGAAAATTTTTAACTGACAGACTGTGAACTATAAAAATGTACAAATAAAACCTTATGAAAAGTTGCTCGTGGAACTGCAGTTTGAGCACAGGTGATGGGCACATAAGCTTGGCACTGTGAGAAGAATCTGTAATATTCAATCTCTACCATTCAGTAGTGGAGTGCATTAACTTTTTGTTTTGTTTTGCTACCTTCATGCAAAAGCAAAGTGGCTTTTCCAACTGAAAGACTTCTGTAGGAAGAGCACTTTTGGATCTCCTCAACAGCAACATCATGCCATGGGTAGACACAAAGAGTTTGGTTTTTTCTCCCAGTCATTAGACTGGGGTTAATAGGTTTACCTACTGGTTCGTAGGGCAGTAGCAGAGATGCTTGAAAAATAAAATGACCTGTAGGATGTGAATTGCTTGTAACAAGAAATGAGATCATCTCCCCCCCAAAAAATGCCCTGTGGAAAGCAAAGTTACAGTTTCTCTAGCAGGGCCTGATGCAGGTGTGCTTTTCAGCTTGGAGCAGCGGACACACTATCCACATAATTCCAGCTGTTTATTTGGATCCAGACATGTGTAAAGCCCCAGCCATGCAGCACCAGGAATGCAAGCCTAAAGAACCATTTCACTAATGAACTCTTTCTCAGCCACTTTTCTGGTGACTGAGGCACAAAAACCACATGTGAGACAAGGGCAGCTTTACCTTCAGGATCATTCTCATCAATTCATAACAACATCTGCATGATGATTACATTATCCTGAACATTTTGGTCCTCAAAGGCATGTTCGTGGCCAACTTTGACTTTAGCATCTAACTTTGAGCACCAAAGGCATTGGTCTTTTAGGAAGGACAAAATACTCTGCAGAACAGACCTTTTCAAGGATAGTGTAATGAAGGCAGAGGAAGAGCATATAAATACTGCAGTGCTCTATGTAAATTTGCCCAGCTGTTTATGCTAAATGTTCTCTTACTCCATTTTTCCTGACCTCATTTCCTCCACTGCCTTCTAACTGCAGTAAATAAAACAGTACAAGTTCTTGCTTTCATTACATGCAACACCTGCTGCCTGTTCTGAAACAGGTCTGCAACAGATGTCTACAGCATCATTAGGCAATTATTTCTTTAGCCTTTTCCAGCAGGACTAATTTCCAACATCTTTGTGTAAATCCTCCTCCTTTGCTTCCTCTGTATTTCTCATCCTTTCCTGCATTCAGGGTTCCAACAAAAACTCTTCTCTATATTGTTTGTCCTGGATCACTGTACTCACAGAAGGACAGAGACCATAACTTCTTTGAATCAGGAATTAAACTGAAGATATTTTACTGGGGCAAAAAAGACAAGGTGAGGACAGAAAACAATGAGACAGATTAGTCAGAAGTAGTAGCAGGCAGTAGTTCAGAATACCAGCTGGCTTGTTACAGCTCAGGGTTTTTTTGTGGACAATACGGCAAAGAAGAGTTTTACATGAACACAAGGACAGCCCTTACACTCTCAAAGCAAATGACCAATATTGTCAGCAAGAGAAAAACCCAGCCCCAAGCACTCTTTTCATTTTACCACTTTTGTTCTTTGCCAAGAAGAGCACATGTTAGAATCTGTTAGGCCTGCAGGACTTGCAGGACTCCATTGTTGGGGAAGACATTTGAGGGTATAAGTTACTCCCTTCTGTTTCCACATATCACTGTAATATTTGGCTGGAATCTCCATTTCTGGGAAGAACTGTGAACTTCCCAGGCCAATAACAGACTTTGCACATACTGCATTTAATTATGTTAGTTGCTATGCAGTGACATACATTTGCTATTTATCTTACCTTGCTTCCAGCAGAGCAATGTGAAGGTGGCAGAGAGCTCCAGTTCTAGCTGGTAGGGAAGGAGTGTGCCTTTCTTGCAGTGTATAACAAAAAAGCAAGCTAAAACAAGAGCTGTAGGACATGTTGTGCCAGGTTCATTGGCACTGCGGTGTTCACTAGTTAACACTTACTGAAAATCATTCCTTTAGGTTATTTCTTTCACTGGCAAATTCCTGGATGTGCTATTCTCAGGCAATCTTGTTAATCTGGGCTGGTTTAAACTTGTAAATTGCTGTGACTAGATTAATATAACCTCCATTGCACATTAAAAGATATTAGTGGAAATAGGTTACTGTCATCATTAGCCATCAGTTGCTCAACTTTGTACCCCAATGGATCTTTACCAGATTTTAATGGATTTGCACTTTGCCATCATGGCTTAGGGCAATATCTGTGAGGAAACTTCTGCAAAAACTGTCCAATCATTTCTTAAAAGAGCACTTGCAGAACAAGTACTTCTTGTGGCAGCTTAAGTTACAGGAACAGGTTCTTTGGGAATGTTGTGTGTGTGTGGTTTCTCTGGTGTTTAACTTTCTTCCTTCCCTTTGATGGAGGCACTGATTTGGGCTTCCCTCTTCTATCAGCGCATCCATTTCCTAAAAATGTGCCAGACCATAACAGTTTAGGGTCCATCACACTTCTTAACTAGCCAAAGTCACTTAGGATGGTGGGACAGAGGTTAACAAATGCCCAGACACACATATAACCACATCAGAATAGAGTAACACACAAGCTAAAGAGAGATACAGTAACTGGGAGACATACAAGCTAGAAGTCCACATCAACTGTACAGATCATGTCTGCAATGAGATCTGCAAGGACATGAAAGCAGTAGGGAGAGGCAGATAGCTTCTATCAAGGGTGTAACTTGTTCAGGTTTGGGCAAGACACAGCTCCTTTATTTTTTAGTTATATTTTTTTTTAACTTGGATCCTGCAAAAAAAACACCACTAGAATATTTAGGGTGAATATTTAGGATCTTCAGGAGGGTGATGGAAATCTGGGTGGCTGAACCTTCAGGATGGTTGGATGGGAAGAGCATTGTTTTCCTGAAATTGAAGCTCTTTCCAGCTGCAAATTTCTGGTGCCTAGACAAGGAGCAAAGGACAGCCTGCTGGAATCAGAACAGGCTGTGAACAGTGCCAGGTCAGTTAGGCAAGGAGATTATTCTGAAAGTTTCAATTGCCAGATGTTGACAAGGATATTTGAGTTAGGAAAGATAAAGGGAACAAAATAGATGAAGGGATTTTGACAGGATCTGTGACTGTGAATGAAATGAAGGGCCCAAGAGATGAGACAAGAGGGGAGAGTGGAGTTCAGGAATAGATGAAAGAAATTAGGGGGAAAGTCTCTGTGCCTGGCAGGTTATATTGCTGGGAACGAAACCCAAGATCCTTGGCTCAGCATCTCCCTGCTGCCCACAAGGATCCACAAAAATGTTGCTATAGTGCTGGGACTCCTGTAGGATGGTAACCAATTATTGTAACTGTTCTTTTATCTTTGTGGCTGAACTTTTTTTTGCTCTAGCCTGGAGGGTTGGGGCAGGAGGACTGGAGACTGCTGAAGGACAGCAATAAAGAACATAGCACTGCACTGACAGGAAGTTTCAAAATTCAGGGTGCCCATGGGATCTGAACTTGCTCCCTTCTCATTTAGAGGTAAGTATAAAGATACAAATCTTAGCTAGGCATATCTTTTCCCCACAGGATCAGCTTACTCTCAGAGTAAACCAAACTGCATTTCTTTGACAAACAGATTTCCAGTACTTTGTCTTGTAATTCTCTTTGTGGCTCCATGCCTCACTGCCTGCTCACTGATGAATTCTCGCTTTGAATAATGAATTAGCAACTCCTATTTATGGTGTTCATCACTGGAATACACAAGCATACATAGATCCAAAACAGTAACAGCTTTTAATACGTATCCAACATTTAACTTTGTAATTTATTAATTTGAAAGTAAAGCTTAATTTCCCAGGCCGGTTGTGTAAAATGCATGCCCTTGTGGGTCCAAATTTACAATCCAAAAATTTCAGAACAAGAATACTCAGAACTCATTTATCTGTATTTCTATTTTTATGAAGTCATCAAAGAAGTTGTAAGAGGAAATAGGATTCCAGAAAAAATATGATACAAATAAAAACAGGGAGATCATCATTGTCCCATAGGCCTTGGAGAGAAAGATGACAAGACAAGCAAAGCAATATGCATGGAAAAAGAGGCAGAAAAATAGAAAGCTATCAGTACTAATAGAAGAGCAGCTTTTTGTAAGTCCCACTCCAGCATCTATCCATTCACTCTCTCCCACACAGCCACAGAGTTCTTCTCTAATAGCTTCCATAGAGCTTTTAATGACTAGGATTACAAAAAAAATGGAGGCTTATGCCCTACAGGGAGTTGAATTATACCCAATTTAGAAAAGGGGGAAACTGAGATATGAAGCAACCTCATCTCTTCTCTCACGTAAGCAGAGGGCAGGGACTGAAGGTAAAGCTGTTCCTTTGTTTCCTTACCAGAAAATCACAGTGCATTTCACTAGAATAGAAAATGGAGATTCTTAGGTAATTTTGTTCTCAGGTGCTGCATTTCTATAGAAACTTACCTTTTGAAGGTAACATAAAAATGCTGACTGCTTTTAAAAATTCCATCTTCCTTACCTACCTTTTACTGCCCTAATTGTTGCTATGGAAACTGGAACTGGCACTGAAGCAGTCCTACAACATGAATTCTCACTTGTCAGTTTTACATAAAGTAAAAAAGTGCCACCTTCTAAGTCCTTTAATAAACCAGTAATAATTGTGTTGCCTAACGAGTTTTCAAATTAAACAAAGCAAGAAAGCATGCTTTCACTGAATGCTCTGCACAATATTTCGTAGGTGTGGTCTAAGAATTTTAACAGCATGCATGATATGACTCTGTTGGTTAAGGATATGATCCTTAAACAGAGAGACAGTTTATTTGCAGTAAAAGCCCTAGTGTGTGTAGTTCGACTTACATAAAGGTGACTTATACCAACATGGGTATGTCTAGACTGCTGTCACAGAAGCACACTGTAGAGATACTGAGTGAATGGGTAAATCAGCCTACAGTGAGCTCTGTGCTCCCACAGCTCCTCAAGGAACTGCTGTGCAGGCATATGCATGTTATATTCCCTGTAGGTGCAAGAGGGAATGCTCTCAACCAGAGTAAGTGTTAACCTAGGCTGGGTGGTTACTGTGAAAAAAAGAAAGAAGGCGAGCTTAAGATAGTCAGAATCTGTGTATCTTAGATCTAGGCTCCTCCATTAATTTTAGCTTAACCTTTCACTCTGGTAAAAACTATAGGCTCCCTTGTGTTTATTCATCTTACTTCTCTGAGACAACTCATCTGAGAAAAATCCCTTTTTCCTGTTCTTGGGGAACAAACACAATCAGAACACACCCTCCATCACAAGAATTAACACTCCCAGCAAGGATCAACTTCCAGGCACAGGTTCTTTCCAGAATAACTTACCCATGTTTCCTGAGTTAAGTTCCTACCACCTCATCTCCAAGGCTTTGCAGTTGTTCAGTGCTTTTGAACTGCAACAGGGGCAGGACTGATGCAGATACAAGTGTCTGCCCTTTCTACCTCCAAGTATAGAAAATCAGTGGACAGGGATTTTAGACAAACTTAACACAAAGAAACACATTTAAAACACAGTAAGTGCAGCCTCAGAATTGGTGGCAACAGAATTTGCATGTGTAACTACACAAACTGCAAACTGCAAAGCCCAAAGATGTAATCCTATTTTGGTATGAATTTATTTTAAAGAGATCCTAAAGAGCAACATGATCTCCAAACTCTCTTTTTCTCCCTGAACTCATCTAGCCCACACACTCAGCTGTCATGCTTAGGAGAACTAGGGTCTTTCTTCTAACTTAAGAGAGGAGATCACCTTTCCCACTGAGCTAGCACTGTTCCATTTAACCCTTTCCCAGCAAAATAAGCTTCTTCTAATACAGAACATTTCAAGAAAATGGCCAAGACAGTCTTTTAAATTAGATTCCATGCGCTTCCAAATGGTGTGAAACACCTCATACTTTCCTTTAAAATATCCTCAAATTCATGCCAAATAAGCAACTTAACCATGTGTACTGCTTGATTGTGGGCAATTCCTGAAGTGAACTTGAATTTAGGAATCAGTATTCCAAGCTACTTCTTCCACAGATAGCCTTGTTTTTAAGCATCACTTTAAACTGATCAACAATCAGAGCTGGAATTTAAAAAGCAAATCTCCCCAGTGGCCAACCAGATCTTCTCATAGGCATAAATTATAGTTTCAATTCCCCTCAGTACCACTTCACTCAGAATCTGCCTTCTTTCCCTGATTTACAGAAATATTCAGGGTGTGGGGAAGGAGTGGGGAACAAACAGTCTACAACTCTTCCTTAATCCTCTTTTATTTCCTTCTGCACAGGTACATCCCTTCAGCACCTGTTCAGGGCCTATATTTAGATCTGATGAGAAGGTACCTGACTCAGAGCAGAGCAGCAATGTGAGGAGTAGGGAAATCTGCAAGGAAACCAACTCTTGAGTCCTTCAGCAAGCAGGGAATATACAGCAAATGAATGATTTCACACATAGCTCTCTCTATTACCAGAGGCCTTAAAACTTACCATCTCTTTAAGGCCAGAGTTTTTCACGGGCCTCTGAATGCAAATGCCAAATATTTTGTCATGCCTTTCTCTTAGCCCATATCTCACTGCAGCCAGGGCTTGGAGTGAGGCAGATAATATAACAAACCAGAGAGCTGGCACACATGGGGCTAACTCACTGGCTTTCCTCATGCATATGGTTTATTTTTCCCTGCTATGTCAATCCTTATAGGGCTTTACCACTACAGCTGCCTCCTGGGAGTCTGCTATTGCAACTGTTACAGAGAAGGTGCAGAAGAAAGGATAAATTCAATCTTTTGTACTCTTTTCAAGTTAAAGGTATCACCTCCACACCATAAAGTAAACATACTAATTAAACAGACAAGCCCCTGCAGCAACATTTAATTATTTAATTAAATTATTTCATTATTATTTAATTAAATAATTAAATTATTTAATTATCCTCTCAAAGGATAAATATTGAACACCTTTGCTTTTTAACTGTTGCACATAACAGAGTTATTCCAGATCACACATCTCACATGGTAACCTTCTTTAGGCCAATGTTGTTTCATCTATGCCTTGTGTTCTTCTGCAAGCACAGATATGGGCAGTATTTTACCACAAAAGTGACAAAGAATAAAGGACATGAAAAGCAACAGGCAGAGGAAATTACAGTGGGTCTCAATGGCTTCTGTATTTTCTTTTCCAAAGCATGTAATTTATGTTTTGTCAAGTAGGAAGCAAATGAAAAAGCAAAACAGTAGCTGATTTTGAGAATTTTGGTCTGAAGAGAAATACAACAAGCATCAGTAGTACAGATGGGAAGGCAGAGGAATGCAGACATGCTTGACAACCAGTGGGCAAGGCTGCAGATGGAGAAGGGATGCAGGACCCTATTCCTGAATATTATTTTACAGAGAATGGTAAGGATTGCTTTAGTAGTAGGAAAGCTGTCCAGATTGAGGAATACATATTCACAGACACACCAAGCACTGCCAGGAAGGACAAGCAAATCCTTCTGTTTGTGTGTTCTTTCTCTAGGTGCTAGAAAGTTCACATAAAAAGAAAGACCTGCAGCTATTGCCATATGAAAGCTCAGTGTTTAAGCCAGAAAAATATCTCCTGAGATGACCACTGCTGTAAACAGTGAACTTCAGCAGTGACTTTTCTTTAGGCCCACTGGACACAGATGTGAGGATGGTCAATGTCTCATCCTACTCCAAGGAAAGAACACAGTTTCTTTTCCAGTTTCCCTGCTAGATTAGAATGTCCAGAATCAGTTTGTTACCCCTTTCACTAGGAATAGCAAGGAAATCAGCAAAAATACTAAACCAAGCATTTGAACAACTTCTCTGCAGCTGGACAAAAATAGTATTTGGAGAATCAAAAGGCTCTTTTTTATCCACTATCTAGATCATACCAGCTAATGACAGCTTCTCACAGTATCTCAACCTCTCTTTCTTATATTTTGTCTTTAAAATACCATAAAATATCCTTCCATAGTGCTGACAACATCACTGTTACTCTCCAGCAGTTCCAAGACACGGTGCATCACCACTTCAGCCAGAGAAGGGTTGTAGCTCTGCCGAACACAACTCAGGATATGAAGGAAATGGCAGCCTTTTTCAGCATCTGCAGAAAAAAGGAAGATGCAGCCAGGCATGGAAGAAATATTTCAGTCTAACTGTCTCCTTTGAACTATCATAATACAGATCAATCATGAAAAAACCCAGAGCCCTAGATACTGAAATAGACACGCATGTACTCAAAAGAAAGAGATCCTGTCTGTGCCTACAGTTCTCCAATTATCAACTGTTCCCAGTGACTTTTCTGGGAAGTGTCAGGGCGGTAACAGTAGTATTGAGGGTGAAAGATAACCCAGTCTTGCCAACTCTTAACATACAAGGCTCAGTACAGCTTGATGAGGAGTTTAACAATGTAAGGGTCTCTCCACTGTCCATGTATGCAGACCATCCAGCTTTTGCAACTTCAGAATGATACAAATGAAAGTCATTTTACTGAGACCCGACCTCACAACTCTCGCAGCACGGCAGGGAGGTGCGTGGCCAGGGCCTGTAACCACTGGCCCAACACTGGCATCTTGTGGAAAAATTGACGCACTGCAACTGCATTAGCTCGCAATGCTATTCCATCCCTACCCTGCAGACCGCTCAGACAATTACAGGAGTAGAAAGTCACAGAACCACCAGTATCAGATTTTTTTTCTCCTTTTAAGTGGAATTAGCCCTGCAATGTACAAGATAATAGAAGTTTAAAATAACCCCCTTTGCTAGGAGCAAGCACAGAGGTCCCTCAAGGCTTGCATACATCTATTCTGTGCCAGGCAGAGCATTGTCTGGAGCTGTCCTAGTGATCACTTCCTCCAACACAGCCTGTAACCCACTAATCATCAGTGCTGCATGCTCCCAGTCCCCGAAGTGCTGAAGTTCACAACATATTTCTCTGCAGCAGCTGACAATGAAAACAGACATAAATCAGATATATCAGCACAAATTATTTTTCTTCTCCTTAGCTCACGTGATGCAAAGCAAGTTTTATAAGGGTACTGAGAAACTGCTATGGGCCAGGGAAGGCTCTATATTTTGGGTTTTTTTGGTTTTTTTAGTTAATTCTCTAATCTAGACTCTGCTGAGCCTCAGAGCTGCCTTAGAACCTGCTGAGAAAACTCACTGGTAGATAGTGGTAAATAAACAGTTCAGCCCAATTCTGATTAGGCTTTGAATCAGGCAGAAATACTTCCTCAGAAGTATCCAGCATGAAAAAAAGATATTTGTGGCCAGTAGCCAAAAATGTGTCTACTACCCTGGGAGAGAGAACTGGAGAGAACAGAACAGTGCCTTTACCTGGTCATAGTGACTGTTATTCTAAACAAAATGGGTAGCTGTGCTTTGCATTTGCCATAGGTTCATCATAAGAAGGTCAAATTGCCCATCCCTGATGCAGAGTAACTTAAATCTCAATGAATTACATTAATGACTCAAGGGTTACCTAAGAGCACAATGTGTATTTTTCCCCTAGATGCTGGTAGAAAATGGCACTTTGGGGTAGCTGCAGGTGGGTACAATGGCTAAGTAACCCCAAAACACCCCTGTCCCTCTTTCACTGACATCCTGGATTCGTGCTTTTGTCCAGCACCTGAGGGAAGCCGGCTGATTAACTGTCCTGGCTTGTCAACAAACATCAGAGGGAACTGAGTTACAACTACCATTTGCCTACTGCAGATGTCTCATAAGGGGACATTCCGACTTATTTAATTTTACTTCAAGTGGTTCTGGCTTTTGTCCTCTCTACCAGTAGCCCAATCTAAGCCTAAAATCTAAATAAAACAGAGAAACAGAGCAAATTTATAAAACAAAGAAACAAACAAACCAAAACCCAAATCCATTTTGCACAGTCTGGAGTCAAAATGTGCTATCTGGCCATATTAAGTTTTTAGATGGACCCACAGTGGTCTCTCATGAGTGCATTTAAAATCAGGAATTATAAGTGGAGCAAAAGACTAGGATTGTCATGTAGGCACATTACAGATCAGGGCTTGTGCAGCTCTGAGTAGGCATGCAAGATTTTTTTTTTTTTTTTTTTTTAATTTGTACAATAGTTTCAGACAGCTGGGCTGGGCCTGGGAATGTGTCACAGCTACAACAACGGGGCAAGGCGTTGCCTGGAAAACTGGCAGAGAGGAAACTCATCAGAGAGAAGAGTTTGATTTATCATAAATCATCCTTCTTGTCATGGAAGATTACTATTACGCTTGGAGGAAAACGGGTAGGAATTTCTCGCAGCAAACAAGCAAAAGCCCTAGAGGTGAATGGCAGCGTCCTTGTTTTCTCCCGGGGAGCCTGGCGGGCGCTGGGAGCGCGCTCCCGCCAGCAGAGGGGGACCGGCAGCCGCATCGAGCTCCGCGCTCTTGCATCATCCACCGACAGCAAACACCCGCCGTGCCCTGCTGGTTTCGAACGAGGTTCTTGGCTTTGCTTCTACTGCCAATGACCAGGACATTGAAACGGCCCTTCTGGAAACCAGCAGTGGGGCACTGACCTGGAAGCTGTCCTCTTTACAGTGGGAAACTAAGTAAGAGGAAAGCTTCAAGGAGAACAAGAGGGTTTGTAAAACAGCTGCTGATTTTAAACCGCTTATTAGGGAAAACATGGCTTTGAGGACCAGGACTCTTCAAAGCCTTTTCTGTGACTGATCTACAAATTACTCTCTGCTGTTGACTTTCCTGACCGAAAGAACTTCCCAACTTCTCATGGATCACAGAGTACTTCACCAGTGTGACAATGCACAAGAAGGGAACAAACAGGCGGCGGTCACTCAGTGCCTCTGTCAGCTGTATAGAGGTTCTGGCCTTGATAGTGGCACAGTTATAAAAAAAAAAAAAAACCAGGTTGCCAGGAGAACTAGCTGATGTATAAAATGAGCAAAGGAATGATTTGTTTCTTAGAGAAATGATGCTTGCATTTGTTAACTGGATAAAAGACAATAAAACAATGGGATACAGTAATTTGTTGCACTGAAGCACCCTCAGGCAAACAAGCCCATATTAACCTGCATGCCAATTGTAACATCTTCTCCCAAGACCTTGTCTACAATTGTACCACTTCTTACAGGAGACAGTTAAAACTCAAACTTGGTGTTGCCTCACTTAGCCTTATTTTCATTGCAAGATAACCATCATATTCCAGGTCCTACAAGTACTATTGTAGTCATGACAGTATAGGGATATGAGCAATTTAAGATTTTATGCCTTATGTTCCAGTCAGTCATTTACTCTGTACTGAAGCACATTCTATCCCTCAAATAGCTGCACTCCGGCAGCAAGTGATCCCTGCTGACACATTCTATCCCATGAACTTAAAGACACTCTGTGGCAATGTACCTGTGTAATTAGCACACATTCAAGTCAAGCCTAAGTTATCACTATGGCAATAAGACAATAGTTTGAGGGACAACCATAACTCAGAAGCCACCTGAGGCACCTTATCTGGAAAGAAATAGACTTTGTTCTTCTGAAATCCTTAACTACAAAGAAAAACCAATTGAGCTTAAGATCTTCAGACAATATCCTACTAACTTAAGCAAGTTTTATTGTTGACTTAAAGGAGGCGGGGATTTCACCTTTCTGCACGGTCACTTTTGTGTCAACTCCCCTGCAGAAACTGAACCAGCAAGATTTGCTACTTCTCCAGAGTGCAAAGCAACACCTTCTAGGTGGTGACCTGACTTCATTACATTTGGTTCCTCCCAAAATCCAAGTATTCTCAAAAGATACAGATCTAAGATAATGGCTGCTTATTTCAGATCACAGAGGTTTGCTCCCTGCTGGGCACACCTGCTCTTTCTCTCTCCATGCTCACAGGAAGCTGCTGCTGCACTCCTGTTTTTAACTATACTGATTAGCTACACCAGCAACAGCCCAGGTTCAAGGGTGAGGACCAGCATCATATCCAGTCCAGCAGCAGGAGGAGGTATCATCATCACTATACCAGCACCAGCTCATCAGAGCTTGATCACTCTGCTACTTACGCCTGGGTTTTTGACAGTCTTCTTTAATCACATCAAGGGTCACTTTAAACAGCTCCTTATCATGGTCAGTCACCTGAAGAAAAAAGAAGAAACTGGCCTTGTTGTTGAAAAATAATCCAATGTCATGGTGTATTCTAAACTAACACTTGTCAGAATTATACTCTGCATTTTATGCTGCCTCCAAGACTAATAATGAACATCAAATCTTCAGGCAATAGTTTTAGTGCTATTAGCAGCATCCATGAGTTTGGTGAAGCACATGATACAACTAAGTTTGACCCAAAGGAGGGTGACTGACTCAGCAGAACAGCAAGCTTGAAACCACTTTGATAAGGAGAACCGTCCCAGGCCCCAGGTTTCAGTGAGCTCGGCTGGATCAGAGCAGTTTGGCAGCCCAGTGAACACAGACAGAACTTGGAAATACTCAATGCATGATACAGAGGTACAACCAACAGTGAAGTAGGCTGCAGAAAAGACTTGTGAGAAAACTGAGAGCACCTGGATGTTCAGCTTCTCTTTCTGAAACATTTCTACTATTTCTGCAATATTTTTATTGTTTTTACTGATCATAAAAGTCATACCATCAAACTTGTTTGCAACCACAGCTCAGTTCCTTACATAATATAAGTCCTTGGAGCTGCTAGGTTTCTGGAAAACAACTCCTTTTTCTTGTAGCATCTTTATTGCTTCCTTAAAAACACTGTGAATCCTTTTGGAACTGGAGTTACTTTTTGACTTCACCTGCATAGGAAGAAAGGAATGAAGCAGATGGTGAGAAATCTCAGCCCAGCCAAAGTTATCAGCAAAAGCTCCAGATGCTTTCAAGAAGAAGATGACTTCAGGTCCTTTGACATGATTTTTGTTACACATTTTTCTCCATTTAGAAATTCAAAAATCCTATCTGTTATGTATGAACTAACCAGTATTTCTGAGCTTTAAACAAAACCCAAACACCAGAAGCTTGTACCATTCTTAAGCAAGCACAGTCTCTAAACTGCCTTCTTTGTGATTAGCAGCTATTTGGTGCTGAGAACTCTTTTTTCAGAATATACTTGTGATGCTTGCAGATCATTTGACTTTTTGTTAATCAAGCTTTGTTCACTTTCAGAGTTTTCCTGTTAATAAGGGTAGCAAGAAATGAAAATCAGTATTTTGAAAGGTGGTATTCAGGAGGAATCCAAGTGTGGAGGACTGGATTCCCATGTCTTGATTTCAGAGAAAGGAGAAAACTGAAAAAAACAGTATTTGTTTCTTGCCCCCTCTGTTTCCAGATTTTTACCAGCATGCTCTGGTCATGCTCTCAAGCTTCCCCACAACCAAATGAAGTGAAAGGATAAAAAGCACGCAAGAAATTAAGACAAGTATGCAAAATAAGGAAACAAAGGATTCAGTTTTGAGAGTAAGTGGGAAATTAGTTTCTTGTAAAAGGATAACAATGTGCCTGGAAATCTATAAATGAGGTTATTTAGAACACAGGGTTCTGTGTTTGGGACATATCTAACAGAGTAGAAGGAAGGAAGGGGAGGGGAAAAATACCAGGGAAAAACAGGGTTTGTTTGGAAGTAGAACAGAGCTAGGAGAGTGGAATGACAGCTAGGGAAGTAGAAGGAAATAATTAGTTGTGGAGAAGGCAAAGTATGGGTAGATAAGAGCAAGACTATGATTTACTCTTCTCCATCTTCATCTGCCCTACTGTGTCCTTCAACCTCCCATTTATCTACACAGACTTCTTCAGTTCCCCAATTGCTGTTTTCTCATCTGTTGGGAGCACACTATGCTCTCTGTGGTTTTCTGTGAGAAGGGAGCTAGACTGCTCCCCACAAACCACCATGTGATAACTAGAACCACACTAGAGCCATAAGAGCAAGATTTGCCAAGCCATTCCTTCAACTATCATCATAAATACTCCCACCATGTTCTGAATAAAAATATCAGACTTCACATATCCTACTTCACTCACCAGAAACAGCTCAGAAGCCTTGGGAGTGAAGCAGGCACTCACTATGAACTAGAAAGAATGTACATGAATATGCAAAATGGACACCACAGGAGCAAAGGAAGAATATCTTTTCACAGAACCATTCATTCAATCCATTTGCAGCTCTCAAGTGACACTCCAACAGCCTGGAAGCTGATGTATGTAATGGGGAATAGTTTGGGGATCCAAAAGGGACATTGGTGTTAGCATGCATTACAGGTTTCTCCCTCCTGCTCCTCCAGATCACTCTCAGGATTTCAACAGGCCATAATCACATCTGTCTCCCTGTTTCACAACAGCTAATCTCTTTTTCCTCTCAAATCACCAGTAAAAATAATTGCCAAATACCTCAAGAAAATTAACACAGAACAATGGCTTTTATTCTTATTCAGTTTTCTCTGCTTCAGACTGGAAGATCCAGTGCCTGAACCTTGTCTGTCCTCCCGTCCACCACAGCCATCAATCTGGATAACAACAGACTCTACTTCTAATTACAAACTTGGCCATCATCTGGACACCATTCCAGCAACAGCATTAATACCACTATGGTTCTTCTCTTCATTGTGCTGCTTCTGATAAACTGAAGAAACAAACATAGCAGCACGAAGGATTAAGTGAAAAGTGAATATTTGCTCACAGAAAAGCACATTCTCATAGCCATATTTAAAATGAAGAGACTGCCTCTCACTCAAATGCAGTAATAAATCCTCAAGAATGTAAAAAATTGCTAGCAAAGCAACCAACTCATGACTCTGATCAATTTTTAATGTGCTAGCAAACATTTGGGGAGAAGAAAAGATAAAAATATTTCCAAAGAAGCACAGTAATTATACTGTTTGGCTTACCACTAAAATCCTGTCAGAAAAGAGAGATAATTAAGAACAGACTCTGTGTGAACTGACACACAGCTCAGCCCGGATGGATACTGAAACAGAATCACTAAGAATGCAAGTCAAGGCACTGACAGAGTGAAAGCAGTGAGGCCTTATTATAAGTAAGCAGCTGCTACATATCAGCACTCTCTCATATGTGCTGCAGAATCCACAGAAAAGGGCTTCATTGCAGAAGGACTGTTCCTTAAAAACAAATTAGGGCTCCTGCCCACTTTAATAATACCATATTATATATTAATACAAAAATATCATATATCACTGGTGTTTAATAATACCATAAAATGACAGTAAAAATTTTGGGGTTTCTCCTAGTGTGCTCCAGAATATGCTTCCTCCTCTCCATTCCTCTGGGCAAAACAGCAATTAAGTTCCTTTGTCAACACAGTCTAAAATTGCTTAGTCTGCTCTTTTGGTCCAACCCAAGTAACTCCAGCATCTCATCCTGCAAATTCACAAGTCAATAGCACTTCCCCCCAGTACCTCTCACAATATTCACACCTTCTTTTGCAAAGTGCCCCCCTTGGGCATGCCTTAGCTTCAGAGTGCACCATTTCACATTCTCTGAAGTAGTAACAGCAGGGTCTTTCCCCTCTCTTCCAAATCAGGTCCTTTTCAAATAAATTAAACTGTACATCCCAGCATAGGAGCATTCAAGAATCAGTCATCCCTTTTGCAAAACACATCATATACATGTGTCAGTGTGTGTGTGAGTAACCTGAGACAGAAGCAGCTATTAAACAATAATTTTACTATCATTACCTCACTCCCAAGACTGGCCAAAGGCTCTGTAGCAAAGCCAACAGAAGAATCTATGTATCCAGAATTAAGTTGGTATACTTTAAGCAATATATTCCATCTAATTGGCCTCACACAGCTTAGTGGGCTGGTGCTGTGCAACCAGTTATTCTCAGATCTTTAAAACAAGACAAATTCTCTGTACAATCAACAATAGGTCAAAGAAAAGAAGTGGTACAGGAATTAGTTAAGTCTGTTCAAAACACTGGAACTATGTAACCTTTGACTCATCATGAATCACACCCTGATGGTGTTAAAGCTTCCTGGTATACATATGTGATTCTACTCATGGAATCACCCTTTGCAGTTTCTCATGTAATGTTTAATCCTGGGCTTAGGCAGATGGCAATTTTCGTAGTAGTGATCCTGGACATGTCAGTCCTGAAGTCCTACGATAAGTTTTGCAATATACATATTTAAAGCAGTGGTGAAGCTTCCTCAAGAGGCAGAAAGACAAGGACACTGCACCAAGAACTTATCATGAACTGTGTTACACCTACAGTACAATGTACAGGGTGGACACAGACAGTGTGAACAACACTGTACAACTTCCTGCTTTAACTACTTCTCGTTGGTGACCTTGAGATAATATTCAAATCAAGAGAAGCACAAACTGCACACTCTGGAAAGCACAGCTCAAGTTACATGTCCAAGCCAGTGACATTCACGAACTGGAATGGTAGCACTAAAATAGCACACACTATAGCTTATGCATGGCAGAAGGGCAGAAATATTGTTAATCAACTCTGGCTGGTTTAAAGCATCGAATTCAGCTGAGAAATTGGATGGATCCATTTAACATGTAGCTTTCTTTAAAAAAGGAGCCAAAGGCTTGTCCATTTACTAAACATAATTGCCTAAGTCGAGCAAGTACCCTCTGGAGGTTCTCTAAGCACAAAATTACTTTTTCTTGTTTTACTTGTAGTCTTCCTTCTGGTACCCACCCTTCCAGCCTCAAAAGTCACTTGTTTTAAAGGACAGGAAAAAGGCTACACCTTAGGGATAAATGGGGCACTGGTTATGCAAATTAAAGCTCCAGTGGCTTTAAAACTCATAAAAGATTTGTTAATTTTTAACTATTTTTAAAAGTAGTTGAATTCTCTTCCTCATAATCTGTAGACTATAAAATTAAATTTTCCCTAGTATATGTCTAAGAAGAGGAAATTATTTCAGTTCTGCCAGGTGCATCTGCTAGAGAGAAATTTATTCTGGAGAGGCAGAAGACTGCACTGCTAGGGAGGGAGCAGGACTGAACAAAGGCATTGCAGGACATGTATGGGATATGGACAGGGTTCAGCTACACAGTAATGCTGGAAAGGAACACAGAGATGCTGCCTACCTCAAACTGTCCCAGCTAACTGCTTCCATCTTCACCCTCTGCTCCACTCTACTGCAGTGACTCCACAGCAACTCATGACCTCCCTGCAGAAAATATTCCATGGGGAGACACCCTCCCACTGTGATGAACACCGCACAAGTACTTTAAAAGTTGGGAAAGAGATGAAGGGGGTGTACCACCTCTTCTAGGACTACAGGGAAAGGAAGAGAAAGGAAACAAATAGTTTAACAGCAACTTGTGCTCTAGAACACTGGAATAAGGATAAAAAAATAGCTATACATCCAAATAACTCATCCTTTTACATCCAGGAAACGTGCAAGAAGTGAACAAGTGTGTATACTGTGGCATGGCCTAATTAGCTGAGCTGGCTCTGCAGCTCCTGCCTTGTCAAATAGGCCCAAAATAACATTGTTCCACATCAGCAGCACCATTTATCCTCCTGGTTTGAGGGCAGTGCACAACAAAAGACTACTGAAGAGAAAAGAAAGGAAGAGGATCAGAAATCAGATCTATTACACTTACTTTTGTGGACTGAACTGGGTACTTGACCCTTTGCCAATTATGAAAAGTGACACCTTCTAGAGAGAGAGTAGAGGAACAAGGAAATACATTTCCAGAGCATTACTAGGCACTCCTCTTAAAGCATTCATGCCACTTGACAACTGCATGTCCTTTCTTATGCAAGAACAGATAACCTTCTTTGCAAGAAGTTAATAGTAAATGACAATAGGGAGAACTGCAATTTCTAAATAAGCATTTGTAAACCCAAATTCCTGGGACATATGCTCACATCCTTGCATCAGGGTCAGGAGCAACTATTAATTATGATGATAGTTCTTCATGACTGCTAACAACACTGATGCTACATTATTTTTCTTGGTTTAGGGTTTTTGAGGTTTTTTTTGTTGTTGTTGTTGGTTGGTGTTTTGTTCGGGTTGCATTTTCTTGTTGTTTTTTTTTTTTTTCAGTCTTTCTGTGTTTGTTCTGCACCAGTTCCTACTTTAAATAGCCTTGTAAATTATTTATTTTGGTCTTTCTATAAATGCTGAAACGTTTAAGTTTCCAGTATTGGACGCAATGGCTACTACTTCCTTTAATGTAAAGTGTTTGGAAACTTCAAATACTGTTCCAGCTAGTTTAAAAAGTACCAGGTGCTATGTTGGATAATCTACTAGCAAACTTCTTTGTCTAAAATGAGCATAGCTCCTGTTAGTGCTAAATATCCATGTTTGTTTCAAAGCAAACCAGAAACAAATGCCTTAAATAAAAACAAACAAACAAACAAAAACAAACAAAAAACCCCCAAAAAACCAAAACCCAACCCAGATACCAAGAACAGTTCAACAAGGCCAACAACCAAAGAGCTACTTTTCATTATTATTTGACCTCATCTGCAAGGGGCTGGTTTTTGTGTTATTTTGTTTGGGTTCCTTAAGAATTAAACAAACATTAGATGTCAACCTAACATAGCACTTAACATTACAGTGCACATCAAACTCAGGGTGAAAACGGCTGCCAGGGATTTATTACTCTACAGAAAACCAAAAAGTAAACAAATGAATCACAACACTCTAGCTTAAGTTTCAATTGCCATTACTTTCATGGTAAAAGATGTACCTGTAAGGTTTGCAGAAATTTATCACTTCATACCTGTTGAGAATCTGCTTTGTAATTTATCCAACTAATACAGAGTAATATAAAGCCATTTTACAAAATGAGTTTTGTTCTGTTTCCCATTCTGCAGCTCATCAAGAGGTTACTAACTCATTGGAAAGTTTCTTAATAGTTTGGTTACACACAACTTCCTGTAAACTGATTTCAGTTTAATCCAAACATCTCACATGCAACTTCCTGTAAACAGATTTCAATTTAATCCAAACTTCTCATCCTTTCAATCATGGTCTTTCACAGTTAGGGACTTCCAGTGTGAGAAATGTATAGCAGGAAGCACCGTTCATCCACTCATCATAACCTCCTCTTGAAAGCTGCATCTCTTTAATTAATCAAATCAATATATTCAGCTTCAAATAAGAAATAAGATAAAGATTTTGTGTTCCCTTCTCATGATCAAATTCAGGATCTCAAACCTCTGCCCCAAAGAACACCTTGAAGGGATCTCTTTTTCTGACACTGCTACTAATTGTAAATCTAAATAAAGTAGTGACTGTTGCAGGCTGTAAGACTGTTCAGCCCTAACACAAGATTACCCCAAATAACAGAACGTTCTTACATTACTTTTTTCAGCCCAGTTTTATATGTCCAAAGTAACAAGATTTCCTCAAGATCTGTAAATAATTAAAGTGCAAAGCTAAAGCACTAGTGGTTTTTGAATCCTCTGAAGACACCAGTCTCTATTTATGCTTTTAAAAAAGTACACTGTATTATTTACCCCCACTAAAATTTTGGAACATACAGGTGCATTCACTCACCTCCTGACAGCTGGGGCTGGGTAGATGCACACCAGTCAGAGACACCAGAGAATCAACTGTCTCCAACTCCTGCTGGTAAAAGGTCTGAATTTTGTTTTCTAATAGAAAGCCTTGCACTTTCTCATGCAGCATATGGATTGAGAAATTCTGACTCTCCAGGCCACTACAAGGATACACAGAACATGTCAAAAAGCAAGAAATGGGTTTTAGAACAATTACATAAAGTCAGTCCATTAGACTGGTTTCAAAGGGCAAAGGATGTTTTACCATCCTTAAAGAACTTGAATTTAAATCCTCATCTAAAACTGAAGATTTTTATAAGCATAAACATTTAACTGTTCTTCTTCAATCATTTGCTGTTACAATTTTGTGAATTTAAGATCTACAGTCTCTGACATAGCAGTACATGCACCAGGCCTCCCATTAAGCATCCAGCTACACTGAACTGAGTACAGGAGTGGGTGTTTGACTCAGTTTACTGAGGTTATGTATTTGTGATTTGACAATGGCAAGGGCAGGAAAGCATTTCAGTGGAATAGCTCCTTAACCTTACACATTGAACAATATTAGGCAAGAATACTTCTCCAACCTCTCTGCTAACCTCAGTGCCAAATCTTGCTCTAAATCCCAGCTTTTTTCACTACATGAAAGAGGTCTGTACACAGTATTTTACCTTCTTCCTAATATTCACTTCAGTTATGCATTATATTTATTTCCTCAGATTATGTACAGGTATCTCATCTGCATGGATCACCAATTATTTGGGAGAAAAGCAGACTGCTACTGTACATTAATGCAGTCTAATTCACAGTCAGGCCCTGTTCTACTTTTTTCCAGAGTTATTACAACAAGTAAACAACCATAATATCCCACACTTTGCCTCAGGAGCAGTTCTGGATACTGCATTTACCTCTCTGTTTCCTCAGGGCCCTTGAAAGGTTTATCATAAACTTCTCTGTAGAGACAGGGGAGTTCCAGCATTCTTGAAATCTGGACGTCACACACGGGATCATCCACTTTATCTGGAGAGGCAATAAGAACATGTAGACCTGGCTAGGACTGCCATGTAATTTTTTAAGCAAGCAAACCTGAGGCAGCACAACAGAGCTTCACAGCCAGTATTAAATTGGCAAAATTTGTTCACTGTGGTTTTTATAAAAACAAACCACAAAGGCCAATCCTTCTTTTACGGTTTACAAGGAGGTAAAATGGCCTGTTGTGGTGCATTACAGATTATGCTTTTGTCTGACAACTTATTTAACCAGAATTTATGATCTCTATTTTACCTTTCAGCAGCCTTTATCCATTGCATGAAGTTAACACATAGTAAGGAGCTTTATTTGGGCCAAAGTAAAAGCAATTTAGAGGCCATTTGAATTGCATGGCTCTCTTTGGTATTATTACCAGCCAATGAATGGGTTGTATATACTCATAAATCCTCCATCTGGAAAGGAAGGCTGAACTCCTGTGCAAATTTAAGCTAGAGCTGAAAAATCTAGACTTTTTATCTGACTTACACAGGGTTTTTAAAAGACAGGCTTTTCTTCACTAAAGAAATAATTCCAGTGTTACCTCTGAAAGATCTCACTGGAGAAAACCAACTTACACAACAGCACAGACACGGAACTGAGAAGTTACATAACTGGAAGCTCCCAGAGCTTCCCGTGTGCTGCAGAGCCCTGCTGCTCAAAGAGCTGTCAGACACAGAGGCAGCACCTGCATGCAGATCTGTGCCTGAGGAACACTTCTCCCTCATCCTGCAGAGCCAGGCTTCAGTGGGACACTGTCCATATGCTGCTGCCTGTTCATGGAATGGATTGTACAGGCTGTGACAAACAGCAGCCACTTCTCCAAGAAGTGGGACACAGAAGGTCACCAGCTCCCTTCCCATAGGCTTTGGCTGCTCTACTTCATCACAGAGAAATCTAAAAAACAAATCACTCTTGCAGACACCAATCACAGTATCTGCACAGTATTCTTGTATGCAGGCTAATCAGCTTTTACAGTTTTTCCAGGAATGCCTCATTTACAGGCAATCTAATCTCACACATTACATAGTCTTGTCTTCTAACCTTATGCTGCTACAATTGAAATAAAGATATACACATGAAAATCCTTAGAAAAATAAGATGCCAGAAAACAAAGTGGAAAATATTCACTTAATTGCATACAGCTCAGATATTTTCACAAATTCAGACATCTTAGTTACATATATCACAAATTCGTAACACTCACAAAAACATGAAGCCTGAATTTCTCTTTGTTGCCTATAGGTTCGGATTTGACCTCTGACCCTAACAACATCTCCAATCTCCAGCTTGGTTTTCTGGCTTATTGTTTCTTGGAGCTTCTTCATCTGTTCAAACACACTGAGACTGCTAGGTGTGCTTGGATGACCTGCAAGAAGCGAGGGAAAGGGAGTCAGGCACTAAAGTCAGTGCATTAATTGTCCTTTTGCACTTATCCACCTAAGCACCACTGGAATCAAAAAAGGGTAAGGTCCCAGGGAGCAAAACTTGTGGGTGATAAAGTTAGTTTACTGTATTATATTTATTTAAATTGTTCACCTGGGGAGAATATAAAATGGAGAAGATACTGATTTACCACTGAAAATGTCATAGATGGGTTGCAAAACTGAAACATAAATTTGAAATAGTTTTTGTCATTTTTTATTTTGTTTTGATTTTCGGATGAGAGGGGAAAAGTCAGCTAAACTTTTTATGTAAAAGAAGAATGAGTCATCTGAGGTAGGGACAAAACATTCATGTGATGCAATTTGATGTCTACACTGAGGTGAATGAAACTGAGGTGAATGCAACTTGACAGAACTTCACATTTACATAACACAACTTCATAGGACAGCAAATCCTTCCTAACTTAAAATCTGATAAATGCTCCAAGTATCCCTGATCACAATTACAAAAGGCTGGAAGAAAGTTTCCTATGTCCCCTAAGAGCTTTCTTTAGCAGATACAAATGAATGAATTTCCATTCTTAGGATTGTGTCCATCCAAGCATACATCCATGCATCTACTGATGTATGTGTAAAATAAAAATACAAGGCTGAAAAGCCTTCTTGGCCCTCATTCTATTTCAAGCAGTATTTAATGCAATTCCTTTTAATGCATGTGAGTTCCTCATTTAAGTTCCTCAAAACTGAAAACTGATTTGATTGTGTCTCATGTCTCCTTTTTTTTTTTCTGGTTTTTTTTTTTTTTTTTTTTGAGAGCTGTGCCAGATCATCACTTCTCTCCAAAGTGAGAGCTGTCTTTTACATTCCATTTGGGCCCATTTATACTACCTGTCATATGATTGTTAATATAAGTATGAATTATCTGTCTGTATAAATGGGCTTGTTCCATAGACATCAGAGTTCTTAACTTTCACATCAAGCTTTCCTCTCTCCATTCTATTAATATGTATCCCTAACACTGTAGATGACACCAGTAAGATTTATTTCAGTAGGATTTATCAGCTCCATATTAGAGTTGTCAATCCACTACATGGGCTTCCAACAAGATCTAAATTAGAAAGAATTCTGTACTTTGATCTACAAGAAACAGCGGGAGAAAAAGCAAAGAGACAGCCAGACACTAGTGAGTTGTTCTGTTAGTAAGTGCAATAATACATTCATTTCAAATACACAATTACCGCACATTTAGGACTTGCCCAAACTGCAAAAGACCACTGGCATTCTCCCACTGTGTTTGAAACTACTTTCAAGTTCACTGATGACAGTGTCTGTATGAGAAGGAGTATATGAATACAAACAAAGCAAGGACAAATCGTGAAACCATAATCACAAAGGCAGGTCAATGGACTGACTTTGGAAACACAAACTGTGGCACATTTCCAGCCTAGTTCCTTACCAGATGAAGTCACAGAAAGAACAGGCAAATTCTCTGAACAATGTCACAGCATAGAACTGAAATATCATATTACTCAAATAAGGAAAAGGCAGGGACAGGACATAATGTAATGGTTTTATTGGCATCACCCTTGAACACAACATAAAAACGAACAGAAAATTCCCAAAATGTCCCAGGCAATATATGTGGTGGTTTAAAATTTAAAAAAAAAATAAAAATTGAACAGTTGAATTTGCTCTTGTGCAAGTTTGATCACTTAATAAAGTATTTAAGAGAGACATAAGTAAAAACATACAGTCAAAACTGGACTTATTAATTTGATATATTACCTGATAAAATTGTTTCTGCTACCATGGGATTTTTCCAGCAGACACAATTTATAACTCCAGTACTATCATCCACTGCAAAAAAAATTGCAAGAATTAGACTAGGAAAGCAAGCAGTCATGTTCCAAGAAGCGAAGATACCTAAATATGTAGGGAGGTAATTGCAAAGGCTATCTCATTCCAACTGGGTTGGAAGGTAGAGTAGGTATCCAAACTCTACTTACATATCTGAAGTAATTTCCACAGTTGTATCTGACATGGAAGTAGCTCAGCACCAGATGTGCATATGTGCATAGTCAGCAAAGTAACAGGCATATTCTCAAAGAAAGATCATACACTAATTCAAATTATGAGGCTTCAATACATATACTGAATACTAAGGGGTTTCAATCTGGTTGTCAGGGTTAGAAGAATCAGCGTTGAAGGCTGAAGTCAGACGAATTAAAACAGGAAACCAGGCACAAACCACAGAAGCATTACTGTTACAGTGAGAAAACAGCACTTCAATATTTGGGGATACAACCATTTGAATAAATCAGGAGTGCAGCTACCTGCAGCTGCATTGGTTTCCATGCCAATATCATGCTCAGACTCTGCTGGTCTTTCCAATATAAGATGATGTCCAGGCAGCAGAAAGGCAGCTCCTCTTGGCAGGAAGGACAGAAGACAGTACATGGCTGTGGTTCTGCTCTAAGCCAGGAAATCCCAACTTAAAGTGTAGGTGCTGGTGGCATGCATGCCACTTCCGCCGCTGAAAAGGCTCAGCATCTTCTCCTGAGCTGTTTTTCCTGTTTTGCCATTGTCCAATGAAAATAAGTTATGATTTCTGCTCCAGGCACTGCATTGTCAATGACAGCAGCAAAAAGACAAAACTCAAAGGAAACTAAAATCTGTCAGAAGAATCAATTTTCTATCAATCAAGAGACTGTATATAGATGGCCTGTGCAACAAACACTCCAAATGGAAAGGCACTAAATGTCTGACAAGGATCATCCAGCCAATGCATATTGCTTCTTGAATGTAACATTTCCAAGACTGAGATTTCACTCCTCACAAATGGAAACCTACAACTTTCTTCTGCCCCTTAAACCAGGTCCATGACTAAAAAAGCAACAGCAATGTTTCCATGAAGGTACTGATTGGTACCTGCAGTCAATTCCTCTGGGAACCATAGCAAAGCAAAATGCCTTTGCATTGTCTCACGTGTTTTCAAACAATCTCTCTGTTTGGGGGGGGGTCTAATTTCAAATCATTGTCTTGCCTTTCTGTTTCCAAGTTTAGCTGCACATTCCTATTAGCAAACTTACACCACTTATAAGATGCAGGCAATTCCAAATTCCACCACAAAAGTATGCTCCTCTCTGCTATCTGTGTTTTGAGCTGCTGTGTCTGCAACAATTTCAGCAGCTTTAATTTTGTACCAGAGCGTAGATAGCAATCTGTTGGTAGGATTTCCTCTCCTTGGTACAGACAGACAGCAACTATTTTAGTAGGAGTCAGAACCCTCATAAACCATGCCAAGCCATCCATGCAAGCCAGCAAAGGCAACAAGAAGCAGGGCAGATGACATTTCACTCTTGCATTCCCACAGTTACTAGATGTTCCTGCTTGCACCAACCAAGACAGACAGGCTTCCTAAGAAGGGCTTGGAAAAAAACAAATAAGACTGAAGGATTAGGAGGCCTGACCCCTCCTCCTCAATGTAACAGCTGAAAACAGAGTCCTGGACAGACTGACCTGTACTTGACCACACAAGTAATCTGGTAGCAGAACAAGGTTCTGAAACAAAGTTTTGCAATTTCATAGATGAAAGCTTTGAGCAAAAAGACAAGTAACTCCTGGAGTGCAGATGAATGAGATCTCTTGCAATTGTATTTTAATTAGACAAGAAAACATTAATCTATTTTAAATGCACTCGAGGGTTCTACAAACTTTTGAAAACTTCCTGTGCTCCTTGTGCCGCCCTTCCTCATCTCTTTGGGTTTAAACTTTTGTTTATTTGGGTTTTTTGTGGGTTTGCTTTTTGTTTGTTGGATTTTTTTTTCCCTGGCTTTTGATTTTTTGGTTTCTTTGATGCTTGCTTAATTATTTGAGGGGTAGCTCAAAGACACCAGTTAAACGAGACAATTGTGTAAATTTTTATTTCTTTATGACAAAAAGGGTATGGCTCTTGTCAGGCCTGCATGAACCTACTAAGATGCTGGTGAAATTTTGTTTTTTTAAATTTGATTTTAAGTCAACTGCCTTTCAGCCTTTCAAGTCAGTTTTGGAGTACAAAGAAAACCATGTGATGTTTGGTTTTGTTAAAAAGGAAAGGGGACATAGGAGGTCAAAAAGGTGCATGAGGTAAAATATGAACTTGATCAAAGCTGTGTTTTAATTAGATATCTTTTTCCTAACTTATAATAATAGCAAGAAAAAATCAAATCAAACTATCAAAATCAGATATCACACAGATATAATTTTTATTTTTTAAGCCAGGAAAGAGTAAATTAACTCTTTTTTAAAATTATAATTTTGTCATGAGTTCTGGCTGTAGAGTTTTCAACAGAGAATCTAAGATTCTTTAAAGTGAGAGATGTGTACTCTGAAGCAAACAGATAGGAAATGAGGGAGGAGGACCATGGCAGGGACACAAAGACATTTCAGTTCTCTATCAGAGGAAAAGTACAAAGGGGGAGTTGCTTTGTAAGTCACTTTTAAGCAGATGGAAAGTGAGCAAGTCCTGAGCAGTGTGTGGCACTCCAACTGATGCAACCCCTGTGACTCACTAGAGTCTGTTCAACTGAGAGATGCAAGAAGTTACAAGCAGGAAACTGTCTAAGAAGTTACAGTTTTGCACTGACAGAGTCTGCCTGCCTGAAAGGGAGGGCAGGCTGGGGAGGGGCACCCTGGCAGGTAGCCTGAAAACTCAAACCAGGAACTGCTGGAACAAAGAGTGGAGTTGGATGTGAAAGGACAGCAGGAAGCCAGGCTTACTGTGAGCTGCACTTGAAGGTCTGCTGATCTAAGGCCTTAATTCCATTACTCTGTAGTTTCTTTTTATTTCTATTCCTCCACTTTCTGCCCCAGTCAAACATTTTCAACAGGTTTAGTTGTTAAACTGATGCTGAGAGCAGCATGGAAATCCCTTACCCATAGAATTAGTTTTGTCTTGGTAATTTTGATTCTGTATTCCTGTTGTCATGAAGTGATAAATGGATTTGCAGTCAATGCCACTCGGCATCAGTTTGATACTGGGGAACCTGGGACCTGGTTAATTCATCAGCTGTATCTTCACAGTACTCCCAAGGGTCAGGGAACTGCAATTTTACAAGCAAGAGAATGGGGAAGGAGAGGCACTCTGTGACTCACCTCCACCAGGTGAAAACTCATGGCAGAGGAAGACACTGGCCATAAGGGCTTCAATAGGATCTGTGCATTTGGCTCCCTCTTCCTATTGTGAGGTGACCTCCCCC
The DNA here is from genome assembly GCF_963662255.1 of Cinclus cinclus. Classification (NCBI taxonomy): domain Eukaryota; kingdom Metazoa; phylum Chordata; class Aves; order Passeriformes; family Cinclidae; genus Cinclus; species Cinclus cinclus. Next base: position 11,772,382 of record NC_085052.1, on the reverse strand, counting down.
CACCTTTTGAAACTTGCCACATCACCACTGCTCCATTCTGGCTTTTTCTCCAGATGTAAAAGACAGCTGAACAAAATGACAATCAGATGTTTCCATGTTCATAAAACTGAATACTGGGAAAAGCAACACGGAGGAGACAACTCCCAGCTGGTGTTGGCAAGGACTGGTACTATGATGCTTGAGTTCATTATTTTAAGACTCTTACTCTTGTGCATCTAAACATAAACGTGCTCTTGACTGCTATTAGAAGTTGGGTCCAAGATATGACAAGACATAAAAAAAGTCAGAAAGGATTTCTAAGGTTCAAATATGGAAGAAGTGATTTCCCATTTGTGGGCACTGTTAAATATATTTGCATTGGACCAAAGGGACTGCAAATAGGAGAGGAAGGTGACAAAGCAACAACCAAAATTAAGATCTGCTACATGACCCCACATGAATCAATTACTCTGTGTTAACTATTTAATTCTCTATTTTTGAAGTGGAGATAAACAGTAGCTTCCCTACATTTGCCAAGTAATCTCAGCTGTAGATATACATTATATTAGGATAAAAGCACATTTGTTTCAAGAAGACACAATGACCAAATAAGGAAACCTTTCAGTTCTAACAGTAACTAACATAAAAGGCTGATAAGTGCAAGAAGAAAGAAAGACATTTTCCTTACCTCCACAATTATAAAAGGCATCACGCTCCTTCGTTTGAACCACTATCCCAACAACATCCACCTGTCTTACTGGATGTCCATTATAAAAGAATATACCTAGACACAAAATATGCTTGATTAGTGTAACTATTTCTTTCAACATCCTACCCTACACAGTCACATTTGTCAGTAAAAAAAACCATATTTTCTTACATATTTAATGTATCTTAAATTATACAGTGCCTACACAGAAAAAAATCCCCTGTGTCACTGAAGACTACGAACACTAAAAGGAGAAAGTATCAGCCGTACTTAGGATACCAAAAGCTTGCTTTTGTAGCATGTCAGAATCTTATTAACCTCTTGTTTTCTTGCACATTTGGATCTGAAAAACAGTGTGTTTGCTGCAAGCATTAGGGGTCTTTTGTTTGTTTGTTTTGTTGTTTCATTTGGGGTTTTGTTTTGCTTTGCTTTGTTGTTTGGTTTGGAGGTTTTTTATATCTTCATAAGGCTTCAGAATAAATAATAGAACACAAAGGAAGCAGTTTGAGCTTCTCACAATGCAGCTGTTCCTGATTAAGGCAGAGCCTCCAAAAGGAAAACTAACATAATTCTGTCTTTCATTTCTAGAAGAACAGGAGCCATGGGGGCAGGGGGAGAGCAACAGCCCTCTCAGACTACAGAGTACCCTACTGCAGTCATTGTGGACTGCGTCCTGAACTTCAGTTTCTGAAAACAAACGTTCTAAAAACATCCCTTCAAAGCTATTTTTGTGCATCTATAAAGATAACTTAAATAACACTTAGAAACATGTCCTGGAAACAGTGAGAAATCACAGCCTGTGATTTCAGAGTCAGACTCTCATGGCACCAAGGTTGCCTCGTTCTGTAATCCCTTTCAAGAGAGTGACAAATGTTGTTAACAAACACTAATGCAAACATCATACTGAGGCTTCACGGTTCACCAGCAGGAGGAAAATAGGGCAATAAGCTCCAAATATACCCTGGGCTGGCTAGTTTTCAGTGAATGTGTTTTCTTCAGTTTTCAAATACTGCTGCTTTACTGAAATAAGCCATCTGGGATGTTCAATAACTGTCTTCTGAAAACTAGATAACTCGAGGGACTCAGAAGGGAACATTTGGCTCTATATACCGTGGCAAGTGTTATTCTTACAAAGGGAAACACAGCAGCAAGGGAGTCAGAAAAATGTTCTGTATAAAAAAACCCTAAATCCAAAATCCAAAAATAACCTGTCCTACATAGCTAGCAGCCTTAAATGAGCCTGGAATTAACTTTCTTCACACAAGACAGAGAGAAAACACAAAAGTTTCAGAAGAAATCAGAGGTGATCAGCCAAGCAGCTCATAAGCAAAAATCCTGCTCGTAAAAATCCACTGCAGTGTTTTGAGGATGCATCTATGGCTATTATCTCAGATTTGGCTATACTAATAGTGCACTCACTGGTCAGGTCTGGCATAGAGAATGTTTAGCAGGTCTGTCCACTTGTCTCTCATCTCATTTACCAGGGCACAAATAAACACTGCTACAGATACCCCAGTGGGGATGCTCCCAGTGTATGTAGCCATTCACTGAATCTTACAACATGTCTGTAAAAGGTCTGGGCTAGTTTCAGGGTAAGTTTGTAAAGCAGAGAATCCAAGCTTCTGATTACGCAAACAAGCAACATATTATTATGTTTGTTTCACAGTCAGTAAGCTGAGTTTTGGCAGATGACAGAGACCAAATAAAACTGGTTCACTCCATCCCCATAAATTCACATAGAACTCCACCCTTACTCTCAGAGAAACTACCCAAATTAATTTGAAGAATGAAATTACATCTAACCCATTAAGAGCTGTTGGACTTGATGACTTCAAGGTGTAAGTTACTCCTGGCAGTTTATTTGTTCAAATTAAGTCCATATTGATAGCAATAAATATATACTAAATATTTGAAGCTGTGGACAAACACATTCAGTGAGATTCCTAATACCCCAGTAATCAACACACAGAGCAAAATGCCATCACCACAACAGCCACAGCAGTGCTACAGGGGGCTATAAATACAGAGCTCTCTAGGGCAAGTGCTGGTCATGTCTGTACCAGCATTACTGTGCTGTTTGCCATTCCTTTAATTATTATTACCTCTTTTTATGCTATTTGTAGCTTCCCTTCTTTGTTGATAAGCTGTCACAAAGCAGTGGTGCATGATAACTCTGAGAAAAGCTCATTTCCATTATGTGATTATGTGTTACAACCAAGTTTGACACCCACTCTCATTGCAAGGCTTCTAAGACAACACAATTGCTGTTTTTATCTGGGAGGTTTTCCAACCTTCTTGTCACCATTTATAGCAGCAGAGTAATTGGCCAGGTTTACTGCTTCCCTCTGCGTTGTTTTAAGGGATTAGTCACTGTGGCATCAAATCCTAATGCTTAAAAGTAGAAAGAAAAAACTCATTAGGTCATTCAGTCCATTTCCCCAGGGCCAACACAAGACCATTTTGTACAGTAAATTCCTGGCAATCTGTACAGTCAGGATATAAACAATCCCAGTGAAGGGCATCCCACCTTCTTCCTGGGAAGGCTGTGCCATGGTCTAACAGATGTCATTCTAGGGATGCTTTTCCTGACATTCAGCCTGTGTTTCTTTCCATTCTTCCTAGTTACAACTTTTTGTTTTGCATTCATTCATTCTTAATTACCATTACTTAATGACTGATTTATAGCCAACCATATATTTAGCTTCAGCTGGTCTTTAAAAGCTCATTAAAGGCAGGAAGCATTGACAACAAACACCTACATTCTTCCTTCCCCAAAAGGTATTAATTTTAGTGTTTTTGTTGTCCTATCATTTGTTGCCAACAAATAATATACACTGAAAAATGTCTGGTTTGGGTACCAAACAACACCAGGAGAATGAACAAAATTCAGGATGTTGGTTCTAGGAAATTTCATTTTATTTGAAGTTTGGTTTAGAAAATGATACAGGATTGCAAGCAAGCTTAAATGTGCAGAGTGCCAGATGCACAGGAAGTGGAGAAAGCTCAAATGTACCAACTGTAAAGGCTGATATCTTGACATGACACGTACCACCTCTTTAGGATCATCTTATAAAAAAAGCCAAAGGTAATGACAAAACTGAAAAAGTTCCTGAAGCAGAAGCCAACTCAGTTAAGTAAAAGAACAGGAAGAGAACTAAGAAGAGAAATTTAGGCAATCTGGAGGTAAAAAAAAAAGAGCAGGACTGTACTTTCTAGGACTGTTCCTGCTATCATGAAATGTTTGTTGGTGTTTATAAGGTTAATTAATTCTGAATATATTTTCACATGTGTATGTACTAATGTTCAAGTCCAAACTACAATCCAATTCTGCTGGCATTGAATTGCGTTGTATTTTGTTTGAAAACAATTAAAATATCTGTAACTGATGAAGAATAGCTTTTACCAGATGCATTTCCTACACCAGTACTACCAGAAACATTTATAAGACAGTTTAAAAAGGCCACTAAATAAAACTTACTGTACAACAAACATCAACAACAGTCTGTAGCCTAGTTACTGCAATGGATTTAAGACAAAAGTCTCCTGCCATGTTAAATAACAAAGACAGACAGACAGACAGATAGATATACTTGTATTTGTGGTTTGTGATATATATAAAAAAGATTGCAAGAAGAGCAAGAAACCCCACCAGTCCTTCATTTCTCCAAAAATAGCACAGCTGCTACCCTTGCTGTTAAAGAAAACTGAAGAAGAATAACAAAACCTACAAGGCTAAGCATATTCAAAGTGCTAGACAGGTGTACTTAGTCTCCGTGGACAGAAAAAAATAAAAATAAAAAACCACAACCAAAACATCAAAACCAAACCAAAGACATACACTGTGCTTAGGGCTTATTGCTTTTCCTCATTAATTCTAACTTATTTGGGTTCCTCCCTGATAATCCTGCACCATGTGAAGCTTCAGTTGGGAGTAATGAACCCTTGCACAGCAGAAGACACATTGCAGTCTATTTAAAGTCTGTGTAGTGAAAACAGCAATTCAAGGTCACAGCCAAAGCTCACATGTGGGTGACACTGCAGGACACAGACTGCAGAGCACACACTTGTGGTCCAGCATGGAGGCCAGAATTTACAATAAGGTTGTTCCAATGTATGAAGAATGTCATGTATCTAACATATAGAAATTAAAGAGACAAAACCTCAAAACTTGTATCTGTTCTATAATGTATTAATATCTATAGGAAAAAGCAAAATCACACATCCAGCAATGTCATCAACTGTCAGAGTCTTCCAGAAGATGTAGAGACAGTGGAAAGATAACAATATGTAGGGCCAGAAAAGACCAGCATTTTTTAGAATTAACTTTATCAGAATAACAAGCACCACCAGACAGAGGAAACACAGCATTACCTTAATGTAAAAGAGGTTCTTGAGAGAAGCCATTTTAAGAAATATATTTTATTTTTCACATACAGCCTTGTTCTTGGAACTGTTAAAAGACACTAACATCACTTAGCTTAAGGGTATGGAAAACTACTTTACTGATGTTTGTGTTCTTCAATCCCTTGATAAAAAGCACCAAGTAAATCAATTATAATACTGTGTGCATCATAATCCTGCACACATAAATACATACCTGGCACCTGTTTAGATTCTCTCATTTCTGTAATATCTTTAATATAGAGTCTTGCAAATGCAGAAAATACAGGATCAATCCCCCAGCGCAGAGAAGGTGTCTCTTCTTCATACTTCTCAGACTCAGACTGCATCCAAAACCTGTGAACACAGAAGGACCTGAAATTGTTTTCTACAACAGTGAAGAGCTGTTCACATATGCCCCAAACTAAATGAAAAAATAGCTCATGAGTTTACATGCAATAACACAGCAGAGCTGAGGAAGACACACTGGAGTTTATCTAATGTAATGCAAACTTATATTTATCTATCAATATTTCATGTGTTGCCACATGAAATATTCAAAGTATCAATACTCATGATTTGTTTGAAGTACTGAGAATCTAGCAACAGCATTCTCCCCAGTAACTTCAAATGAGATAGAATTTCAGGGATTTTTCCTCTCCCAATCTATAAACAGAGAATTACAGTCAAAATTTGATTAAAAGAGCAGGATTGTGAGATCCTTAGTGGTTACTTTCTGTACAGATGATTATTATTCCCCCCATCATTCTCTTTCCCTCCCCCAACATATTATTCTCATTGTTCATCCTGTGCTTTATTGTGGAGTTGAGGGAGGACGACTTTATTTAAAACAAAAGCAGCCATCCCTTCTTTATTTTGGGCATGTAGTCTCCCCTAACTTTGAGATTGTTATTTTCCCCTTTTACCCTTTCAGATTTCACAGTTTAATGCATGCCATCTTCTGCCATTACAGATCCAATTCTCTCCTTATCACAGTGTTGATGTCAAAGACCCCAGCACAAGATTCAGAAAAATCCTCATAAGGATTTGGAAGCTGAAAATACTTTCTATCAGCTTCTCCTGCATAGATAGCTATGTTGCTCCTGCAAGGCTTTCCAGGTCACCTTCCAGTGGGTGTCAGCCCCTTGCAGCTCGAAGTCAAAGGTGCCAAGTGGACTGATTTTGAATAGTGTGTTTGGCAGCTCCAGTCTCCGGAGAGGAAGCAGCTCCCAGTGATCTCTGCAGTCTGGGAGAAGCACTGGTAGCTACTGATGGAAAGACAGCATGCCATGACCATCACGACAGCACCTTGCCTCACTGAGAAACTACACAGCTTGGATTCTGAATGGTTTCTGTTCTAATGCTTAAACTTTCATTTGAGGCAAGGGAAAAGAAAAAGGGTGTAGCACAAGCCAGAGTGTTGCTGACATCTACTCTATACTGTGTATAGAATTGCAGTTGATAATTTGATTCCTGTCAAACTTTTTTTTTTTTATTTTACTTAAGTGAAAAAAAAAGGTCAGTATTATTTACCCTTCCTTGGATTGGACATTTCTTCCGTGAGATGTTGAAAACATTTGATTTAGTCAGTTCCAGCAGTAACTTCACCATTGAATAACAAACTGAAATAGTTTTGTTTACACCAGGATTCATGTCTCACTACAGACAGCTCTCCCCAGTCTTTCCTTTTTGCACATGCAAGATCTACTCAAAAATGTCCCACCACCCCTTTCTCACTCAAGTCTCCCCGTGAAGCACCCTTTTTCTGCTGCTGAATTGAGACATTGCTCAACAGAAATTTAGAAATTAAGCTATCAAGTGCATGATCTTAACACAAACTGCTATTCCTCCAATGGCGATTCTTTGTATACTTGCTACAGTCTATTTCAAATTTAGACCATAACGTTTCTCAAGGGAACAAATGGCTTGAACCTGTACTTCACTTGGCATGCTCATTCTTTAAACAAAATTAGTCTCCTCATCTCCTTTTGCTTGCAGTCTCTAGTACAAAGTTATATTCCTTTCCACTTCATGCCCCCCAATTTACAGGCAATGGTTACAAAGCCTGTCACAGCTCAGCACCTGTTCTTCCTCTCAGACAGACAGCAGACTGAGATAACCTGCCAAAAAGAGACAATCAGGTAACATGTCTGTCTAACCTTTTGTATTTTTGGTAAACAGACACTCCTTGGGGCAAAAAGCAGAAGTCTCCCCTGCACATGTGCGCATCTGAGGGGGAATCAATGAAGCAGCTCCACTGGAGACTAAAAATATCTGTATTTTGGCATTTTATAGCCACTTGTCAAGCCTGAAATGCCCAATGTTAACAGACCAAGTCCAAGCCACACTTTTAACTTAAATGAAGCATCTCCCCAAATTTTTTTACTGCTTCCCTGTTCTGAAGGGAGATGATTTCTGCAGCAGAAATCTTTCTATCTCAGAAACTACTGGAAGTTAAATGTCAAATTCTGGAGCTTCCTTCTCACTCCCAGGCTGACAAAACTCTTCCAATCATTTATCTTTTGATATATAATAGTATCTTCCCATAACTTTTTCTTAAGTTGGCACAGGAAGCCTCTCCATCCTGAGGTTTATTAATGAATCATCCTGGCAAAAGTGGAACTTTCCATTATGCTACAAGTGTTTTCAGCTCTTAACTGGTACCATTGGTGATATGCTATCAGCAAGGAAGATAAGAGCTGCCCTTATGTAAGCTGCTGTACAACCAAGATCCAAGGGGCAAATAGGGGCATTGTGGAGATGCACAACGTTCTAATCAATGAGAACCAGACAGCAAACAATAGACAATTCTGAAGAGTTACTATACATACAAATGCTTAAGGATTAAACTGGCTTTTGCTGGGAGATGGTGATCAGGCTTAGCAATAGAAACAAAACTGTGCCCTAGAAAAAGGTCATTCCTTTCTGCATTTTGTTTTAAATGCAGTGTAATGACTTCAGGGTTGCTGTAATGCAAGGAATTCAATCCTGTTACAGGAGAAAAAAGGCAACAGAAACATCTAGTCCACAAGTTCACTAGACAGAAGATACCTGTATTCTATTTTTAACTCCAGAAAAAGGCTATGAAGGCATAATCAAAAACAAAAAAATAATTAAGTTCTTCTTGGGAGAATAACTCTGTTTGAAGGGCAAAAATCTAAAGCTTACATAGCAGGTATCTAGACACAAATAAACAAGTCTGAGATGATACCAACATATTAAAATAGGGCTGTCTCTTCCACCCACTGCTATCAGTGTTAGCTATCCTGACTCTACTGAGAAGTCAACCAAGTCCATAATCCCCAGAGGGATCTTGTGAGCTCAGCATGGTATTATCCTAGAAGGAAAAGCAAGGACAACTGGCACCCTTCCCAACCATGCCACCCCCCAAACCCATTTTCTTTCTTCCATCTTAAGCAGCCTACCTGGTAGCCTGTCTCAATAGCTTCCCATTTAACACCCTATTGATGTTATTCAGTATATGCTATATGTTATATGTATGATGTTATTCACCCTATTTATTTAGTCGAATCAGCCCTGGCCAATAAATTTTTTGGCTCACATTCTCATGCCCACTATGTACCTTTTCAAAAAAATGTAAACTGTCTTCTTCCAATCCCAGTGCAAATGAAACCTCGAAGAGTATCTGTTTTAATGTTTCTTGTTGTCTTTTCTCCAAATTTGATTAACAACCAAAGCTCTCGGAGAAAATTGCCTTAGCTTGAGATGAATCATTTTGAGCCAAGAAAATGGGTCTGGCCAGAGGCTGTCTGCAACTGCTCTGCAAGTGCTGGAACACTGCTGCAAAAACTCTTTCTCAAGTTAGCAGTAAATCAGAAACAGAGAAGTTATTGCACTAATATAGGTAACTTAAACATCCTACCAGGCTTCCACTCTTCTCCAAAGGCTGCCACCACCATGCTAGTAGCACTGACAATTTACGCTGAAAACAGCTCCTAAACTGCTGGAGTTGCCAACCCAGTGCATTAAAACAACTTAAAGTCACCATTGGTTTACTTGAATAAATTAGACCAGAAACTGTGGCTGTCAAAAACTGCTTCATAGGTCAGCCATTCCTGCCACAGACAAAGCAACTTGTGGAGAGGAGCAGAGTCAACAGCTGGGTTGTGTAACACCCTCTGTCATCTGAATTGAAATCATCAGTGTCTGAGTCAACACCCTATGTGACAAATTACTATTATTCAACTCTTCATGATCAGCAGAGGCAATTCCAGCATCGTACAGTCAAACCCACCATTTTTCAGGAAATGTTTTTAATTACCTATAGCCACATACAAAATTTTAAATTAAAACCAAATAAACCCATTGGGTTATTGTACCAGTAAATCTTAATGAACTGGGCAGTAAAGCTTTTGGTTACAGTTAATATGGAACAAAGATTCTAGACATGAAACTCACCCATATATTTTTGAAAATACATAATTAAAAGAAAGTGTCCAACACCAGTAAGATTATGACAGACTCTCTTAATGTTCTGAAAACAATCTGAATTTTATTTTGCTGTGGAAGTAAATCCTTTAACTGTATCAGAACGCTGCCACACTGTGTGTGGAACACTGTGTCAAATAGTCCAGTGGTTGATACACAGAAAGTAACTCAAAATAATTTTGAAATCTCAGATCTATTCAGGACCATCATAAACTTTGTGAAAATACCTAAAGGCTGAGATTTCTCATTTGGAGTGCCAAAGGAAGATTGAGACCTAATTGTTACTCTTTGAAAGACTAAGTTAGCTTGGCACTGACCTTTGACTCTAGTCCTGTTACATTTGTTGTTTGGTTTTTCTACGTTATTCCAGAATTATTTTTGTTTTTTCACCTTCAAATACTCAAAGCATTTTGTTTCTGAATGCCCTTCTTGTAGAGAAATGTTTAAACATCCCGAAAGTCAAATTTATGCAGAATGTAAGGCACGGGTGGGGGGGGGGGGGGGCATTGAGCCTATATATTATTACAGTATTATCTGCCTTACTGGGAGAACTTTGAAGAACAAAGTAAGAACTTCAAATGCAAGAACAAACATTCTGTTCTGCTTCTCTAATGCTCATCACACACATCCCATCAGCCATCACCCAGAAAAAGTATCAAAAGGGTGGGTGCTTTGTATCAAAAATTCTCAGCCTGCTACCCTCTGAGTATCTTTTTCAACTGGGCCTTCTTTCTGAGAACTGGGCTTCTACACCTGAAATCAAGCACAGGATTTCTTAGTCATACCCAGGCTGCTCTGAACTAGGCTTTAAACAGAAAAAATTTAGACATACCAAAGATGTACAGATGTTTCTCAGTTCCTTAAGACAAACTGTACTGCACAGTCCTTTACACTGCTTCCTGTGAATAATCTGAAGAGTAGGTTCTTTTCAGCAAAGGAAAGATGGCTCATAATAATTTATCTTCATCTGCTAAACTGTTAGAACCTGCTGAAGATCCAGAGATTGTCCTTTATTAATCTTTGGTTTAAGCAAATTTTGTAATTCTCTGAGGGTGTTCTGAAATAATTAATAATTTACAGATGCTCCATCTGAGGTCTGTCCAAATCCCATCACTGAGAGCTGGCATAGGACTAATACAGAACAATCCCAAACTGTTCAGAAATACCTGTACTGTAAAATGAATACCTTCAGTAACTCCCCTCCCTGTGGAGAACAGGCAGCTAGGCTTGTTCTAGTTAGTAATGATCTTTGCCCATCTTTAAAAACTTGTTCCAAATCCCATTGAAAGCCAATAAATGGACAGAACATTATTTCGATTCTTGAAAGAAAATACCTCCCTGTGGCTGTAACTTGTTCTATGAATCACTGTCACAGTTAACATGATAAACTCATTATTATTTCCGACTTCTTAGTATGTAAAGAAACCAACAGCCTTTTATAAACTAATTTAAGTGTCTCCTTAATTGCATTTGAATTTGAATAAATGCCATTTCCTACCTCATGCTCTGAAAGGAAGTCACTTCTGTATACTCTTATCCAGAAAGATACATTAGTGCTCAGTCAGAAGTCACAGGAATTATTTTTCATGTAGGTAATTTTATTTTCTGCTGCAATTCAGTCCATGTAATGTAATGGGCTTTTTTGGTTTAATCCATAAATATTGCACAGTGTACTATAAAACATAATTTTGAGGATTAGCTATTAAAGACCCCTTCTGCCAAAAAAAATAAATGTTTCAGGGCACTTGAGACAAAAAGCACATCACATCACAATACTCCGTGCTGTCATAAGCAAGTGCTAGTGGCCAAAGTTTGCACAGACTATTGTGGGACACACAAAAGCTGCTGTTTGGCTTAACAATTGACATATTATTGCAGCTCCACTCATTGCTGCTGTACCAAGATGAGATCCTACAGGAAACCAAATTCTACTTTACAACATAGTCAACTAGTTTTTGCCTCATTTTCTAGGTAAAAAGAGAAGAACATTGCACACACAGAAATTATTACAAACATGGTTGCAATACAAAAATAATATTATGCAATGAAAAACTTTGCTTTTTTCAGTAAAATCATTTATTACTTTAAAGTCTAGCTTTACAATAATAACAGTTGGTATCTCACATTCTGTGTTATTTTCCCTTTCTGCTAGTTGACAATACCCCACTGCAATGTCTCTTTTTGGGATATTACTAAGAAATCAATATTCTTTAGTGTTATCTTTCTGTCAAATCTTCCTTTATTGTGTGTGTAGGAAATGTTCCCTATTTGTCAGAATGGTGTATTTTTAATAATAATTGTAGGAGGCATAATAAACTTCCTGGTTATGCTTACCACATAAGCAGGATTGGGTCTAACGGCTGGCCAACCATAAAAAAAATAAATTAAAAAATAATTAATTTTCATATTACAGAACAAGTTATTTGGTCCCAAGATTCCAGAGCTGATCAGGATCACAAGAGAACACAAAGTCCATCCTGGAACAAAAAGGCTCCTGGGAAACAGTGAAAGAAAATCAGGATTTACAGAAAAAAATGCAGCAACACATGTGAGCTTTTTGTTCGGACATTTTTTGTGCCAGTATTGACTGAGAGCAATACTGAGATGCAAAGCTATCTTTATCCCTTAATATATTTCTAATCCTAACTACAATGTGAACTAATGCAAATTTGAAAGCCACAAACAAAAAGAACAAATCAGCTCATGACTGCTACGCAAGAGGAAAAGGTCTAATTACCATCTGGAGGAAAGGCAAACATGGTGCAGCATTTGCAAGACATGCTTTCATGTGACTTAATTAATACTTTTAATATCCATCAGATGAAGGGGGCTCCACAAGTTTTAAAAATTTGCTTTGTGTTCATGTATAGTTTTGATCAAATAGATCTTGTTTCAAATAAAATATAACCTCAAACTATTAAAACAGTTTGAAGGAATATACAGCATTATAGCTAAGAGTAGTAGTATTTTAAAGGACACTAATTTAAAAAAACAAGAGTGTTCTAGATGGACCTAGTCCTGTGTGGTTCTGTGGAAGATTGTTACAGTCATCACAATATGGGGAGAACTTCTACTAGACTAACTACTATATATAAAAAATGCAACTATCCACCAGTGAAGCTTAGTATTTTGGTATTAACTGAAAATCCACATAAAAGGAGATTTTTCAGTTAAATACAAACCAAAAAGCGTAAAGCCTTCTTGAAAAGCTTTATCATGAGGTTCTGAAGTTCTTAATTGCATTAGTCAGTTAAACAAAGAGAATCAGCTATGTAAGTTTCAAGTTGTTGATGCTTTTCATTAAATCTGATGTTTGCTTCTCACTCCCTGACAAAGATATATGACTAATTCTGAATATCAGTCCTGAAGAGGGTTTTCTTGCAGATCAGCTGGAAGCACTAAGAAAAAAATTTTTTTTCTATAGCTTCAACGAAGTCAACATATCAAAACTTGAAGGCTTTTGACATGCCATGTTTCCAATAAATATTCTTGTACTATCTGTTGAAATAGCTGATCCTTATTCAAATTTTGATACTTATATTATTGATTTTTCTTCTGCCATTTAATTTCAGATAAAGTCTATTCAATAAAACATCTCAGGTTTACTTGGAAACATTCAGGTAATTTGGCAATTTTTATATTTGCTCTGTCATTATTCCCATAAGTGTTGCTGACATCAAGACATATATTCCAAGAGTTCTGCTGGCATTGGTGGCTTCATAGGTAGGAAGAACTCCCATTATACTTTACCAGGAAAACTCACCTCACACAGTCAAACACTGTGATAAAGATAAGTATCTAAAATGGGGAAGGTGAATTGGCTTGTGAAGGTACATTTCCCCATTGACTGCTGAAAAAGTATGGCAAATTTAGATTAGACACACAGACTCTTCTGAAGCCAAAATTAGATCAATCCTACTCCTAAACATTTTAACACTCAATTTTTTTTTTTACTACAAACATCGGGTAATATCCTTATATGTTGAAGCTTCCAAATGCCATGTTTCTATGGCAATTCTTAGATTAACTGGTTCTGCAGTAAGGCATTAGAGAAACCCAAACCATGTAATAAACAGCAGCATACCCAGGGTATTGACAGCAGCCTGAAGACTGGTTCTGGCTAGTGAGATACGGGTAAGCTTTTGAGTGTCCAACCTCTGGTATTATTTTTTTTTTCCTCTTTATATTATATATGACTGAACTATTCCTGTTACTCATAAAATACCAAGTACTAAACAAAGTCTCTTTTTTGTTCTGTGTAACAGAAAGAGACGTTTCTAAGACACAACTCTAGCAATGGTACATTTACTAGAAAGGCTTTATGAGTGCTGTGTATACAGCACATACAGGACAACCAAGGGATTGGACCCAGACAGCCCAGCTTTGGGGAAGGCAGGTCCTGCTTGACCAACCTGACCTCCTTTTATGACCAGATGATCCACCCAGTGGACGAGGGAAAAGCTATGGTGTTGTCCACCTGGACTTGAGACAAGTCTTCAACACTGTCTCCCACAGCATTCTCCTGGAAAGGCTGGAGCCATGGCCTGCACAGGGGCTCTCTGCTGGCTACAAAACTGCCTGGATGGTCAGGCCAGAGCATGGTGGTGAATGGTGCCACAAGGTCTGTCCCCAGGGACCAGAGCTGGGAACAGACCTGTTTAATATCTGTATAAATGATCTGGATGACAGGACAGAGTGCACCCTCATTAAGTTCATAAAACTTACCAACAGTAAGCTGGGCAGGAGTGTTGATCTGCTGGAGGCCAGGCAGGCTCTGCAGAAAGATCTGGGCAGGTTGGATCAATGAGCTGAGGCCAGCGGTGTGAGGCTCAATGAGGGGAACTGCCAGGTCCTGCACTTGGGTCACAACAGTCCCATGCAGGGTTACAGGCTGGGACAGAGTGGCTGGAAAGTGGTCCCGAGGAAAAGAACCCACCCAGGGGCACTGGTCAACAGCAGCTGATCATGAGCCAGGAGCTGCCCAGGTGGCCAAGAAGGCCAGTGGCATCCTGGTCTTTATCAGAAACAGTGTGACCACAGGACCAGGACTGTGATCATCCCCCTGCACTGGGTTTACTAGAGTGATCTAGAAGCTACATTGGTTAGAATTGAAATGAGCCCAATACAGCACAAAGCGTTAACTTTGGGAACAGATCAGAGGAGATATGGCAGAGCCTATGAAAAGATGCCACCACATAACTGGAAAATGTCAATAAAAACACAGGGTACACTGACTGAAGAAAACAGAAAGGACAGCGCCGAGTGCCAAGGGTGACAGACAGATTAAGATGGATGAAACAAGAATTACACTTCAGATTTAACCACAAACAAGCCACCTGTGACCTTACAGCACTTCAATGAGCACAGTCACCACAAAGAATCTTGGAGATCAGTGAAAGTGTGGGTGGACAGAAAGTCAAGACAATATAAAAATATACCATTAAATACTTTGAAAGAACTGCAGACAGAATGTAGGTCTGCAGTGAAAGGGCAATATATGCTGCGAAGAACACATTTCAAATTAAATTTATGAAGTGTTTACTTTCCATTAAGAGAAACTGGAGCAGTTTAAAAGAAACAGAACTTAAAAAGGGAGTTAGGAACAGTGGCAAGTAAGTGATTGAGTCAATGAGAAAGGATGGTGATATTAAGTAGCAGAAAGTATAAAGCAGACTTCTAATTCATAAAGAGATGAAAAAGACTGTTATAAAGAGTTTACAGCTATTTTAAGACAGTATATTTGTTGCACAATCAAGATAGTTCTTTAACATCTTTAACATCCTCCTCGGACATTTAAAGGAAGTAATGAATTTTCAAAAAGCATTGCTTTAAATTCCTAAAGGAGAAATTTTAATAAAATTCCCTTTTGCCTTTTTATCCTCACCATCTGGAAACATTTACAGTTGCTAAAAACTCCTGCTATAAGGAACAAGAACCACACACACAAAATCCAGGCTTCATACAGCCTCCTCCAAACCAGGAAGTCACAGCAAATTGGGAAGGATTTGCAACTAGCACTTAACCTTCACCTTACGGAGTTTATTTTTAGGATTGAGTGGCAAACTGTAACTCAAGAGTGAAAGAATAAGGAAAAAAATGAGACGGAGCCACAGTTTTCCTTTTCACATATCCTGGTTTTATCTTGAATTACTTGTTCAAGAGTAAGAAAGAAAAAGTTAAAAGCAAAGCCTTATCACTAGATTAAGTGCTCCTTTCTTTTATCTTTTATGTACAATCTTATATGAATTAAAAGCTCCTTGGAAGAGGAAGACTGTTTATACAAGTCGAAGGCAACACACGTGCAGTACCTGCTAACATCCACTCATTGGTAGGGTGGCACGAAGGTTCTGCTCCCAGCGAGCCTCTTTTGTCACACACAGCCTGACACACGACAGAGAATGCTGTGTGGGAACTGTGCACAGCCCAGTGTTCATCAACAGAGCGGAAGCAGAACCAGGCCCTGTTATCCCAGCCCAGAACTGTCAGCTCAACTCCACTCATTCACATATAACTGATGAAATTCTCTTTTAGTTTTGCATTTCTTTCCAGTTATTACAAACTCCAACATTCACACATAAGCACCCCCCACCCTCCCTCCATTGCCATTAACCCTGAGACTAAAGAAAAGATAAACCCACCTAAATACAAGGAATTCATATGATGGCTTTGGATTCCTTTTTTTTCCCCTCATCCTCTATTAACAAGTCAATTTAAATAAACCTACAAAAATTAGTCCCAAAGCACTTTTTATCCAACAGAAAGCAAGTTAAAATCAAAATATTAAATTATAAATATTAACAAAAAATATTATTTGTCATTGTATTTTAATACCCAAATCAACGCTATCATCCCACCTGAAGGGGCAAAAGAAAAATTATAGAGAGGAAAAATATATCGAAATAGCTAAAAATGTAGATATGAGAAGCTAAACTGCTGCTGGCAACGCTCTGTTTACTACTGCATTTGGTTTGAACTATCTGAATGAAACTTGTGTATGAAGTGAATAGGTGGAGCCAGCCATCCAGATCACAGAAGATAAAACAGCTCCTTTGGATTGCAGTTCTTTCTTGTCTTTGCCCTCACACACATACACAGTCTTGACTTTAACACCCTCCTTAACAGTTTTACTTTTTGCAGCCAAGCTGTCAGTACAAGGAACCCACAAAGCCCAATATCACTTTTGAAAAACAAACACTGATTATTACAACAAATCAGTTTAGCAAGAGTACTTGAACGGCTCTCTATTCATAGGGTGGGACTACCCGTGAAACTGATTTTATACAGCTTAAAGAAATTGACTCATGACAGAACACTGTTGTTCGATTCATAAACGCTTTGTGTCAGGGGCATCTCAATGCCTTATTATTATTACTGAATTTACACACGGACTACGCTCCTCATACAGCAAACTACTGTCACGCCAGTAAAGTGGTCTGGGGAGTGATGCACACCAGAGGCTTGATCTTTAGAAGCTCATCATGCAGCTTAAATTAATAGCAATTGCAGGCACTCAGGTTCATACGAGGATACGGCATTACACGATTTTCCCTGGGTGTTTGTGTCACCGTCAGATGTCTCTGAGGTCTCAGCATCGAGCTCCTGCCTGTGACAGCCCAAACTCTGTCCCCATGGCTGATAATTGCCCTTAATCCAGGCAACGGAAACGCCTCTCGCTTTCAAGTGAGGAAACGCCCCACATTTGGGGGCACGTACACAACACAACTATTAAAATACAATTATACTTCACGGTGAGGAAGGAATCATTTGTGGGAAGAGAAGGTTGTGAGATAAGGAAATTCAGGCCTGTCCCAGTGATTAAATAAGATACCGAAGATACCAAATGGGCAGCACAAGAACATTACACCCTGCTAAAAAAGAAGATAAACCAGTAGCAGATCTAGGGACAGTACCGGACAAAAGAAAAAGTCTTCCAACGTCGTCTTTTGCTACCATCACTTTCCTCAGAGCTCCACGTCCCAGCCCAAGGCCCGCAGGAGGCACCACCTGCCCACACAGCGCTCCTGACACACAGGGGGACCCCTCACGGCCCTTCGGCTCCCGCGGCGGCACCCAGCAGCACCAAGGGGAAGCTGTCCCCCGCCCAGGGAACATCACCCGCTGCCACAGGGCTGTCGCCACCCTTCCTGCACGGGAGAGCGGAGCCACAAGGACAGAGACTCGGGCCGTCCTTCGGGATCAGAGGAGAAAGGGGCCCTCTCCCACACGCCCCTCGCATAGCGGCACACAGCGGACTACAGGGAAACAGGACTGAGGGAGGGACAAGCACTCGAGCCTCACGCCAGTGCTGCCGTCCTGCTCGGAAACGCAGCGGGGAGGGGAGGAAGCGCTCCCCTCCATCTTGAGCCCGACACCGACTTACCCGCCCGGAGCCTCCGCGCGCTCCTATTGGCTGGTGCCGCCGCGGCCGCGTCACGTGAGCAAGGTAAGCCCCGCCTCTTCCCCCGCCGTTACCGAGCCCGAGCCGTTGGGGGGGAGGGCCGCACGCGTGCCGCCGGTGCGGCGCGTGCGCACGCGCGGGGGAAAAGGGGGAGCGGCGGGGGCGCGCGCTGCCGCGCGTGCGCAGGCGGCGGAGCGGCGGGAGGGGCGCGAGGCGGTTCCGGGAGCGCGGGAAGAGGGGGGGGGCGGGATCGCGGGGCGCACGCGCCGGCGGCGGGCGGGAGCGAGGGCGGAGGGGGCGGAGGTGCCGCCCCGCAGGAAGCGGAGCCGCCCGGGCCCCGCTCCGCGAGACGGCGAGGGTGCGAGCGAGTGGGAGAGAGGCCGGCAGCGAAGCGTCGTTTTCCGCCGCTGTGCCGCCCCGGGACTCCGCTCCGCGAGGGCACCGGCCGAGAGCCTGGAGCGGGGCAGCCTCCGCCCCTCCCTGCATCCGCCCCGTCCTGCGAGGCGGGACGTGACCGCTCCCCGCTGCCCGGCGTGCATCGACTGCCCCCTCCCAGCGGCGCCTGACCCCTCCTCTGGCTCCGCCGCCGCCCGTCCCGAGGAGGGAGCCCGGCACTTGTTGCTGCCGCGATGGTGAGCGGCCCGGCCGAGTAGGGACCGTCGAGCTCGTCGGGGAGAGCAGCGCCGAGCCCGGCCCCGTACGGGGCATCGCGGGGTGTTGTCTCCCCGCAGCGCCCGGCGGTGACGGCGCTTCCCGGGCCACGCCAAGACTTTGATCCCCGCGTGGGAATCGCGCCCGGCATCGCCACCCACGCCGGGTGGTCCCGGCGGGCGCAGGGGGCACCGCCGCCCGCCCCATCCCTCGGCTGCGGCCAAAATGTCCTTCTTCAACTTTCGTAAGATCTTCAAGCTGGGCGGCGAGAAGAAGAAGAAACAATACGAGCACGTCAAGAGGGATTTGAACCCAGAGGAGTTCTGGGAAATCATAGGAGAGCTGGGCGATGGTGCTTTCGGTAAAGTGTTCAAGGTAAGGGCGGGCAGCGCGGATCGCTTGTGTTGCTCATAGCTGAGAAAGGACTCGGAGCGCTGCTCGTGCCTCCAGCGCTGCCTCGGGCTCCCTGTCTGCCGGCTCCCGCACCTCGGGATTCCTGCTGGCAGCGCCGAGTTCGGGAGAACTTGGCTGGGCGCTGAGCGCCGCGGGGGAACGCGGCCGGAGGCAGAGCGGGGGGATCCCGGCGCCTCTTGGCCACGGAGCCTCGTGAAACTAAAGATAGAAAAGACCTATTAGGTCATTGTCCCGCCTTCTGCTCCACCCTGCCCGCTGCTGGATTGCTCACTTCTCAGTGTTTCGGGTTTTTTTGGGACTTGTATACAGTATGGCTTCTAACCTTACAAAGACTGCATTTTCTTCGATCCGAAGTTCACAGTTCATACTTTTTTATTTTTTTTTTTCCCTGTACGGAAGGAACCCCATGACCAGTAAAACTGACTTCTGTGCTTCATGTGTAGTGTACAGAGCCAGGCTGTGGTCGCTTTAATGGGCATTCTCTCATCTTGTTCCCATGTGGAGTTGAATTGAATAGCTGTGTTCTCTCGGCTTTCCCCGTGTGATGGGATTCGTGTGTTGGATCTCCTAACTTCTCTCAGTTGTTTGCTCTTTAAACCTTTAAGTGCGCTGGTACAAGTAGGGTTTTTAAGGATGCTTATCTAGAATTTATCAAGCCAAGTAGACTACAATGACATAGATATAACCCTGTAAGTGTTTGACAAGACTTCAGCTTTCAGGAAAACCTTCAACTACGTTGCCTCTTTCTAAACGGGTGTTAATGCTCCATGTTTGGTTTACGGATAAAGTGGGAAAAAACATCCTGATGGATAAGCATGAGAAAATTGGGAACTGATAATAAATTGAAGTTCTGGAGCAGGTTCTGGAGACTAAGAAAAAAATAGCATGAGAGGATGGCATTTACTGTGTTTCTGAGAGCTAATTTGGTCAAGAAACATTTATATTTAGAGTACTGCATTTGAGAGTTTATGAAATCTGGGTACTCATGAAACTTGTGCTATTTTTGGTAGAAATTATTTCAGATTCTATTGTACTGTGGTGGTGTCACCTGTTTGTAAATTTGAGCAGAAGTGCCACAGTAAGTTCAGAATGTTAGGTGGGGTCATTTCTCCCAAGGAATTTGTGTCAATGTTCTATATTAAGAACATCTAGTTTATTTAGATGCTGGTGTAATACACAGTCTAGATGGTAGTTCTCATGTCATTTTGGAAGTTTGGAGTTTGTTTTTTTGTTTTTTTGTTTTTTAATGGCTGTGAATATGTCTGAAGTCGCTCTATCATAAAGCCTGCTCACCACAAAAACATAAGATCTGTAACAGCACTTGCAGAGTGTTAAAGTTTTAATTCGAGCTTCATAGTGCAGTTTTGATTCCCATTTTCTGACTATATGCCTTAGACGTAATACTAAATGTGTTTTCTGCCACATGCACTTCCCCTCCCATCCTCAAACCTCTTCTCACTTTATCTGTAGGCATGTCTGTATTAGCAATAGTGGTTGAGGAAGGTGTCTGAGCATGGCAGCTGGTAAAATTTGCATTTCAGTGAACTCTGTACACAAACTGGAGAATGTTTTCCACTTGGATGTCGTTATTCACTTCGAGATTTATTTCTGATATGTCACTTTACTGTTGGAATTGATCATAGGCAGAATTACATGTGGTTACTCTGGTCAGCTTGTTGAAATTGGTCCTTTATAAGAATTAACAAGTGGTATTCCTGGAAAAAAATTCTCATTTAATAAAAAGAAGCAGGTTGCTTTATGTGTTCATCAGCATTCTTTTTCTTTCCATATAGTTTGAGAAGGCGGCTTACACACAGATACAAACAATACTTGTGTTCCTGAGTGTGCTTCCCAAGAAACAGTGTGGAAAGCAGGAAAGGTGTGTTAGGATGTTTGTTCATGGATATGCACCCCAAATGAGAAGCTGCAGGAATAGATATTCAATTACTTCACGAATTTTGAATTCAAAACTATAAGCCAGAACAAAGCTCTCAAGAATGCCTGAAGCCTTTGTCTTTAGGTAATGGAAATGTGGGGGTTGGGGTTTTCATTTTGTGTAATGGATTTTGTTTTATTTGCCAACCCCCCCATCACCCTAGTGTCAGTTACATTTGCCAGAAGTACATTTGCCTTTGTTTAAGATCTTAGGATCTGTGTGTGACAGTGTTTTGGCAGATGTATGTTAAAATGGAATTGCCATATAAGTAAGTCTTTGTATACTTTGAATTTCTAAAAAGTAGGTTAGATTGGTTGCATGCTATGATTTCCCATAGAGGGGTAATTAGAGGGGTTTAGTTGTGCAACTGATCTGCTGAACAAAGTGTCAAATATTTAAAGAACAACTCAAAAACAACTCTAAATGATTCTGAGAGTACTGGGAAGTCTCGCAGATTAAATTATTTACTTAAAAATGCTGTCCAGTGATGATTAATTTTGTGTACAGAAGTCTTAAGGGCATTGAAAACTTGTGATTCATTCCCCTTCTTTGCAATCAAGTACAAGGATCTTGGTTAATTTTTTTACTACCTTAGCCACATTTCTAAAAGAGCTTATTTCCTTTGAAGATTTTTATTGCAATGTTCTAAGGCTTTTTGAGTTCTGACAATTCATGCATTTGTATTAATGGATTTTTTTAGTGATGTTTAGAAATACTCTGTTTCAACTGCTGTTGCAAGTCTCTTGTGATGAGAGGAGCTCTGTAATTGCAGATTACTGATGGTAAAGGTTTATAGCTGTGTAGGACTATTTATTCTGGCCCTTTTCAGGCTCTTCAAAGAGGCCACTTTTAGGCTGTTTTCTTTTCACTCTTGTCTAATGAATAATGGTGTAGTTTTCTGTCCTTTTACAATTTATAGATCCTTGCAGTCCTTCAGTGTCAGGTGATGGCCCTTGAAGAGAATTTCCAGTTTCCTGATGATAGAATTTTTTTTTCCAATCTCTTTTATGTGCTTTTCATGGCTTATTTAGAATTACTGAGTGGACTGCTAGAGTTCTGATGGACGTTGGACACGCATAATATTAGCACTGGAGGCTGATTTCAACTTTGAAATTTGGCAGTCGGACACAACACCTAAAACACAAGAGTGATAGTCTGAAACTGCTCTTGATTTGATCAGGTTAAGTGCCCTGAGAACGTGAGCTCTTATTGTAATTATAATCAGTTTGCTTTAGAAAGTAGTTGTATTATTATTATGTCATGTTGCTGTTTTGTGTGTTCTAGTACCCTATTGTGTCAAATCACAATTCTGTGCACATTGTAAATACTGCTTTAAGGTAGATCAGTGTGTTAATGACTTTCATCAGCTTTAAACTATTTTCTGAATTCCCAGAAGTAAATGTTCAGATGATGTGAAAACAGACCTTTCAAATGCCTGATGTGATCCTTGGCTCTTTCTTGCAACAGATATCTGCATTTTCATTAATGATGTTTATCTTCCTCAGTTAACCCTTTGAAATAAACCAAGTCTTGGGCCTACATTTCAGTAAAATTTGCCAGCCTCTTTTAGCAGTAAGAACATTGTACCCTCATAACAGAAAACTTATATTACAGAAAGGCATTTTCATAGTGTCTAGTTGTTGCCATCTCTGAGCCCTTTACTAGAAGATAGTCCTCCAAGAAATTAATGTACTTTTGGCCATGATTATGATTAATATGGGTACCATCTGCACAAGTGTACTAATTTTTAGTCTTCTGTGGGAACAGATTCTATAGAGGTAAAACATATGTGGCACTATACAATATAAGACAGTAACTCTATATGGTATGTGTATATAGGGATAGTATATAGTGTATATATATTTCAGTTATTATTACGGAATCCCTTGGACTTGTATGGCTTTGAATTTCATTCATGCCTCTTTCTTTGAACTGCAGTGTTCTGCCCCTTTAGAATATCATTCATTACACTAAAGCTAACATGTCGGAAGCATTGTGTATGCAAAATTCTCATAGGAGTTCAGAAAATTAAACGAAAATGTCATGTGAAGTTACTAGCACAAGTTTTCCAGCTCTGAGCAATCAATTGATGCTTGGTTAAAAAAATCTGTTTTTTCTTTAGGTTCAGACAAGAAATTTCGTGCAAGCTGATAACCATATTAATGGTGAACAGCATTACCCAAGTGCATTATCTTCTGAAAAGTATAACTACATTAAGTGTTGATAGTTACTTCTGTTGGCAGTAGTGGCCAGCACCATCTTATCTCTGGCTGGTGTTGCTTCTGCAAGTCAAATAATCCAATGATGTTGCTTCATTTAAGTTAAGCTTCTGTATCTGCAGTTGAAACCATTTTATCTATAATGTACCTATATGACTTACAGGACAGTTTGGTTTTGCCTTAATGTCTTCTACAGCAAGTAGAAACAAATAGAATTTTTAAGTAGTAGTGATTTAATAAGACTGGACCAATTATATCGTTTAATGATTGTGTTCTTAATTCCTTTTAATGTCTAAATATGAACTGCTAGTAGCTGCTTAGAAGTACTTTTTTTGTGTACCACTAACATAATAACTTGCTTTCTAATCCTAGAAAATGCATTCATTAGTCTGACCTATAAACAAATTAAAGACAGAGCAAGGAGAATTTATACTTTGTAATTTCTTTGGTTTTACAGCACACTGTTCTGCAGTGGGATATTTCAATTTGAGGTAATCCAGATGATAGTAGTGTACCATGCTGCTTCCTAGGGTGGATATCTTTTACATTGGTAACCTAGGAATCCCAGCAACAGATTTTGACCACTTCGCTTGAAGCACAGATAGCCTTTGTTTTTTCTGTTCTTCATCTTTTTATTTAGGTGGTGTCATTATTACCACTAATTCTTTAGAAGAATTTGGTTGAGCTGTTGAAACTTTATGGACATTCCTTTATGAATCATATAGTCCCCTGGGGAATGATGTTGCTTGAGTTTGTCTGAAGTCCTGCATGTTTGGCACTAGTTGGAAGATAAATTCATGTTTGAAAGTTTCCAGTCAAGCACGGTGTTTCACAAACAAGTTCCAAGTGTGACTCTGCCATGAGCCCAGACCTGGAAAGAAATATCAGGTGTAAATGTTCTAAATTGAAGTTAAATGCAGAATGAATCAGTGGTGCAGAACTCTTGGCAGTTTTGATTAAAATTGTTTACTGTACCAAATATGTTTTCTTCTAATTTATTTTCATTCATAATTGACTATATAAGTTGACCTCTCATTAAACTGGAACAGTAAAATGTGCTGTTGCCCTCAGGAGATGTGAATTAATAATATTCTCTTAAGTGCTACGTTGCTTTGTTTAGCCATTGAGGCATTAGTAGATAGAGGAGAAAATGAGAGTTGATTTACTCTCAAGAGAGTAATGGAGAGTAATGTATAGGGTGCCATATGACATTTTAAATATTTAGTCTAAGTAAAATAGAACTACAACTTTACTTAAAGATTGCTATGAACAGTAATCTCTGTAAAAGTAGCCTGAGTATGGTTGGGCTGCTGTGAATGATGAAAAAAGATACATGACAGTTCATAGATGGCAAACGATTGTAATCTTGCTGATCA
The DNA here is from genome assembly GCF_963662255.1 of Cinclus cinclus. Lineage (NCBI taxonomy): Eukaryota > Metazoa > Chordata > Aves > Passeriformes > Cinclidae > Cinclus > Cinclus cinclus. The sequence continues at coordinate 11,747,871 of NC_085052.1, read as the reverse complement.
GCTTGGTGCCTGCCCCACAATGTTATCTTCATTTCCACACTATTGCAGTTTTATCCTGATTAGAAGATAACAGAAAAGCAAAAGGCAGTATGGCTGTTTAAAACTCTGGGAAATCTGTCAAGGGGAAAGCTTTACAGAGCTCTTTACACCTATTGTCACTCCAGCTGAGTTTTCGGAGGAAATGGTAGTGTCAGAAAGTCATCTGTAAATTGCAGACTGAGATGACTTTCTTACTGAAATGGCTACTTGTAACTTACTTTTGCTTTTTGTCTGTAGCAAGGAAATAGTCAAAAGGAGAATAGCACACATCTCTCACTTTTTGGGCATATTTGCATCACTTGGCTTGAAGTCAGCTTCACAATACTTAACTTATGAGTAATTTATTGTCTGTTGCATTTGGAACTAAAACTACAGACAAGTCTGGAGGGTAATTATAGAATGCTTATGATCAGTTCTTGGTAAGGCAGTCAGGATCTTTTCAGAGGTGTGAACATAGTTATGTAAACTGTTTAAAACTCTAAGGAAATAGGAAATCATTATTTGATTTTATTGATGTTTATTAAATTCCGTGGGTTTTTTTGTTTTTTTTTGTTTTTTTTTTTTTCATGTCATCTGATAGTTCATATTTCCTAGCTAACTGTGTAACTGTTTGGACTGTGGTTTCTTGTCTGGAAAGTAAAACTTCAGATTTCAGGCATAAGCTAAATGTGACTATTTCAAGTCAAACAGATTGCAGAATGAAGCTTCTTTAAGATGTTCTGACTTGGTAAAATAATTCTATCTTAAGTCATGTGCAGTCCTTCTAATTAAATAATTCTGCTATGGATTTTGGAGGGAGTTTTGTTGGTTTTTGGGGTTTGTTAATGGTTTTGTAGACAATGTGGTTAAACCTTAAATCATTGGCAGGGTCCTCCAGGTCTACAGTCCTCCAAGTAGTAATACACTCCAGTGTTGCAGAGCAATAGTTGAAAAGTTTCATTTGGTAATGACTCAAATCCCAGTTTTGACCCCTGTAAACAGTATTTTAAAATAATTTGTTTGGTTTGCATTTGCAAATATCCCAATTCCTGGTTTGGGATTTCTTTTTGTTTTTTGTCATTGTTTAAATTGAACGTGCTTATTAATTCCATGTTTCATGGGCCATGACCCATGTTTTGAGAATCTCCTAAGGTTGTAAACATAATTTTCCTTCGATGACAGTTGTGCCTGTATTCAAGAGGAGTCTGTAATTAAACTCTCTGATTTGAGATTTTAAATACATTCCTTGAGACCCTAGTGGCTGATGTGTCATTTATAAATACTTCTAGTCTTTGCTTCTTTGTGCTTCCCCAATAACCTTTAATTATATTCAGAGTATACACAGTTGACAAATTCATAGTGTCTCGCCTCTTTTGCTTATTATCTTATTTTACAGTAGCTGCCAAATTACCCAACTACAATGCTTGTGCTATCTTTTCTTTTGATTATGTTTGGACTGTTCCAGTTTTCTATGTTTAGCGATGGAAAAGTCATGAAACTTGCAGTTTCAGCCATGAAACAAAGCAGATGGAATTAATAGCACAGAAAGCAGATTGATTTAATAGCACAGAGTAAAAAAAAGTGATGTTTTATAATTTTTCTCCAAAGCCATACAAAATACCCTTTCTTGTTCATATTTAATGACTTTATAACATGATTACAGTATGGAATGCTTGAAAGAAATTTTAAGTCTCAGATATGTCTCGAATATTTCATGTGGACAGTTTCTCCACTTACAAATGGGAATGAATTTTTTTTAGAGAGAAAGACCCAGTACCAGTGGAATATGTTTCAAGGATGTCAGGCAATAAAAATTGTCTAAGTAATATTCAATAAAAGGTAGTAGGCTACCTCAGACAACTTTGTAATGGTATTCACACTTCAACAGAAAATGAAGGCTTTACTGGAAATGTTAATTTTCCACTGGCACTTCAGATTTTCTAGTGAATGTATTCTACACTCATGACACAAACCAACTGAACTATATGTAGCAGAAGATTTACCTAAAGCAAAAAACAAACAAACAAAAAAAAAAAAAAACCCAAACATCTAAGACTCTTTTAATGTTTAATTCACCTGCTTAAACTGCCATACTTGGTTTTAGGAGGATCTGGCATTTCTTGAAGGAGTTCTCAATGTATATAAAAGCAAGTTGTAATACTAAAGTTATAGATTTGTCCTTGATGTGAGTCGTTTTGTTTTCTTTTTTTTCCCCAACCATTTTGGGTGAAAGCTGGATTTTTCAGTATTTTGTGGGGTTGCATGTGTGTGTATAGAGAGGTTAATGTAAGGCAGCTAAGCATGAGTGGTGGTTTGGAAGCTAAGTGAGACATGAAGTATTTCCCTTCTACCTTGCATGTTTACATTTTTTAGCCATTTTCTAATTAGGTGACTGCCTATAGCCTAGAGCAAGAAATTGCTGAAACCTAGACTCATGCTTGGATCAAGTTCCACACAAAATGTAGCTCTAAGAGTATTCTGACTACCTGAGGCATGCTATTCTATGATATGATTTTCAAATTTTACTTACTTTTTCTCCTCATGTTCTTCTCCACAAAAACATAAGACCACACTGCAATAGTCAAATCAATTTCTTGATTAGTGTTTAAAATTTGCTAAATCTCTTGTTACTACAGAGGACTGACTGTTACCTTTAAGTGTCCATCCTGGAAATTTATCTGTTGTTTCAGAAAATTTGAAAACTAAGGATGTCGTCGTGAATAAATCAACTTTTTTATTTTACGAAGAATTTTTCTGAAGTTGCAATAATGCAGTTATTCAAAATGAGTGGGTGAACAGAAAGTGAAGTTTTTTTGTTGGGGAGCCATTACCCCAGAACTGAAATCATGCCTACATCACAGTTGGTTTACTTGGTAGGGAAGCAATGGTGAAGCCTCATCCTAGGGCAGAATTGGGTTTTAATCCATCTAATTTAGTAACGAGTTGGGAGAAGACTGTTCCTTTGCTTTCTTCATCTCTCTTTGAATGGCATTTTAGATCTGAGACTTCTCATTTAAGGAGGACTTTAAGGAACTGGGTTTTGTCTCTAGAAATGTTTAGTCATTGCTGTGATTCAGAAAGTGTTTTGAGGAAAGTTACTGTAACTTTGTCAATGATAGTGTAATAATTTGGCAATACTTTTTATACAGGATTTTATTCTTTCTTTATCTCCTAGTTAATGTTCTCCTGAAAAAGATTTATGCTGTAAAAACAAAGGTTTTCTTTCATCCATCCAGACTGTGCATTGTAGAAGAAAACTTTTCACTTGTATTTCTAAATAGTATTTTACCAGGAAAAGAGTTAGTACCTTTGTAATCAAAAGGCAGTAAAACCATAATGGAGAAATGTTAATTGAGTGCCTCAGCAAAAAATAAAATGTTGCAGTTAACCCTCATCTCCTTCACAACCATTGTCTCTATCAGGATTTATTCAATTCATAGGGCTGCCTCTTTTTATTTTGTAAAGTTCAGTCATGTTCCTGCCCCACCTTCAGCTTTTCCTGTTTGAATTGAAGAGGCCCAGCCTTTTAAATCTGCTTATTATAAGACAACTGCTTGGCTCTCTAATAATTTTTATTGTCCTCATTCTCTTACTTGCTTAACTTCTGTGGATGCCACAAATCTTTCAATTCACCATCCAGGCAAGCAGTTCTGCTATTTATTGCTGGATAGTCAAGGGTCAGAAGCTCAGGTCTGTGCAGCTATAGCACACTCTGAGCTGTGATCATCGTGGGGGGATATAGTCAGAATGATAGTTTGAACAGGAATTATCCCCAAAAATAAACTCAAATCATGCCAGTAATGTGGAGAAATTGATACTCTCAGAGTTAAGCCACATTTTTTCACTCTTTCCAACTAGTTTTTGCTATTAGGGGAGTGTACTAACCCAAGTTTAAAAGTAACCTGTCTGCTGTTTTTCATCTCTCTGGGAAGGAAAGAGTGAAAGCTTAAAAATCACCATTTAAACAATACTGACAAGTGTTTCAAATTGACAGGGATAGCTGGGGTACCTGACAATGTCTCCTTTGCTCTTGAACTATATCAGGAATTTCAAACTATCTCTTGGTAGCAAATACAGGTGTTCTGGCCAGCATAAGAACCCAGTAAACTGGCTGTTGATTTTGTATGTTGCATTTGAATAAAAAAACCAACCCACATGCTGGCCTTAGCACCTGAAAGTGAAATATAAAAAAAAAAAGGAGCTCTTATTTCCTCTACTATTTGTGGTGTCTGTTTCAGTGTTTATTGATGCTGTTGTAAATTTGTAGTTTTTAGTGGCCCGATATAGGACCTCACTTGTGCAATATAAAGATGATTCTCCTGAATCCCTACAAAGTACTAAAACAGTGTGGAACTATTACATTTACTAAGTGAAACAGTCAACAGCACATTGTTGTCCAAAGTGATTTAGTAAGTGCAGGAGTGGCATTGAAATGATGAGTGTCAGGGTCTTATGTGACTCTTTTCCACAGCAGTTTCCGATGGTGCAGGTCCACGCAGGCAGGGTTCTGGCAGTGTATTGGCCTTCCCACATCCTTCCTTGTGACAGGCCTGGTGCTTGCCAACCCCGTGTTGATCTGGTTCAAGGAACTAAGCCATGCAAAAGCTGATTGTCCATGTAATCTTCTTGGCTGTCCAGACCAGCTCACGAGAGGGCCAGAGAAGTGACGCTGTTAATATAAGGGAAATTTGATGGGACAGTGTCACGTTGGTTTGAATAGCTGTAAAAGGGTGGCATATTAATATTCTGGAGTTGTTAAGGTATGTCAGCTGAACGCTTTTTGTCAGGACAAAAGAACAAATACTTGTTCTTATTGTAGGAGCCATTTGCTGTTAGCAACTACTAATAAAAATGTACTTGTGGGAAATGCTGATGGAGTTTTTATCAGCCAGTGGTTCTGCCCCTTAGCACCACTGATATCCAAGCTAGGTGCATTTTGTTAGCATGTATTTAACTGCAAATTAACTATAAGCCTATGATCCCAGTTTTAATTCAGGTGGCAATTCTCTTTTCTACTTTAGGTGTGCTGCTAGAAAAGATTGAAAACCTTTTAAGAGTTCATATTTGGTACTGAATCTTGTATGAGGAAAGTACAGAAACTGAATTGAATTTCAGAGTGTGTAGGGTGTTTTGAAGCAAGAAATGGCTTGGATAATTTTCCAAAGGGAAAGGAATTCTTCATTCTCTCTCACTGTACAAATATACAACAAGAGATAGTCCTCTGCCTCAAAAAGCTTTCAGCCTAATAATAAGTTAAAATAATAAACATGAGGGAGACAGGGAGAAGAAGAATTAAGAGACAAAGTTTTGCCTTAACAAGACCTTCTCCTTAGAGCTGTGAAACATCACTTCTTGGGGAAATGGACAAAATAAAGCTTCCATAATTCCATGAAAAGTAACACTGCCACACTGTTAGGAGGCAAGAACAGTGCTTCCTCCTGAACATCTTGTGTGCTTAACTGTTTGATGTTATCATAACTCTCAGCAGTTCTGTCAGAGGAAGAACAATGTTCCAATGTTACGTGAAAACCTTGTATTGATGAAAGTTTGTTAGTTGCAAATATCTGAGTAAAGCAGTTGGTTTTCCTTTGCATGTTTTGTGCATTGAGCTTTTCAAAGACTTTAAGAATTTTGTCTTGATTTGTTCATGTAGATTTCTAAAAAATAATTTTATCAAGTAATGCAGTTATTCCCATGGATATTTGTGTTTATCAGTAGCATTCTAGGTAAATTCTGAAAAAATACACTAATCAGTAAAATGTCAAACAGCAAGTGCATAAAAAATGAGCATTTTTAAAATATCATCTGCAGCATGCTTCTAAATTAAAAATTTCCTTTGAAATCTGCTGATAAGTAATAGGATGTGCATTCATGTAGTTTCTCAGAGTAGTCAATTTTCATAATTGGTTAGTTTCTTGAATTCAGCTATTAAAAAAACCCCAACAAACCAAACAGTTAATCTGAAAGGCAGCATCAGAAAGCAGCATATTTCACTACTGTGTTGAATATGAATGAAGTTCATTTACAGAAGCCAGGATGCTATTTTTGTGGTACTTGAATAGCCAGTTGTCAAGGAATACCAAATATTTATTGAGAAGGCTCTTTCTCATCTCTTGAGATATCATACTTGCAGCACAAAGGTAGCCAGCACATCTAAAATGTGAGGCATCTTTTGAAATTTCATTTTGTGCTTGGGAGGTGCTGTGTAACATTAGGGTCAGGATTTACAACACAGGAGAAACTAGTGGCAAGTCGTATACTACTGGCATTAAATAACATATACCAGCAGAGTGAATTTTAGAATTATTAAAACTTATTATGGTAGGACTGACTTGAAAATAACTTGCTTGTGTTACAGAGTGCTAAATGACACTGGCTTAACTGTTGATTTCTTTGTTGCTGTTGCTGTCTTTGCAGTTGGTTTCTGTTAGATTGCCTGAGAGATGTGTGTGTAAGGGACCAATTACTCCCTTCTAGAATTCTAAATTAAAAAAAAAATATATGAATATCATAAATAGAAAATGAATTTGTTTCTGTAACAATTTTACTTAAAAGTGAGAGATAATGATGTGCAGCTTTTTTAGTTAAAACTTTCTAAAGCTACTTCTTTCTTTTACTCCTTCAGAAATAGAGGAAGTTTCTTTTTAACAGACTAGAGTATGCATGATGCAACAGAGAATATATGCTTTGATAGTTTTGCAAGAGCTGTTGCCATTTTCAGTGGCATTCATGTATTGTCTCATTTCCTTGCCCTCTGTTACAACTGCATCTGTTTGTGAAACACTGAATCTTAAACTGCCTATATAGTTTATATTTTTCCCTTAAAAGATACAAAGTATTCTGCATTAGTCGTTCATTTTAGGAGGGCAAAGAATGGAAAGGGGTGAGGATGCTTCATTCATCTAGTTTAATTAAATCTTTCCCCTCTGGCTATTTAGCTGTGCTTATTATGAAATTTGAATATGGCTCACATTGTAGTATCAAATTATACAGAACCTTTTCTCAAATGGGCCATATATTTGAGCTGGTATGATGTTTACACTTTAAATGACAGTTAAGTTACATCTGTAATACATCATCACCTTCTGCAATAAATGCATAAAATAAATTGTCTTAGTGCAGGTCTTTTAATGCCTTCCATTATATGAAATGTAGAGTTTTTAATAATATTCTTTACTTTTTTGACAGCAAGTTTTTTAAACTTAATAACCATGCCACATTGCATTTCTATGACTATGTAGTTTCCCTAGTAACATGTCAGAAGGCGTTTGTTGAAGGGTTCTTGAAGCCCAAAGAAATTGTCATTTTTCTTTCTTTATTATTTTGTTGACTTGTTGATATCCAGTTAGCCAGGACAGAATTTTCCATGCTCAAATCCGATGCACTGTTTTTTTTCTTGTTTTACCATAATGAATGGCTGTGCTGGGTTAGCAAACAGCTGTAGCCATCTTGTATCTGATCTGGCTAAAAAACTCTGGGCAAAGCAGATCCCAATTTTGTTTTGTAACTTAACTCCAAGGAACTGTGGGTTGACTGAGCCACTCTATAAAAAAAAAAAAATGATAAGAAAGAAAAAAAGGAGTGTACTAGAGTGTACTATCTGTGTATGTACACTAGTCTGCAGAGTGTGAGTAAACAGAATGACTTGGTGCTATGTTACACCAAAAGACTCAGTGGTGTCTCTGTCTGTAGAAGGCTCCAGAGTGAACTTTTACTCCAAATGTTTCATTGGGAAAAGAGGCGAGCAGGAGTAACACTGGCTGTGAGCTCCAGTGAACTAAAACTTGTTACAGATGTTAAATGATTAGAAGCAAGATTATAAGAAAAACTTCCCACGTGGAGAGCTTGGAGATTATTTTAAGTCCTATATTCAAACAAATAGTAAAATTATCAAAAGAAAATCATAAAACTCTCAATCTGGCAGTGAGATAATTTTCTGATAAAGCAAAAGTCTGAAAACAGCTTCAACTCTGACTTGTTTGTCTTAATTCTAGTGATCAGCTGAAGCTACTAATTATGGTTTGATTAAAAATTAATTCTTGATGATACTGTTTCTTGGAAGCATTCCTAATTACGTCACTTGGAATAAAGGTGTATTTATTATTGGAATAGACTGAATTTTAAGCTGTAGTCACTAAAATAAATAGGTAAGCATTAAGCATTGTGTTGGGTTTTTTCCTAATGACACAAAACCAAATAAATAACTGTAGGATGTTTGTAATCCAAGATGAAGATCCACTGTGTTACTGTCTTCCTGGGAGGTTTTAAGTTAGTTTGGGGCTGACATTGCTGCTCGATAAAACTGAGAACCTCTGCCAGCAACTGTTAGTGTCCTCTGCAGGGGAAAGATACTGGCAAAGCAGCTTAGTACTGTGGGGATAAATCTCAATTTGTCACACCTCCCCCTTCTCAAGTTTAGGAGTTGACTGTAATGCACTATTGTGTGTCTTAATGCTGCTTTAGCAAGTAGGATGTACAGTTATTATAACTGAATTTAGGGAAAAAATATCACTCCTTTGAATGTACACCTGATACTACCTAATGCTTTAGTTACAAATGTTTTCCCAATGTTGTCAGCTGGTTTTCCCTGTTGCTTTTATGAAAGCCATCATGGAGCAAGAGTAGGGAAAATAAGATATATTATTATAGAACATCATAGCTGTTTTCTTCTTGACAGTATTTAGAAATTTTTTTCTTATCTTTTTACTCTGTGTTTTAAATGTATTTGCTTAAATAAGAATTATGCTGGAATTTGGTATTTTCTCCTGTGTTAAGTTTATGCTAAAGGATTGTTTCAGTTATTTTGTACAGATTTGCCAGTTCAGCTCATGTACTTTTTAAAGATGAATATAACTATTCCTTCTAATTTCAGTGGCACAAAGCATGTGCAATCAGGATGGGAACTCTGCTTAGCTAGTACACAAAACATCACAGAATTAATGAGAATACTTAGCGGGAAACATGAGGTTAAACATGAAAGTTATATTTCATACCAATCCCAAAAATAACTTGTGGAATCCTCAGAAACCAACTGTGGAGGAAGCAGAACCACAGTAAGTACGAAGTACAAGGATAATGTTAAAAGAGTGAAGTTGTCATGGAAACAGCTCCCAAACGAGCATAGCCACAAAGGCAGCACCAGACCACACGATCATAAAGATGCTTCAGCAGTCAGGGTTGAACCCTGGCCTCCACTTTCATAGGAATAGTATTTGCTTGTAGGAAATAGAGGCACTTTTATCTGTATTGGTATTTCAGGCTTCCCCCCTCCACCTGTGGCATTAAACAGGGAAACTGAATTCAGTTAAGTTCTTTTTAAGTAGAAGAAACTGTATAGTAGGTTAGCTGTGATACATTGTACAGACTGGGAGAATGTTTGGCTGATCAGCTGTAGTTCAAGGGTGTATCATCTTCTTTGGGAGACACTGTCCTTTCATTATCTTTTGAATAGATCTTCTGTAACCACCATTTCAGCAAGTTTTAGTATGTATAACTGAAGTTAGCTGTTTTTTAATTCCTTGGGCCAATTATATCTATAATGAAACATAAAATTGAAATTATCTCCTTTTAAAAGTTTATCACTACTGCGTCTTCCAACATCATGCAGTGCAGATTCTTCCAAAAAACAACTTCTTTGAAATTACTGACTCATCTTAATTTCCAGAAATCTGTGGTAGTTGCTGTCTTCTTCATTGGCTGAACTTGTGACTTATTGTTAAAACTGTGGTTTAATACTGCAAGAGTAGCTATTTGCTCTTGAATTCAAACTAATACTTCAAATTAATTTTTTAAACATTTAGTATTAGAATTCATGCTTCCTTTCATCTAAGGTAGACAACTTCTTTTCTAAAATTCACTGATGGAGAACACCTTTCCATGTTTTTGAAAAGAAGTCTGAACACTTGATACTTGTCAATCATGCAGGATTTCTTTAGTTTCAGAACGTACAGGACATTGTTAAATGTGATGTAGGAAACTTAGAGAAAACAAAAGTCCACTGCAGTTGTTTCAGTAGGTCACACTACTTCTTACATTTTTATTTGGTAGAGCTGCTAAAATTTAAAATGAGAGCCATTTTTTTTCCTTAATTCATATGTTTTAAGAAAGATTGAAATCTCTGCTTTGCAGTAGCTGAGAAAAACAGCTCCTGCCTTTGTGTTGTACAAGGCCAGCTTTTCAGTACTGATTACCCAGGCACTGTCAGAAAATTTATGTGAAGCTAGATCTGACAATCCCAACTGTACACAAAAGTGGAGCTTTTTATGTGGGAAAAGCATCTTTTGCTGAATAAGGATGTGTGTGTATTTTTCCCTTTCTGACAACTTTGATGATCTGTGATTATGACTATATGGTTTTGTTGAGAAGAATGAGTCAGAAAGAAAAAGCTTCTTAATTGATTTGTTTTCCTGCCTGCAAAACATGCAGTGGGGTTATGTAACATCTCACGAGATTAGGCATCAGGAGGAAAGGTGATGAACAATTTTCGGTCTTGTATCTCAGCTTTGTTCCTGGCTGGCTGAACAAGAGGTGAAGGATGTACTTTTTTCAGTTGTAAATATTGTTTAATTTTTAAAGCTGCATTGCAGAGGAGATGCACAGTTGGGAAGGAAATGTTTGCTGGCAAGAGGAAAATTAAACAGCTCATCACAAGCAAGGCTGAAACTTCATATTGGTCATCAGAAGATGAAAGGCTATGTGTTATCTCTGAGCTGTAATCCTATTACTCTGGAGCAGCAGCTCTGCTGTCCAGGGCTGGGAATATGCAACATCTTGGCCTAGTGCCCAGATAGTAAACTACCTTTTAATACTCTGCTGTCAGTCTCTTCACAAAGCTTCTGCCTCTAGAACTTATATTTAGTTATATGATACCATGCATAATACTTCAGCATTGTTAGGAAGGAGTCACTAATTTCATATATTTGTAGGCCCTGGTTTTGTGTGGAATGGTTATTCTTTCTTGAGACATTTTCAAATATCTGAAATGCTTTTGTGCATTAGATGTACATTGCCATTCCAGTGTAAAGGATTTAGATTCAGACAAATTAATTTGAATGTTGTAATTTTTAAGATGATTTGTTCTACACAAGCCTGCAATCCACCTTTATCAAAATATTTAATTTAGAATTAAGGGTGTTTTTCTGTGCATTGACAGTTGATGAGACTGTGCCATCCCTTGCAAGAACCATGCTGAAACGTACAGCTGGTTATTTCCTTGTGCATTCTCTCTCCTTAAGATAAAATGTTTGATGTAGTAGCCTTCGATATATAATCCAAGGAGGAGTTTTACTGAAAGGACTGTGTGTTGTTGCATATAACAGTTAATAATATCCATGTAATCTTGCATTAGTCAGGTCTTGAGGGAATGAGTTATTCCAATTTGGTTTTCATCCATTATGTATGTATCTTTTGAAAATATCAAATTTTGCTAATGAGTCCTTCTACCCCTTTCTTCCTTGTCTGCACATAATCATTGGAAATGCCAGTTTGTATTTCGTAGCATAGGACTGAGGTTTAAGTCAATCATAGATGCAGAATCAGATGTATTTAAGCAGAGCATTTGGAATGAACTGAATTAGTACTTGAGAGTTAAAATACAGGAAGAAACTGCTGGGCTACAGCTACTCAGAAGTTCTGCCCTTTCAAAACATGTCCTGTAACATAAATGGTGGGTTGACTTCAAGTGTTGGTATACCCAAATGCAGAATTTCCACGTGCAAATCGAGACTCTGTCTACACAATAATTTTTGCTCCAGCTCTGACCTTTGGAGAACGTTTTGTGGAAGAAGAAAGACTTCAGACAAAGTCTAGAGAAAACAAACATGCCCACACGAAGTTGCAATTGATTTTTGTTCCTCCTAATCCAAAAAGTTTTTTTTCACTGTACAGTACAGTGATTCATAAATCGTGTGCATGAGCAGTAAAATCCTTTCCTACACAGTTCAAAGGAGCATGTTACTTACAGTAAATCAAATAGATGGGTATTTTTTATAGAATGCATTGTGGGGTGGAGATGACTAATGCTTTATTCAAAAAGAACTTTAAAATATATAATTTTTTTCAGGTGTAACAATGTATACTTCAAATGTGTCATCATTCCTCAGAAATTCCCAGTGGAAATATGCTAATTCTAAAGCTTTTTTCTTTTAAGAGCTGGAAAAAAAGTCTGGCTCTAGTCCTACAAAATTTTACTATTTTAAGTCAGCCAAACATTTGTTTGGTTTATAATTGTTCAGATGCTCATAAGGATAATCACACTGTCTCTATAATAAATCATGGTTTGTATGAGGTGTTTTAATAGAGCTGCCACATGGAGGAAATCATAGAAGCTTACTCAAAGCAGCAAAACTTACTTTAAGCAAAAGGATGTGGGAGAAATCAAAATACAAATTTATTTCAGTAGGAAAAAAACAATATATGTTGTAAATGCAGCAAACTCCTGAGCATGTAATCATTCACACTAACTTAGCAAGACCTTTCTTGCTCAAAGGTGAAACTGAATCTGGAAGCAGTAACATCTGTTACCTGATGTAGATGGTTTTATTTAAACAAAATATTATTGCCATTTTATAGTTTGTAAGCAAATTCGTGTAAAAATTAATTTCAACTTTATTCTTTTAGGCATCTGTGAGGGTGCAGTGAAAAGTGTGTGGCTGTGCATGCTTTAAAAAAAGTACATTTACAGTTAAATTTGAGTTATTTAGAAAGGTGCTTTAAAAACCGTTTTTTTCTGCACATGTAAAGCTACCAAGTCTAATTCTTTTGTGGTCAGACATCTGTTTCACTTTTTGTGTTTAATTTACACTGCAGCTGTGGAGTAGGAAGGTTGGTCTATCTTGCTACAAAGCATGAAACCAAAACAAATGTTGTTTGCGTTACTACGCAGACCTTTTCCTTTTTATTATTAGAATGTGTGTTGGAAAACTTGTCAGTAGTTGGTTTTCAAATGATGTTATACAGATTCCTTATCTGTTTTCTTAAACGTGGGAGTGCAAATATTGAGGTTGGGAAGATTTGGTTGTTTTTTGTTTTGGAAAGAATATTGAGATAAAAAGAAGTGTAATGGAAAACCTTTACCCTCAACATGAGATGAATCAGCTGTGACTATGCTTTATAAGTGTGTTTTGCTGTTACTGCTGTTTTACTGAATGTTAATATAAATGTTTATCTCTAAATATTTCATTATCTTTTGCCACATTGAGAGAATTATTTATCGTTGTGCAAGTAATAATATTTAGTCCTTCAAAATTATTCTTAAGAATTCTTATTTGCTCTCTGATATCGGCTTTTGTCTGATATTGATATAAAGTCATTAGGTGACTAAGCTCAGGTTTTAGGGTTTTTCCTGTGTTCTGTGCTGGGATCAGCCCAAATCAGTTTGGGGCCATGTACAATCCACACCAGCAGAGACAGGATGAACCACCTAGTGATGCTTCACATCCCAAGCTGGAATTCCCCTTCTAGGTCCTTGTCTGTTGCTGCTTTGGAGAGAGCCTGTGTCCCTCCTTTCCATTTAATTTAATCTGAATGTCAAAAACTCAGTGGAGTAAATGTAGGACTTTGCTCCATGGTCTTCACATACAAAGGGTGAAGCAGACTTTGGTCCTGCACTTCCTTTATTCAGAAATAACTATTGGAAATGTCACTACTTGACAAAATAGTGTTTTTATGATGGCTTGAGAAAAATACACTTGTTTATTTAAAGCTTGGAAGTGAGCATTCTTTCAAGCGTAAGTTAACAAGAGAATATTAGAGAGTGTATATATTATTTTGTGATTAGGTTTCAGCAGTGTTCTGTTAATGAATAGTATTTCCTGGTTTCTGCTCTGTAGTTGCCTATCACTGCAGCAGCCCCAGGTCCCTGCTGTGCAGGTGAGAAGGATTGAACTGGGGGCTGGTGGCATTTGCAGTGTCCCACCTTCCATGAGCCCCATCTGTGCGAGTCCTCCCGGGCTGCTGAAGCAAAGGAGCAAAATGCCCAGACAAACTAATGATGGCTCGGCAGCTCTTGAAGCCGGGAGCTTGGATACAGCCCCTGGCTGAAGAGGAGCAACCTGCAGGTTCCTGGGGAAGGAGCTGGTCTCTGGGAACAGCGGTGCTGCCACAACGTGGGGAGAGTCAGAAGGGCAGAGACAGAGGGCAGAGGCTCCTTCCTGCTCCTTGCCGCGTGTTAATAGATGGTGTTTGAGGAGCAGCACAAAACTCCTTAGTAAGGCAGCAGTTATCATGAGCTATTGATGACGGCTTAAATAATTAAGCATTTTTCCATTTTGTCTACTTACATTTTTGTTTTTTGTCGTTTCTTGGCCTTCAGAAAAGTCATTAAACTTTTTCTACTAGATTTTATCTCCTCTTTAATATGCAGATCTTCTCCTTTTTAGAGGAGGAAACTAGAGGCACAGAGTTGTACAGCGGTATCAAGAGAGAGTTGCTTTATTTGTGGGTTTTTTTTGCTGGTGCCAGTTTTCTGGTGAAATTCATGTACATGTATGCTGTGCCTTTACAGGCTCAGAACAAAGAGACAAAAGTTCTGGCTGCTGCAAAGGTGATTGATACTAAATCAGAAGAAGAACTTGAAGATTACATGGTGGAGATTGATATTTTAGCATCCTGTGATCATCCTAATATTGTCAAGCTCCTAGATGCTTTCTACTATGAAAACAATCTGTGGGTAGGTATTTTTCAATTTTTAGATGTTTGTTCTTATTTCAAAAGGTTGTTGAAATGACACTTTTTTCTTTATCAAAATAATATTAGTCAGATTTCATCTGGGTTGTCACTGTTGGGATAACTACTCAGTTTCAAAACTAATTTGTAAATTGTGAGTATGACTTAGGAAAGTGTCACTATAAAATTGTGCTACCCTGAGTCATTTGGTCAGGGGTTTGAATCTAAAATGTGCAAATTAGCAGTTTATTTTGTGTATTGAGAGAGTTCTCAGCTAGTGCTTACTTCTAACAGCACGACTCAAATTTCAATTACATTAGCGTGATTTAAAGTGAGATTCAGAAACCACACCTGAAAAATAAATAATGTGCTGAAAAGGTCAGCCTATGAAATACATACTTGAGATGCCAGTGAGCACTCTCAGGAAGGACAGTTTACCAGGACTTGACCCATCATTAATTTACTTAAACCCTGGGTATTTGTACCTTGATGTGCAGTGAGTGTGTGCACGTCCCTGCTGTGCCACATCCTGGGTGTGTGCTTGGATAGCTTTAGCTGTGAGAAAATAGTTTGTACTTTTAGGTAATCCAGTGCAATATTTATGGGTGCTTTTGGAATGGTAAAAAGAATACATGGGTTGGGGCTTTTTTTAAGAGTTTTTACTTCAAAAAGATACTTAAAACGAGTAAAAGAAGATTTCCTGTGAGACTTACAGATAAGCTTTATCCTTTGAGCAAATGGTGGAAATGTAATACCATGTTTACTGATGCACATTTGTTTTGCTAAGCTCAAAATTTGATGATCTCAGTGCAGAGTAACATATTATATAAAACAGTGGCATAGTGAAAAAATGTCTATGCATAAAGATCAGCATGAAAGCAAGCAGGCATAGAGGCACAATATGAAACTGAGTGGGTAGACTTCACTGGCAGAATAAAGATAGAAGCAAACACTTGGAAAATAAAATTGGAGCTGCATAGTTACAGTGAAATGCAGGGGCTTGAAAACCACAAGGATAATGATATGGTAAATAAACAGAATTTAGTGGGGGCAAAAAAGAGAAGAATGATAGTTGGACATGAAATACACTTCTGCTGTCCAAGATAAGAAACATGATTTCTCTAGCAAAGAGACGTTTGTCAGACCAAACTGACAAGTTTTAGAGAAATAAATTCATTATGTACAATTTCCCACACTTACCTACTTGGCACACAGAAACATGTAAATAGAATAATGTTTACAGGATTTATGAAGAATTGCATTATATAATACATTGTTGGTACCATTGTTGTGGGGATTAATTGCAATAGTTATTTGAAGTATATGTGATATAAGTGGTGTATATACAAGTGTTGTGGTACAAGGTATACTTTGAGGTTTCCTCTTTTATGGGCAATTATATGCAGATTTTAAAATCAGTCTACAGAAAAATAAATATACTATTTCCAAACATATTGATTGTTGAGATTCTGACAAGAAATACTTCTTAGCTCTTAGAAGATTATAATATCTAAAGTTCAAATTAAAGAAAAATAGAACATAAGGAAGAGTGGGGTATCAATCTTGGATGAGGTTGCCTCTTTAGTCTTCCCTCTTTCTCCTTTTTATGTATTCTTTCTGTCATTCATAGCAGCTTAGTTTGTGCTCAGAAATAACTGCACTATATTTTTGTTTCAAATGGAAGCTCAGAACTGGGGATGAATTTGTTCTGGTATTATTACATTCTGGGATAAAGGCCTTGAAGTATTGTAGGCACAAATGAAAACTAAGGAAAATTAATGTAAATATCTGAACTTAGTAATTTTCTGTAGCTTTTAAGAGTATTTTTCTGTATTTTCATCTCATCTGAAACAATACAGGAGATAGCATCAGCTACTGGAAAATCATTTAGGTCTTGGACTTTTCAGTCAGAGAGATTATAGTATAGAAGTAGAACTTAATAACCGAGAAATGAGTTTGCAGGGATTATGTAAATCACATTACAAGGAGTAGGTTTAAGATGACTGTGTCATTATGTTTTATAAGTTTTATTATGCTGTTTTATAGCTGGATTAAAACTTTTGTGTGAGGGTCTCAAGGCATTTTTCAAATAATTTGCTTCAGCAGCATAGCCCTACCTTTATCTGGGTAACAGTACCAGTGTTTTGCAGGTTAGTAAAATAATTTGTTGAGGCCATATAGTCTGAAACTCTGATCTTCCAATAATGCTCCCTTAATCAATGATTCAGTTTGGTGGAACTATTTAATTTCTAATTTCTGTATTTTTTTAATTTGTTTATATACAGATCCTGATTGAATTTTGTGCAGGAGGAGCAGTAGATGCAGTAATGTTGGGTAAATAAGTTGTTTTAACTAATAATCCTAATATCTTAAAATGATAATATATACTGTAAGACTTGTTTCATATGTGTATTGTTTTGATATGCAAATATTTATGTAGCTGGTGTGCTATATGTTTTGAATGTTGTGGTTTAAAAATTAGTATTTACACCTGTATCTTTCATTTTTAAAGTGTTTATTTACTTTTCTAGACACATTTTTGTCTCGATCCTTTAAGTGAAAGTGAAGTGTTGTTCTCTGCTTACGGAGCTCTCTGTTCTCATAACATAATCTGTATGAGCCCTTTTCAGGATCTCATTCTTCTCCTTCCAGTGCCACCTTCCAAACTACATTGTGATAATTCTTTATATTGCATCTACAAGTTAGGGGGTTTTCTGTGCTCATTCCTCAAATTAAGTGAATGCTAATACCAGTAAGTAAAAGATCTGGTCTTTAGCATCTTTCTGTACCACACAAAAGAACCAGTCTCTAAACTATGTTGTTTTTTCACAGTTCAGATAGGTAGGTATACATAATTCATAATGAGAAGGGGGTTGGGTTCAAAGAATAAAACCTTTCCTGGAAGGAGCAAATATTCTAAGATAGAATTTTTTTCTGACATGTGATGCTTAGAATCTGTCAAATTAGCTTTCCCCTATATTACTATAGTGTTTGCTATGAACGTGTAACATAAAATGCAAAAATGTCATGATTATTTCTGTCTCTCTTGTAGAGCTTGAAAGGCCATTAACAGAGCCACAGATCAAAGTGGTGTGCAGGCAGACACTGGAAGCACTGAACTACTTGCATGAGAATAAGATCATCCACAGAGATCTAAAAGCTGGCAATATTCTTTTCACATTAGATGGAGACATTAAACTGGGTAAGCATGTGCAAATAAAACTCTTCCCTGGAACTTTGCATGGTCTTTTAATTCTATTTTCCTTAAACTGTAGTTTGTTAGAGTTCAATATTAAATGCCAGTCTAACAATGAGAGGTTTTTCAGAAGCGAGTGCTTTGGTGCTGTCAAGGGAAAAAAAAAACAAAAAGGCCTTGAGCAAATATTGTGACTGTGCTTGTCACATCTTTCATACTTCAAATTCAGCACAAGAAGTCATCACAGGTCGCACTGTTTCTTAGTATAAAGTTTCTGATCATACTTAGCTTTACTGTGATAACATCAGAACTTCAAAATGAAGTTGTTAGTTTGGAAAGGGAACGTTCTTCACAACCACCAAAAAGCAGTACCCTGTACTGTTGTCTCTTCCTTTGAGAGAGACATAATAATCTTAATTACCCAGCTTAGTTTTTCCATGCTTTTTTCAATCGTTTGTTGCACTGAAATTAAGACAGAACAGTATGGAACAAAATTAATGCATCTTACTATTGTTGATTTCTGGGGTTTTTTTAATCTCACTTTAAGCAGTCATCTATGTTTTCAGTGGATGAGGATTCCTCCATGCAGAACTGACAAAGGGCTGCTGCTGGTGAATAGCATCCCTTCATTCAGCCAGGAAAGGGCAGGAATTATCTAGATACACTTTGTTTCGGGGGAAAATATATCTAAGCTGTCAGCCTTTACAGTGGCTCTACCCATGGCATAGTTCCATGACATCCCTGCCCACGCTAAGGTTTCAAAGCCTTCCCTCTGCATGGTGTGTTATCAGTCGTATTTCTTTGGATGCACAGAGGGCAAAGTTAAGGAGAATCAGAATATTGCCACAGGCAAATGGGGTTCTAAATTCACAGGCTTGATACTTTACTGTTAAATGTAAGCAACATATATCCAAATTCAGAAATACATCTCGTCCCTAACTTGTACTGGTCATAGTCTCATCAAGGTACTGTGCACCTTCTCTGTTAGGAAACTGAGAATATTTAAGAACCTGCTTTGTTGAATTGAGCAGTTCAGTGTGATTGTGCTTTTCCATGGATTCCTTCTGTACAAGATTATTGCTTGTACACACAGTCCTGGCATCTGGCTTTCTTTTAGTCTGCAAAGTATGTAACTTTACTACTGTAGCTTTTTTTCTGAAGCCTGAACATTTAGTGATGCACTTGGGGTCATAGGCCTGATGTTTAAATGTAATAGAACCACTGTCTTAGTTTCTTGGCACTGCTGTAAAAGAAACCACAGATCATAGCAGGAGTCTCATGGTCAAAGAGAATCATTTGTTTCAGTTCATTTCCTCACATGACCTGGCTTCTCCTCATACAGACTTGGAACTATTTTAAGATTTTGTCAAGCTTAGCTGGTACACAGCACCTTGCAGGCTGTTAAGATACTACTTAACAGTTCAGGCCACAGGGAGATTTCTTCCACACGTGCATTTGGTGATGCATTCAGGATTTCTAATTAAGATTTCTAAAAAAAGGCTGGATTTAGTTAAGAAAAATGTACAGCGTCCTTTGGAGGAGCATTTTGCTCCTTATAAACTACTTGCATTTGGATTCTGTTCTATAAAGAAATGGGCAATTCCTTATTTTACAGATGTGTGAGTGGCAAGTAAATTTCTTTTATTGTATTTTATATGGATATGAGTTTTATTATTTCAATACCTGTAGTCCCTCAAAATTTCAGTTTTTTGCCTTTGAACCAACAGATTTTAGTCCTGATTTTTTTTTCCAAAGAGCAGAAATAGACTTCTCAAGTATTAAGCCCATCAAGTAATTTTGTACAGATTAAAGATGGCAACATATGGCTCTTTGTCCCTTTGCTGTAATCTCTAGATCTTCATTAACAAAATTACATCTATTATAAGGATATACCACTTATTTAAATGTCTTCTTTTTTTTTAAGTGAGAGATGTAGTGCTTTATAGACAGCTTATTGCAAAGAGGTAAAGTTGTTTTTTTGGCTAGGTATTACATGAAAAGTACATATACAAGCTATTAGATATTTATTATAAAGTGAAAAATTGTGTGGAAAGAAACCTGTAAGATGAAGGGGAAATGTAATGATGAAAATTTGACTCTTGAAATTAAAAATTTAATTAATTGTTGAATTAATGACATAGTCAATGCCATGTTTGATGAATAGAGACTTCTTAGGCTAAATAAATTAATTTCTAATTAAATTAATTTAAAATGCACTTTTTTTCCTGCAGTAAATACATATTTTGCTTTTGTCCCATACAGCCCAACAGTAGCATTATGGTTTGGGTTTTATTTTTTAGAAACGCAGAATAAGTTTTATTCAAGATATTTTATTATAAAAGTTATAAAACCTTGGCACTCGGCTATCAGAACACAAATATTTTTATCTCACTTTGAAGTTTTAATACTGAAGAATGTTTGCTCTGGAACACAGACCATTTTAAAAGACAATTGTTAAGTTAAAAAAGATAGTATGTTTTCCACCACCCTGCTAATAGTATTTGACTGTTTGCTTTAAGCGGATTTTGGAGTATCAGCTAAAAACACCAGAACAATACAAAGAAGAGACTCCTTTATTGGTACACCATATTGGTAAGTGCACTCTTTTGCTGACTTTTTAGTATAAACTAGTATCTTAATGTTACTTTTAAATTGATATTGCAAGCTTCATAACTACTGTGTAAACATATTGATGGCAGCACGTGCTTCTAACAATGCTTCAGTGAATGTCTATGTTTAGAACTGTTCTCAGAACAGATTAAAAAACATGTTTTCATTGAACTTGGTTGCTCTCTTTGCAGGATGGCTCCAGAAGTAGTAATGTGTGAGACCTCTAAAGACAGACCATATGATTACAAGGCTGATATCTGGTCTCTTGGCATTACTTTAATAGAAATGGCTCAAATAGAGCCACCACATCATGAGCTAAATCCCATGCGAGTGCTGCTCAAAATTGCAAAATCTGATCCGCCAACATTGGCACAGCCTTCAAAATGGTTTGTATTTTATTGACAGCTTTCCCACCCCAACATAAGCCATTCCAAGTAATTTGTTTGCTAAATTTGGTGAGCACAGCTCTATTGAATTCTGTGGTGTAGCTTTATGCATTAAGGCAGGTCCATACAATCCCAATATGTGTTCGTACAAGTGTGTATACATGTATATGTCTTCTCACACAATTTTAACTTTTTTTGGCCATAGTTCTGTATAGAAGCTTCTATACAGATGTATTTTACAGGTTTTGCCTTAAAATGTATGTGAAATAGCTTTTTTACAAATGTAGTAACGGATCTGAAGACCATCTAAGAAAGATTGGGTCAAAGGAAACTAAAGCATTTTTATACTAAGAAAATACTTTTAAAAGCCACCATCTATTTGGTTGATTTAATATCTTCACATGATTAAATTAGTGATACAGCAGATGAGGTATGTTAGTAGTCCAGAGCAAAAAGTAAATTCTTCTGATAATGGACAAACCTTTTAAATATTATATTTGTGCTGTTTTGGTCTTGGCATTTCTGTATTCCCTTTGTGTTTTCCTGAATCAATAGCAGGACTTGAAGTTGCAGTGTAGATTCATGTGAACTTAAAGAATATTTCAGTTTGTATGCTAGCCTGATGTTAAGACAGAAGAACAACCACTGCCTGTTTACTTGTTGTGTAGGTCATCAGATTTTAAAGATTTTCTGAAGAAATGTTTGGAAAAGAATGTAGATGCAAGGTGGAGTGCAACTCAACTTCTACAGGTAGGAAGAGTTAATTGTTCAGAACTATTGTTTAAAGGCAGGCATATTTTGTATTTTTCTAAAAGCAGAGTGGTATTATAGTAGCTACTTAAGTATTTTCAAATTAGGTGTTTGCCCACAATCTGTTTCTAAAATTGATTCTTATTTGGTAAAATTTGATTAAATGATAGCAAGCACAGATCGGGTTACTAGTTTAACATATTTTGCTGTAATATAACTAATGACTTTGTGTAAGTAATTATACTTTGATGCTTACAATGGGTGAAGGAGTTGTTTAGGTCTGTGGCCAGTTGCTGACAGGTGTTTTAACAGCTTTAGTGCTCAGCCCTCCTCTGTAATGCTGTCACTGCAGAACAGCTGAACAGGAATAGATGTGACCAGGTACATTTGATTGTGTTTAACGTCAGCACCCATTTGCTTTATCCACAATCCATCTGGCATATGCTGAATAGATTTAAGTAGAAGGGCCAATCAGAGAAAGAAAATTCAGGCAGTAGGAGAGGAACAAGTACCTGCTTGCTCTTAAAGAAAAGGGTAGAATTCTAGTTCACATTAGGAAAAGTTGTTACAGAGGCAAAGCACATTTTTTTTCTAGGAAGCATATTTTCTAGATAAAACTTGTCAAGAAATAATTTAACTGTGGAACTGAAATGAAACATAATTCGAAGAAAAATAACCTGTTTAAAAATCTTTCTACTTCTATTCTTTGGATTGTGAAAAAGGTCAGTATATTGTATTTTTAGCTAGTTTGTTAGACTACTTATACGGTATATTTGAATACAAATGTTTTTATTTTAAGACTTCTGCAGAAAAAACACCTTGTAACAGTTATGTTAATTGTGAATCTTCAAATGTGAGGTAACCAAAGTAACACTTCTCTGAAGTTATATTTCTTTCAGATTATGATTTTCCCACTGTATACTATGAAGCCACCACTTAATATTGTGCTTATTTTTTTTTCACTAGCATCCGTTTGTTACTGTTACTTCAAATAAACCAATAAGAGAATTGATTGCAGAAGCTAAGGCTGAAGTTACAGAAGAGGTTGAAGATGGTAAAGATGAGGATGAGGAAGAAGAAACAGAAAATTCTCTGGTCCGTTTAAAATTTACTTTTTTTACTATCTCATTGCCAATTTCCCATGGAGAATTCAGTTTCAGTTGTATTAGCCCAACTTTGACTACAAATAAAACAAAATCTCTGGGAATAGCATCATAAACACATTCTAAACATATTACAAAATAGGTAGCCAGCAATTTCAAAATTAACATGTTTGAACTCCTTAAAAGCTACTTGTAAATAATATCTAATAAGGACTAATATCTTAAATTTTTTACATGTACTTGGGATATTTTTAAAATGAGATACTGATTTTTATGTAAATGGTTTTAAGTCATAATGACTGGGTGAATGAGGAGATCTGTGTTTAAGAAATGTATTTGACTGTTATGCTGTAAACTAAGTTTGCGATTTTAGAGTGTGGCTATCAAAGAGAAGGAAAAAACCCACATATTTTATAATGAATGTGGTTCTAAAGATGTTTTAAGAATCTGAGTGTGAGTGTGGTTGCTCAGAAGGAAAAGTGTGATGTCCAGGGATGGGGTGCAGGTTGGCCAGGCCGTGTGCTCCCTGTGCCTCCCAGAGCTGCTGTTCCTGCACTGCTGAGAAGCTGAGTGCTCCAGCAGGTGCCTCCATTCCCCCCTTGCCCATCAGCACGTTCCTCACATCCCTGGGCCTGCTTACCTCATTCCCAGCCCACCCCATGGGCTCCAAATGTGCATCCCCAGCAGCTCCCCTCCTGTGGATCATCCACTGCCTCCTTCCTTCCTTTGGTGAGGTACTAAACCATCTATCCAGGAGAGCTGGAGTGAGCCCACTCTGGGACTCAGTCAGGTATCTCACAAGCAGCATTGTAGGAAAGGGTGAGGTAGAGCCCTTCAGGTTATTTACTTGGAGTGGTTTTAAACACTCCTGGGTGATCAACACAAATCTGCTAGAACAATCACACAAAGAAATATTTAAAATAAAATTGTGACTTAAAAGGAATTGGTTTCTTTGTGCTTGGGAAATCCTTAATGTAGGAAATGCACAATCAAACCTGTGGTTGCTGCAACACCTAACCTAGGATGTTCCCTATGGCAAATCAGAAGCTTGATCTGCAAATTACAGGGTTGTAGCAGTAAATACAAACAGATATCACAATCACTTTGAAGAGTGAAAGAGCAATTGTGGTTAAAATGATGTTTTATTACAATATTCTTCTGGATGTCTCTGTGGAATCTGATAACATTTATTCGTATTCTGGCAGTGGCAGTTTCTACACTGAGGTAACTGTTTCTGGTATAGTTCTGTACTGCCACTTAATCAGATCTGCTGGAGGTTTTCACCATTTTAACGTGGTTTTAACATGATTACAATCAGATGAAAAGTTTTCAGGCATTTTTAGGAAAGAACACAAAGTGAAGCAGAAGGTCTTAATATTGCATTTTATCAGTGCTGCACTAACCACTAGCTACATTTTCTTCCTTGCCCAGCTTGCACAAAATTAAGCCTTTCAAATGCAACTGTAGCTGAGACTGTTGAGGAGCTGAACTGATTTTAAAAAAAAAAAAGAATGTGAAAAGAAAAAGACCTTCGAAGAGTAACTGATGACTATGATCCCTTTCCCTTGATCACAGCGAAACTTTCTGTTCAGAGCTTGTCTGCAGTTCGTGGTTGTTCTGTGATAGTCCAAGGGAAGGACTCTGAGGTTATCAAATTCATATAACTGCATGTGAATACAATACTGATCTCTGTTCACATATTCTTCCATAAAAGTGTGCTTTGATTAAGTTACAAAATGATGGAATGCTTTTCTTGCTTTAATTTTTTTAGCAGTTACCTGCAGAGAAACGTGCATCCTCTGACCTTAGTATTGCCAGCTCTGAAGAGGATAAGCTTTCACAGAATGCATCTGTCCTGGAATCTCTCTCTGAGAAAACAGAAAGTAATGCCATTGAGGACAAAACAACTGGAGACGAATCTGAGGACATCAAATTTAGGAAAACAGCTGATAACATACACGATACTGGCATTAGCGATGTTAAAGTGCAGAATGGTTCTTTGCCAACTGGTGAAGATGAACAAGGCAAAATGGTGCCTGCAGAAAAGAATACAGAAAACCTGGAAAAAATGCATGAGAATACAGAACCCCTGAAAGGAGGTAAAGAACTTGATGTGGAAATAAAGAATGAACCTAACTTAAGATTAGAGAAAGAAAATTCCATGGCAGATGAACAGATAGGCGATAACAAACTGAAAGTCGTACCTGTAACTGAAAATAGGGTAGAAAGTGAAGAAGGCATTTCTAAGGAAACTGGTGAAAAAGAAGAGGAGAAGAGAACGGATCTCTTGGATGGTGAGGAAGAAAAGGTCCCTGCAGAAAACAGAGATACAGAGCAAAAGGAAGACAAAGGTATAGTTCAGAAGGAAGCAGTAATAGATACCACTACAGAAACTCTGCCTAATGCTACAGTTGAAGTGTCCAATGAAGAAAAGGAAATAATAAAGCATGGAATTGACAATGTTAAGGAGATAGGTGCTGTTGCTGGAACACCCATCAGTGATGGGGATAAAATACCTGAGCTGGAGGATAAGCCAGTGGAAAGCCAGGCTAAGCAGGTCCATGAGATAATCAGCTCTGAAGAAACTCTATCAGAAAGCCAAGATAAAGTGATCGAAGTAGACAAGAAACTGGCAGAAAGTGAAAATGAGGGTATCAGTAGTATAAACAGCACAGAGGAAATAAAGGTCAAAGACACTGGAAAAGACATCATAGACCAGAAGGCATTACAGAACAAACCTGAGGATATTCCTGATAAACTGGTGGATAAACTGACTGGTATGGACCAAAATACAGGAGAACGTGGACTTGAGAATATCCAGGAAAACAACATCCAGGTGGACAAAGAACATCCAGCAGTTACCTCTGATAATCTTCAATATGCTGTCAGTGAACAAGTTGATGACTCTGAAGTCACTCCAGTCCCCAGTATCAGTGTTAGCACTGAAGAAAATGAGAAGGTGAAAACAGATAATCAAGGCAATACTGAGACACTACAGCAACTGGAATCAGAGAATTTGAAGGAAAATGATGCAGATTCAGGCACTGGTTCTACAGCTGATAATAGCAGCATTGATTTGAACTTGTCCATTTCTAGTTTCCTTAGTAAAAACAAAGAGACAGGATCAATATCTTTACAGGTAAGTGTAAACATATATTTTTTAATGTAAAATCTCATGTGAGTGTAACCCTGAAATTATCTCCAAGTGTACCTTCACTATGAAGAAAAGTATTGAGGGAGAAACCAGTATGGCATATGTATATATATGTGTGCATATATATACCTACACACACACAGCTTTGTAGAAACCAGAGTATTCTAAATTGCACAGTGCAACAATGTCTGGATTTTGTGCAGTTATGCTAATCAGTTTCTTACTGTATTGCATAATAGCATAACACATAAAAGGAAGTGTAATAATATTAAACATGAAGATTTGTGGACAGTTGTAGGTCAGAGCTGATACTCAGAAGACAAGCTAAATACACAGAATTCCTGTTTAATGGGAAAAATCTTCTGGAATATCTCATACTGAATTCCTGTCGCTTCCATCTTCTGTCTGTTTGGATTTGGGAGACCCAAGGCAGACATTCTGCTGGATTTGTTTATTCCAGTCAATGTTCTCCTGTGGTTGTACTGTGTCCGTGCAGTTAAGTCTCCGTGAATGAGCTAACTCAGAGGAAGCAAATTTCAGTCTGTGAACTTTATTTGTAATCTTTGTATTAATATGAACATAGCCATATTAGGGTAGTAACTGTGTAATGTGGGCTTGAAAGGAGCAAAAACAAAACTAGAAAGATAACCAAACAAGAACATCATAGATTTGCATAGCTGTGCTGAACACGAGGGTGTTTGCAGTTGCCCTGACACAATGGAGATGGTACAGTTTCAGCTGGGGTCCCTCTCTTCTTGCAATGAAACAACAGCAGCTCTGATAACTCTCCAGCTGTCAGCAAGATCATTATATGATTTTTGGCTAATACATATCAATAAAATTAAACTCACTCTATGTCCAAAGCAAGAAGGAAGCAGGTGAGTAAATTGACCTGGTTTTTAGAATTAAATACCTGTTAGTGACTGAGGAAATCATGGTCAAAAGCAAACAGTAAATGCAGCTGTCTTCAGCTCTTGAAAATGAAACTGCATCAGTTCTCTTCAGAGTTTATCTAGCTTAATTATTTTTTTCTTCTGGTACTTTGCATATAAATAATTGCAGTTTGCCTTTCCTTATGAGAAAGTTCCAGTTTATTGGAATTTTTCAAATTCTTACTTGATTAGTGAGGCACCTGGTAAGTGACAAGGACTCTTGATTACTTTATAGAACACATTCCCAGAAATATTTGATATAATTCAATATTAAGAAAAAGGGGGGAAAGAATATAACTTTAATAAATACATAACAAGTTACTAATGCTTAATTTAGGAAACTAGAAGGCAGAAGAAAACATTAAAGAAAACTCGGAAGTTTGTCGTTGATGGAGTAGAAGTGAGTGTAACCACATCAAAAATAGTTACTGAAAATGATTCAAAAAGTGAAGAAATGCGATTTCTACGGTAAGTGTTTCTAAAACTAAAGTTTTCAAGAGGTTAGCAGCTGATACTTTTTTTCTTTGAATAAAAAAGGGGGCTAATGACCTTACTTCAGTTATATTTCAGGATTAATTTACCTGTTTTCAGTAGAAATTAATGTAAAGTGTTTCTTACGACAATCAGTTCAAAATTAGTTTAACTGGTCCCAAGTTGTCAATGGCCCTTTTTGTCTTTTGCCATTTTCCACTTCTTTTGTTTTTCCATCAGTATTATGTGTTCTTTGTCCTTATTAGACGTCAAGAGCTCAGAGAGCTGAGACTTCTTCAGAAAGAGGAGCAGAGAGCCCAACAGCAGCTCAGCAATAAGCTTTTGCAGCAGCGAGAGCAGATGTACAGACGTTTTGAACAGGAAATGACAGTGAGTTCCTGCATTTTGGTGCTCTTAAAATACGACATTTTGATGGAGTAGGAAGAGTAGTGCTAGCAGCAATCAGGTGTTTCCTGCCATGATGGCTGTAGTTTAAGCCTTCGTTCTTAAATAAAAGGCAATATTTTCCATTGCGGGGTGCCCAGCTTGTGCTGGTGCTTGCCTGCCATAACAGTCCATTACTACCATTCCCTGCTGTGCTACAGCACTTCACTTAACACGACTTAGCTTTCTAAAGAAAGGTGCCAAATTATTTTTACAGAGTAAAAAGCGACAGTATGATCAAGAGATAGAGAACCTGGAGAAGCAGCAGAAGCAGACAATCGAGCGCCTGGAGCAGGAGCACACAAATCGCTTACGGGACGAGGCAAAGCGCATCAAGGCTGAGCAGGAAAAGGAGTTGTCCAAATTCCAGAATGTGCTGAAAAACAAAAAAAAAGAGGTAAGAGATGATGATAATATGGAAAATAAGGAGTATGGGCATAGCAAACAGCTGAGGTTAGGGCTCCAGAAGCCTTGTCAAGCCCATGCTGTAGTGAGGTTTGGAAGTGTCACTATCAGTCAGAATTCTTTATTTTGTTTAACTGCCTAAAGTGAAATACAAACAGCTGGCAGGAAGCTTGAGGTATTGACTTAATCTAGAAAACATCATCAACTTAGATAATTTTATTTTTCACAGAATATTTAATGATATATTTTCTCTGAAATACTAAATAAATGTATTTTCATAAAGATTATGAAAAATATTTGAGATTTCTACTTTAAAAAACCCACCTATAGTTACTTAGTAAATACCTGACAAAATAGAATTTCAAAGACAATAATTTCAGATATATTTCATTTTTGCTAATTTGTTTGATTTTCTTACTGAACATGTGCTGTTATTGTTAAGAATTTCTTTATGTGAAGTGACAGCAGTAAAATGGATTTGGTTTGTTAGCTCAGAAGGGAAAGCAGGAGAGAGAAGTCTGGATAACCTAAAATATTTTACAGTTAATTTCATAAATGTCATACAGTTAAGGCAAAATGACTGGCAACTTGTGCAATTACTTTACTTGCACTGGATTAAGAAAAGGTGATATGTTTCCATATGGATTTTGCATCTTAAAAGCTGTTTTGTTTCATTTTTTGTTCAATTGTGTAGTGCCCATTTGTATATAAATGGCTCTAGCGTTTGCTCTAATAGTTACTAGACTCAGAGATTTCTTTAGAAAGCTGAACTGTCAATGTTTTTGCATAGAATGATCCTGTAGCACAAAAGTGCATTGAAAAATAAGTTGTATTCAGTTTGAACTGTATGCTCATATGTAAATAACAATTTTTCTTCTTTTGCGGTACCTCTTGCATTTTGAGTCTCTCTTTGTTCACTGGTGATTGGGTCCTACGTGGGAAATGGGGAGAATTTTGCATATTGCTCTTTGCTAAAAGCAGTTCTTTCATGGACATAGGAATAGCATGTGGTGGTTTGGACTCTGTTTTCTGATGATGCTTCTACTATTAAACAAACAGGCATTTGTCTCTGGGTGCATAGTTTTGTGTTTAAAGCTCAAAATGGTGATGTACAGTTTGAAGGAAAATGCAGCTGCTGCTCTAAAACTATCCATGTTATATTGGAGTGTACAATGCTACATTTTTGTAATTCTGAAAAAGAAAACTCATCAGCAAATTAACAGATTAATAGTCAGTCGATTTAGCCAGGTTATATTTAGTATCTTTCTGCTAATCTTGTCTAATTCACCGTGTACTGAAACACGTTCCATCCCAGCATACGTGTCCTGACAAGTTTCTTGAAAACACTCTTATTTGTTGGTGGGTTTTGCTTTAAATTCTTCAGAACCAAACACTTGCAGCCAAATAATGTTTTGTTTGCTTGTCTGATTACTTTGAAGACACAGACTGTGTAGATGTCATTTATGGTCAGAGACACTAATAATGGCATCTTGTAAATTCAGGTTAGATACAGCGTCAGAAATAGCTGGTTTTCAATGGAAGTTGTTTTAAGCTTCCAAATATTTTTCACAGCTTTATTTGAGGTAACATCCTCTGTTACTCTCTAGTCCTTTTGCCATAGTGATTCAAGAAAATACCACTTTGCAGGTGGTGGTTTTCTTAACTATTGACTCTCCTGGAAGCTGCATGGAAGCACAAGAGAGGCACTGCCATTTCTGAGGGCACTGGGCAGCATTTGCATGCAAAAAGCACTGGCACATCCCTCCTCTCTGCGCTCTTGGCATGCATAAAGCACCTATTGT
The DNA here is from genome assembly GCF_963662255.1 of Cinclus cinclus. Lineage (NCBI taxonomy): Eukaryota > Metazoa > Chordata > Aves > Passeriformes > Cinclidae > Cinclus > Cinclus cinclus. The sequence continues at coordinate 11,717,936 of NC_085052.1, read as the reverse complement.
TCTTTCTCTTTTCATTAAGCTCTTTCAGTAAACTAACATCCCTGCCACTGAAGTAATGCATGCTTCCCACTACCTCTAGTGCTTGCCCTGCATGTCTCTGTGTTCACAGTAGTGCTTGCTGTGGAGACAGAGTGTTCTTTTTGCCACCTTCTGCATGCTTATATACACTGTAGGTTTTATGTGAAGTGGAGAAAGCACCAAAAGAGCTGAGAAAAGAGCTCATGAAACGCAAGAAAGAGGAGCTTGCACAAAACCAGCATGCTCAGGTAACAATGGCAGCTTCAAGCTACTAAAATACAAAAGGCAGCAGTATTCACACAGCTTGATGATTTCACTTCTTGTTGAGTGTATATGGAACTTAACTCAGACTAACCCTACAAACTGCTCTCTTTCTTCAATACTCCCATGTCATATCTTAGACTTAACTGGGTAGAAATGTAGGAGCAGTGGTTGCCAGGTTTGTACTGTAAAGTGTAGGATTTTGTGTTCTCTACTGAAAAAGAATGGTATTTTTCTACAGGAGGTTTATTTACAGTGCTTTTACAAGTGGTAAGTACTCCATGGGTCCTTCAAATTTTAAAGGTTATAGTCAGGAGGAAGTTTTGAACTACACAAGTGCAGAGGAGGAAAATGTATCTAGTATGTAAGCACGAGACATTTTGTTTATAGGAGCAGAACAGATTAAGTAAAATGTTATTTAAATGTCAAAGTGTAGGTGTATGGAAACTTTACAAAACATCATCTGTGATTTCATGCCTTCAGACTTGCTGCTTTTCTGTGACCCAACTGAAAAGAGGGCTAGTGTTTTAGAAAAATATTGACATTGTGGTGGCCACAGCTTGTACAGAGTGAGTTTGAACCACAGCAAGAGCAGGTTTGGATCGAGTAACTTAACGATTAAATGTTTATGTGAGTGGCCTAGTAGAAAATAATAGCAACTTTATTCGATTATGTGTTTAATTTAAGAGGGGATTTCCCAGGATAGAAGGTGATTGAGTTGCAGTACTTTCCCCATACCGAAGATACCTGTCTCTAAACTCTTTAAGGAAACAAAAATCTAACTTTTCATAGTGTTTGTAGTGACACGGTTAATTTCTGTTGCTCATTTCAATTTGTTGAAGAGAGGTGAAAGAAGATTTTAAGTGTAAAATATCCTTACTTGGAATGAAAAATACTAAGCAAGGTGCAGCTGTTTAGTTTTAGAATATCTAGAACTTTCATCAGCATCTACTTGTGTGATTAGCCTTGACATTTCAAATGTTTTTTACTAATGTACAGCAGATCTCATTTCTTCTTTTTTTAAGAATAGAAATACATTTCACTATATTATGACACAGAATTACATTGTGTCCCACAGGGTGTTGCTCAGGTTATGATTCAGTCTTTTCAGTTGTCTTCATGTACACTTTTCAACGCACAAATGCAGGATGTAAGTCTTAAAATGCAACACAGTGAAAGTTTATCTTCCTAATTTTCCAGATGTGTGCTTTCGTTTCTCCTTCTGCTCATATGTGCTGATCAATGTTACTGCTGTCTCCAGACTGGTTAGCACCAATTTAGGTAATTGGGCACTATCCATAGTCAAAAGTTCCAAAAGACAGTAGTTACTCAGTCTGAGCAAGACACTGAGGGTTCATATGTGCAAAATGATACTTGCTCAGCACATGTGAGGAACATTGTGTGACTTGTATGATATGTGTGCAGTGAAACCATGTATTTTAAAGATGTTTGAGTTTATTTTAAGATAGCAGGTATAAAACTTCATAAGAGTTATTCTGTCAAGAGAGCAGCGATGATATTTAAGTGATTAAATGTGTAAAGCTCAAGCATAATCACTTTTTGACCATGACTACACTAGAAGAGCTTTCCTCCACTCCCTCCAAATTAAAAATCTCCCTGCAAATTAAAGACTGAGTTAAGTATGTGTTTGTACCCTCAGAATATTAAACTTGTAGTAGTCTTTTTATCCTTTTCATGTATAAAGGGAAAAACCAGTATTTTTTGTCACTCCATAAATTCAGTTAGGTGTGTCTGACTTAATTTACGGACATCACCTTCCAGTTCTTTTTGTACCCTCAGGTCTGTTACTGTCAGCTTAATTCACTTCTGTTTTTGTGTTACCTGTCTCAGTATAACTCTGCTGTCCACCAAGATAACTTTCTGTGAAGATGAAAACCAGGATTCTTCTGGTCATAATAAAAAGTACTTTTAATGAACATTTAATTCCATTTGGTATGGACTTCAGCAACCCACCCTAGCTCTGACAAGACCCTGCCATTGTCCTTTCTTTTGACCTTGGTATCGTGCTAGAAGCGTCTGATTCGATTTCTTGTTCTTAAGGCAGGTGTGAGTGTATCTGTATGTGTGTGCATGCTTGCATGCTCATAGCTGTGGTTTTTAATAGTTGCAAAGAAGAAATGCAGCAGTAGGTCTTGGGACATGGGAGGGGGACTCAATGCTGCCTGCTTTTCATGAAGGGATGTAACAGTGATACACCTGGATAACAGGAAGATGCAGGTGATAAATCCCTTTGTGAGGAGCCAGCTCAGCTCGGGTGTGAGCAGGTTACGGCCGTGCAGAACCATGGGGTGTTTGCACAGTGGTCCTGCAGAACTCCCAGCCTCAACAGCCCTGCCCTAGGGACAAGATAAACCACACAGATCTGAAACCCAACTGTGTAAATAAACAGGTTTTAACTAATCACTCAAAGCAGAATAACCATACATACCTTCATTTTCTTACATACATGAATAATTAACCCTTTTTAGAATGAGATCAACTTTAGATTGAGTATTGTCTTTGTCTTTGCAAACTCTAAACCTGCAACTTGTTCTGAGGAGAGACAAGAGATGGAATGAGTTGCAGATGGCTGGCTAGATTGTTACCTTTGATCTTATTTCTGAAGGTATTATTTAAACATGAATATGCTCTTACCTACTTTGTACATAGAAAATACAAAGATGGACAATTTGATAGCCAAGGCACCCTAGCTCAAACTTCCACCGATGTATTTGTTTTCATATATAGCTAATGCTGAGAGAACTGGGAGTTTCACTGACATGTAATGTGGTTCGAAGGACCCAATTTAATTTACTTTTATTGGTTGTTACCAGGAGCAGGAGTTTGTGCAGAAACAACAACAAGAACTGGATGCATCTCTGAAGAAAATAATTCAGCAGCAGAAGACAGAACTGGCCACTATCGAACGAGATTGCCTCAACAACAAACAGCAGCTCATGAGAGGTATCCAACACCAGGCTTCTCTCTTCAGAACAGGCACTGGTGTTTTAGTAAAACAGTGGTCTTTCTTCACTCTATGAAGTCAAAAACCTTCATGACTAATCTAGAACTGTAATTAAAACATTGCTATGAAACAGCATTTTTTATAAAATGCACTTGTAGGTCACCAGAGGTTGGGGAGTATGGGATGGGGTTGCAATTCCTGAGCCAACCTTTCTCTTCTTTTCCAGCTCGTGAAGCTGCATTCTGGGAGCTGGAGGAGCGGCACCTACAGGAGAAGCACCAGCTCCTCAAGCAGCAGCTCAAGGATCAGTACTTCATGCAGAGGCACCAGCTGCTTAAGAGGCATGAAAAAGTTAGTGTTTACTTTGACACTTTCTTTTGTGTATTATAATATTCATTTTTTTTTATCAAGTCTTAGGATCTCTCCTGGTGCTGTTTGTTTGCACAGGCAGGACCCAGACAATTATCTTGAAGCTGTTAATGTGTTCTGTTGAAATTTTAAAAATCTTACTTGAATGCCTTAGTAGTATATAGAAGTATAAATAATGGTATTTTCCCTTTTGATTCTCTTTTTTAAAAAAAAAATCAACCAACCACAACATCAGTCTTTTACTATGAAAAAATACCAAATTCTGCTTATCCCCCAAAACCAGTTTTGATTTGTGTTTAAACAAATCTGTTCAGAAGTAACTAATCAAGGAATGAAATTAGCAGAATGAACTGGATTAGCTTCTGGGCAAGTAGTTGACAATTGTCTCTTTATAGCTGAATCCTTATTTTGCACAAGGTGTTTTGGTTTCTGTGAAATACGTGAAAGCAAATAGTTCAATTTCTGAAATGTAAACGAGTAGGAGGTGTTTGAGGGTCTCTTGATGATCAGAGCATGAGCAGCTTCCACTGAAGTCTTGTTCTGTCCACTCTGGTTTAATCCCATGTGGGCTATTGCTTTCCCCAACTTTTGCAGCAAATTGCCCCTCCCCACAGCTGTAGCCCAGAAGTTCTGTTACACAAAAAGTTTCTTTTGAATAACAGGCTTTGTAAAAGGCAGTGCAGGAGTTGAGTAAGTGCTGGTAAAATATGTGCGTATTTACATTTAGTAGAGAATTTTCTTTGGGTTGGGCAAGATCCAGAACTCTCTAGAAAAAGCCCCTCCTTCCCACTGTTACTACTGGGGTTGGGAATGGTTTCTGCTGAGAGGCAGTGACTGACACAGGGGACTTATTGATGAAAAGAGATATGCACGCTGTATAGCATCACAGTTACTGTGTAACATTTCCACGTGGTTAACATTTCAGGAAACAGAACAAATGCAGAGGTATAATCAACGCCTTATAGAGGAGTTAAAGAACAAGCAAACTCAGGAAAGAGCCAGACTGCCTAAAATCCAGCGAAGTGAAGCGAAGACTCGGATGGCCATGTTTAAGAAAAGTTTAAGAATCAATTCATTTGCCTCTCCAGACCAAGATCGTGAAAAAATTAAGCAGGTAATTAATAAAATAACATTTAATAGTTTTAAAAGTGTAAATGCTGAATGTGATGTAAATGTGGGGATGGAATAGAGGGCACTCTCACAGGTTCTCAGATGATACCAAACTGGGTTGATGCACTGGATGGGGTCAGAGGAAATCATCCTTCCCTGCTGCTCTGGTGAGAGTATTCTGAAGTGCTGGGTCCAGTCCTGCACTTCCCAGTACAAGACAGAGACAGATTTACTGGAGTGACTTGTGCAAAGGGCCTTGAAGATGGCTCACACTCAAGTGTCTTGTTACACAAGGAGCCACCTGGGGGTACCTGGGATGCTTCAGCCTGGAAGAGAATAGGCTCAGGAGGTCTTATCCATGTGTATTAGTACCCTACAGAAGGAGCAAAGAAGGTGGAGCCAGATTCTTCCCAGTGATGCCCAGTGATAGGGTGAGAGGCGGCAGCCATGGCTGAAATACAGAAAAATCCAACTTCAATGTGAGAAAACATTTTTTTTAGTGTGAAGATAGTTAAGCACTAGACCAGGTTGTCCAGAGAGCTTGTAGAGATGCTCAGAACCCAACAGGACACCTCCTCCTGGTTGACCCTGCTTTGAATAGGGAGGTTGATCTTTGCAGGTCCCTTCCAACCCCAACTGTTCTGTGATTCTGTGAAACATTTTAAAGGATGCTTGATTTTTGTGAGCTTTTGAACTGAAGCTGTAGGTCTTCACTCATTCTTGAAAAGGGAATGCTGTGCAGAGGTTGAGAGGTTTACTTTCTAATGATGTACCACAGCCATAAATCATGGTTTCATATGGTGAGCACTGGAAGGATGAAGAATGTGGAAAATATGGTCTCCTGTAGCTGTTTAACACCAGCCTTAACCAATGCTTGCAGCTGCACTCCTGTGTCACAGCTTCAGAGGGAGTCTGGAAGTGAAATGTGCTGTGTTTTAAGGAAAAATCAGAGTGCAGACAGAGAAACGGAATTAAAGTGTAGGGCATTTCCTTTGTCAGAATTAAAAAAGAAAAAACAGAGAAAATGATTGCTTAAATCTTCTAGAACTGTTCTTCTCAGTATGTGTTCATTCTATTAGATGCAATTCTTTGACTCATGCAAACTGTTCATTCAGAGGCACAATATAAATAATGCCTTATTTTTAATCTTAGTTTGCCGTTCAAGAAGAAAAGAGGCAGAAGAATGAGAGACTGGCACAGCATCAGAAACATGAAAACCAAATGCGGGACCTTCAGCTGCAGTGTGAAGCAAACATCAGGGAACTGCATCAGTTACAGGTTAAAAATAGATTATATTAAATGACCATTGAGTGAGAAGGCTTGGGTTAATACCAGGTGCAGGCAAGGCAGAAACACGTTTTCTTTAATTTTTACTGGATAGAGTTTCTTCAGCTTTGTTTTCAAAGGTCTGTAGTGCACTGCTTTGCCGGATTCATGTGTTCCCATCAATTAATGAGGAATAATTTTAAATGCAAGAAGAGCATGAACCAGAAGCACATGATCACTTCTGGAGAATCTGTCAAGTTCCCAGGGCTATTTTCTGTAGGCAGCATTTCCTTTTCACCTGATTTTGCTGGAATGTCATTAATCAGAACAGAGGTAGGCAGCACCAGGCATTACCCATGAGAAGATTGCAGCAATACAGGAATGAGGAGGTGTTTTTACCAAGTGCTGCCTCTTGCACATGAGCTTCTGGAAGGTACTTAGAAGGAATTGTCTCCTTGTGATAAGGAGCTCTGATTTGTCTCTTTTGGTATGCATTTTGTAAAAGTTTCTGCTGGATACCAGAGGCCAGATCTCCTTTTCTGTTAAATCAGCTTTTCCCAGTTTCAGGGACACAAGGCAGTTTTAAAGCATTAAATGATCACCTGCTGATAACCTTTGCTTAGAGAAATCGTGCAATGACCAATGAAGCTCATTCTACTCTATTCACCATCCTGCAAAAACAGACTGTGGCTGTGCCACTAATATGCCCCAGTAAATCCCCAAGTACTGTGGGAGCCTTGTGAGAGTTTCAGCTCCAGTAAAATTGAGCAGATTAGGGCTGCTCTGAGCTTCACAAGGAAAACTGGACCCTTGCTGCACTCAGGTCTAGCCAAGTTGTTTGTGTTGCTGTGTTTCTGTACTCTGCATCAGACCCATTCGGGATTGGAAACCTGGAAGCACCACCATTGCACTTTTTTAAGAGCAGTTGGCAGAGACTTGAAGCCAAATAATTGTTTTTCTTGTCATGCTTCTAAAGTTGTCTGAAAGTGAGGCAGATACCAGGTACCTTAGTGAGGGAAATGTGAAGCCGAGGGGTGGTTTGAGCCTTTTCATAGGGCAGTTCTGAGGCTGCTTCTGTAACCACTTTTGTTCTTCTCTAAGCTCCATTTGTTTTTCTCAGCTCTTGGCACCAAGAGTTGAAATATTTCCAAAAAACAGCTTCCTTTAATGTAATTGTTTTTAATAAATTATACAGACTGTCTTTAAAGAGCAAAGCAGAAATGCTGCATGACCTTGAAAAGCATCATTAGACAGTGAAACACAGTCTTGAGTAACACTCTCAGCAGCTGCCTTAATGATGCTCAGCAGTGTACTTGGATTTACGAGTATTTCTTATCTCAGTTGGCTCTGATGGAGAGATCAGCTTCTGAAAACGCAGCCTCGTAACATACTTTCATCTTGTAATTATTCACGTCACTATTTACATGGAATAAACTAATTAGAAAGAATTAGGACAACATATGTCACTGTACAAATGTTGAGTTGCCTAATCTGAATTAGTTTTACATAAGGATTATCTTGTTTTAAGAATGAAAAATGCCATCTACTGGTTGAGCATGAGACTCAGAAGCTAAAAGAGCTGGATGAAGAGCACAGCCAAGAATTGAAGGAATGGAGAGAGAAATTGAGACCGAGGAAAAAGGTAAATGGAAGCAGTTAATGAATCAGGAAATTATCAAGGGTTTGATCTAGAAAATACAGACAGTACAAAAGTATTGCAGAGGAGGAGAGTCAAGCTGCTGTACTTCACTGTATAATAAAAGATTTTAAAAATTGCATAAGCTGAGCAAAGGGCAGGTGCACCAAAACAGGCTGGGTGTTACCAGGCTCTTTGCAGGGCTCCCATCTGTGTACAGGTCTGAATGGGAAACTTATCTGGAGGTAAATCTGGGGTTAGGAATTTATTTCAGAGGCCAGTAGGTTTTACTACAAAAATTGAGTGACATATAGCAGACATAGCTGGTGGTGGAGGTTGGTCTTGGGGGATGATTTTATTTTAAAAGGAGCTATATAAGAGTTTCATGCAGTTCAGAGATAGATCAGACAAAATGTCTCTGCAATAATGGGTTTCTTGTACTTTGCCTTGTTAATCCTGTGACAATCTGATTTTGGTTTTAGATGCTGGAAGAAGAATTTGCCAGAAAACTGCAGGAGCAGGAAGTTTTCTTTAAAATGACTGGAGAATCCGAATGCCTTAATCCTTCAACACAAAGCCGGATTTCCAAATTCTACCCAATCCCCAGCCTTCACTCCACTGGGTCGTAGCTCTGGGAACTTCTGTAGGTTTTTTGTGTTTGCAATTCTCCCTCCTTACGGTCTAACCCGACTTACCTGCAGCGTATGAACATTGGAGACCTCGCGTGTCTCGTTTTCAGTGGAGACAATCAGTGTCAGGAGCTGTTTCTTCACTCCCCTGAACAGAAGAAAGAAACCAAGTGTTGGTGCACAATGGTATTGTTACATCCTACAGATGTTTCAAGACTAAGTGGGCTTTTTATCCCAGTCTCTAAAAGTACATTACCAACGGTTTTGACTTTAAGTCTGAAATATTAATTATGCTCTTTCTCATCACCAAAAAAAATGGTTTCTCATCTGAACATTTAAACGGTGTAATATTAGTTCTACTACTGTGTTTTTAAGCATCAGATTTCTCCATGAGAGAATTCCACAATTGAAAATGCCACGAGAGGTTTAAAATTTCATAATGTGAGCAGTATCTTCATGGCAAGGACTAAAACTAATTACTAAGAACATGCTAGTAATCAGAAAAATGAACCTTTATGTTTAAACACAATTGGCAAAAGCCTTTGCAACTTCTTTCAATAGAAACCTCTGGCATAAATTAAACTGAGCTGATCTCCATTACATGTTTTGTCCATTAGTTCCATAATGAAATGGGGTGCTAGTTTAATTAATACAGTGCCTGAAACACTTAGATATGCTGATCCTGGCAACAGGATACTGTTTTGTCATTTAAAAACACAAAACTCCTTAGCATTGTTGTTACTGTACAAAACAAGATTTCTTGCTGCTACTGCCATTTTTGTTGTAAATCCTCACCCTAAAATATTTTGCACTAAAATATGTAAAGGTGAAAGAAATGCTAACTTTAAAATGCAGTTTATTATTTTCTTTAGCTATTACATACAGGTGGTTAGTTCTACAAATTGAAAAGCTGTAGAATGTATTTTTTAGAAAGCAGTGTGCAAAATGCACGTGGTTTCTCTAACTGTACCTGGAATGGGTAGAGCCATTGTTCTGTTCTTACCAAAGCCTGTTCATTTGAACTCCATTGCAGAAGTGGATGTGGATGGTCATATTTATAAATAACCATGGCTAAAGTCTGATTTCACTAGAAGTGTTAGATTCCTTTTTTTTTTTTTTAATTTTAGTCATTTTATTTTAAGGAAAGATTTAAGTTAAATATATAGACAAACTCCTTTATGAAGCTGGGTGTTTTGCTTTTGTGTTGCCACCTACTAACATAGGCAGGTTTTATTTTTTGGGTTTCTAGATGTACCATAAGTTATTTACCTGACTGATCTGTAGTGGGAAATGTGTCTCCTATAGTCAGGTAGGGAAATACAGCTGTATTAAGTCACTTTTGCTGCACTCCTTTTGGTGGATAGAGGTTGAGTCATATCAAGACAGTGTATAAGCTGTACTTGGGTATGTTGGAGCTCCATCTGTAAAATAGTATTTGCTTTCTGTCTTTTGAGGCCTGACTTTCTCTGATCTCTTTGGGCATCAAATGCACCTGTTTTGTTTTGCTTGCTTGCTTTGACCGTGCAACTGGTGCCCATTCCATGGCATTCATTTCATGGGAACAGTGTTGCTGCATGGCAATGAACTCAGAAATTTACATAGGACTTGAATCAGCTGTGGTTGAAACCTTGGATACTGAAGTCCTTGGATGTTGAACCAATATCTTCTCAATGAAGACACTTAATTTACAGCACAGTAAAAAGAAAATTGGAAAATGCATGTTTTAATTTAAATTTTGTAACTTTTTGATAGCATAATTACTTTAATAGCTAGCCTTGATTTCTGGCATTTTATTATTTTAAATGTGTATTGTATACTGTTGTAAATTCACACACTGTATCTCTAGAATGTTCTCTGTTGCTAAATGCAAAGTTTTTTGAATTGTTTGTTTAGTAGGGAGAAAAAAGTCTTGGAAGACCTTTTGCTTTTTAAACTCCACCTTCATAAATTGACTGTTATTAAGATAATATTAAATAATCTTCATCTCTATTTAACAGAATTTGTTTGCAATTTCATATGAAGTAGGCTCAGTGCTTTACCTAGGGAGTAAGCAGGGCAGGCAGATTTCCTCTTCTGGATTATGTCTACATTCATTCCCCATTAAATCCTTGCAGAGAAATGTTAATAATCTTCTCCTTATGTTTTTGGCAGTTTCAGTGATACATTGCTAATATGTATTGGCATTCTGTTTACCTCTGTCTGAATCTCTTACATCTTTTATTTGAAGATCATTTTCACACAGGCCGTGCAATCTGATCTCATTGTAAATTGCTCAAATAACTGTAATTGAGCTCTGGGATGAAGGGAGGGATCGGATGGAAGCCTTGCTCAGGTCTGCAGGTGGGGGGCCCTTTGCGCTTGCAGCCTTGTGAACTGGGCTGAGAATTGATACCAAGCAGGAAAATACATTTTCTGAGTGATAACAAGAACTAGCATGGGTACTTAGACATCTAGACTGATAAAATTTGGTTTAAGTGTTGCAGAATGTGAGACAGGTTTTACAATATTGTATCAGTGTCAGAAAATTAAATCAAATTAATTTAGTCTGACATAGGCCTAAAAGACATCTCCTGAGATGGGAAATCCAATCTCGGTGCTGTCTCCTGTCACCTCCCTAATGAGTGTTAGCAGCTCCATCTCCAGGATGGTGAATGGTGTGTTTTCTGCAGCCAAAACAACGTACTTACAAATCCTTACTGTTTGGTAGGCCACAAATCAGTATTTGCTCACCATTGTGTTTTACTACATTGTAAATTCTGTCCACAGGAAAATGAGCAAGGCAATAAATCCCTGGGTTGTAGTGCAGTGTGTGGGTTGTCCTCCTGTGTTTGCAACTGATCCTCACAGAAAACCTGCCTGCAGGGCCTCAGCCTCACACCATGTGCTTCCCGAGCTCTGAAAGTGCATTTTGGCACTGTGTATGGCATCCAGGGACATCTGGGGCTAAAGGTCATTGGGTGCACCTGCTGTCCCTGTTTTTAGGAGATGCTGGCTGAGGATGGTTTAACAACCCAGGGGAAAATGGGCTCTGGCAGTCCTTGATCTTCTGAAGTTCCAGGGGAACTTTGCTGTTCATTTTATGAAGGAATACTGCAGCATTTGATCCTCTCTGATTCCCGTAAAAGAAATATTCCTTCTTCAAGCACTCTGTCTCTGGTGTACACACAAGAACTATATACAGCATGTGAAGAGGTGATGCTGAAGTTATGATTGATTATGTAGGTCCTGATTCATAAACATCTTCTGAAGGAAAACCTTTATTTGAACTGGCACCTGAATTCAAATTCCCTGGTGGCAGGACTGCACTGTCCTGACCATCAGCATTCACTCAGAGGGATTTTTCACATCACATTTAAAACTGATGTTCAGTCTGAGGTGCATCCTTTTTTCCAGGTAATCTTTTAAGCTAATATTATTTTTAAATTGCATTAATTGGTGCTCAATATCTAATCAATCACACAGTTAAAGAAATAATTCTTGTGTTCCAGAGGACTTTATGACAACTCCATTATACTGAATTCTTTTCCTTAAAAATTAGAAACACAGCACCTTAACTAAAACAGAGCTAATCAAAGCAGCAATGAAATTGCTTCTGTCACATCGTGTCTTTCTTGACAGCAGTATCACATAGTATTTCAGCTGGAGAATCAGTTTAAACTTCCTGTCTGCCTTGCAAGTATTTCAAGCTTGCTTTGGTATAGGAAAGATTCAAATAAGGTGTTTTAAATTCAGGAACTTGAGTCCACTTTTAGGCAGCCTGATTTTCAGAGCTGTTGTGCAGCTGCAGCTCCCAGGACCTCAGAAATACATCATTGCTGAAAGCTGAAATGTACAAATAAGCTCAGTGCTAGCTTGTTCCACTGATCATCTGCTTCTTGGTTCATCTGCTGTGGGGAAGAGGGGCAAGTCTGAAGACAGTGACTCTCTGGCTGTTGGAGGAAAGGGTGGGAGCAGTGTTTAGGACCATCACTGTGTTGATAAGTTCTACGTTAGCATTTACACTCTGGTCATTTTACATCAAAATCTGTACTTCTGGTTCTCTGAAACTTTCTTGCATTGATGTGTCCATGCACTTTTCCCATTCCCAGACTACTTCTGCCATCTTCATGGCAGCTGAAGTAAGATCAGAGAGAATTAACCTTTCTTGTTCAGAGGCCAGGATGCCCCATCATTTCTGTCTTGTGAAAGATGAGAACAGATAATAGAGAAGACAACGGAAACGGTGTTTCTTTTACAGAACTTTTACTTGCATTGCACCCCCTTTCTCCAGCTCAGTCCTCATGCTTTGTTTCTGTAGCTCCTTTGCACATCTGGCTTTTGGGCAGTTGGGGTGGCAGAGGAAAATCCCTTAAGCACAAAGATGCTTAAGCCCAACCCATGAGAAAGGGCTGAGTCCAGGGTTACCCTGATTTTACAAAGTCTTCCACATTTACAATTAAATGGTAAAGCCTCTGGTAATGAGAATCAGTCCTAAAATGGTGGAAAGAACAGAAACTAGGAAGGGACACTGAGTGGCATGTAATGTTGAACTGTCACCCCATTTCATGTCAGGAAGCCAAGCAGAGCAGGAGTAACCTGTGACAAAACATGCACCTGAGGCACCGCCAGCCTCATGTTCTCCCAGCAGTTGTTTGAATGTTTCGTGTTAACTGCAAACCAAGTTATTTTTGCCTTACTTCTGTAAGCAACCAAAAATAATGAGATGGATGAATAATTTGCTAAGGGTCTCTGTACATCTTGTGGAAGTGAACTTGCAGTAGCAGCCATACAACAGTTTTGGGGGAGGTTGTCTTGTTTTTCAAAGTAATTTTATGTCACGGCTTTCTGTAGAATATTGTAATAATTCTGCTGTAAATACAATAAAATCACAGTTTGCTGAGATTGCCTCAGTTCAGTTGATGGGAAACTTGCATGAAATACAAGTGATTTGTAAAAATGTTTAAGTGCAGGGGATGTTTTACAATGTTTAAAATAACTGAGTATAAAAGTATTTGATCATGTGCCATTGTATTTACCATTGTACCTCAGACCCATCTCAGGTGCCTCACCCTGCCCCACAGCAACCTGCAAGTACAGAATGGCCGTACTGAACAATTCAGGGATGAGGTTAAGAGCACACTTTAATTGGGCTGTTTACATTAAAGATTATTTCCCACCAGTTTTTAAAAAACCAGAAACAAATACAAAAATATTTTTTAAAGAGAAACAAATTATGTTTAAAAGTGCTTTGGTTCACCCCCTATGTGTGTCCTGTCTCACTGTGCTGCTATAAATGAGTGCCACTTGGGGTTGGCAGGGCTTGTGGAGAGGGAATCCCAGGGGGGAAGTTTCTCGTGGGGGCCTTGTGGACTCATCTGATCTCTGACAAACCATGTGTTTGGTGGGGATGGGATTGTTTTCTTTTTTCTGTATAGTTGGCTAGTTGTTAAAAACCCTGGGTTTTTACATTCCTGGGAGTAGTACAAGAAGCCTGGACATGGTGAGATAGGAAGCCCTTGTCAGCCCAAGGACATGAGCCTGGGAGCTCAGGGGCATGAAGCCAAATATCAGTAACAGGAGCGAACACCCACACTAGGACCATACTGAACACACATATGAGACATTCAGATCTGAACTATCAACTCTAAGGGGTCAGCTGAGTGGTGAGGATGTTTTAGCATTAAGGCAGTGAAGATTCAGGCTAATTTGTTATAGGCTGCTGGGAATGCTGCCCTGTGCAGAACTGAGCTACCTCTTTTCTTAAACACCAACATTTCTTCTTTTTCTTCTGCCAACATACGGCTGTTCACCTGGGGACCAGAAAAATCAAAAGGAGAGTTAGGTGAAAAGACTGTAAAATTTTAGACAAAAGATCCAAACCAAATAACTGGGGCTGTGTTTTCCAGCTATTCCCAGGGGTGAGCTGGTACCACTCCCTGACAGTCAAACCCAACTCCCCTGGGGATGGCACATGTTCCTACCTTTTTCTCCCTTCTCTCCTTTTGGTCCCCTGTGCCCTTGTCGTCCTGGTGGGCCCATTGGCCCAGGGTCACCTGAAGGAATGAGAAGACCAAGTTTGCCCTTGAGCACAAGTGACCCACAGACAGGGACAGGCCAGGGGAAGGGGCACCAAATCAGGACAATGTTTTGGATGAGATCCTGAAGGTGCCACCTTCATTGTCAGAGGGTGTGGCCTTTGACCTCTGTGGTCACAGTGCTACTTCTGGGCATCACAAGGCTGAAGAGGGAAAGAATGGCAAGCCTTACCTTTGGGTCCACGAAAACCCCTCTCCCCCTTCTCACCAGGTGGCCCCTGGATCGCACCATGTGCTGGAGGGGGAAATGAAGGAAAGAGTCAATGAGTGGGAGAAACCACTGCCCACTCAGAGAAGCTGTGAGTCATACTGGAAGGACATTTCTCTTGGTTAGATGGGATTAGAGGGACAGCAAGGTTTTTAAACTGGGTTTTGGTCCTAACAAAGTCCGAAGGACAGGCTGTGATGTCATTTTCACCAGCACTGCTCTGTCACTCAGGCTGTCACTAGGGCTGGAGCTGGCCCATGCTCAGAGTAGGGAATCTGAGAACAGAGTGAGCAGCTGGCTCATGTTTTTGTGTGTGTGCCTGCCCAGTCATGTTAAAACAGGCCACAGAGCTTGTAAGTACAGGGTTTGGGATGAGTTTCTGACAAATAGTGGGGAAAACTGATGTCCTTCCTAATGATAAGACTGCACCTCCCCAGCAAAGAAAGAGGAGATGGAAAGACCACCCACCTTCAACTCTGCACTTTGACTTTTGCAGTGTGCAGAGGTGAGTAGATCAGTAGTTATGTGAGAGGTTGGGGAGATCTAATATGCATGAGCCAGAAATGCCAAGTCATAATGTCACTCACTTCTGAAGAAATCCATGAGGTCTGCGGTGACATTGCCATAGGCTGCAAAGACCTTGCTGATGCCAGGGGGACCAGGAGGGCCTGGGGGACCTGCAGGTCCCTGTGCAGTATAAGACATCAGGTCCTGGAGAATACCTCGGCCTGTGGAATTAAAGATGTCATTTGAAAGGAGCTCTGGGCTGGGAGAACTGTGGCTGCATGCTGAGGCAGAAAGTGGAAGGAAGAGCTGTAGGCAGCAGGAAGGAGAGGGAAGTGAACAGCATGACCAGGCTGGGATAGGGAGGGTGAGAATGAGTAGGCATTGCACTCACTCTGCAGGCTCTCTGACACACGGAGTGCCAGCTCATTGTAATCCAGGGAACCAGTGAAGGAGTTGCTGTAGGATCTGCTTGACCCTGCTGATCTGTGTGATTCCTCCTCTGTCAGCAGCCCATCGAAAGACCCACCAGTGCCCATGGATGCATCATAAGCGCCATCGCTGCCCACTGAGGTGTGGTAAGAGGACATGCTGCTCATGGAGCTGCCATAGGAGCTGCCTGTGCCCAGCGAGCTCCTGTGGGAGCCCTCAGCACCAAGGGATCCTCCATGCAAATGTTCAGAAGCTCGTAACCCTTGGTAGGATGAAGACATAGACCCAGACACAAAGCCACTGTCTCCTTTGGGTCCTGGTGGTCCTGGGGGCCCAGGGGGTCCTGAGATGTAGCTTCGAACTTCATCACCTGCAAAATACAAGTGGGGAGCTTCATGGACACCGGGCTTAACAGAGGTTCTGCGCTACCACCTGAATGAAGACTGGAGTGTCAAGTTCTGTCCCACCAACCATCACAGTGACCCTTGTCCTGTGACATTTCTCAGGCAGCAGATACACGTCAACCTTGAACTCTAAAGATGGCAAGACACCCTCCTCCTCGCCATCTATTCCACAACTCCATGTGCCCGATCTTGGGAATGTGCCCAATGATTTTGCAGAAGGGTGCACTCTTCAGGCCAATTTCAGCACCTTTGCCAAAAGAGCCATTCTGTGACCAGTTTTCCAAAACCCAAGTGTTTTTGAAAGCCTGCCTTGGATGACTTGCCAGGATGAGCTCAGACCATTGGTGCTTCACAGCTAGCACAGTGCTACCTTTCAACCCCTCCATTATCCATTCTGTGGGCAGGTGTTTGCCAAAGAAAATGCTTTTCCCATGGTAAACTCTGCTGGTGACCTTACTAGGGACCCATGTTCAGCACAGGGCAATTGTAACTTCCCAGTGCTTGTCCCTGTTGTCTCACAACACAGACTTTGGCCGGCAGTTGCACTGAGAGGAGAAAAGCCTACAGGGTGCAGCACACTCCTGTAGACCTGGTTGTAGAGGGAAAGTGTTGCTGGAGTCCCAGTTCAGGGAAGGCTCCTACAAGGAATGTCTCAGGTGTGGCAGAGCCAGTCACACACAAGGTAAAGCATGTCTTGGCATGTGTGCAGAAAGGATGGATGGTGTTCCCTTACTCTTCAGGTACTGGATCAGCTCACTCCTGAACTCATCGTTGTTGGTGATGTCAGCATAGGACAGGAGGCCGGTTCCAGAGAAACCTGGTGGTCCTGGAGGGCCAGGAGGGCCAGGTGGGCCCCGGACTCCAGAAAGGGAAGAGTATCCAACATCTTGAGAGAGAGAGAGAATTATTTTCCATCAGTGAGACGATAAGGAAATTTCACATGTCTGGGGATCTTGAAAGTTTAAAGGCTCCAACCCCAACTTCCATCCCTTTACAGACAACATTGACATAAATTCTTTTCTTTACAGTGACTTTGTTCCCAGTGGGCAATCACAACCCTGCTAAGCTAAATCTCAGCCTCAGCCCCCCAGCATCTACAAACAGAATCACCCTACCAGTTGTGAGAAAAACAAGTGCTTTACTTTGAAGGTAGGCAGAGACGTCCTCCAGAGAGGTGCCTGGTGATCCAGGGATGCCTGGAGGTCCTGGGGGGCCTGCAGGACCAGGGGGCCCAACAACACCACTGAATTCAGAGTCTGTGAGACACAAGGGAAGAAAACAAGTCACCTAAACAATCACAACCCTAATGGATGTTCCTTGACGAGACAGGTTATACCATATACAGCCAAACAGAAGGATTTTTTTTTTTTCTCTCCAGTACCTTCTGGTGCAGCCTTCTTGGTGCACCTCTCTCCCCTGCATGTAAATGTAACATTGGACAGTCAGGTGATTCCAAAGAAAGTAAAGTCCCTATTTTTAAAACAGACTTTTAAAGAGGCATAACAAACGATGCCTTTATGCTGCAGAGTTTGGATATGACAAAGGGCTCCTTCATGCCCATCTCCAAGACAGCCCCACTGCTGTTGCTTCTCACAGGAGCATGGTGATCCAGCTGCAGCCCCCTGTGGGGTGTGCAGGTGCCAGCAGAGGCCTGCAGTGCTGCTAAGGACAAAGGATTGTCAGAGGGTTATTTGTGATGATAGGCAAAAAGGGAAATTCTGTGACTAAGGCTGTAAAAAACATCCTGGGGACACACAGAACGCCATGGCAGGGGAGTGAAGAAGTTTGCTTACTTCGCAGGTATGCTGTCATGTCGCTGTAGGATATACCAGGTGACCCTGGAGGCCCAGGTGGTCCAGGCAGTCCAATGCTCATCCCAGAATCTGCAAAATCAAACAGATCCACATTATCAGAGCAGGCTGTTACAGTGTGAGCAGGCAGGCTATGGGGCTCATTCAAAGGGCTTATTCACAGGCAATGCGGGAGGGGCTTTCATCAGCAGGCTGTGCCAGGAGCCAGAGCTCAAACCTTGTTCTGGATTGTGACTTTGCCCTGACAATCTCAAGGACACCCACAGACAGGCAGGCAGCAGGCTTCTATTCCTGGCAAAAGTTCTGCACCTCATGAACCCCTGACGTGGTGGGGGCACCCCTGTCTTGCAGCTCAGCTGCAACCCACAGGCTGATGTATGTGCTGCTCTCCCTGTGTCTGCAGCTCTGAGGCAATGCTCTGCACTTTGTGATTTGTTTTAATGAAATGTCCCTGCTAACAAAACACAGCTGTCCTGCCTGAGCCATTGGAGTGCTGCAGTTTCCTGCTGGAAATTCCCTCCATCTTAGGAGCAGTCAGTAGTGAGATCTGGTCCCAAAGAGCAGTTTAGAGAAACTAAGCATGGATCAGGCTGTGTTTGTAAGCAGACAGTTGCAGCTACCAGGATTAGGCATTGCAGCACTGCTGCTGGGGATGCTCAGAGTCCTCTCTGTCGAACAGTTCTTATGTGCCATATCGCCCCTTTACAGATGGGAAAATGAAGCAGAGACACAGAATTTGTTTCAACTAACTTCTGAGAGTTTGTTGCCTGAGCTGCCTTGACACAAAATGGGCACAGACCAACTCTTTCACAGGGAAATATATCCTGACCACAGAGAAAAAGGTTAGAAAGGCACTTAAAGGTGTTGATAGGACTTCTAAGAGGCTAAGATGAAATTTTGTTCCTAAGCTCGATTTTTAGCAAAGAAAGGATTCGTTACTAATCTGTGGATGGTATCTTAGCTACAGGGTATCTTTGTTCTCTTCCAAGTCTCTCACAGTCACTGTGAGGAGGTCTCTGTCTATAGGGATTCACACAATTAGCACTGGAATAGTTTCTATTGACTTCACAGCATGAGCGTTGTGCTGGGCTCTCAAAGGAACAGAGGGAAACACACACTAATAAAGCCATTACTTGACAAGTAGCTGATAAACCTCCTGGTCAGCTCATCATAATCCAGTGACAGAGACATTCCATCTCCCCCTGGCCCAGGAGGTCCGGGTGGGCCCCGAGGTCCAATGAGATACTGACGAATTTCTTCTCCTGGAAATGAAAACAAGCTCTTTTAAGGCTGCCCAGCTGCTGCTCAGACACCAAGTATGAAGAGTTCCCAGCCTGTGAGCTGAGTCCCCACCACCAGGGAAACCATCAAACCTATGGATGCAAAACTCTTTTCCTCCCTCTTTTCTGAGTGAATTGCCCTGCACATGGTATCAGAAACATTTGTGACAAGACTTGTATTACAAAGGTGTGAGGAGGATGAGAATTTGGATTGCTTAAGGGGCCTCCCTGTGGTCTGTTTTTTCAGGACAACCTGGACAACTTTTTGGATAAAGGGAACAAAAAGCAGATCAGCTGGGAAAGACCATGTGGACCTTTGCGGCACTTCAGAGCCATTTGGAGCACAGTGCTGGCCAACATCATCAATACCTTCAGGGACAGCCAAATGACATCCTGGAGATTTACCTGTCAGCCCACATTAACGGTGTGTATAGAAAAGAATAGAGCTGAGGATCCCTCTCACCTTAAGAACAACATAGCAAGGCTATGGGAGGAACACAGAGTGGGGGAGCTGAAAGAACACTCTGAAGCAGCTGCAGGTAACTCCAGTTGCAGACTGGAGACTGGAAGGGAAAGGCAGATCTCCAGGATGATGGGATGCTTTACCCTCAATCCCATGTTTCTCTTGAGGGTGACTTACTTTGTAGCAGGTCCAGAAGTTCTTGGTACAAAATGGATGTAGTGGATACTGAGCTAGAAAATGACTCATAGCGACCTGAAGAGCCTGTGGGAATGAAAAGGTTTTACATGAGAAAGATGAGACAGAAGGTAAAGGAGGGGTCAGGTAGGAAGAAAGGAAAGATGAATTAACTGGTAGAATGGTCTTCCCATGCCCCCAGCTATGAAACAGTTGCAATCTCTCACCTATCCTTGTCATCTCCTCATCACACGCAGCTGTGTGCTCTGTGCATTTCTGATTGAGATTCCAGGCTACTTCCAAAAGCTCTGGGAATTTCATCCACTTGAGGAGGGCCCCAACCACACAAGACAACCTCCAAATACTTGAGACCACATATACTAAATAAACCCACCTCTGTTTGGGTCTTTGGGGCTTCAAAGAGTCTAACAGCAAATGTTTAATATGAGACGTTTTAAATAGAAGCAACTGCTAGTTAATCTAACCATTAAAAAAGGACAAGGCTCAGAGGACACCTCAGCTGTGTGGAATCCTGGGCCTAGACTGCTGAAGATGAATAACCTGGTTGGGGTGCTGCTATTTAAAGACTTATTTATCCTCTGGTTCTCACCTCCTAGGTGCTGCACAAGATCAGTTGAGGGCATGACTCAGTACAGAGTTTACCAACATGGTGCTTACTTGTCATATAGCTCATGACACGGGTAGCCAGCTCTGCATAATCCAAGGTCACCCCATCCGCAGTGGTGATAAATCCAGGTGGGCCTGGAGGACCTGGAGGGCCCTGGGCACCAGTGAAATAATGTCTGATGTCATCACCTATGTAGAAAGCCCAAGATAAGCCCACATTACTAAGAGGGAAGACTGACCATATGCACAATTACCAGACTCTCCTCCTCTGACAAAGAACAGGACAACAGAAGGACAGTTCTAAAGAGGCCACAGTGGACAACAGCACTTCACAGTATTCAGCAGAAATAAGCCCAGAGTAACAGGGCTCTTGTTCTAAAAGAAGAGGGACAAAGGCCCTAGGGAACAAAAGAGAGATAAGCATACAACTGCTGATCCACAGCAAAAATCTCATTATACTCACTCTTCAGGTAGTCAGTGATGTACTGCTGAACCTCTTGAGATGAACCTCCACTTGGGCCAGGAGGACCAGGTGGCCCAGGAGGTCCTGGGGGTCCCTGAATTTGTCTGGATCCACCTACAGAAAGTATTGTAAGAAGAATGAGTGCTTTTGGCACACTTGCATTAGACCAAGTGATAGCAAAGTGTACTTGCATTAAGCCCTTCCCACAGGCATGAAAAGATCTTTGGAAATTCAATATGGAGGGGCTTCCCCTGCATCTTTAAATGCAGATGTAGCCTGGGTTATTTGGTAGTACAGTGTCTTCAATTAATTCAGCATCTTATAATTCAGCCTGGGCAGGGCTGAGTCCAGAGACATTCCTGGCTTTGTACAGGCCGGCCTGGTGGGTTTGTGCATTGGAGTGCAGTGCTATGCAGAATATAGATGGAGACCACAGAGCTCAAGCTCATTAGTCTAACATCACTGCCCTACTGCTCCCAATCCCAGTCAGCCTGGGCAGCACCAGTTCAAGAAACTGTCCACAGAGAGGCAAAACTCCAGCTCAAAGGATTCCCAGTAAGCTGGAAAAAGAAAACTGTCAATTCTTAAATTTTCTGATTTAAGGCAAGCTGTGCAAAAAGAGCTTTATGAACACAAATCCCATCAGAATTAGGTTGGCACCCACACTGGTAAAAGTCAAAGGAACTTTTTCAAAGCCTCCACCAGGATATCAGCATTCCTTCTTAATATCAGAGCAATGATGGTCTGGCCTCTTACCTCGAGAAGCTCCTGGGATGCCAGGTGCACCTGGGACACCTGCATCACCTGGAAAAGAGTGAGGGAGATAGACACTTGTAATGGGTGTGACTGCATACTTGGTCGTGTGAAACAGTTGAGCTACATGTTGTCAGAGAAGCAACTACCCAGCCCTTGCAATGACTGTCGTGAAATGCCAGCCATGGCTGCTTTCCTGAGCCTTTTGAGACCTGATCAAGTGCCTTGTGCTCACAGCATTTCTACTGGTCCTGCTTTGCCTGAAAAAGCAGGGGTGAGCACAGTTCTAGTTCCCAAAGGACTGGGTTGTTCCATCCTTTAGTCTCAACCATGCTTGGATGTGTGAGGCCACCCCCCAAAAAAAGAAAGAAGATTTTTAACTTCACCTTTTGGTCCAGGTGGTCCAGGCGGGCCTGGGGGTCCCTGTATGGTGACTCTTTCACCTGCCAGTTGCAGAAGGAGAGTCAGAGATTCACAGGAATAAAATATGTGGACCAAATCCTGGCTCTACTAAAATTAAGTTAGAATGAATAGAGCAGGATTTTGGCCTGATTTCAGCCCAGGGACTATGAATTCAAAGGAGGAAAGGGGGCACAAACTAACCGTGGGAGGAGAATGCTGAAAGGCCAGGATCACCTGGTTCTCCTGCATGAGACACAGATATGAAGGAGCAGTCATACAGCCAGGCAAGCTACCCTGAAACTCACTAATACCTCCTTACCTGTGAATCCCCGTGGACCTCGTTCACCTGTGAAGAGGGGAGCAGAGGAACAGTGTTAGGATTTGCCTTATTCTCATCAGCAACATCCCAACCCACAATGCAGCATATCATCTTGGCCTTCACACTGCAGGGGGGAAATGGGTAAAGGGAGCAGGCCCACATTTTCCTGCCAGCTGAGAGCTGAGCTACACTTCACAGGACCACCTTCTTGCACTGACCTAGACTACAGTGCATTTTGCAAAAAGTCTGTCCCCTTCAATGACAAATCTGAAGTTCTGAATGTTCTTGTGTATAATGGACTTGCAAGGTTGGGATCTGAATATAGCGACTGCCTTGACACCAGTACTGGAGGCTAATAAATTTCTTTGACAAAGACTGACTCGTTTTACAGTGGACAGGAGTCCTACTTAGTGACAACTGTGCTAGCTTTCTTACAGACAGAAAAAGGCAGGAATTTCTGCTCCTAAGTCCATCTTTTTTTTCAGCCTAAGGTGCTGAGATCCCTTAGATCTCTAGCACTTTGGTTATGCAGCACGATATACCCACCTTGGTCTCCCTTCGGGCCTGGTGGTCCTGGTGGACCTGGTGGGCCTGTGAAGAATGCTTCTGCAATTCAAAGAAAGAGATTTCTTTATGACATCCAACAGAACATGAAATGTTTCTTGGGCTCCACGTGGTCCTAGCCATATATGAGCTCTGTGGAACCCCAGCAGGACATTCCCAGGACCAGCTGACAGAATGAGTGGCCAGAACCTACCAGAGGCGGACATGGATGATCCTGGTCTCCCTGGTGGGCCTGGAGGTCCTGGCAATCCTTCTCCTAGGCAAAAGAGAGACAGAAAGGCTTCAGGAAGGATCAGCCTCAGCAATGTAAGTAAATGAACATAAGAGCTGCTACATCTCCAGGCATGGCCTTAGCTAGAGTATTTCCCAGTGTAGGCTCTTACCACTATTTTCTTCACACATCTATGCCTGATAGTTACTTTTCACTATCATTTGCCACCACAGCAGAAAAGGACAGAGAAACTTCTTTCTTTGTGGTACTGGGTGCTTATCCCATCACACACCCAACCTTCTCCCTTTTCCTGCTGAGCAGAGAGCAAGGAATGGGGTTCTGCTCCTGTCACATGTCCTCCCACACCTTCCCTGTTCTGGCTGAGAAAGGGAAATCTGTGTTACAGGATGGGGCATGGGATATATTCCTTATGATAAGAACCTCACCATCTATCTGCAGTTGAAAGTTAAGGCTGGACAAATAAGAAATATGGAATTGATTGCAGTTACCTCCTTAGGCAACTTGAAAACTTAAGAGTGTCTTCCTAAAAAGTATGGCTTTTACTAATTAATACTCTGGCTAGAACCCTCTGCCAAAGCAAATATTCTTTGTTGGGCAGAATCTTGCTGCAGTGAAACCGTATTGGTAGGAACCCACTATGTGGCATTCTGCTTCCAGCCCTAGGTTTTGGAAAAAACCTCCCACTTTCCAGTTTGGTTTCAGAGGAACAAGCTCTTACCTGGGGGACCACGAGGCCCAGGGGGTCCCTGCACAGATTCACCTGATGACAAAAGAAACAGGGGTATTAGGGAACATCTACTCAGCAAATTGCATGGCCAGAAACATGACATATTGAGTGAGCATTCCCTGCTTAGGCTCTGAGCTATGTATGTTACATACCTGGTGGTCCAGGGGGACCCGGTGGTCCTGCTCGCCCTTGTGAATCTGCCAGCACTGTGCAAAAGAAAAACACAAACAAGAGGAAATTGTTGCTATGGAACTACTGCTGCTATGGAAACTGTCAATATATTGCTGCTAGAAGCTCTTACAATCAAAGGTGGACTAAGATGGGACCTGGGTGACCTAAGCCCAAGATGAGGCAGAGGAGGGAGAGGAGAGATGTGTTTGGTTAGGACATAAAGCAAAATACAGCACTGAGCAGGATATTGGAAAGCAGGAGGGAAAGTAATGGTTGTTGAAAGGGCGAAGGACGCAAAGGCTAAAGAAGAAGGGAAAGAAATTCAAGGAGAGCAAAGATTCTTTAAAGGAGGCAAGTTCTGGGAGGGGAACATAAGAGAGATGTTATTTAACAAGTAGCTGCACTGTGTTATCTTGCTTGTATTGTGCCATGTACCCTCACCTCCTAGCTGAGGCACAAACTCAAAGTTCAGTGATGCTGTGATCCAAGACTCCTGAATGGGGAACTGGACAGTACTAAAGCATGGTCTGAATCTGAATTTACATGGTCCCATTTGGATGGTGATCAGGCAAGGGTCATTTATAATTTTATGGCCTCTTCTACCTTGCTGCAAGCTTGCAGAGGTCCCAGATCCTAGGGATACCAAGTGCATCAGACATCTAGTGTTGCACAGAGCAAATGCTTCTCTTGGGAAGTTGCTAAATCATTCTGTTCTGCTTCACTTATTTTAATCTTAAAATTTATATTTTTTTACAAAATGCTGCATTTTTTTAAATCTTAAAATTTATTTGCTCCCCTGTGAATTCATCTTTTAATTTGAAGAGAGATTATTTCTGTTGCTTAGATTAACACGCCTGTTCAAAGTGGTTCTTATCTTACAGATGGCTCCATGCTCATACTGCACAGAGAACTGACCTGTGTGAACTCAGTGTCCAAAAGCTCTCAGCTCTGTGAGTATCTCCCCTGTTAGTGGCTGCTCACCAGCCACCATTCCTCAATTTCCCTTTCAGTGATGTGGGCCTGATGCCATCTGCTTGCTTGTGAAAGGACTTTGGCACTTGCCCAACATCACATTGAGAAGAGTGAGTTAGGGGTATCTCCTGATAGCTGTGAGCAGGCATTGAGGCTCTGACACATCTTCAAGTAAAGGAGTGAAAAGGCAGGGCCACTTACTTTGAGATGCTAATGATGAGACTTCTGTTCTGATGGTTTCTATCACAGCTTCACCTGGGGATCCTTTCTCACCCCGTGGACCTTTTTCCAGGGGAAAAAAAACAAACAATGGAGAAAGGGAGTTATATAACTGAGAGAGGGTGACATTTGTACCTACTCTGACAAGAGGTTCAGACTTTTCTTAGGAGAACTGGGAGCATGAACTCAGTCCCCAGATCTGAGGGACACTGCCTTCAAAAAATGAAAAAAGTGGAAATTACTGCCCAGTTCACTCTAACAGGATCACAGAAAAACAGCTAAGAAAGGTTCTTAGGGGTCAGCTCTATTCAGGCACTTCCAA
This sequence comes from Cinclus cinclus, assembly GCF_963662255.1. Lineage (NCBI taxonomy): Eukaryota > Metazoa > Chordata > Aves > Passeriformes > Cinclidae > Cinclus > Cinclus cinclus. Next base: position 11,692,561 of record NC_085052.1, on the reverse strand, counting down.
AGAGATGCCTGCCCAATTGGCATCACCTTCACAGTGACATTAATCCCAGTTTGGCTGTAGTTTGTTCTCCTGCCTTTCAAAATGGCAGGAGGTATCCAGCTGGGCTATATCCACTTGAGAAGTGCCTTAGAAATACCAGCTCTCAGGAAAAATAGCGTAAGAAAAAAAAAAAAGACATTTGCAGCATCCACATTACACAGGCTCTTATCACCTTCTTACCACCCTCCTTCTACCCCTGAGCAAAAAAAAAAAAAAAAAAAAAAGGAATTCTTTGTAAGATTAATTAAGCCAAATAATGCAACAAAATGAACTGAAAGGAAGAAATTTGAGAACAAAAGGGAGAGAGAATGTGCCAAGGAGAGAATCAGAAGAGTAAATTAGAGAATTAGAAAAAATGAAAACTAATGAATTCCTTTCTCTTAAGAAGCATAATCAAAGCTGAAGGAAAATGGTACCTTGCTGTCCGGGGAGACCAGCTGGTCCAACAGGACCTGGTTTCAAAAGAAAAACCAAATTACATTAGATTTTACTGGTTGTGTTTTACAATTGCAGAAAAGAATCAATAGGACTTTTATAAGAACTGAGGCTATCAAAATATATTTTTCTACAAAACTAAATGGAATTGCTATGGGGTATGAATTCATCAATGTCCCATTGATTTTATTACTTGAATTTCCATCCCCTGGCAATTAAAATGCTTTGTGCCTCTTGGACTGGGGAAATAACCGGAGTTCCATTGACCACAACAGAAAAGGAATGCAGAAGGCCTAACCCTACTCTCTCATTCCATACTTCAAACTGAGACTGTCTCTGCCAAACCAGCTCCAGGACTAGCTCCAGGCACAGAAGTGCCATGACACGAGAATCAGGGCTCAGGAACTTTGCTGCCTGACACCAGCATGCTGGAGGGCAGTGTCTGACTGGGACAGAGAAGTCTGAGGCCCGAGCTCATGCACTGGCTAGCCAGTATGTGTTCATGAGAAAGATTTACAGATGCTTGTGCAGGAGTTCTGCTGCCTTGAGCTCAAAGCTGAGACTGGAAAAGAAGCACTTCCTAATTTCAGCAACAGTGCTGGAAAGGGATTGGACATAAACCTGCCTTCCTGAGCAGTGAAAGAGCTTGATTCTAGTCTCTGGATTTGACCTGTCACTATTTTGTACTCATTCATACTCACCTGGAACACCTGGGGGTCCAGTGAGGCCAGGTGGGCCTGGGGGACCTGGTGGGCCTGGCAGAGTAATAGCTGATGAACCCTCTGAAAAACAAACACATAGATTTGCACTTATATTCACACATCCAGTGAATGTGTACAAATCTATGCTTAAGGAATACCACATCTATAAACATATTCTCCCAACACAGGGAGCCCCAGTACAGCTCTGACACACAGCTCAGACGAACTGAGGAGGCACAAAAAAACCCAGATAAAACCCTCCTGAGTCAGAAGTATGACCCCTCACAGCACTACATACCTGCATTTACAACTTTTCCTGGAGCTCCAGGTTCTCCTAGGAAAAGAAAGGTGCAAAAGTTGCGGTTGTTTATTTTGTTTTGGTTGTTTTTTTGGTTTTGTTTTGGTTTTTTTTTTTGGGGAGGTGGTTAAGAGCTATAATAGGCTCAATAACGTTGTACTATTAAGGATGTAGTTTCTGTTCTTTCTGCCCTTGATCTCTTGTATGAGAAGTCGCAGCACTAGAAGGTCGGGGAGGAAGCAAGAGGGCTGTGCTAATCCAGAGATTAGTTGATCAGTTTTCCAAACACAACATCACAACATCTGCCAGCATAGGCAATCGCCTGGGTTTATCCCAGGCAGGCACACAGCCTCCACTGCAATCACCAGGCACCTTACTCATGCTCAGGGTAGAACCGGGCTTCAAAGGTTTGCTCAGAGGAGAGCTGTAATGCCAAGTCCCTCAGCTCATGTCCTCACGGCTGTCCGTGTATGCTCAGGGAAGCTTTGGCTACCGTGCTTCTCAAACCTTCCCTTCCCAAAGCCACTAGATGCCACTGTTGATCCACTGGTTAGTGGAGCAGCTAACCCTTGCTACAATGAAATGAGCATTAGGGAAGAAACAAAACTCACCTTTATCCCCTGGTCGGCCTGGGCTGCCAGGAAGTCCTGATATGAGGTAGACAAACAATTTAAAATGGTTAGTGCAAATATTGTTTGCTCTATGTTTTTCAGGTACCACGACTGTTTCACTTGTAGGTTTATGGAAGAAGCTCCCTACTCAAGACCCCAGCTTTCAGCCTTCAGAAGCAGGTCCCTGAGGACTTTTATAAGCAAGTGGAGGAGCAGAATGAGCTGCTAGTATCCCTGGGCTTCCCTGGTCCCACTGCTCCCCAGATGACAACACTGCTTCACAGATTTACCTGTAGCTTCTTTTAGGTACTGCTACCTGTCCTGAGGCTCCTGGATGAATTCCCTGATGAACTGTCCCCCTGCAACCACCTCTGCTTACAGATGTCACATCCTCTGTTTCCATCTCTATTGCTACATCCTCTCCTTTCTGTTTCTGCTGCTGATTAGAAGGACTTTTCAGTGATCCATAGGGAACTGAAATGTTATGTTTTGGGGAAAGGCAAATTTTCAACACTCAAAAGTCTTGCATTGCTCAAAAATTACACATCTAGTGCAAAACCTTTCTCAAAAGCCAAAGGAGATGCAGAAACCTTGGGATATCACTTTGAAAGCCCTGAGCACCACAAAGGGGAAATTATAAGAGTTTTTTTGAACCCGTATTAAAGCGTGTCATTGATAAATTGGAATATGGTGGAAAAGCCTACCTGGTGGTCCTTGAGGTCCTGTAAGACCTGTCAGAAAAAGGCAAAAACTCTTAAGATGTCAAAAAAATTTCATGTGGGAAAAAGACAGACAGGGAGAAAAAGATTACATTTATGTGAAATTACAGCACACAATTCACAAATAGTGGAAACTGGTCTAGTAACTGGTATGTAAATCAGCTCATAGCAGCTGATGTTTGCACTGTGGGCAATTTTGGGATCATAAAGGGTCTAGATTCTCTATTTTCCTTTCATCACCACCTTAAGAATACAGAGATCCTCTGCCAGACTTAAATTCAAATTGAGACTAGAAATTGACAAATTCATCTGTGTTCCTGACTGAGCAAAAAGCATTTTTGTTCTCTGTATACTTTTACCTGGCTCTCCAGCATCTCCTGTGGGTCCTGGAGGGCCTCTGGCACCTGGCATTCCCATAAGACCTGGTTCACCTAGGGATATAATCACCATTAACAAGACAGAAGTCACAGACATACAATCTATCAATCCCTTCAATCTTGGCTGTCCTGCAGCACTTTCTACCTATCGTATTCTCACAGACAAGTGGCCATCTCCATCATCAGTGTCTGGGAGGGGAACACCAATGACAGAAGAGTTCTGTAAAGAGGTAACTGTCACAAGTTTACAGCCTGCTCCATTATATGTCTCAGTTCCATGTTTGCAGGTTGACTCTGCAGTTCTGAGACAGAAGACCCCAGAATATGAATTTGCTGCCATCTTTCTCCCACCCCTTTTACAAATCAACCTCCTGCCAAATCAGAAAGTACTTGCACTTGCACCTCAAAGGAAGCCCTTACCTTTTTCACCTGGCTTTCCGTCACGACCAGCTTGTCCTGTCCAAAGAAAGAGATTGTCAGGGACTTCTGAAAAAGTACCACAGTTATCTTGTCTTCCTCCAAAGTGGAGGAATCCCTAAAACCAAGAGTAGCTTTTCATCAACACATTCCATCTGAAAGAAACCTTGGCTGCAGTTACTGAAGATCCAGGAAGCATTCACTCAAAACTTAAATGTAGGACATCTTTTCTGAGTGTACAGACTAATCACAGCTGTCTAAATGAAAGATGCAGGATCACAACAAGCATGATTACACTTCCATGTTTTTTCCTTGTCTGTGCTCACAGAAACACAATCTGGGTCGCAGTGACATTGCCTCACATACAAACACAGCTGCTTTCTGGTACCCACCTACAGGTCCTTTAGCTCCTGGCTCTCCTGGAAGTCCCGGTATTCCTCTTGAGCCTTGTTCACCTGTAGCAAAAGAGTATGAAAATGAATCAAACAACTCTTGGACAATTCTCTCAACAGTATTTGCTGCTTTGCAACTGAAAAACAGGATTGACAGGATATCCAGGCCTCATGATTCACAGCTGTCTCTGGGCATTAGAAATGCTCAAGTGACATGAATACAGGGCATGTGAGAGAGGATTTGCCTAAAGCTAAACACAAAGATTGTTACCAAGATTACTGGAATCAAGAATGGGATATATTTGTTTATAATTTTGGTGCAAAAATAAAACTCCTATAACCAGTAACATCATTATAATGTTTCAGAAAGCTAACTGGGATTGGCTGGGCTATACTTTTATTAGGTTAGCTGCTACTCCAATATTTCAATCTACTGACCTGTCATTCCACGAGAACCCTTCTCACCCTGATCACCTGTGGTACAAAAAAAGGAAGCATTCTGTGAGATTGCTTCCCTGTGAAATATTTCCATCAGAAAAAATAAAGTCGGCTTTCTGACAAGAGCACAGAAGAAAAAGCCAAAGATGGGTAAGGGTAAAACCCATGGACAGAATCCATATCTAAAGGAATCTAAAGAAAATAGCCACAAAAGATACCTAATTGGTTAACATACCTTTGGGTCCAGGGAGTCCACTTGCTCCTTTTTCACCTGAAAGATACATGGATGATTTAACAATAGTAATAACAAGTCATAAGGGAAAGGCATTTAATGCATCAAGAAAAATCGTAAGGGAAATACAGATTCTGTGTTACCAGAAAAACTCAAATGGGAAATCCTTTTCCTTTAACACAGCTTCATCCATACAACTGTTTTTCCTCTATCAAGACTACTCTATTACCTCTATGTCTCCTGCATTTCTCAACACATGCTAGCAATCACTGACTAAGTTTTGTTTGGCCTCCCTTTTCTTCAGTCTTAGGCTTTTCTTTGCCCACAGAAATCAAAATGTGACATGGTCAGACCACTTCTGCTGCTCAGACCAGTGCTAGAAAAGCACCTTAGCTAGCGGTGCTTTAATTGTCAGAGGGAAGAGAAAGTTACCTTTAGCACCTGGGAGTCCTGCTTCACCTCTAAATCCTTGTAGGCCAGGAGGACCTGCAGAAAAATGAGATGGGTGGTTTTTCATTCATTCCACTCACCACAATGCAGCACTGAAGCAGAAAAACCTATGAGAAGCTGTCACTCTGTTTTTGTTCTCTCCAGTCTCTAGATGACACAACAAAGGAATGCAGCACTCACCTGGAGGACCCTGTGGGCCTGGAGAACCCATCAGACCTGTAAGGAACATGGATTTTCTTTTAGTAACACCACAATCAGTAAATGAACAAATTGCTTTCAGTTTGCCCAACAGCATCCACAACCCAACAGGTATTGGAATCCAATTGTGGATTGGAATTTCCCCAGCCAGTAGAAGAACTTGCATTACTGACATGCCCAAAACCAGGACAAAAAATTTAGAGAACTTAGTCCTTGTGACTTTGGGGAAATGTTTTCCACTTAAGTAAAGAGACCCAAGACATCCATCTCAGCTGAAATGCTGGGATCTGTGCTTCAGACCATTAGTTCACTTTTCTGCAGAGCAACACAAGTGAAACAGGACAGCTGAGGTGCTGCTTTACTCCTAACCTCTCTGCTATGTGTACTCTCTCCATCTTCACATTTACCTTTTAGGCCAGCAGAACCTGGGGGTCCAGGTGGCCCTGGAGGACCTGGCTCACCAACAGCACCTGCAAAATAAGAGCATGAATAGGCATGGTACAATACAGCTGTGATCCCATTTTTCCATTATCCCATCTACTGTTATTCTTTCTTTGGCAAGTATCATGAATAATCTGCTCATCATTTCAAAGCACCCAAATAGATATGCATTGTCCAGGAAAAGAATATGAGCTCACTGGGCTTTAGCAAGACAAATCTCCCAGCGTTGATGATCTGGATAATAGGGAAGAAGATAACCTTCATGGTAAAGTGATTTTGGTTCTGTCAGACTCAAAGTTGACTGTAAGATCTGGGAAATCAAAGCAATCCTTGTTTTACCCATTATAAATCTGGGTGAAAAAAAATCTTTTAGGCCATATTAACCTGTACTGGGAAATGTCTAGATATGAAATCTGGATTTGAATAGTGAAATCAAATCTTATTACTGAGGTGTTTCATTAATCAGGACCAAACTCTTGCTTTTGTCCATCTCTGTTTTATCCAACGAGACACTTGGTTCCTACCTCTGTCTCCTTTTTCTCCAAATCCAGGTGGTCCTGGCTCCCCTCGAGGTCCTGGTATCCCTTCTCTACCTCTTTGTCCCATGGGACCTTCTATGCCAGGCTCACCTACAGGAAACAAAAGCCTTGCAAAACCAGGCCTTGGGCAAAAGGATCCATGGTCAGCTCCACTGAGGAAGGCAATGATCACACCAGCCAGGTGTCTGTATTCCCAGGCCATGTGTCAGTCAGTTGTGAAGGACTCACAGCACTGACAGAGATACTCACCCATGCTTCCCTTCTGTCCTTTTGGTCCTTCTGGTCCTGCATGCCCAATTGGACCAGGAATGCCTGGAAAGAAAACACAGTAAGCATTCCAAGTTCTTGACTATGTACCAGAAAAAAATAACATGCAACTTAAGGGAACCTCAAACCTGGAGAGATTAACTCTAGGGGAAAAGAATATATTACTCATAAGGAGGGTACTTGATCTCTTTAGAAGAACACAATGCATATAAAAGCACAGGAAAGCTGAACCAAGTACTTATGCAGCTGTAGGACTCTTTCAGTGGTAGACTGGAATCTTCACAACCCCAGATTCAGCATGTTCAACTAAGAAGTCTGGCCAAAGGCTTTGCTTGTAACCAAGTCTCTGAGATGTGTCTGTAGCTCAGCACCAAGGTATTAATCAAGTGACTTAGTCTGTGCTAAATATTGACTCTTTAGAAAACCACCTTGATCTACATTCAAGGAATTTTGCAAGGAAATGCAAAATTTATTCGTGCACACAGTTATGTAAGTAAATGTCCTCCCTCAAAGAGGAATTGAACTATAGCCCACCTGGGACACCAGGAAGTCCTCGATCACCTGTAGACAGAAACAAAGAGACACTCAGTGGGGGAGTAAGTCCTCTTTTTCTGTCACTTTGACTAAGCCTCACCCTCATAAAAAGAAGTTTATGTTCTTGGAATATGTACAAGTTCTAGTGTCTCCAGCAATTTCCTCCCTTGTATTTATGCAAATAATTGAATCATTTACATCATGCAAAACCCTCTGGGCACTGAAGCATACTGTGATTAAACCAGGTAGAGCTTGGCTTCAGGAATGAGCTCCATCCAGGCGAAAGGATCTTCTAGATTCAAAGTGAGATCTGTTATCTCTTCTACTATGAACTCGATTATTTTTTTGACCAGAAAGCAAGAGGAAAACTTCAGACATCACAACAGTATCTGAATCAACATCAGCTTCTCCAAATTCTGGAGTAACAAAACACCATTCACTACCCAGGCCCTACAACAGACTGCCAATCTAACTGAGAAAGCAGGTAACACCAGACTCACCTTTGGGACCTTGTATTCCCATGTCACCTGAGAAGAGTGGAAAAAAAAAGTTGAATCAAGAGATATCCTATGACTACTCATTAATTTTGTCTTCTAGTTGCTTTCCCACCTTTAATAAAATACAAAGGAGTTATGGCTAAACAGGAACTTCACACTTGAATAGTACAGGATCAGACCCAACCTGGCCTTTCACACTGGCACAATGCAAGACTGGGCTTCCTGCATTGTTCAGTGTGGGATCAGGGTCTCTACAGTTTACACAGCAAACTGGCAGGAGCAGGACAGTGATTGTCTCCCTGCACTCAGCACTGGTGAGGCTGCACCTCGAGTGCCCGTGTCCATTTCTGGCTCCTTACTACAACAAGGTCTTGAGGTACTGGAGTTGAGTCCAGAGAAGGACAACAGAGCTGGTGAAGGGTCTGGAACATAAGTCCTGTGAGGAGTGGGCTGAGGGAGCTGGGGGTGTTCAGCCTGGAACAGAGAAGACTAAGGGGGGGACCTTACTGCTCTCTACAACTGCCTGAAAGGTGGCTAATGAGCTGGGAGTCAGCCACTTGTCCCAGGTAAAAAGCAACAGGACAAAAAGAAATTGCCTCGCTGCACCAGGGAGGTTTAGACTGTATATTTGGAAAAATTTCTTCACCAAAAGGGTTATGGGGAATTGGAACAGGCTGTCCAGGGGAAGAGGTTAAGTCACTGTCCCTGGAGGTATTGAAAAGACATGTAGATGTGCCCTTAGGGAGGTGGTTTAGTGATGGACCTGGCAGTGTTACATTTATGGTTGGACTCCATGATCTTCAAAGTCTTTTCCAACCTAAACAATTCTGATTCCTTTTGTTCAAGTATAGGCCATCTTTATCTTTCTCACTGCTAATTTCCCCTTGATGCAACAACCACCCCAAAACTGCGCATTGCCAGAGTCAAGGAACGGGACAGGGGAAGAGAAGGACTATATGGTTGTACCTTTCTCACCACGTTCTCCTCTCTCCCCTCGGAAATAGCCTGTAACAGGAAGTGAAAGGGATTTTAGAGTGCATTGTACAACAGAAGAGCTACTCATTTCAAGAACAAGGATCCATCTATTTGAGGCTACAGGCAGCACAGTTGGTTTTGTGAGTTTACAGTAAATTTGTTTTCCCAAATACATGAAATTTCTAAAGATAGGGAATGTTGGCTCCTCTGTAGTTTATGTTTTCCATCAAGAACTAAACAGAAGTAAATCACCTTTCCCTTGCTAACAAAAGTAGCATAAGAAATAAAGTACCAGTTCATTTTTTGAATCTGCTCACCTCGTTCTATTTCCTTATTCAGTCTGCTCTTCACCATCAACCAGACTGACTCTTCATTTTCATATGGGAAGGTCAAGGAGGGTGAGTTACCATGAAGAAAGTCTACTCTTGAAACATCTTTTTCTATTTTTGAATTCCCTTGGTTAATTGCCAGAAGGCCACCATTGATTTTTTCCAGGTCTTCCACACGAGATTTCAGCTTTCTCACTTCTTCAGCTGGAAGATAAAGGAAAATGCTGGGGCACATGCTGCCAGATATGCATGCCTGAAATATCACCTGCTATCACAGGAACATGGCAACTGTGTCATGTAGCTATGGCCACTGAGTTTTGCAGAATTTTTGTATTTCTTTTCCCCAGCAGGGATATCTGGAATTTAAATTGCAACTTTGGAATCTGTCAGTCTCAGAGCAGATCTCAGGAGCTTTCCTACCCTGCTCTCTCCAAGACTATGTAACTCCTCAACAAAGATTGTATTCCTTATCCATTCTTTCTGTCCATTTGCAATATCTCAGTAGCAAGTCGCCATCAAGCTGAATGTTTTCCTCAGTCCTCTGGCTTGGTATCTCTGGTGCTTGGGATTGTTCCCAGCTTAAACCTTCTGTCCTTCTATACCATTCAACATTTTTTCCTCAGTTATTTCTTACCCAGAGCAATGAGTCCAAAAAGCAATCCAAGGAGAAACAACCAGGCTAGAAGCAAACCCAGGAGCCATTTCCACCAGCTACAGCAGGAACCACAGGGACACCAGGATGGTGCTGATCCAATTGCACCTCCTGCATCACCACTTCGTATTTCTGGAAGAGAGAAGAAGCAAACTCCCAGTTAATTAATAGTTCCTTGACTTCAGAGTTGAAAATCTTCTACAATAAGGACATCAAGGTCTGATCCATTATACAAAGGGCTATGGAAAAAATATCTTTACACCACTCTGTGCAGATGGTGAGTGTAATTCTAGTCCCTGTGGAAGCTGGGAACAGTATTTCCAAAGGGAATTCAAACAGGGGACAAAAACACTCAGTGTATTTTAAAATAACAGCTGGAAAACACGATCACATAGGAGTAAATTGTTCGTACAGATCTGAGCCATAAATGATAGCAATAGCCAGCATGGTCTGTCTAAGCCCTCTCCTACCCATAAATCTGTCCCAGTAGGATGCAGCTGGACTGTCAGCTATCTGATTTTCTCTAGTCATAAAAAATACCCCAACCCTCCATTCATCTACAATGAAATCATTGGTACCAATTTCTCCGGTAGCCTCCTGAACATCCCCTCCCTCTGATTCATGGCTCAGAGATCATTCATGTCCCTCAAGAACAACTGCTTTTTTGTATATTGTGCTTTGGTGTTTCTTCCAATGGAAGTCTGAGTGGATTATCACTTACCGGCATAAGTTTCTTTGTCCCTTTTTGGCATGGATTTCAGCCCTCCTGTTTTAACAACAGTAGAAGAGGTTTTACCATTATTTCTGTGCATGACAAAATTTAGAGTGTGGGCTTCAAAGGGAAAGGTAGTAATGGAGGCAGAAGGAGAAAGTTCTGTTGCATTTCCGCAAGAACAAACTCTTACCATTTGCATCTGATTTTAGGCCAGTATCTGTAGCATAACAGGAGGAGGAAAATCCCTGCTTCTCTTTCTTCAAGGTGTCTTCTACAAAAGATCCTGAACAGGAACCAAATATAATTAGACATATTAGACATTATTACTGACCAGAAGTTAAATCAGGCCTATCTCCTTTCATTGGTAAAAGGCTTATTTTTCTTGGGAAGACAAAATAGCTCTGCCTCTGTAAACCAGACCTAAGCTTTTTTCTCTCAAAGCTCCTGAAAGATCCCAAAATATCCTGAGGCACACTCTGGAGCTTCAAACACAAAAACCAGACCCAGGTTTCAGCTGGCATGGTTAAAATCTGCTGGCCTGTCAGAGGTCTTATATGATGTACAAGCCAGGTGTAGTGCCCTGAATGCTGAACTTCCCTTATAGATCAGTCTCCCTTTCTCTGCCCTCAGAATAACTACATATCCTGAAAAAGGGATGCTACCTCCATTAAGACCAGTGTTAGAAGCACTAAAGACTTTGCCAGTGTCCTTTGTCATGACCAAGAGCTCCATCTCCTTTGCTGGTGCCTTCTCTTTCTCCAGCAGCAGGAACTTGCAGTCTTTGTGCAGAATGTCATCTCCCTGGGAGCTCGAAACAGTTCCTCCTGGAATATTTGTAAAACATGGTAAAGAGGAGATGACTGTGGGCCATTGAGCCCAAAACTACAGGCCACATCACTTCTGTTCATAAAAACAGGTGGTCACATTGTGATGGGGGTTGCCACTACAATAAGAGCCCTATAAGAGACATACAGGTTCCTAAAGGTAACAGGAGAGCTGTGCATATCATTAGGTTTCTTTGGAGATGTGCATTTCACTAGCAGGGGAGTCCCTGCTGCCAGAAATGGAGAACATCTGGAATTCAATTGTATGTAGAAGTGATTTGCTCAATGAGCTCTTTGCTCCTCAAACACACTTCCTGTGGAATCAGAGAAACTCAGACAGAGAGAGATATTCAGGGGTCAGCAGGGCCAGCACAGGTCAAGCTGAGGAGCCCATCAAGCACTGCCAAGTTATTCTGTTAAGCACAAAGCACTCCATATCCCGGGAGCCAGGCAGGGTTAGGAGACATTGAACTGCAGTTTACTCAGGTTTGGCACAAGCCAAACAAGGTTCAAAGCCATCACTGGTCACTCCTGTTCTACTAGGCATTATGAAGTATGTCTGGAATAGTGTACAAACATGGATTTGCACACTGACACAATACTGAAAATCAAGATAAACAGAACTGTATTATTCCGTTACTCTAGCAGAACCTGGAGTAAACCTTTATTAGAAATGTTATCATAACTTCTGTGGTCTTCATGTCTATTTTTAAGCCTCATCTTTGGGAGTCCTTGGATTACAAGGCAAACTTGGCTTTCTTTACACACACAGGAAAAAAAAGTGCAATTTATAACTCTCAGAGTTGCAGAAAAGAGCTGGAAAGGATGAATCCTAACTGTTCAAGGACAGAGGGTTTCTTTCATTAAAAAAACATAATCTGATCATGTATAAGTCAATTCCTTCATTTTTGAGCGGCTGAAGCTGGTACAACTGAAAAATTATTTTTAAGAGCAACCTTGAAAATGTTTTGGGTTCAAATGAAGTACATTTTCACGTGCGCTCTTCTATCCAGCATCCTGCCTTCTGAGCAAAAACAGCTCAGAGTTAAACAACATAAATTACTACAGAGATCTGAATCAGACCAGTTCATTTGCTCATTCTTAGATTCTGACTCTTTTCAGAAAGGTACTGGTAGGAGACTTGGCTAGTGACAAGCTATGGCCCTGAGTGTCACTCAGCTATGCTGAGTCTCTAACTCATTTTTATGATATGCTTGTACAAGGCCATGCCTAAACACCTGTGAATGATACACACCTGCTGAGGCAGACACACCAGTACTTGCCATGGTGTTGCTCTGAGAAGTGTTCTTCACCCCATATGCTGCAAAGAAGGAATTCGACAATGACAGAGATGAAGGATAACAAGGGATCTACACACACCAAAGCATTTAAAAAATCTTTTCTCATTCAGTGTTCCTAGGACAACTCAAACAACCAAGGGTTTCCCCAGCAGGCAAATCTAGTGTATCAGCACTGGGAGCTGTTCCTGCATATGCAAAGCAGAGGAAATGTTCCTCTATATCCCTTTGTACCACACTGTGCCACACAAGAAGATGGTGATGAAGGGGCCCCTGTCAAGATGGACTTTCTAGTCACTACAGAAAAGGTGGGAGAAGGAACACATTGGTGACCCCCAGCTTTCTCTACGCTTACTTTGTTGCTGACCTGTGGAGGCTGCTGTAGCATTCTGGGTTGCAGAAGTGGTGCTTGGAGACAGGTTGTTTTGAACTCCAAATACTGCAAAGAAAAACATTGCAATGAGGGTTATAGGAGTCCTGGAGTGCAGGTGGCATTCTGGTTAAAACCCAAACAAAACCAGTGATAAAAAAATAATGACCTCTCCCAACAAATTTCACCAGCTTTCTGGAGGCACCACAGGCCTGACAAAATGTTTTGCAACCTAGTTCACTTGTTTTGTTATTGTTGGCCCAGGACAATAATGGTGATCATTTTAAAACATTATCTCGAGCTACAATGTAAGGCCACTCTCATGGTTGCATGGACATTTCTGCAGGTGGGGCAAAGAGCTGCTGACACTCAAATAAGGAATAGGAGAGAAAATGGTACATAGGTATTATTTCACTGTACTTGCTGCCAGAAATGCAGTGCTGGCAAAGTGTGAACAGAAGAATAAGCTGACCTGTAGAGGAAGAGCTCAGGCCTGCATTCAGAGTATGATTGCTGGGAGCCAGGTTATTTGGAACACCAAAAACTGCAAAAAGAGGAAGTGAAATATTATTACTTCTCTCAAATTATAAACCATAAATCCAGCATCCAAAGGTCAGTGGCACGGTCCAGAAATAAAGAGTCAACTTGGAAATGCTACTAATGATAATGCACAATAATTGTACAGAGGAAAAATCTTGAAAATTGTGACAACAAACCACCCTTTTACTGAACTGACAAAGGCAACAAATTTCCACCTCAGACAAGATGGGATGATGTGACAGTGAGAGAAAGTAAAGCTTTTAATAGTATGCCATCATAAATCTTGTGTTCTCTGCAACTGGGAATGCAGAATCCCTGGCATTTAGAAATGGGCCTCACCAGTTGTAAGAACACACAAAACTTACTTATAACAATTTGTGTATATTAGCCATTCTTACAATAGGCCAGGATAATCCAAAATTAATTTGAGTCTAAACTAGCTTTTATAGGGAATGTGAGCTTGACCTCACTGATAAAGATGTCATGAAAATTTAGTGATAGCCAGAGAGCCAGGACAATAAATCCTCACAAAGAAGGATTTTCAGATACAGTCAGTGTAGAAGTAGAGAGCACCAAATTACAGAAAACCAGACAAAATTCAAGCATTCATCCCTTGCCATTTTGATTATTCCATCAAATTATTATTATTATTATTATTATTATTATTGTTGTTGTTGTTGTTTTAGTCTGTGCTGTGCAAAAAAAACCCAGCTTTTGACCCAGTTTCAGGATAGTTCCATCATTCAAATCAGGGCAATCCAGGGAGCATACCTGATCCTGTAGAATGAGACATGGCATTGATCAAGGAAGAGCTGTTATGGTATCCACCAAGGGAAGACCCAGCAGGCAGAGTGGAGGACCACATGTAGGAAGGGAGGGCAGTATTCAGTATGGTTGTGTCATATGTCCCCGACACTGTAAAAAACCAAACAGACAGAAATGGTTTTCCATGCACTGAAGGTTTATAGGGCAAACAACTTACATTTCAATTACCCTCAGAGTCAACCCAGTGACTTCAGGTCAGCATGGCATAACTGACCTCAAATGTCAGTTTATTACAACCCACACAAATTTTAACCAATGGAATAAAGATGGCCTGATAGCATGATCATTCCCAAAACACCTTGAAAAGATTTCATTGCTTATAAATCTTACGGTACCAGAATAAACCACCCCAGTCTCCCATTCCATTAATAAATCACCCTGGGCCATGGGACGTATGGCTTTTCCTTCCCACATATCTCTGATTGGTTCAATAGTGTATTGGACTAAAATTCTGGTTTAGGATTGGGATTCTGAGTAAGATAAAAGATATTGTTCTTAGATACTGGTGGAAGACAATGGCGTCAATGTCAATACCACTTCCTCAAGCCCTGTCATGAGGTGTATAAATAACTTTAAAACACTGTAGTATTTTAAGTACCTGAAAAGTACTCATCCATCCTGTCCTGGAACACTTTCAGGGATGGCACATCCACAACTTCTCTGGGCAACCTGTGCCAGTGCCTCACCACTCTATAAGTAAAGAATTTCATCCTAATATCTGATCTAAGTCTGCCCTCTATTTGATTTGAAGCCATTGCCCCTTGTCTTGTTGTACAGTTCCTGATGAGGTATTATCAAATGGTATGGCTAATAAATCACTCACTGAAATGTCTTCAGTCCTATCTCTGTCTCACTTGGAGATAAGAGATCAAATCACTCTCAGACACATTTGCTTAGAGCTCTTATCTCTGCTAGAAATACCTCTGAATTGAGGCTAGTGGCAGAAAGAATGGACTCATTTGTTTTTGGAAATCAGACTAGTCACTAGAAAGATACCCAAGATGGCTCTTGCTACAGCAACACCTGGACAGTATTCCAGCATTCTGACTCTTTTTCTGTACAGGGACACTATGTGTTCTTATCTGGGTGTTCTTAGCAACTGAGTACTTTTTACGGTAAATGCTGTTTGGAATGACTGCAACATTGCTAAAGCCAGGTACCTGACTGAGAGCTCTCAGTGACCATCTTCGTCTCCACCACAGCCTTTTTTGGTATCGGGAGTGTACTGGATGGTGACCGAGTAGGGCTGCAGCTGGCAGATCGACTTCCTTTCAGCAAACGTTTCACATCATCCAACTCTGTCCCTAGTGGGAAAAGCAAGTGTCCAAAAAACAGTGTTCCATTGATCTGTAATCTTGCTCTGGATCTAAATAATTCAGTGGAATTTATCTGCATGTCTACCAAGTTGTTACTTTCTGGGGATGCCACTTATTGACAAAGCTCCAGAGGATGTTTCTGGGACTAAGTACCATTTTACATCTTTGCAAGAGAACCACCTAGCCCACAGCATGTTTTCTTGTCCAGAAAGGGGACTCAATTCCTTTAACAGGAAAAGACCTAACCCTAGCAGCAACACCCTCTATTTTATCCCTGATACCCTTGGAATAACTTACATCTGCCAGAGGGAGATGCGCTCTGCAATCGGACTCGTATTTCACTCTCTGGGAAGATAAAAAGCAGATTATGAATGCAGAGTGAGATTAATTTGTGCCCTGGGCTGGGAATGAATCTTCAGGCTGAAATTAATTCCTTCCTTCTTGCTGTCTATGTTCCACCTTGCTGTCTTGCTGCTTAATCTAAGCAGTACTGGTGACCCATGTGAATTTGTTGGAAATGGGCTTGAGCGACTTTTTGTTTTGGGGTCACATTTTAATACTTTAAATTCCAGGGAATTACATTTCACTCATTGATGGCCTCTGCTGAAGTCAATAATGCTGCTACTATCAGATACACTGAAGGTCTAATTATGTAGTCCTCAAACTGATGTTCCCACTCTTCACAAATAATATTTTTATTGTCCTTGAGATCAAAAAATTTAAAGAGTCAAAAGAAGTTTACTAAATACACAAATTCCCTACTACTTTTTTGGTAAAACTGACATATCTACAATGGGCTATATGATTCAGTCTCTTACTACATGCAGATTTCTCTTTTGGGTCACTGAATGTAAGCAGCCCAGTTTTCAGCCCACATTCTCACCAGGTACTCAATGCTACTACCTTACTTTTACTGGACCTTTACTGTCCAGTACAGGAAACTAAAAAGTTAATGTTTTTTGGCTGGGGTAGGCCTTTAAAATCACTTCCCACAAGCAAAGTGGCCAGCCAGAACATGTGATACATGCTCCTCATGATGAAATCTGACAGTGCATGCACTAGAAAAGAAATACTATCTTGGCATTCACATGAAGATGATGGCTTGGAATTATTTTCCGAAGTAATATGAGAAGCTGGACCTGATTCTCTGGTGTCTACTTTATCATGCATGGCCTAGTTCTGCTGGGAACTCAGGTATGTAGTGTGCTAGAGGAGACTGTGGCAATCTGAGGCAGAATAACTGGGAATGTGACACTCTCCAGGAGGACTGTATGCAAGACCATGCTGTGATTTATACCCACTGCTAAAATTAACTTGCATAAAGTAACATTATAGTTTCCTCTTCAAGCAACTGGAAACAGATACTACATTCTTGGAGACCAAGACAATCCTTCTTTCTCCAACACTGTTAATAAATTATTAGAAGAGCTGAATGATTTAAACAATGCAGAGATTTACAGTGAGCTGGCTACACAGATCACAGTAAGTCTGCAATTTCCTCAACCATTTCTTTCCTACAAGCATGAGATTATTTCAGGGTATGGCTTTACGGTTTGCAAGACAGATCACAGTAGGAGAAACATGAATGCAATTACTGTAAATATGTCAGAGACTGATCCCAGAGCATGGATGGAGTAAGGTTATGGTAGTGAACAGACAAGATGGAAGACCATGCCCTGTGCCCTCAGATACCCAGGTTTCCAAGTAGATCCTCCTTTCGGACACAGTCTGAACTACCATGACCTTCACTAAGGTAAATTTTTGCACCAAGCTTGTTTAAACAACTGCTTACAGATTTAGGGTTCACATTTGAACTGGTGTAGATCCAGCTACCTCCTCTGACTGCTCTACATCTGGATTCCAAACTGGTGGATTCCAGCTGAAGAACAGATCTATTTAACACACCTGAATTATGCTGAACTGAAAAAAGGAGACTTCTCAAAGAATAGCATCACTCACCTCGACTTTGGCTTCTCCCTCTTGTAGAGGCAGATGCTGTGAACAGCAATGAGAGAAAAGCCATATTAGTTGTTATGGCCTGTGACACTTCTGAAAATCAACACACTGATCTTGCTCAGGGTGCTTATATTCCAAGAAGTAACTTCTTGGAGCACAGCTGGGAGAACTGAACCATTGAGAGCTTTTAACAGATCCCTTTTAGACCATAAAGTATCTTAAAGAATCAGTGGCACCTTTAGCCTTTCTGGACCAGATGTTGTTTCTTTTATACAGAGAAATGTTTTTTAAGACGGTGATGTCCCATTTCAAATGGCCAAAAGGAAGTTAAGAGGCCTGTTGACCCCACTGACTAATGCTGGATATTGTGAAACACAGCCTCCGCTATGAGACAAAAAATGACCCAATCATAATGCTTCCCTGTCTTCACTGAGTAAAATAAACACATCAGAGTTTGGACAGGGCAAGCTAATACCTGCCGACAATGTTCAGAGTAAATATATCACTTGATAGCAAATTCATTTTTCCATATATACTTGATGAAGTCTAGAAATGAGCTACTGGAAAAGTATATCCAGCAATGACTCAAAATCCTAAGAGTCTGGACTTTCTTGCTTGCAGCTGTTCTCCCAGCTATTCTAGATGGGTGAAGGGAATGCCATGAAGTATCCCATGTCTATCTTCTCCTGTCCATGTCCTTTATCATACAGGGAGCATCACAACTGAGAGTAGCAGATATACAGTATGCACCCTCTGTTTGAATATGATCAGCTAGAGGCCTGACTTTCAGCTGCAACGTAAATTCGAAATAACTCCTCTGAAGGAGCTGCATGACAGCCCAATATAGAGGTAGCATAGGTAGCGCAGGACACAGAAATGTGCAAAAAGCCATTATGGTCATCATCTTATATGACCTTGCCATAACATTCAGAGGAACAGCTCTAAAGAGGACATACCAAAATCTTTTCTGGGGAACTCAGGAGAAGAGTTTGCACTGGAGCTCCCTGCAAAGAACAGAAAGGTGTTCATTAATACTTTGCACAAGAACATCAAAAGCTTTCAAAACATGTCTTCCTGGCAACTGTTTAATCTCAGTGGGCAGCAAATATTTCCATTTAAAAAAAAGAGCTATTCAGGTTTCCCATGAAAGAGCTGCTGATGTCTTTCAAAAAATACATGCCACAATTCCTTTTAGGAATGAGCATTACTCTTAAGATAACCAGGACTTAATCATTAAATTGTGCCTCTGATGGCTTATTTCCTAGGAAAACCACAATGGTATTGGGGACAATTCTGCACTAATATGACCTAAGAGTGCACTGAACATTGCCTCCCTTCTATGGCATGTTCTGTGATACCTTCATACGTTGCATGGCGGTTGACATAGGTTTTTCTTTCAAATGTTGAGCCAGGTGATTTGGTGAGAGTAGAGCTGGGAGACTGGGCTTGTCTGTAGCTGGAGGATGATGATGTTGAATTCAGTCTACCACTTCCACCTATAGTTAAAAGAAAACGCCCTTAGCCAATGGAAGAGAAGCCCTGGCAATACACTCTGGATGCCCTGGCTGCTTTATGTTACTATCTTCTGAGCTGGACAAATTTGCATTGGTGTTTCACAACTAGAGATGGACAAGAACAATATCAGGGTCCAACTCTGGCTGTTCTCAGCATTCAGGTTCGAAAGAAGTGTTGGTTATCACTCTGGTTTCAAAACAAATCTTGTCAATGATATATATGAAACTAGGTTCTGGCCTATGGCAATAGTAAACCATCTCCCCTGAGTGGAACAAATCTAGCTCTGGATGATGCTGAGTTTTGGTTAGGATATACATTTACTTGCAAACTCAAGTGTTATATGACATAGGATACAAAAACTGGGAGATTGTTAAACCAAACTCAAAGTGCTGAAGGATGCAGTTTATGAGATAATGGAAAGAAGAGATGAGTCCACTTTCCCATAAAGCAGCTATCCACACTCCCACTTGTCCATTTTATGGAGAAGTGATTGAGGAATGCATCAGGCCCAAGACCGCCTGGAGGTTATTAGCAGCTGTTATATGGAGACAGAAGAAACAATTTCACATAATTAATATGTTCATACTCTTGCACAAAATCTAATGCTGGAATATGATCAGGGTGCAGGAAAAAGGAAGCACTGTGATAAACTGCAACCAATCTATGCTGATCAGCAGGATCAAATTAGATATTGTTTATCCAGCCCTACAAAAAGCACCAAAGTGCCTTTTGATCTCAACAGCATTTTCATTCCAACTTCCTCTCTAAAAAGACCTGTTTTGTTCTGTAGCTTTTCCATTTAATTAAGAAGAAAGAATTACTGTGACAAGTAGGCCTCTGTTGGAGGCATTCTGCAAGAAAATGGGAAAGAAGGGGCTCCAGAATGCTCTGTGAAACTGCAAGAACTCAGTGTTTCTGAAGGTTACGTTCTTTTCTCTTCTTCCACATACTGAAAAGAAATCAAAGGAAGATGGTAATCCTGCATAGTCCTCTGAGTTTGCAGGACTGGGTTCAATTCTCACACTGGTGCCAGTCCAGACAATCAGAACAACATCTGCACTGGAGTTACTTCACATGTGCCCTGAGGCAAAATTATTCCACACTCTGGCCTTTAACTAGCATGCAGACATCTGTCAGATCTCTTTGGTAAGGCTAACTTTCCCCTTGAGCTTCCAAAGTGCACTTCACTCCCTTTAGTTTGTCAGCTCCCTTGGAGCACAGAGAATGTTTTCCAGGAGAGTTGTACAGTCAGTCCCACTGGGGACAGAGAAGTGTGCCTGGCTAGGAAGCTTAGTCTTTAGAAACCTTTGCTGTGACAATCTAACAGCTGGGCAAAGAATGCTGTTAGAGAAGAATCCTGGTTTTATGCAGTAGGCAGTACACACTGATTTAGCACGTTCAAAAAATCTGGCAAAATGTTCAAAGTGCTAAAGCCATGGACACACAAACATAAGTAAACATTGTCTATGAATTTCTTTATTAATATTCTACCCCCAGCAAGATCGACAAAAAGATTAATCAAAACCGTCTTTAGAACAAAAATGGTCAGAAAGATTGATTTGGAAAAAACTGAAAGAAGGGAAATTCAGTTTCTGAATTACTTATTAAAAACAGTAGGAATGAAATTTTTTGTTGTTCTCTTGAAAAAGGTTTTCCCTATGGAAAACGGGACTTTTGCCATTTACTCACCCATTCTCAAACCCGGCTTTAGGGAAGGAATATCTTCATTTCGTGTATGTATTTGCCACTTCTACTTTGATAAATCCTGTTTGCCTTACCCCTGGCTCACCCTACAACCCTGCCTTGAATCTTTCCTCAGCCCATTTCTGCTGCTTTTGCTCTCTGTTTCCAACTGGGCAGTGCTTTCATTCCTTACTTGAGGTCACATAGCTGCTTCCATGGATATATGACCGCTTTTCCACTCCACTCCCTCCAGTGTGGGATGATGTTTTGAGACCACTGCTACTGCTTCCTTCTAAAAGAGAGGAGCACAAAATGAGACATTCTCTCCAGGAAGGAGATAGGAAGAGCAAGGACATGGCAAGAGAAGGCAACCCAAAGTTGCCCACACACTCAATTACAAGTACAGTTTCATATATGGTGAGAGATAGAAGTGCAGAGAAGTGTCTTGGCAGAGCAGACAAGCATTCACACTCCACAGCCAGCAGGTTTGTAGTCAAGTTTTGCTTCATACATAGACTGAAAAATACTCCTGTTAACTCTCATCATAAATGAGATGATGATGCAATTCCTTGCCAATTCAGCTGCAGCAAACCGGTCAAGGACATGGTGGGATAAAGAGAGTAGAGGATTCTTCCCTATTTGGAGCTTGTACTTCTCTGCAGAGATAGAAATTACCTAGGACCTCTGATATTACTGAAAAGATTCACTCACTGTTGCCAGCTGGGTAAGATGACAGGGAAATAATACACTGCTGCCCCAGCATTGGAATCTGCAGACCCTTTACTTTTGATTCTTGTTCCTAACTGACAGTCACCATTGCAGACCCTACATCTGGACTTAAATCTTTGCAGAGTCTGGTATTCTAGTCTTAGTAGAGTATGTGGCTTTGTTTCTGACAATACTCAGACAGGTTGTCCCCAAAAACTACTCCTCTCCAGTAACAAGTATTTTGGAAGAAAGGCATTTCTGAAAATTGCTTTCCTTTGGGTACAGATCTTTATGCACTGAGACCTGCTGCATCCAATGCTTTATGGAAATAATGGAAATAATGCAGACAAGTAAATAGCATGGAGAGGCGCAGAAGCAATGCCATGACTGAGAATTACTTACTGGGTGGCAAGGATGTCAGTCTTGTGGTTACAGTCTCTGTAATAACTGAGGGAAGAAAATGGTGCAGAATTAATGGCATGTTAATATAGCCAAACAGGATCAATGTTCTACCTATTCTCCATGCAAAAGCATGACTTGTTCAAAGAAGATTGACTCATTTAAATAAACATCCCTTAAGACCACACTGCCTGAGGCTGTAGCTGTAGGCTCATTATCACACAGTGGTGTATTTCTTTGCAGATCTTTCTAGCTCTGAATAAGAACATTACTGCCATGGAAGATTTTTTTGTCTATGAGATCCCTGTAAAATTTCTGGGCACTTCTGAACCACAGCTATTGCTGTAACAGCAAAGCCCATGGCCAGACCCCTTAGTAGCTTCCTACTATTTAATTTTCATAAGGTCAGTATGTTTTACTCAAAGCTACCAGACTATTTCTAGGCCACCCAGGGCATTGGTATCAGAGGCAGGAGCAGCATCCCAATGTCTGCACTACTGGTTAGAAATGCTACCACAGGGAAATCATTTGATTAAACAATCAGGTCATGATACACATCTCTAAATGTCTGATCTTGGCCCATTCTATTCATTATTCTGACTTCAACACAGAGATCAGGGCCAGGAGCAGAATTTAGTTCTGAACCTCTGGTCAGCATTTACTCCCTTACAGAAATGACCATTTATTTCTGGGATTTCTGGGGTGTGATATAAAAATTTCAAATCTCTTCCTTACGTCTTTCAGTAACTTCTGATCCATCTTGCCTCGTTTTCTTTGTTACAGAATCCATATCATTGCCACCTGCAAGGAAAATAGAGGGACTTCACTCAGAACCCTGTGAAGAGTAAGAAATGACAACAGGTCCCCACACGTCCCACCATTCTGCTCACTTTGGGTGGGGACTAGACTGCCTGGAAGATGTCTGTGCCAGGGAGTTTACAGAGCCCTTCCAGAGACATATGATTACTACTGATGGACTGCCACCTACAACACTGGATTCTGCACAAGGCAGCAGAGCTGAAACACCAGGAGGGGCTGTAAAGCCAACAGGTGAGAGAGAGGCAGTTGAAGCAAGCCCACTCAGTTTAGACCGGGATTTATAACCAGACTACACTAGATTATGGTCACCAGCTGTGCCCCTATAAAGGTTTGATGAAAACCAGTGGATCCAAACACTACTGCCTGCACATCTGTTCTGGGCAGGACTCAACAGTACAGGATTAACTGTGCAGGCAAAGCTGCAGGAGTAAGCTACCTGCACCCTGCCAGTACTGCCAGAAAAATGTCAGCAGATACACTGCTGCTCTGCTAACAGTAATAGTACATTCTCAGGCTATGCTGATGCTAAAGGCACAACACTGACTTTAGCAAAGTAGAAAAAACACTGAAGCTTTGAACTAGCTATTTTTGGTAGCAAGGAACTTGAGGTAGGAAGTGCTTTATCTTGCTTTACAGGTAAAGCAGCAACAGTTTGGAGACCCTGTCAGTGGCTTTGGAATCTGATCTACTTTAATGCCAGCTCAAGTCAGTCTACACAGTGTTGGAATTGATGCTGTGAATGCTGTGTACACTCTTCTTCATTACTTGGATCCCTCTCTAGTCAAAATTACAATCTCTACCAGAGGCATGATTGTCTGCCAAGGCAGGAATACCACAAAAAATGTGATTGTGGAAAAGAGTCACCATCTAGAAGAGAAAACACTTCTGTCACAAGGAACCACACAATAGCTCGCTCCTAATCTTGCTAAGATAACATTTCATCTTGTGCAGCCACAGACAATGAAGAGAGAAGAGATTTTAATTTACACACAAACTCACCATAGGCCAAAACTATTCACTGGATTTGAAGTCTTCTCCTTAAAACTGAAGGCCCAGCTGTATCTAAACCAACAAATTTAAGAGGCTGAGTCTAAAAAAAGTCTTGGGCACAATTCCTTCTGGGTTTTAAAGGCTACCTTGATGTAGAACCTAAGACCATGTCTCCTTTCTGTTAAATTTGAGTTTGATCCTCATGATTCCTCTTATTCTTCTGTAAACTGCAGTCCCCTTGATGTTACACTGCCCAGGCATAAATACTGACAGAAGATGCAGCAGACAATATCCAACATTGAGATTCAGTTCTGTCTTTAACCAGCTCCTGCTATTCCCACAGCTGGACAGGAACAATTTGAGTGGAGAAGGCACACTGCCAGCCAAGACACCTTAGCTCCCCAGGACAGAGTCATCTAAACCTTGCAGAGAACACCAGCCCTCACTCTGCACTGCTGACCATGAGCTTGTCTAAACTCCCCTGTAAGTGGTACTTCTGAGGCCACATCCAAGTCCTTACACAACCTCGTGGCATCAGGATGATGCTCAGCCCTTAAAATGCTTGCAAACATTAGGCATTTCCAAGGTGTTTTCCAGGGTGTTGATTACAACACATATGCAAGACTTGAGCTACATGCATTAGGAGAGTTCCTCCTCCAGCAGGGTAGCAGTCCCCTGCAACAGAAGGGTTTCTGGTCATTCACTCCAAGGAAAGGCATTATCTCTGCAAGTCTTCCTTACTGCATCAACAGTGGAAGTGTCTTTCAAGCTCTCCCCCTAAAAACAGATGCTAGAAGCTGTTGTCTTGATGACAGCACTGCTGGCTTTATCAGCGTTTTTGGCAAGGAGCAGAGTTTTGTACTTGGAAACTGCTTTCCTACGCCTTTGTAGCCCCAGAACTTCACTTTCTGGTATTGGGAGATGGTGCTGGTTATGGATGCTGGAAGAGGCCATCACCACCATGGAGTGAATTAATCTTCTGCATCTTTGTCTTCCCTTGAGAAAGGGAAGTATCTTGCTGTGATATCAATTAGGAGAAAAAAATAATAAATTAAAGTCCATCTTTGGAGCCATGCATGCTATAGTTCAGCCCCAGCACACAGTGCCTTTGCATGTGTACTTGGCACCTGGATGCCAGCAAACTGACTAAGCTGCATTTCCATTACCTGCCAGGCCTGACTCATCTCCCCAGCTCTTATCTGGAGTCACACAGGCATAGCTGTGGGCTATGTCTGTAGCACAGCAACAGTGCTGTTGAATCAGACAACTCATCCGCAGTCATCTTGGGACAACAAGCAGCAACTTGTGAAGTGGGGTCACTCAAACAGTGCAGGAAGGTAAGACAGCAACACCATGGCCGCTTTTACATAAGCTCAGGGGCTGTAGTGTGCTTGTGGCACCCACAGAAACAGAAAACTTGCAGCCATTACTGGCACTAGGAACCAGGAGAGGTGTGGCACTGCCATACTTGTGCAGGCTGCTTCTTCTCTGAGCAGCACTGAAACCAGGATAGTAATAACTGCCCAGGACTGCAAGACATGCTCACATCTGTGCTTTCCACAAAAGCCTGGCAAAGCAGGGTACCTCTTGTACCCCTTGTTCCACTTCACTGCAGTGCAGCACACTGGCAAGGACACTTAGCATTCTGAGATAAGACATTCAATCCTCTCTTATCTTTTCAGAATCTAGGCATTGTATGCAATGGTAATAAAGTTTATTACTGATATTTTTCAAAGGGGAGTGGAATAGCCACAAAGGTGTGCTTTGGTGGAAAAATAAAAGCAAGCACATTTCAGATACTTTTATCCCTCCACAATGTTCTTCCAATTTTCATCTCACAATGCCATTACACTCATAGCACGTCCTTTCAGCTCTCTCCTATCTCTAGAGGTTCCTGTTGTGAGACACTGCTGTGAGAAAGAGGTACCTGCAGGCACCGAGATTAATAATATTTAATGTCAGCAGAACCTTTTGATCATGAATACTCTGACACTCAGCAGATGCCTCCCAATGATACCAGTGAATATGCCTCCCACCATATCACATGTCATTTAGGGTGCCCCTTCCTCTTAACCAAGCCTTTCAGCCGCCACTGACCTGAAGCTAAAAGAGCTGGTTAAAAAATGATCCCTTATCTCTTTTGATCCAACAGACTAGAAATTTGATCTTCTCATTCTGCTCTAAAAGCTGTTACTTTCAAGTCATTTTATCAGAACCAACACATTCAGAATTGAATAAATCAAATCATACTTCCAAATCTGCTCATTTTGTAGGCTAAAATTATACAAATTCCAGGGAAGCAGGTTAGATGCTCAGCCAAAGCTTGGACATACTGCAGGAACCAAATTGTACCCTGCCCACAGCCTGTCCTGGCTCTTTTGACACCAATATATGCCTCACATCTCAGACCACAAGCAACAGCACTGCCCAGACTTCACTCTGCTCTGCCAGACACCTTCCTTTCAAAAATATGTCCTCACCATCTCTACTTAACTGTGCTATTCAAAAAGAAATAGGCCATTCTGACCTACACAAACTTCTTTGCTATGGCACAGAAAAGGAGACAATCTGGTATTAATGAAAAAAGTGTTTGCAGAATGGGAAAGATCTGCTGTCATCATTTCACAAATGAAGCAACTGGTCATGGAAAAGTAACTTCCCTAAAGTCACTCAAGTCACTCTAAAGGTAGGAAAAGGCAAATCTTCTTTATGCCACTGTGGTCAAATTGCTGGACTTGCCATAGAACATCCAAAGATTCAAACTGATTCTGAAATCACACTCTTCTGACTTACTGTGACCAAAACACCTCAGAATCTTCTATGACAAAAATACAGCACAAAATACATGATCAATGAGTCACTGCTGATAATAAGCTCCCTTCTTTGAGATAAAACAAAGTTTGTCCATGGCAACACAAACTTTCACCCAGAAGCAGTTCTAGGCATTCTCAGGACTACAGATTTATTCCTCAATATTACACCATGCACCCACCATCTGAAGCTCCAATTTACAACCACTACTCCAGCAACCTGCAGATCTGCTCAGTTTTAAAAAGAGCCAATACATGATCTGCATTTCACTATGCCAGCACAGAACAGAGAAAATCAGCTAAACATTATCTATTTTGCAATAGTTTCACAAAATGCATTAAAAATGTACCCATAACTTGGCTTCACATATTATTTCTCCCAGCAGGTAAACTCTTTTCACTGGATACTCACTTCAAAAGAACTGTATTCACTGACAAACAGAATCACAAAATGACCCAGCCCTTAAGAAAACTTGTTTTTATATTGTATTCCCTACAGAAAAATGTAACAACTCCTTTATCTTGACTGAAAAGTCAGCCTTGTTCTTAAAGGAATCAGGAAGGCAGAAAATAAAGGATTCCTTTTCCTGTCTTTTTTTTTTTTTTAGTAATGTAACTTACCTGGAGTGCTTTGGTTTTGAAAGCTTTACTGAAATGAAAAACTTTTTTTCTTCTCAACTGCTTCCCTTCTACCAAAAATTTGCCACCTACACTTTATATCACGTCCTTCCAAGGGTGTGCAGAACCTGAGTGATCATCCAAAAATGTTCACCTCTTCTTTATTTATCCTGTTTTATTCTCGCCTTTCTTTTGCTTTTCTATTCCCATGCTCTTATACAAGTCCCAACAAAGGCGTGTCGTGGTTTCCTGCCTCACCCTACCCTTCAAATTATCTGACACACTGAAAACAAAAAAGATCTGCCTCCAGGAATCAAACTTTATTGAAAGTAAAAATGCTCCTTCCTATTCGCCCAGATAGGTTAACTATTAAGATCCCAGACAAAGGTATAAAGGCTTATGTCAGGGAACATGAACATGTATAGCAGTACTTTCTGATGCATGATCTGAGATCTGTTTGGGAATTTTCTTGCAGGAAAGTACAGAGCACTTGCTGATGCCACTGCAAAGCTGCCTGCAAGTTAAGCATATTCTGCTGCTTGCAAATACCAACTACCAGCTACTGCAGACTGGCAGAAAACAATTCAAGTCAGTGATCTGAAGTGTCTTGCCAGCTCTACAAATATTTATCTCTATTCAGAAGACAGCAACATTAATAAATAAAAATACATCAAATTAAGTAAGAAAAAATTTTCTTCCAATTTTCTACCTGCAAACTTCTCACTGCAAAGGAACTGAAGCAGAAGGGCAGCTATGGTGGGTTAAAGCAAACCTGCATCCAGCTTAGGACCCTGCTTTCTTACCACAGCTCATTGCAACAGCGCTGGGAACACCAGCTGACCAGGACAAGCACGTGCAGATATTTTCCTGGTGTACAGAGTCAGAAGCGACAACACTGCAATCATTCTTTGACAGATGGTTTTCCATTAGTTTGTCCATTTAGTTTTTGAATCTGTATTTTATATGTACAGTGTCCTACAGTAAAAGTTTTTATAGCCTAACTATACCTTGTGTAAAGATTTTTCCTCCTACTGAACATAACAGAGCCATTCAGTGCCCCATGGTTCTTTGCAAGAATCAGAATTCACCTTGACTTTTCTCACTCTACCCAGTTTCCGAAAGATTTGTTCTGCTGAATAGGAAAGAAGTTAAAACTTCATGCAGATTTTTGCCCAGACTTTTAGAGAGGGTGTAGCCTTGGACTGTCAAGATGGCATCCTATTATTTTAAGTTCCATATTGGAAATTTCCAAAGGTGTGTAGGGACTTGGCTGCTCTACTGCATTGCACTCCACTCTACTCCAAAAGCTATGTCCTGTGTTTTTGATGGGGATCAAGGCCTCTTTAGAATTGATCAATGCATCTCCTGAATCCCAGACCTTGTATTTATATTTAACTTTAGTCAGACAGATCTTCCCTGCATGCAGGAAGCATCTATTACTCTGCTTTTGGAACACTAATCAAAGAACATTTAGTTGCCTAAACAAGCTGCATGTGGTAATTAAGTAATTAAGAGGTGTAGAACTCAGCCAGAGACCTGGTCAAACTGCACTTGGCTTTAAGCCTTAACCAAAAGGATGAAAGTGCCATTAGCTTTCTGAACTTCATGCTCTTTGAACATGACAAAAAAACTGTCCCTCTTGTCATCAATTGCCCTAAAACCTGCACTTCATTCATCTTATTTTGCATTCACTTTCAGTACAATCCAGTGTCTGCTTCAAACACACAAGCTCAAGGCAAGAGCACTGAATGCACTGGGCTATTCTAGATCTGTAAAGCCTATCTGTATGAGGG
Organism: Cinclus cinclus; assembly: GCF_963662255.1. Taxonomy (NCBI): domain Eukaryota; kingdom Metazoa; phylum Chordata; class Aves; order Passeriformes; family Cinclidae; genus Cinclus; species Cinclus cinclus. Next base: position 11,663,841 of record NC_085052.1, on the reverse strand, counting down.
AGACTTACTGGAATGGCACACAGACTTCACTGGAGCAAGAGACAGGACCTCACATTTTCAAAGTTCTCAGGATTGGAGAAATTTCCACCCTCCTTTACCTCTGTCTACCAGTTTTCTTTATGTGTAAACAAAATGAAACCATTACAATTTTGATAAAATAAGAAAATTACAGTATTATAATCCCTGCAATGTTGTGACAAAATCCTGGTTTAATGTTTATATGTAAACATCCTGTTTAATGAAGAACAAAGTGCTCAAGGAGCACCTTTTCATGAGACATTTTGCCAATTTCTCACTGGGAAGTTAAAGAAGGTGAAGGTAGGGTGTAACATGAAGGTGATTTAACAGGAAACTTTAAAAGAAATCACATCTTGAGAGCCTCTTGAGAACTGACTTTGCATTTAACAGGGATAATATAAGACAAGATGGAGTTGAGAGTGCTGCCTGCTGAAACACATTGATTAGTTCACTCAGGTCCCTGCTGGGAAAGTGTCAACATCAAGGACATAATTTAGAGAGGTCCTGAGCTGCTTCACCTTTTACTGAAGTCAGTGATTGCCTCAGATATTCAGAGTCACTGTAAGTCAGATGTCTAGGGGCAGAGTACAAAGAATTGCAGCAGACCCAGCTTCAGGTCATCAGCTGCCACTCCTGCACTAAAAGTGCTGTGTGGACTGGTGGTTAGAGAAGGGGACGCACTGTGAGATCCTCTTGGAGTAGCAATCACCATCATCCCATCCCCTATCCATCCTGCTCAATTTTGCTTGTAAGAAGCCAAAGAAGTCTGCTGAGGTAGAGACATGCTCCTGGTGGGTGTACCTGGGAATGTTCTACCAGACCCAAGTAGAACTGCTTTTCCTGCTTCCAGCACAAGAAGAAACTGCAGAGACACTGAGCTTTCAGTCAATGCCTCAGTCTGGCAGTGAAAGACATCGAAGAAAAGAAAATCATAGTTGAAGAATCACAAAGAAATCACAGTTGAAGACAACACCATTTTCCTGGTGAAAGATGCTCCAAGAGTTTACGGCACCCAATGCTGGCACTGAAAAAGCTGAGAAGATGAGGCAGAACTCTACTCTGCACATTCACTGATCCTGGAGGTGAGCTGTGCTACATCTGAATCACTTCTTACTCTGCAAGGGGAGTCCAAATATAAAGGTTCTCAAAGCTGAACCACCTTGTTTTGTCATGGCCATTATCTAAAAGCTTAGGCTGTGTTCATGATTTAGAAGCAGACAAGTAATGGTAACTTGTCACCTTCAAAGGAAGCTGTGGAGCAAGAAATAAGGTGCACATTGGTCTCAATTCTGTCTTGACTGGCACATAAATTATACAACTCGTGAATCAGCTAAGAAGCTGATTGGAACAGTGCAGGCCCACACAAGGATGGTTTGCACCATCACGCAAGAAGAAGCCACACCTATTTCTGTATAGCAACTGTAGATCCCTCCATGCTCTGGTTTTACACAAGGTAGCCAGGCAGTCACTGAACCAACCAGAGACTCTTGAGTCACCTCTTGACTCAATGCCCTGAGTCCATGGTTTGCACATCACTTGGGAAACTCACCATGAGTAACCTCGGGCATGAATAAATGCCTTGTTGGGAACTGATCATCTCTTCTGGGGTGCAGGGAGGCGACTAATGTCAGGATGCAAAAAAACATTGTTAACTCTATCTCTCAGGTCCCAGAATATTTCAGTGATCAAGACTCTTGGCTGTTCGTACTCATTAATACAAAGATTGTACAGCTAAGGACTGCCTTTCCTCTCTCCTTCTGGCTTTATATAGCGTTCCACATAGCTTCTCAGTGCGAACAATAAATAACAATATTTATAATAAAGTTATATATAATAAAGTTATAATACATATTATGGAGTATTATAAAACACAGTTGCTCAAAAGTGCAGGACAAACTGAATTGTACTGGCCCAGAAAGGTGGGGCTGGACTGTTCTGCTGGCACAGCAACTGGGAGGAAGGGGCTGTAGACTTGGGCTTGCTGCTCTTATTATCACCATGTAGACAGAAGGAGTAGCTCTTTTCAGCAGCTGTAGACAGCTGTGTATCACTGCTCAGAGACAAGTCTGTACAGACATCAGGGCCCTGGAGCTGCCATGGTGCTCTGCAATACAACTGCCTAATAGTTACTAGCAAGCCGCCCAGTCCAAGGACTGGGGATGGACATGAGCATTGTCCTGTGTGTCTGGGACTGCTTCTGATAAAGTAAGTTTTGGTGACAGACAGATCCAAACAAAACACACCTGTGACCTCTTAAAGGCTCCCTTGTCCTCCATGCTGCTTTTTCTGCACATCAGTGCCTGGGCACATTTTACATCTCCGTACAGGTCAGGCTGTAGAGGAGTTGGCTGGCAGAGCCAGGAGTCATCACCCATGCCAGACTCACCTCTAATGGCACCAAGGTTGTGATGCAAACAGATCTGCGTGCAAAGGTGACCCGCTGTCATCTCCCCCTACCCCACCTCCACATCCCACCGCACTGTCCCCACAGAAATTAGGGAGCTATCCCAGGTGTCCTGCACTCCACAGCATCTGCCACATAACAGGGCTGTGAAGCAGATAAGCCTGATCACTGCCACTCTGAGGGGCTTCACTTCGAGTTTAAGTGAAGTAATTTGCATCCATAAGATTCTTCTTCTTTGCATGATGAATAATCCCTTTCACTTTGTCCTCTAGGTAAGAGCTGCCTGCAACACATGCTGCACATGGCAGCACAGCTATGAGCTGAATGAGGCTCTTGTTTATGTTGGTAGTTATTCCCAATGAGCCCACTGCTCAGCTCAATCTGCTTGGTCAAAGGGAACAAGTCCTTGACTATTTTACTTACCATATATAATTCAAGTTGCATTCAGAGAATCAAATAGTTTCCTGCCCCCTGACTTTTAGAGAACTCCTGCCTGTTTGAAAGTTCACCTGTGAACCCTTGAAACAGTTTTAGTACCAGTGCCTTTTAGACAAAAACTATGTGTGTTAACCTCACATATCAAATGTTTCAGGCAGACAGCAAAGGGACACAACCAGTACCAGATGACCAGGCTGTGGTGATGCCAATACACACAGTGGAGGAAAGTCAAAACAAGCCATTTACAAAAAACTGGCACCATAGGAAAAAAAACCAAAACAATCAAACAAAATACTTTAAAAAAGTCTTTCTGGCAGCTCCAAAGAAAGATATGATTTGTGAACAGCTCACCAGCATATCCATAGTTGAAATTTCAAGTAATTGGTATATCAAACAAACAATTCTACCAGTTCTACCTGCGCCAGTCCAAATCCTTCAGGTTTAAGCACCCTTACAAAAAGCAACACAGGGAGAATTGCAGTGCAAACTTCATACAAGACAAAAGCTGGAGATAAAAGGTGGACAAAAGCTCTGCTTATCTAGGAGATCTGCCTCAGAAAATTATAGGTGTTGGAAAATAATCATTATTTCTGTCTACAATCTTGACAGAAAATTCAAAACACATATTGGCAAAAAAGTCCTGATGAAAAATCTCTGGCAGGCTCACCTACAGTTTGTAGCAACTCACCTCCTGTACAGAGGGACAGATTCTCGTTAGCAGGATGGTAAATGCAGGGGGCAGTGCCTGAAGGGTCTCCAAGAGCAGTTTTCTTTTGCTTTCGCCTTTTCCAGCCCTATACATTTCTGCCCTGCCAGTCCTTTTCCCTGCTAAGTTTCAAAGTGTCATTTTTGGATCAAGTATTATCTCACAATCCAGGAATCTTTAGGAATAGAAGGGTCACTGATGCTATGTCACTCAGGTGAGTTTATGCACAGAACATCTCTTGGAACTACCTGGGCACTGAGAATGAACTGAAACACAGGACTGTGCTTAAACCCCCAGCTCAAACCCAGTTCAAGGAATGCCAAGCACTTAGGATCACTGCTGGACAATAAGTGAAGAACGCACCAGACCTGTTACTGCAGGGACAGCTGAACTGCAACCTTAGTCTGAAACCCACAACAAAATGAAATCAAAACACTCTTGATTTTTTTGTGGAGAAGCGAGAGAAGGTCATCCCAATGGTGAATATAGTTACTTGGAACATGCAAGCATGTACTGTACAGTGATTTGAACCTGTGATTTTCACATCGTTCTCTCCAACTCTGTGATTACACAGTCTGTTCTGGGCTGAAGGAGCTTTAAGAAAGTGCTTCATTTAAAATAATGAGATTTGTTTGGGAATTGTCAAGCTTACGTGCAAAGTTTCTGAGGAGGGAAAAGGAGGGGAGGGCATTTTAAAAATATTTTAGAATAGATGTTCTCTGTATATCCTGGGAAGTTCTGGCTTTCCCCCATGGAAAATGAAGACTGAGGCCTTTCAGCAAATTTCCCAAGTAAGAATTTGAATGGAAGGCTGCAGAGTTCTACAAGATTTCTGCCCAGAGATGGTCTCTGTCGAGATCATCCTTCTTCTTTGCTAGGAAGGTACTTCCTGTGATTAGGCTCTCAAGCATTTCAGGGCGGTGCTCACTTTTTGCTGCCAATGTAAACAACAGAATGAAAAGTCCCTGCTGGGCTACTATGGTGTTCCCTCTAAGGGAACATGCTCTGCCATAAGCCCTGTTTATTGCCACCGATCATTATGGATTTATCACGGATTGGAATTTATCACAGTACAGACTGGTGTTATAATTAGGGATGGGCATTTCAGCTCACACCAGCTTTTTGTTCTCCTGGGTTCTTCACAACCATAAATCAATTTCCAAACATATGCTTATCTGAGTATTGCAAAACAGTTTTAAATCAAGAGACTGGTTTCCATTAGCATAAAGCTGGATTGGGCTTGTTCCTGTTGCATTTGATTAGATCTGGATTAATAACACACAATAAAAGAGCAATCTGCATCTTATCTTGGTTCTGAAGGTGACATAGCACTTGTTATAACTGCTTGTGGAAAGAAGGTGTGTGAAACTCCTTTTATTCCTGTTTCTACTGCTATTTATTTGTTGAACTGGTCCTCAGAAAGGCTTGAATCCTTGGCTGCTATGATGCTGCACCTGCTTTTCCTGGGGCACACAGGCTCAACCTGCCATGTGCAGGCTTGCAAAGCCCCAATTTAAATGGCACTCCTTTATTAGAGGATACATTCCAGAGGCATAAAATATTATTATCCGATACACATGACTAGAAGTCTGCTGATCTTCTGCAGGACTGCAAGCACAAGATGGGACATGAGACTCTCAGCAAAACTGCTCTCCAGAACACACTCACGTGGCAGCTGGAAGCTTTGGACGTGTTGTCAGAACTGAGGCTAGAGACCCTTCTCTCTCACACTGCAAAATTTCCGAAGCAAAGAATAAGTCAAACTTTTTGAGACAGTAGCTCTCACTGCAGTTGACTCTTCTGTGGAAACACTCCTACATTATTGAAATTATGTTTCCAACACTTTTCTACCTCTTCCAGTCTTCAAGAATTCCTCAGTATCCTCCTCAAGACAGAAATATTAACAGTCTTTCTACTTCTTTCACAATGTGCATTTTCCTCATCTTCTCTTTTTAGCAAGTAGTTATTGGAATTTATTGATTCTTAGGTTTTGTGGTCATAGGAGGGAAGCTGTTATTTCAATTCATATTGAAACAGAGTTCTGTGAGTTTTCCAAATTTAGTACTTCAGCAACTGTGCCCGTATTTCCACCAGAACATACTTGTGTCTTGACTTTTAGGGTCAACTGGTTGTTTACAAAAAGACTCCCTTATATGATGTTTTCAGAAAGCATAGTGGTCTTTCTTTCTTCAACTGGTCATTGAAAAAGTTTGGAGAGAGTGAAGTGCCTACAGTTTGATGCTCACTCTCTGATGGCTACTCTGGAGATAACATAGATCTTTGCTCTGTTCATGAGGAAGTTGGCACAGACTGAAATTGGATTTTTTTTTTTTTTATACACTGGGATTTACTTTTACAATCTTGGTGGAAAAGTGCAAGATTTATCCTTCTCAAATTCCACTGATAAATATGGATTTTTAAATAAATTATTTATAAAATTATAGTAATTATTAGTAATGGATATTAATTATCTCTTTCACAGTGTCTTTCACCTGTATCTTGTTGTGGTAAAATTACAGGATTTGTGGACTTCCTTCTCTTTTGACACACAAAACTTCAACAATCTTGATCAAGTTTCTCATCTACATCCATGACCCTGACACAGCATTCCTGACTATACAAGTCTTCCCACAGAAACAGAACAGACCAGCTCCACAGAGAACAGTCACAATACAGACTCAAATACTTCTCTTCAGAAACCATTTTGAGAAAACAGATACAAGGATTAAAATAAGCTAGACTTCACACTTGCTTTTTTGTCTTGACACTGAGTCAGTTAGGAACAGACATTTGTAAAAGCTGGAAACAGAGGCTTGAGTCACAATGCAGGTAGAGACACACCATTTATCAATAGTTAGAATAAGAACAAATATTTGAGCAATATTACAGTAGCAAAAAGTCATGGTTTATAGCTCATTAACACCTGTTTTTTAAATATTTTTTTTAAGATCTCTCATTGTTCTTAAATACAGGACATCTAGTTTGCAGCCTTCTTCTCATGTGGGTTTAAAGCAGTTTTCAGCACCATTCATGGTTATTTTGTTTATGCTCCCATTCCCTTAGAATGTTTCTCACTTTTCATTAGAGATCATGCTTCTGCAAGCCAATCTCTAGCCAGACACACCTTTGCCATACAAACCACAAGTGATATACTAATTCCAACCAAAAACCATGTGTTCAAAAATAAACAAAGAGATTTGTGACCCAGAAGAGAATAGATGAGTGTGAGCCCTTTAATATTATTTATTTCTGCCTTGTAAGAACAGAGGCAGAATCCTAGAATCACAGATTGGTTTGGGTTGGAAGAGACCTTAAAGGCCATCTAGTTCCAGGCCCCTGCCGTGGCAGAGACCCCTCCCACTAGACCATGTTGCTCAGAACCCCATCCAACCTGGGCTGGAACACTTCCAGGGATGGGGCATCCACAACTTCTCTGGGCAATCTGTGCCAGTGCTTCACCACCCTCACAGTAAAGAATTTCTTCCTAACATCTGATCTAAGCCTGCCCTCTTCCAGTTTGAAGTCATTCAGCTCTTGTCCTGTCACTCCCTGCGCTTGTCAGAAGTCCCTCTCCAGCTCTGTTATGGGCTCCCTTCATGTATTGGAATGCCATAATTAAGTAATCTCAAAGCCTTCTATTGTTGACCATGCAGTCTCTGGAATATCTACCCATGAGTGCCCATGGTGCAGTAGAAGTAAGAGTAGTAATAATAATATAACAAGAGCTATTTTTTTTTTTTACAGAAATCATGCAGCTCTTTCATGCTTGGCAGTCTTACAGTTAGCTCATGTGTAGTTAGAACTCTGACAACCCTAAGCCGCTGTATCTATCACAACTCATTTAATGGAGCTGTCACTCTTTGCTATGATTAAAATTACAATGTTAAGGTGACAACTGGAGGACCAGCTCTCCAATATGCCAGAGTTGATGGAGATGTTTTTTTCTTTTCAGAAAGACTCATTTCTGTGGAGTTAGGCAGGAACACTATACTTCATTTTTCCTGTAACTTCTTTCACTCATTTCTCTTGATGATCCCAAGCTGGCTGAAGGTCATACTGCCTTGCACTAGGGTTTTTTTCCTGGAATAGCTCACTATTTTTGGTAAATGCAAGTATTACAATTTCAGTTGCAATGAGTAAAACAACAAAGATACAAACAAGGAATATTCAGAGAAACATAATGAGCAGAAGCTGGCTTTACTGTGAAAGCCTCTACATAATCTGGTTCCCAAGCTACAAGTGACTCTTTTACTCCTTCCTCTCCCCAGTCAGGGACAGCAGTGGTTCTATGACTCCTTCATATAATGTCACCTGTAAGAGGATCTCATTTTACAAATCAGCTTTTCTCCAGTACCAAGAAGGTATTTAAAATCAAAAGCAAAAGGATGAAAGATGGCATGATGGCAAGTACACTATGTCCCAGCGGCTCAGCTGGAAGGGCAGAACCCTGGTGAAAAAGGAAGCCTTCCTTTTCAGGACTTGATCACTGACAAGCAGATTATTTTTTCTAAATAGTCCTGAGGAAAACGTTTGCAAGTGAACACTCGAAATTTGACTCCAAGCTATTTAAATTGCCTTTGCTTCCAGTTTCTGGCAGGTTTTCTGACTTGGCTCTGAACCTTTTGACTGTGCCCATCTCTATTTTCATGTCTCTGCTTGAAAAATCCTGTTTTTTATCCAAAGTACATAAGTATTGCCTTTTCCAAATGCCAGGTCTGTTGTTTGTCACTTCTTCTCAGCAAGATGACTGGCTGAAAACTTAGTTGTTACTCAAACTTTTCATTTCAAAGCCATTCAGATTCTCATTAATTTGTTTCCATCAGAAGTTTGTCTTGTGAGACCTGTGATAACACGCAGCTTTCTCTTATTAAAATCAAGGCATTCTGGGTTCATCCTCACTCCATATGTTGTGTATTTCAAATGTTCCTGCTGGCATGGAGCTTTTTGGGTATTTTTATTGTTATCACAGGGTTGCCAGATGCATGGTATGGTGGCTGCCTTCCTTATCCAGTGTCTGCAAAGGTGCTTTTTGGATTCTACTTCAATAATATCCATTATTAAAGTTGCCAGCTGAAGGCTTTGGAACTATAACACCTAAAGATGTTTTTAGTTTTCAGCATAAATTAAAGAGTTCAGAACAAAATATTTACACCTCCTCGCCAAATATTAAAATTTGTACTAAGAAATCGTTCTGTTAGGCACAATGGCAATATTAAACTAATGGATAACACAGTAAAGGTGGTCATCTGAAGTACCCTCACTAACAAGTGTTTGTATTTTTTGGAGTTCAGTACACTGAGTTCACTGAATAAATTTCATTTTGAAAGATGAGGCCAAATAAGAGCATTGATCCACTGCTCCCACTTCTGTCAGAACAGCATTTGTCTAAGTCTATATGGAAGAACACTGTAAGAGGCTTATACACTTACTTCGGTGCACTTGTGTAATTTTAAGCACATAAAATTACACAACTGTGGAAAATGAGGCTGAAAAGGCCTTCAGTTAGGCTTCTTGTCCATCTCTCTGTCCAAAGCCTACCTCCACGTTGATTATGCTCCACAAATTTTTCTTTAAAACACTTTTAAAACTTTCCATGAGATGTCAGAGCCTCCTGATGTGATCTGCTCTGTAACTCCCATACTTGCTGTTAGAAAATGTCTGGAAGTTCCAAACAAGTATCTTGAGCTGACCATCACTTCCTTTCTTTCCTGCTCACTGTAACTCATCTCCTTTCTTGCTGTCACCTTTTATGTATTTGAATGCTGTTGTCACATATGTCACAAGGGTTTTCAACACCAAATGAAGCTTTTGCTGTTCTAGCAGCTTTCCTCAGACACTGAGTTTCCTAGACCTCCAACCAGTGGGAACTACCTCCAGCCTTCACATGCTTAAAGCTATACACATATTTAAGTACTGTGTTGAGCTGGGGACTTCATTTATAGTGTTGCCCAAGGCTGTCAAACACATGCTGGTCCAGTTTAATTGCATGACATTTCAATTCATTACTGTTTTGATGATAAATCTGGCAGCTCTGCAAATGTCTTTTAAATTGTAACTGCAGGTAAAAACTACCCTATTTTGCTAATGAAGGACAACCAGTGCCAAACTGTTGTGAACCTTATCTACCTGACCAGAAGGCAATGTTTAACTTACAGTTTCACAAGGTATTTTCTTAAGAGTGCAGACATGAACAGTATACATTGGAAATTGCTGTTCTTAATATGCCTGGAAGCAAATTCATTTGCCAATAAACAGGCATGCCCAATACCTAATGCATAGTGAGATTGATACATATATCCCTATCCTCATCCATGATGAGGTTCAATCCCCCCCATCTGAGAACCCAAAATGCAGCAGACAGAACAGCATCTGTGGCAGCTGACACATGCCAAGTGTATGCAATCAAGCAAAATGTAAAGAAATCAACAAGCCAATACATGTACATAAAATATTATCATGAAAACCTAGGCAAACAGAGACCAAGTGGGAATAAGACAGAATGGAAACTGAGACAGCACCTGCCAGAGTCAAGAGCAATCAGCTCACAGGTGGGAGGGCAGTGAACCATGGCTGGGCTGGTGTTAAAGGGGCTATTAGAATTGCATGCTCCTACCTCTGTTCTGTTTACTTTACTATTTGTAGCTATTTGCAGTGCCAGCAGAATCCTTCAGCTTTTACTAAAACCAATGTATAGTGTTTGCACAATGAAACCATAACAAACTAGTAAAAAAAGAGCAGCATCTAGAAGCAATAAAAGTCAGGTGTATGATAAAAGAGTACAGTTCCCAACACATAAACAACTTAGCAATAAGTAAGTGTATGATCTAAGACAATTGTTTGCTGTGCATTGTGTGAATGTGCAATATTCATCAAATATGTCTGTGTCAAGTATTCAGGAATTGTCAGGGACAAATGCAAACTTTATTTTAAAGAACTGGGAAGAATGTACTAAGAGCATTCCTTCATTACTTTTCCCAATACTTTACTTAGGATCTTCATTTTTTTTAAATCAGTGGAAAAACACACTCAACATTCATTTGTGGAATATATTCTAAAGATGCTCTCAACACACACCCATCTTTTAATGAAAACCTTCCTGATCTGGTAACCAGCCCTTGGGATTCCTTCACCTGAGCTGATGAAGTCTCAGTTTAATTACCTACAGCATCAGTTTGAATGTGGCTGGGGGACATAAATGTAGAGGGAATCTTGGAGTACAGCTGCATTAATTCTAGTAATGGCTTTAACAGACCAAAACACTGAAGAATGCTGCATCTCCTACATAGCTGCTTCCCACAAAAAAAGCACTTGAGCATTCAATCTTATCTCACTTTACTTTCCTTTCTTCTACCCAATTATGCAGATGAACAAAATTCTTCCAAATTAATGAAATTGAATTAGTTGTTGATATAAAATCATCAATTCCCATGAAATCAGCTAAGCTAAAGATGAAATTGGCTCATGTGATTTTGCTGTTTAAAAAATAAATACAGCAATAATTAACAACTGCAATAGAGTTTGTCATGGTAACCTCAGGGTGTGAGGTTTGATCCCCCACATTTGGATGCTAAATCATTGCAACTTCTCCATCACATGTGTGGGGATGGCTCTCACACATAGATTTACTTAGAAAAGTAAATCCTTCTTCGTAAGGAATATATAAGGCACATCTTTCCTATTCTGTTCCTCCTTAGTGGTATTACTCCCATTCTCTTGGTAACACACCCAAGTCTTAAAAGTGCATCACTGAATGACTTCACCTCTCTGGCCTGCTCCTGAGGCTTGGCAATGTCTGGCAATCAATCTTTGGTAGACTAGAATTTATAATAAAAGGAAAGCTTATTGATTATTTAGCTTCTTGAGGTTCTTTCAGCCTCTCCACTGCCTGGTGGACTCTTCAGAGTGCTATACCTCAGGTTGGTTGTCTGGTGTCAAAATCGGACTGCAGATTTGACGGTGAAAAATCTGGAATGAGACTGGAAGAGCTGATGGAGATCTGGCTGCAGCACTGAGCAGAAAGGGTAATTTCTTCATTTGCAGTTTTCCTGGCGCTGCTATGCAGGGGCTCTGCCAGCATAAGATTGCAGCATTGCTCTCAGTGTTGGCTTTAGAGATGTATTTGCACTTCCTGTATGAAAGATGTACCCATGTTTACCAGAGAAGCTGGAGATAGGTAAGGAGAGCTATTTATTTGTACTAAATGGAACATGAAACTCCTTGAGAAGGCACAATACCAAGACCTTTCAGTAACAGATACTGGCACAAACATTCTCTCTGGAGAAGAGATCCTCCTCTCCTTGTCATTTCTCACCTTTGCCTATTGCCCTTTGTTTGTTTATTTTTGCTTTGTTTTTCCTGTTGTGTTGTTAAGCACATCTTTTGAAAAGCAGCAGTTACAGCTAGGCACATTAACTGGAAATGGAAAGTAGAAGTAGCTCTTGCCTGTTATAGTGGTATTTGTGAGAAAGCAGATCTCTAGATTTGAGAGAAAACCTTAGGACTAGGAAGTTTTAAACCAGAGACAGTTTCATGGCTTCTAGGCTTGATTTTGCATAGTTACAATCCCACTTTAAGGAAAAAGAAGTCTGACCCAGAATTCCTCACTGAGATGGAAAAGAAACATGTCACCAAAGAAACATGTCACGTAAGACTTCCTATCCAGACATCATGTGGACATTTTTAAGACTATCCATGCCCAGTTTCACAGTCTCAAGAACAGGCAGGGCATACACCATGTAAAATTTAAGTGATCTATCTGCTGATCTAAATCCTGAGGAGACTTTCAAGAGAAAACTTGTCAGTGCACACCCATGTGCTGAGTTACCACCAAGTATTTAACAGTGATGAAATAGCTTATTCTGGCATATGTTACCCATTAAATCCTTGTAATTAACTCAAGGGAAAAATGCACTAAACTTTAAAGCATCAAAACAACTCTTTCAGCTGTGAATGAACTGCAAGATTTCTCTTTTCAGAAGAGAAACAGCTGTCATCAAAGAGGTTGATGACAAAGAGAGCTTCTTCAGTGTCTGTTGATGTGTGTGGTGAAGGTCACTGCAGCCAGGCAACAGACTGGAAGTTACCTGTGTTACTGAAGGGAAAAGGTCCCCTCAGTTACAGCAGGTGGCATTTGTTAGCTTGGTTCACTTAGCATCAGTTCAGTGTTCCTGCACTCCACAAGACAAATGTTCTTCACCCAAAATACAGTTGCCTTAATGTGTTGAGAGGGAGACTCGCTGGCTTTCCCACACAGTGGGAAACACACGAATGCAGGCAGCTGCAATTCCAGTATCCTCAGCACCACATGAAATAATACCATCAGCTGACTCCATATGCCACACTTCCACTAAAGTTCCATCAGGACAGCAGATTTCTGCTTCCCTTCAGTTCAGCTGGAACTTATCCAATGACTTCAAATGTCACAAGGGCTAAGCTGCCCTTCTGCAGGAAGGCAACACAACAGTAAAAATAATATAACAATATTCACTTGAAGCCACACACTCATCAGTAAAGCTTTCTGTATGTCTGTGTAGAGAAAGAGACTCAAAACACAGTTAGGAACACATATTCAGATGGGAATATGAGTAGAAAACGTGCACTGAAATTGCTTTGGAAATTATTGGAACAAAAGAAATATAGGTCATAAACACTGAAAAATTTATTTCTTAATGAGCCATAACTAGCATAAACAGTATATTTCACTTAAGAAAAAAGGGAGAAATCAAAGAAGCTTCACTGCCCATTTTACTTGCTAAAGGAAATACCATCTGAAGACAATGATGTTGTCTTCCCTTTAGCTATTTTGGGAGGAGGGGTGATAAGAGTATTTATTGAGTTCCCATTGTTTTTGAGTATCTTAAATATTTTTAATTTTAAGAATTTGCCTCAACCTTTATATTAATAGGTGACAGTTTCTTATCTGTTCACAAATTTTGGTGAATTGCCAGCCTCACAATTCTGAGGCAGCTGTCCTTAAACACGTGATTTGGTTTGCACAAATATTCCACAGACACATCCCCCATCTCACAACAATCATGCACACTCAAAATGTTACACTGGTTATTAATTGTATGGAAATCAGGACAGAGTTTTAAGCCAGCTCTCACTTGTGAGCCTGATTTACAACATAAGGTGGTGGTAGTGCCTGACAACACTGCCACATTGAAATCTCAGCCCTCTAGATATGACTTTATTCTCAAGATGGAAAACTGCCATGAACACTTTAATACTTCATCCTTATGAAAATACTTCTAAAATTTTACTTTATAAGGCTTTTTCTAGCCTCAGGTAAATGACCTAATTCATTTCCAGGGATGTATTTTGAAACCTTGCCTGCTGATGCTGCAGTTTGGTAGAGCATGCTCAGTAGAATGTTTATTTGTTCTAAAACAAAAAAAAAATAACCAGTAGTGCTGCTGATGTGATGATGGGCACTACTCACTCATATCTGCACTCAGAGCAACAGGGAAGCCCCCAGAAGCTCAGGAAGAAGTCTCCATCTCTGCTTACATGCTCACTGGATTACTTGTTTGGTATACTAGTTTAGTCCACTGGGTCCTGCCAAGGCCTCCAAACTATAGGTAACTGCTCAAACCAGCTTGTCTGCGCTTGCAAATAAACCATGTTCACTTTTTCAGCTCCACCAATTCCAGCAGTATAGATTAATGTGAGCAACCCAAGAGTCACCTGCACACAGCACATATATACTCTTATATCAGGTATGAGGGAAAATGAAACAACTCTTCAAGCTCTGCTACAATTCAAATACTTCTAACACAAAGATATGCTCAGATCATCAGAGATGGCAAAAGCTGTACCAGGGACTAGTTTGGGCAAGGGCTCAAATTTAAAAGGCTTGAATTTTCTTAAAATAATGATCAATCAGTTCTTCAGCAAAGACAAGAACACTGAAGGTCTGGTTTTTGCTTCCTTTTTGCGCTACAGTCTCATAAAGACTTCATACTGTAATCTTTGACTTGTTATGTCAGAGAAAATCCCAGAGACACAATCGTATGCCAGCCCCTTGTGTTAGCACTGTGCCTCACCCACTCGGTTATTCACACATGCAGCAGCGAGAACTACGCGCTGCCCATCTCGCCTGGCTCTTACATTGTCTTTTGTAACAGCAAATTGCAATGCCCCTCAGCTACAATAAATCCAGGCAGTTTTTCTTTTCAACACAGGTACCTCAACAATTGCAAGCCACAGATGTAAAGCAGACAAGGTAAAAAAAAAACTACTTTTGATTTAACTTATGCTGATGTAGTTCCAGAGACTTCGCTTTTAGTTACTGGGCATTTGCACCATTATGAGAGCAGAATCCATCTCCCAAGGACAGGTTTTGCTGTAGTAAACTGGTTTTACTCCAGGATTCTGGTCTATAAAGTCCTTTCCTTGGTATATTTACATGGCTAAAAGCAAGTCAGAACACCTTTCAGAAAAGTGAATTGCAGCCAGCAAAAACACGATCCTAAGCTGATGCAGAAGTGGGTAGGATTTTAAAACTTTCTGCAGCAGTTAGTGGTTAGGTACAAAAAAACACCCCACCCTCCTGCCCCAGGCAAGAGAAAATACGCAGACAGTGCAGAGTGTGCTTCATGCAGCAGAATACATCACTTGGCTTTAAGTAAGATCAACAGATTTCAAAAAAATTACCAAAGGGGGTAATACATATGCGCCTTAAGACACAGTATGTTGACTAACATCCCAGATACTCAGTGGGAATATTTAGGGGGAAAAGGCCTGGTGTTGTGCCAGCAAACTGTTAAATGAAAGTATTGTGATGCTCCTGACACTCTGGAGGAGATGAATCCATAAAGTTCAAACTGGAGTTTCTAAATTCAAAGCCAGTATCCTTTACTATTACTTTCCATTTTGGCTTTGCTACTACAGATGATGACCATAGGGGAATTAAAACATGTCCTTGTCCTGAGAATGCTGGTGTGTCAGCCTCAGTGCTCTTCTGGTACCACAAGATTATCAAGAGGGTACATGGATTACATCTTTCACTTGTGCAGCCAAACTGGTGTACGCTAGGGAGAAAAAATAATCTGATCACTAAAATGTCAACACAGAAATCCCAAAGAAAATACTAAGGAGCACATTTTCCTTTTGGTTCCCTGGGGAAACTAATTTTTCTGAAGAGAAGTGGTATGTTCAGCAAATAGAGATCAATAATTTTATTACCCGGCGCACAATTCCCTACACTTTTTTTCATCTTGCTTACCCCAAACTATTCTGATCACAAGAGGAATCAGAAATCAAACAATAGCATAGTGCTTAATAAACACTGTACTGCAATGAATGTGCTACTGTGTGCACATACTGATGAGCTTAACTAAATAGCATGAGAAACACTGCAGTGTGCCATAAACATGCCAGTATCAAGGATACATGGATAATCTGTTTTCCTCAAGAGAAACAGATGTGCAGTTTTTGAATGTAAGGTTTCAATCTGACTCTGGTTTGCCATCATTAAATTGAAAATAACATAATATCCATCACTATTGTGCTTCTGCAATAAAAATACTGGACAGTCACCGGATAGTGCCTGATGACACTCTAGTTCCCAGCTCTGTCAGGAGCTTCCAGCCAAGCGTTGGGCAAGTCATGTTTTTGCAGTAGTGTGTAAACACCAGGTAAATTCATAGGTAAATGGAGTAAACACAGCTAAACACGTAATACCAACCCGAACAGGGTGTTTTCCTAGAGTCATAACCCATCAGAGAATACTGATGACAATATTTCCTTTCCTCTGCTCTAGATGTAGCACACTAAACTCATACACCCAACATGTGGCACCACTGTACTACATTCCCAGTCCCAAACAATCTGCAATCTCACTTGAGGTGGGGCATATGGGCGTTGCTCTAATTAAGTACAATGATAATGCACAGGATGACTTTTTCATGTGCTATGTTCCTGTTAAATCTTATTGGAATCTCACCTGGCAAATGATCTAAAATCTCAAACTTTCTGTTGCTCTTGTGCAACTCATCTGTTAACATGTCTGTACAACAGAGCATGAGTAAAGTAGGGACCATCCTTGAGACTGAAGGAAATACGCTGTAAACTTGGAGACAGGTCATCGCAAAGCTCCAGAGTATCTGAGATCCAACCCTCTTGATAAACTCACAGCAGAAGCTCTTATCAGCACTTTCACTGTTGCACTCAGGAGTCCATTTTTTTACATATTTAAAAATTAAAATATTTGCAACATTAAATTAACCGAAGGTTTAAAAAAAACAAACTTGAAACCCAAAAAGGGGCAGATTTTAAAAATGCAAACTTCCTGAACACTTGGGGTATAGTTCAATGGGGGTTTTTTTGGTAAATGGATACAAAAGATAGTTCACCACCACACAATGTAAATTCCCACATTTGCTACTGAAAATATTATTTCTAAATCAATTTTATCCACAGATAAAATCTTATACAAGGTGTAACCTAAAGGCCTCAAATTCTCAGATCTCCCAACACAACTTTTCATAGATGGGCTTTGAATGCTTTGATACCTTTTACTGTTGGAGAGTAAAAGGTTGCTATCATCCCTGTCAAATCCTCTTTGAAGTGTTTGAATCTAGAAAAACTCATGGTCAAAACTACAGCAACTGCTAACCTGTTATCACACCTACAACACTCAGTGCTTACTCACCTCTCAGCTCAAGACTGTCTCTGGTCTCAACGGAGATGGGAGTTACACGAGGTGAAGAGAAAATAGAGCATCCTCATCTGTAGCTGTGAGGAGGAACCACGCAGGAAATTAATGCAGTTCTGACACACAAGCTAAGGGCATGATCCAGTGAGAGCATGTGGGTGCCTGTACCCCATGTGCAGCTCTCAGCACAGCTGTGTGAGCCATCAGTGCACAGCTTGGGCCGTTCGGCTGTGGGCAGTGCTGGAGGAACCACTGGGACGTCTTCCCTAAGGGCTGGGAGTTGCTATGGCTTCCAGACAGTTACAGCTGAAAAACACTTCATACTAATCAGTTTCGAGAAAAGTAAATCCACATGGGGAAGCCAGGTGATAGATAGGTGATAGCTGATAGAGACAGGAAGATCACTCTTGCTTCAGCAGCGCCTTTGAGCATCAGGGAACTCTAATCCTGAATTGCACAGTGCAGCCACAGCTGGAATTGTTCCTTGTCACAGTCACAATCTCCCAGTTCTCCAGTCAAATTTCTTCATTTTCTCTTCTTTCCCACAACCATGACAGTGCTACTCAGGTCACACATCTCCCAGTGCGTCCCTCAGTTACATTTTTTTCCCTTACGTGAGGAGACAGTTCCTGGGATAAAGGCTTTTGCAGATTGAGGTGGAGAGTTGCGGTTCCCTTGTCTGTGACAAAAGGGCATACTGTGTTATACATGGTGGGGAGCACTCCATGCTGAAGCAGAACCCTCCTGCCCAGCACAGGGACACTTGCAGGGACACTGTGTTATCATCTTCAGCTAGGCTAAGGAAGGTTTAGGTTGGCCACCAGGAAAAATGTCTTCACAGAAATGGTGACTGGAACTGGAACACACTGCCCTGGGAAGTCCTGGAGTCACCACCCCTGGAAGCGTTTAAGACTGAAGGTGGCACTTGATGCCACGCTCTAGTTGACACGGTGGTGCTGGGTCATAGGTTGAATTCGATCACCTTAAAGTATTTTGCAGCCTAACTGGTTCTGTGAGGCGCCACCTTGGCCTTGGCCCAGACTCGAGCCATGGGGCAGCGGGGCCACGCCGGCCTAAGGGACACAGCACCGCCTGGCATGCCCAGAGGTAACAGCAAAGTCTAGGAAGTCCCCGGGGATGCCCCGCGTTTCCCGCTCGCACGATCGGGATCGGGATCGGGATCAGGATCGGGATCGGGACCGGGATCTCCCTCACGCCCCGCGCCCGCCCCTCAGCGCCTCCCCCAGCTCGCGCCGCTGGGGCACGCGCAGGCGCGGGGCCGGCCCTGCCTGGCCCGGGAGGTTGGAGCGTGTGAGGGGAGCGAGGGACGGAACCGCGGTTACGCCGCGTTCTTTGCTCCTTCACTCCGGTCCTGGGGGTTTGTGCTCCCTGAGGGGCCTCCCTTCGCTCCTCAGCCCTTTGGGTTCGGTGCTGTGGCTGCATTTTTGAGGTGCAGCGGCTCAGAACGACCTCCACGGGTCTGTGGCCCTGCTTATGGGCTGCCCGGCCTTCTCTGTCGGTGGAAAACTAGCAAGGCAAAAGCTGTATTGAGTGTTATCAGAACCTTTTGTTGCTGAGATAGTAAAAGGAGTGAGTGCTGTTACATAACGTAGCTATAAGCAGGAAAACTGAGGGCGCAGTTAGAGACGTACCCAAAGTGCAGAAGTCAAGTAAGTACTGAAAAGCAAAACTGTCTTTTCCTCTTCTGACTCAAATTTTCTTTACTTGCTGGACAGAATTTTTTGCGTGGTAAACAGCATTACTGCTTAAGAATGCCAAGGATTCTTAGCCTAAGATAAAGCAAAAGGATTTTAAGAGTGCAAGAGATGTGTGAATGTGCTGCCATGTAAAAATATTAGCAAAACAGTGGAAAAAGCATTTGTTATAGTAATTTGAAAATGAATTTGCATTAGTAAAAACAGAGAATTTGGGTTTTTTTAAACTATCTTTTAGGCTTGAAATGATTTTGCTCCTTGGAAAGACTTATTACATATTTGTGGCATACAGTATATATAAGAATGATATACGTTTTTTTTTTGGGCTCTTGGTCACAAGAAGAAATAATAGTATTAAACTTCCATTATATTTAATGGATGCTGTGGGCTTCCTATTTAATTGATGGATTGCTAAAATACCCAATTAACTAGACTGTTTACTGAGGTCTGGGGTTTTTTAATAGAGTACCGTATGTTCCGTTTTGAACAGCTGGGGGGAATGTTGACTTCTGAGATAAATGAGGAGCCCCATCCTGTGGTATCAAGCCAGGAAGACTAGGGTTGCTGGGCTATTAAGGCTTTGGCATACTGCAGCTTTGGCAGTTTTCATCTGTGAAGAGGAAGCCCCTTGTGCCAGCCCTGTGTTGCTTAGTTTTGGTTTCCAGGATTTTATTCTTGAGAGGCTTCTGTTTTGAAACTCCTAATTGCAATTTGCAGGTGAGTGGAGGTGTAGCTGTCGATTTTCCAGCTGCATTCTGGTCATTAGTAGGTGGTTCACAACTGCTAAACAAGTTAAACATGGCCAAATCGATTTGAAGTTCGTTCATGCTGGGAGGTGTGACTTAACCATTTTAATTAAAATGCCTTTCTGAGAGAGCTTGGGATGCTTCCTGTTAATCAAAACTTCCACCTGTGTAATTACTTTTTAAAGAAGCATCCCCAGAAGGATCAAATGAGACTGTATTATTTTCAGAGAACTGGATGCTCAATTATACTGTTCTATAGAAAAGATTAATTGTTTATACTTGTGGACAACAAAAATATTCCTGGCTCCACAGAGCTTTAGGAGCAAGGGGAAAAAGAATATATAAAATGCATAGTAAAAAACTTTCTGGCAGTTAGTAGTGTCACACATCCTCTCAAAGAAAAGCTGTTCACAAAGCAATATGCTACTTAGCACATGAAACAGTTGTGTAACTTATGCAGATGTCTTTCTTGAACATGTCAATTAGAAAATAAGCCTTAGAATTTCATATTAGAGCTTTTTACTCATTTCTACAGCCACATGGCCTGTTATAATCAGGTGACAATGATGCCATAATTCATTCTGTCATTTAACAGAGACTGTTATTCATCTTGAGATGGAAGAGTCAGTGCTGGATAAATTGCCATCATTGTGCAATACTCCAAAGGATTCTGGGGCAGCACCTGCACAGAGGACTAGTTCAGGGAAACAGGTATGAAAACTCACTACTTTTCCAATGATGTGATTCTTCATAGTAACAGAAATGCTTGTAGAGTCATCAAGGAGTCAGAAAGCACTGAGATGCTGCTTGCTGGAAGGCTAGAGACAGGCACCTTATACCTCTAGCTAGGAGGCTGTGCAGGTAAGGAATGTGGCTGGTATACTTTGCTTTGAAAATGCAGATGTTTGCTGTGAATACAAAGTGATGGAGCAACATAACCCAAATGTTATACTAACAAATTTAAATACTATGTAGGGTGTGTGGTGGATTTTTTCTTGTTTGTTTTAACCTGTCATCTTCATTTTTCTCAAATCCTGGTTTTCTGGGTTGCTGTGCTCTCAGCATGACTTTCTGTGAGTTCTGCCTGCAGTGAAACAAAGTACAGTGCTTTCAGTTTGTATATTCTCCATAGTGGTGAGCTCTGCTTTGGTCTTATCCCAGCATGTGAAATGGTCATACTGTCACACTCAGCATCCAGATCTATGCAGGACAGGCCTGGTTTGAAAGTATTCAAGTATTCCACAACTAATCCCTCACTCCTGTATTTTAGTGCATTTCTATAGACAAAAATGCTAGACACATATTATAAAAAATAGTTACTTTGAAGAAAAAATCTTTTTAGATGCTTGTGAAGTATCTCAAAGCATGAACAGGTCAAAATTATGCAGGTATTTCTAATATGCTCTAGAATACAGATGTTTTATGCAAGTTTTAATACAGATGTATAGGATGGAACAGCAGGAAAAATAACCCTTACCTCCATTAAACTAGAGGGGAAATTGATAGAATAAAATTAACCAAGTTGAAATACGCCGTATTTCTTTTACACAAAGACTAGATGAGTAAGTTTGCCTCAATAGAATACAGGACTTTGTCCAAGAAAATGTGGAACTACATCTTGCCACATCTTGCAGCTCTGTGTGCAAATACATGTGAAAGGAAGAAGTTAACTTTGTTCAAGTTTTTGAAGGCTATACAGAGAATTAGGAAGTCTGACTTTACAATGGTAATTAAATATATTACATATTCTGTGTAAACAGTAATGATAGGTAAACAGTTGTTTGAGATTTGATGAAAATTTAAGGTTATTCTGACCACCTGTGTTTTTGGGTTTATTTATTTTATTTTTTAGCAAATGAGTGCAGCTCTGAGGGAACGACTAAGGAAAACAAGACGTTCATTTAATGCCAATTTCACAGTGGCAAAGCGCCTCAAAATAGACACGGAAGAGAAAGACACTGCTGGTGCTGACACAGGGTGCTTGCCAGAGACAAGTACGGACTGTTCCACATTACAAGATGGGTCTGAAAACCTGGAAGGAAATGGCACTGGACATACATGTTTCAAAAGTCCCGCACAGGAGAGTGATCCCTGTGGATCAGCAGAGAATTTGAATGTGCTACAGGATGATCTTGGTCAGCAGCAGTCCCTTGAAGAAAAAGTAAAGCTGATGAAACAAGTACGGGAGAAGGAAGAGCTGCTTCGTAGGCTCAGACTGGTGAAGATGTATCGATCCAAGGTGAGGCAATACTCACTGGTTTTTTAGTGTGGTGCTTGTGTGCTGCCTCAGTTTAAGGCATTTTATAAGAGTATCTGCAGGGTATCAAAACCCCATTATGTCAGCAGATGATGACTCTTTTTTTTCTTTCTTTTCCTTTGTCCCAATTTCAGAACAACCTGTCTGAGCTGCAGGCTTTGATAGCAAAGTGGAGAAGTAGCACCCAGCTGATGCTGTATGAGCTGCAGTCAGCCTTTTCTGCAGATGGCAAGAAAGTGAGTCTCACTCAGCTCATCGATACTTTTGGGTTAGAAGACCAATTACTGCACTACAGCAGAACAGAAGAGGATTTTGTAGATGCATAATCTACAGCTGCAGAGCTTTCTTTGCACAGACACAAAAGCAGAAAAGACTGAATACTTTCTTATTATGTCAGAAGTGTTGGTCAGACAAAGGACTTAATGCTTTGGGGTTAGGAGGTTTTCTCCAGAGATACTTGTAAAGCTATGTACATACATACAGTAGGCACTGTAAAAAGCATTAGTTAATGGAAAAAAAATCAAACCGGTGATGTTTTGGAGAATCTGGCTTAATGACTTGGTCAGTGAATTTTTATTTAATAAAAATTAATTAAGTCCTAGTTTAACAGGTAGAAAGCAGTCCATTTTTTTATTAGTCTCTGCATGGTTGCTGGTATCGAAATAACTCAAATTTTCAATTCTGTTCATGTTCAGATGGGGAAGAGTTCGGTTTGTTTGTAGGTACACCCATTTGCAAATGTCTTCCTGGTGCCAGTCAGCCAATGAAGGCTAATGACAGCATTTTGTGAGTTAAGTGAAGATAACTAATTTTGATGATGTTAATATTCCAGAGCCAAGATGTTCTCATTGTCTTTAACCCTACTGAGGGAAATGTGCTGTAAATGTAGTTGCTTTCAGGTACTGTTCCAGACACTCTCTTCAAGGCTGCTGTCTCAAGCATTCTGCCACAGCCTGAGGTAGTAGAAGGGAAGGCAAGAAAATTGAAACCAACTTTCTACTTTTCTACTACATCTGAGAGCCAAGGTGTTTTCTCTCTTCAAATAAATAAGAAAAACAAGGCCTTGTTTAATGGGATTGCTTCAAACACAGCCTCATAAAACTGAATAAATCTTTGCCATTTCATTTATTGTCCAATAAATGCCTTTTTAAAAAGTTTTTTTTAATTTAACTTGAAATTGCTTTTTTTCTCATCATGGTCACTCCTGTTTTTTATTTTCCCTAAAACAACTGCTTCTCAAGTATGACAATGCATAAATCTTAACTACTTTACAACTCTCCCTGCTAGGAATCTTGTTTTCTTATTGGTTGTACCCTACCTCTTCTGTTTACAGGTGCTATATCCTGTTTCCTTAATAAGGGTGTAATTTCTTAGCTTAAGAGAAAGAAAACCAAAGATCATACAGAACCTTTTAACCATTGGTAAGGCTCGTTAGGCTTCAGCCTGTACCTACATCTTGTTCTTAGGAATACTGACTGTTGCTGTCCAGAGAGAATGCAGAACTACCTTTATTGCAAATCACATTTTGAGTATTAAAGCACTATTTCTCTGCCTTTTTAGGCTTGTGCAAAAAGATGATGGCACCTGGTGAAGGGGCCAGTTATCTTCTCCAATGTCCTTGGTGCATTTGGAACAGTGCTGCTT
Organism: Cinclus cinclus; assembly: GCF_963662255.1. NCBI lineage: Eukaryota > Metazoa > Chordata > Aves > Passeriformes > Cinclidae > Cinclus > Cinclus cinclus. The sequence continues at coordinate 11,640,256 of NC_085052.1, read as the reverse complement.
CTAGGGCAGTTCTGGCAGAAAGACAAAAGGAGTTGTAATATCCATACAAATCCCAGTTAGAGATGGTAAAGCAAATAAGAGAGGTACAGGATCACAACTGAAAGAGCTTTTTCTTACAGATGTAGAATTGTAAGCTAAGGTATCAAAGCAGTGAACTAGGTTTAGATGCCATGTGAATTTATGAAAGAAGAATTGACACACACCATAGAGCAGGGAAATCAAAAGCAGGGAGAATGCCCGAGTAGGTACGTAGGGCTCCAGCAGTAGTTAACTATCACACATTCTTTATTAGCTGTTGTGGAGGGAGCTGACAGGAGAATACACTGCCTCTCAGTGTAAAGGGGTGGGAGATGGCAGCAACTAGTTGAGGATGCCAGATGCTTCCAAACCTCATTTTCCTGTGATTCTGCCCCTGGCAGTAGCCACAGCTCCTGCTGGCTGTGGGTGATTATACCAAGATAAGGCACAGCTGCCTTTGGTCAGGATGAAGCATCCCTACATCTGCTCAGAAAACTATACCTGTGCCATCACAAAGGCAAATTATTATTTCAAATCCACAGATGTGAATTGTAGCAGATGCCAATCGATGGATTTATCTTTAAAAAATTCTACAGTTCCATATTGCAAACAATGGACATACAAATACACCTTTTCTAACAGTCTACAATTCCTTGTATCATTTGTTTTCTGTAATGAGCCATATGGTTGATATAATAAAACCAGTAGAAATAAATCTCATCAACTGAAATATAATGGGGGTAAGACCAGGTGTAAAAAATAGAAATCAGGCAACCATGCATCTTTCAAATGGAAGTTATTTTTCAAGGAATTGCAGAAGAAACAATTTGTGGAAAGAAGAGTTCAGGGAGAAGAATCAGCTGTCAAAACTCTTCCTTAGATAAGACCATGGTATTATTCATCTACCTAGACTCTGATTTTGAAACAATATGGCGTGTTCTTGGTTTCCAAGTTCCAGCTTCTAACTGAGGAATTCTAAGCTGTTTTTCCTGTTCCCTGGCAAGGTCCCGTAGATATTTCTGCTTCAAAATCTCTTGGTAACGCTGCCTCGTGTTCTTTTCAGAAATGTCCCGTGTGTCTGTAGAAAAAAAAGCATTAGTGTTAGCCTGTGCTCACAGGGGATATGTAGTCTGTATTAATATGGGACCTGTCCTGGGGTTATTCCAAATTCTGTATAAAATAAGCAAGCATTTTATAAAAGGCTCACAGGTAGGCTTAAGAACCTTTATAGTACTGAATAAAGCAAAAAAAAAAAAATTAAAAGGCACTAGGCATGCTTTCTTTAGCTTCTAGCAAGTACCCACTATTTTGAAAATCCGTAATTGTCTTCCATTAGTGGAAAGATTTCTATAAGTTTTCCTAAAAGTGAATACTATTCTTAGCTCCACATTACTTCCTCCGTTCTCTTGGAAGGGTGGGAAGAAGCCTGTTGAACAGCTGTCAGAAAAAATGAAAGCATGTTGCCTAATGAAGTTATTAATGACTGTAATACTTTGACTTGAACAGTTTCAGGAATTCAGTCAATTAGCTTTGGTTAGGCGGGCCACAGGAGTCTCCAGGTAACTCTTCAGTAACTGTGTTAGTTTTTGCAGGAAGGACTCTGCTCGCTGTGCACATACAAGAACAGACAGGCATTCCTTGCCCCTCAGCTGATGGTGGCCAGCAGCACTGGCCAGCCTTGGTGGCCAGCAGGTGGCCTCAGCACTGGCCAGCCTTGGAGTTATTTTCTGAACATCCTTTGCTTGTGTCTTGAAGTGCATCACTGGACTCACCAGCTGCCTTGAAGATGTGCATCCTTTCTGACACAGACACAAGCATTTCCTTCAGCTGCAGGCTGAGCTCGTAGTTCGCCTGCTCTTTTAGACGGATGCGCTTCTTCAGCTCTCTGACTTTTTTCTGATGGTTCTTCATATTCTTCCTGTGCAACTGTCCATTTTGAGATTAATAAAGCAAATATATGAGGTCATACAAAAACTGTTCGGAAAAACTTATGATGAAAAGCTAGAATTTCAAGCACTGTGCTGTAGCTTGATAAACTTTCATGTATGTTGATCTGACTAGTAGCACATTGTAACCTTTACTTTATAAAGTGTCTTTTACACATAGTATCTCAGTTTATGGAGTTCTAATTTAAGGAGCAGCCAAGGGATAATGAGGTATAGGTCAGGAATAGAGATATATTAAAGATAAAACTTGAAAGGCAAAGGGAGAAAAGGAAGTCAATGGAATCCATAAGTTAAGGACATGCTCTTGGCTGCTGGGAGCTGCTAAAGCTGATGGATGGGCCGTAAAGGGACAAGATAAATACTAAAGCTTTAAGAGGAAGAGGAAGCTGATGCCAACTAGCACAACTTGGAGAAAATCCAGTGAAACACTTAATAGTAATAATTTGGTGAAATACATTAGGTAGCCAGCAAATCAGATTGATGTATCTTCTTTTGAATACAGAGGGGAGGGATACATTGCTGGTAGTCCTGCAGAGAAATATTAAACAGAGAAGATTGAAAGAATGCTTCATTAGAAATGGAAGAGTGACTTTTATAGGCACTGCTGTGTAAGAAGTGATTAGCAGATCTGCATTCTGCTAATGCAGATGTTCAGCATGGGAAAGTATTTAATTCCAGTAATAGAGCAAATAGATAGGCTTTATCTCTGCAACAATGCATGTATGATGACTGCTTCCAAACATTAGAGAACTACTGCTGTAGACAGCACAGCTCAAGCTGAGGAAAGTCTTGAAAGCCAGATGGACAAATACATTATATATCTATATCTATACATCTATCTATCTATCTATCTATCTATCTATCTATCTATCTATCTATCTAATATGCTATTATGGGTGTACTCCAACAGTCCTTGAGTTAGCATGCCTATATCAAACTTATTCTTTGCAACACCCTTGCCAATGAAGGCAAGGAGCTGCATTTAAACTAAGGCTGTGTCTCTCAGATGTGGTAGTTCCCTTAGATTTACCTTATCCATGACTCCAAGGCTCTGCTCCATCCCTGCTAAGTGCTGAGCAATATGAGTGTCGTAGTTCTGCACAGTTAGGAACTGAAGAAATGAAACCAGAAAGAAATTACCTTATGCCTGTTAATTCTCAATAATCCCATTCTTCTATAAAGAAAATCATACTATGTGAAACTCAGAAAAAATGGAATTCTGCAGCGGTAAAGCTTACTAGTGATCATAAAGGGACCTTGTAAGGATACACTTGGAAGCTGAGTGAGTGAGTACTAGACTGTGCAGCTGTTAAAAAGGATGTTATCTATTATATATTTATAATAGAAACAAGGGCCAAACAAGTATGCTGAGATTGTCAAAAACCCTGAGCTATGCTTTTGCTTATAATGTAATCTAAGCTAACACAGCTGGAGGCCTAGGAGAGTCTGTCATTAGGCTTGAGAGGAAAATTGTTATTTTCTATCTAGTCCTAATCATTCTTTCCTCTTTTATTGTTCTATCTGCATAGTAATTGATATATCAGAGAATTTACTGATTTTTTTCCTTGAGCACACTGCTACTAAAATACATCTTTATCAAATGACAAATCACAAACCCCATAATGTTTTATGGATCTATAAGAGGCAGTAGATAGCTTCCTGTAGATGTAGATTCATCCTTCTAGAATACTGTCCCACCAAAGTGACAGGCAGAATTCTGTGGACTGCTCTAGTTAGAGGTGGAGAAACAGGCAAGACCCAGAAGGGGCTCCATGCCTACAGGATTGAGCTTCTTTCATTCACTGCTTCATTAACAGCCCTCATTCCAAATGGTCTCAGGTCCTTGCCCACACACATTTATCTAAGCCGTCTTTCTTTCCATTCCTGTTGTTGGGGTATCTGTTACCTTGTCTTTCCCACTAACCCCATACTTCTAATCAAGAAGTGACATAAGTCCATTCCCTCAGGGCATTCACATTCTGATTAAACTGTTAAATGCCTTTACTATGGGCAGTTTAACTCTCTCTGAAGGGCAAGAGTTCTGCTCATCAGTTTAATGAACTGAGCTAACAGCTGGTTATAAATGGTGATAAATTTGCCACAGGAATTTTTCAGTGCGCTGTCATATCACCTCTTTGGAAGACTGTTCTGGTGATTGGTGTTAGTTATGAAAGTCTTGTTATTCAGAACAAGCATTTTGTGAAGCAGCAATACAAATGAAGATGAAGCAAAGCATATGTTTTGAATTTTCTTCTAATCTTCTGATTGAATTGCAATATTCTTACCTTCTGTCCAACACTTTGCTTTTTCTCTGTGCTTTACAGCTGTCCCCATTGCTGTATCTCCAGCCTGCCCATCCTTCAACATCCCTTCCTCCAAACCTTTATGCCACCCACATCATCAACATAAGATTTCCCTACACTCTTCTGCATCACGTACTGCAGTTCCCTCGGGCTTTCCCTACGACTTTTCTTCTTCCTTTCTTCTCCCAGTGGCACCCTTGGCTGTGTCCCACAACCTTTACCTCTTTTTCCTGGCCTGCCAGCTGGGCTTGTTCAAAGCCATGTAGGTGCTGACATGCTGGCCGGCTGCACCCTCCTGCCTGCCGGGCATGGCAAACAGAATTCCCCGTTCTGCCGCTGAGCCAGCAAATGGCAGTGAGAGGCTGGGACTCGGTGAGCTCCCGTCAGAACGCTCAGCCTCCGGGTACAGCTAAGTTACAGTACTTCTGTGCGATACCAGATGGGGGCACCTCAGACCTTCCACTTAAAAAGGACTCTGCTCCATTTAAGCGGTCTGTTCTTTGTGGCTGCAAAATCCTGATTGCTTATTCAACGCCAATTTTGAGACAGTAAGAGTTAAGGCCAATTTTGCCTTAATTTTCACTGTAATATCCCAAAGAATTTTATCACTGCTCAATCTCATGAGTAAGACTTCCCTTTGAAAGCTGAATTGTTGACCTATTAGGAATCACGTTTCTCTAGTAATAAGAGATTTATGAGGTATAAATATAAACGATCTTTCTTACAGGTACAGGCAGCATAATTTTCTGCAGTTAAAATATTAATCGGTAAAAGCAACTCACTAGCTGGCAATCTTTTGAAATAGGTAGTATTACAATATTCCGAGCCTTCTCTTTCAGATCTTCTATCTGCATTTTCATTTTCTTGTGCTCCCATTCCAGCTGTATTATCCCTTTAGAGAACTCTTTATATTCTACCATGGCAGTAATTTTTTTTTCTCCTTGAGCCTAAAAAAATAGATCAATCTTAATTAACACACTTTACAGATTACGGAATAATTGTTTGCAACAAGATGGGCAACTTTCCAAAGTCATAATTTTAGTCAATTAAACATGTTATATTGCAGTCTCTTTCCAGACTTTGTTGCAGATGGTTATCTTTTAAGGAAGTTTATTCTCTTTCATGCTCTGTGTCACAGCCTTAGGTGATAGAAATAGATGAAGAAAATGACAACTAATCTCTCCCTCCATCTATCTTATATAAGAATGGAAAGACATTTTAGGTCTACAAAATACAAGACTGCCCTGTTTAAGGTATTTTGCAGATGGTACTGAAGGCTTTGTGCAGTAGTTTTTGTACAGCTAGAATGTCTAAAAAAAGAACATTTCACGAGGATATGAAAAACTGTTTTAAGTATCATCACCAATCTCACCTTACATAAAACACAATAATAATTTTTAAATTTAATGTAAGCCACTATTCAAATGCTTCTTAACATGACTTAGTTTGCCTCAAGGGAATTTTTGGACTCGTGCCCATGACATTAGCATTTTCTAGCTACAAATGTGTGTGTAAGTGATGGTGTGTCTAAATAGTCACCATTTCATTGATCTGAACTGTACTGATCAAACATCAAGAAAGCAGTCTGCACTGCAATCTTTACATCAAGAGAAGAGACATTAGAGAATTCTTAATAGCTTCTAGATTACAGTTGAGCCTGCTGGTGTGTTGTAATGAATTGAAACTAAATGTCAAATTGGAGAAAAAGCTGAGCCTCTGAAGGACAATACATTTGTTTAGAAACCTTAAATTTCCTCCAGATAATGTAAATTACCGCAAGACTGCAATTCAGTTCTTCAACAACACTCCTATCAATGAGAACAGCATCACTGTAGTCTGGGATCTGAGTACTTTCCAATTCCACCTGTCCTTGTTTGAGCAAAAACTGGACAGTCAAATTCTGCTGAAGCTTCATCTTCTCCTCCTTCAACCTAAAATGGCAGAAAACAAAACCAGCATTTATTGATTTCAATGGAATTATATAAATCTTCCCATGATTCTCAACATGTATATTTATTACTGGTAGGTGGTATGTTCATGTAGGGATTACTCTTTGACAGACTCTGTCTTCTGTTTGCTGCTAAAGTGACTACAAAATCTGAAACTTGTGGTACATTTTATCCAGATAACTTATGTTAAACTTATTCAGTTTAACATACTCTAGCACATTATCTGACTGAAAATGTTATTACTCAAAAGAAATCTTAATATCAATTGAAAAGAAAACAGAAGAGGCCTCCAGCCAGGGCTCATTTTCCTGTATATTTTACTTTGGAATTTATTCTTGAATGATAATGAATGTGAAAATTATGTTATATAGATGAAAAATATCAAATATTGCAGTTCCAAGCAGCAATGACACCTAAATAAAAGAGTGCTGAAGAACAGACACCAGTGCTGGTGTATAATTTTGCTTGTAACTTTTGGTTCTGTGTTAGTGGACTATTAAAGGTCAGCTGAATATAGGAAAAGACACAAAATTACCAAGTGAGTTCTTGGAAAGTGTTCTCTATTTCTGACTTAATCTTCTCATTTTCATCCACTCTTCTCCGGTGACAGGCCTGCATCTCTGCCAGTGCTAGGGCCTTCCATTTCACCTACACAAGCAACATTGTGACATTCCCAACTTTTTCAACTTTGTCAGTGTGTCAGGGGAAGCTTCTTCAAGGACAGAGAAGATAAGTTCTTAAGAAGGTAACTGCATACATAAATATGCAGCCCAGTATTGTGAGAATCTCAGTTGATCATATGAGACAAAAAGGTTACAATCCTTGTACTCTGCTCAGGAAATTATTTGTTCATATATGCACAGTTTATTCATGTGAAGGGAAATCAAATTTGCTTCTCTTTTGGTCAAATTTAATGTATAGCTATCTCTGCACAATTCAGAGTTATTTGTTCATGCTTTTATAATGAACAAATGCATCTCCAGAAACACCTTTTGTTAAGAATTGCACTTTATATTCTGGAAAATTATTGGAATGCATTGGTGCAAGTGTAGAATGCTTATGGGAGAGATTGACTTCAATTGATAATTGGAATCAAATACCTTATAGGCTTTTTTGGTATGAATAGAGGAAAGGAAAATGATGGTTTTTTATTTTTAATGAAACCATATCAAGGTCACAATCATGATAAAATCCATCCATATTAATATGCTAATTTTTCCTCTTAAGAACGACAGTTAGAACTAAAGAACAAGTTTCCTGTTATGCTGAATTGAATATAGGCAGAACAAACTTTCAAAGGCCAGTGGAGTATATGTATCCTGCACTGTTATTTCACCACTAGCTTGACCCTACATGAGAACTCCACTGAACTTTAAGACTCAAAAATATCAATAAGTATACAGGCAAAATAAAGAATTTTACATACCAGCTCCTCACTCTTTATTTTATTTCGTCTGGCTAGACAAAAACGTTTCCACACAGACTGGTTTAAGCCACTAGGCATGTGCTCAGGACTATCCAGTTCATCCATGGCTTTCATTAAAAGGGAAAGTGCATCTTGGTAATCCTTAGCTGATCCCTTCACATAGGGGTTAGCTGCATCAAGGAGGGTTTCTGTCCTTGGGATCCTAGTGTACACACAAAGCACAGACAGGATGTACTTTGTATTTTTCTCTTGCGCAGAAGAAGCAAAATACTAAGAATGTTTCATATTCTCAATCTTTTGCAAAAGGCAAATAGGTAAGACTATAAAAAATAAGAATGTTGTCTTGGAACATGATGATTGTTTAGATTGCATTTAAAATCGATTTTGTGGAGTGAATGAGGAAATGTATATTCAAAATAACAATTGCTAGTGTGATGGGAAATTAGCTCTTGTTAACTATCCAATAAAAAGCAGGCAATATAATCTGGACTGTTAGAATAAATAGTATTCTCATTCTTCACTCACAAGAAATATCAGTATTTAAACAATGGAGGGGATCTTACTCTGGACGATGTTTGTAAAGTTGTAAAAGTTCCTCAAGGAGATCGTCAGGTATATCAGCAAACTCCTTTATAAAACCAAGTTCCAGTCTCTGGGGGTGGGGAAGAAAGCTTTCTTGTTACCACAATAGTATTTTTTTTAAAGTATCAACCTGCCCATATCCTAGAAATACAGGATACAGTGCTTTTCCAAGTGCTCCCAAACATCACAAGAATCTGCATTGTTTCATAAATTCTTCTACGCACACACTGTCCTTTACTGCCTGATTTCATTGATCAGTGAGTTGGCCAGAACTCTTGCTTACAGAGAAGTACATTCTTCTCATTATGAAGATACATTAACTTTTGAACTTACACTTATGAGCAACATTAACTTCTGAAACTCCTTGTGTCCGAGAGTCTCACCTGCTCTTCATGTAATGCATCTTTATAGGGGCCCATGTAAGCCTCAACACCATATTTTGCAGCCAGGATTTTTCTTGCACCCTTGACCTATAGTAAAGCCAAAAGATTTCAGGAATGAAACAGCCAACAGAAGCAGTGAATGGCCATTCACATACAGTGATGAAGCTGACACCTTATTTCTAGAGATAACCTTATGAGCTATTTTAAGTCATTGTATAATGCCTTCGTCAGGGGTCACTTGTAGATACTTCTAGAAGATAAAGAGCTGTGAAATTAAAGCAACCTGCTGCTTAAGAATGTAACAAATTTATGTAAGAAATACAAACCTTTTGAAACACTGAATGTAATGACATATGATGATATCTTTTTTTTCTATAGGGATTTCTTTTTACTTTCATGTAATCTCAGTTAAGAGCAGTCAAAAAATCTCAAATGTTGTTCACTGGAGAGTTCTTAACTTCAGAATGCAATTTCCCCATTGTCATGGCAGAGTTCTGCTATGTGTCAGGATACTAAAGTCATGTTTTATAGAGACTGTTAAATGCTAATGCTCTGCTGGGGAGACAGTTTTGCTGTATTTGATAGTTTTCAGGGACCAAAAGTTGTACCAATGGGACCATTTAGAAAATGAAGAAAAAAAAAATTAAAAATTTTAAGATCGTTAAGATGGTATGCATTTGACCTCAGATGGCTTTAAAACTAGTCCAGACAATTCAGTGGTGGGGGCTAGATGCCTGTTTGGAATCCCTCCCTGCATTTCACAATGGGCTGCTGCCAGCTCCAAACACAGTGCTCTGCACAGGCTGAGCAGGACATCTGACATGTACATGGAGGCAGCAGGGCATTATCTGTGGACTCATGAACAGCTCCACAAAGACAAAGAAAGCAAATGGGATAATATTCTCCCAAAAGCCAGAACCAACCTGCAGACTATAGTAAGAGACAGTAAAAGACTTGCACTGAAACCCAGATCTACTACTGTACTTTCAACTTGATAGCAGGTACTAAAGAATGTTATATGTAGCAAACAAATAGCAGTATGCCCTTCTGAATGTATGAAGTTTTACCAAAGAACTCCAGATGAACTGAGTACCTATTAAGAAAATCAGAGGTATTTATAATGTATGTCACCTGTACAAATAAAAAAAACCAAAAACAATGACCCTGTGAATTGTCAGAAGTCCTTTATGGCAAGATTTGGTTTGGAAAGAGCAAACTTCACATGAAACTGTACTGTAAACATTACATTACTCCTAGCACCAGCATTCCACATGATAACTTACTTTTTCTTTCTTCTTTTTCGTAAGGAATTTATGAAGTCCAGCTTCTCTGGTGTCCAACTCTTCATCCAGCAATAAAGCATAAATGAGACTGACTATTTTGAGTTCTTCCTGTGAAATGATTGTAATAAAAAAAGTTAACATTTCTGCTGCACAGAGGCAGAGATGAAAAATGAATGCTTTTTGCAATACCTGGTAGATGGCCATATCTGATTTCAGTTTCTTTTCAGAGAGTTTGCATACAATCTCATCAAAATTTTGTGTTGTTTCCTTGATGGAAGCTTCAAGTTTGTTCCATTCATTTCTCAGAAACTGAGGAAGGGAAGAACAAGAGCAGCAACAAGCAGCAATATTACATCTGGAGGGATAAATGATTTCTGATGTCTCTCTTTATTATATATATATATATATATATATATATATATATATATATGAGATGATGGAGAATGCACAATATAGAACTGTATAAATCAGCCAAAAGACCACAGAAATTACTAGTTTGGAAAGAGAGTTCTGCCAGGCTACAAAGTTATGTTGTTCTAATACCACTTTGAAGAATAAATATAATTGTATTATTTGTGTATGGCATCAGCAGCTCTGGGAATGAACCTGAAAAACATATTTTAGAAATACTGGTACATTTGTGAAGGAAAGCTACCTTCTTAGCATATCACAACTTTTACAAGTTTTTGCCCATAGTAATTGTTATAAGTGGAAACTGCCTAATTCTGTCTAAGGTAGGATTTATTTAATATGCCACATGATGTTTGATGACAATTTCTTAGTTTATCCTATTTATTAGTATTCATTTCTAGAAGTTGCTTCTGAGAAAGACTGGAAGATTTGGTCATGAGCACTGTGAACAAACCTATCTTTTCCTCATTTTAATTTACCTGTCTATATTCTTCTTTTTCTTCATTCAGTTCCTTGACATTTTTCTCATATTCATCAAATATTTTCTTTTCTTCTTCAGTCCAAAGATCCTCAGGTCTAGATGTAAAAGAAGGTGGAGGAATATCCTGGAAATATTGAAGAAAAATATGCTTAAAAAGCAATGTTAAGGCTACATCAGCACACTAACAAACTACAGCATGCCCCAAATTTAACAAAAGGTACAAGCCTTAAGTCAAAGTAACATATATATTCTGTTGCTCTAGTGTATATATACACTATAATTACTTGCACAAGTAATTTTGTTGTGTGTGTGTATATATATATGTCATGCTAGACTCACTGGCTTACGGGAATTCACTACTGGATCATGCAAAATACAAGAATTTGGTACTCAAATACTACTTGCAGTACAAGATACACCACATTTTCTGTTTCAGAACCCCAAACCTAACTCCATGCCAATGTAAATTTCTATGTGGAGTCCTAATTTTCCAAAACAGATCAATTTCAGAGGAGTGCTTGGGTCTGCCCTACTCTTTTTCTGTGGTACTCCTTCACATCCTTTCCTTCCTCCACTGTTGTACAACCTATATTTGGTGAGTTAAATGAAATACAGTGTTTTTCTGTTAAGATCACAGCCATGGATGATTTACCCTTCCCTCAGCAATACAGTTGTTATAATGGTAATATATTAGATAGATGATACATTAAATAGATGATGTTCCTACAGTATTCCACTGTGATAGGAACAGGGGTTGATAGGTAATTCTACACAGGCAGTAGAATATGGTGGTCTTTTTTTTGGTGTAGGCTCTCTTAAGGAGTCTATCTGGTGATAATGCAGTTCTACAGTTCTACAGCTTTCTTCTGTCACTGAGGTTGGAGTTATTTGCTGGTTGAATTTCACATTGCCAGAAGAGCCCACAAGTTTCCTAAAGGACATGGCAGAAACACATCTCACCATTTTCAAAATGTCTTCCTTCCTGATTTCCAGCACTCCACCCATCATGTCATGAAGAGCACGCAGTCTTTCATCGTCCTCGGAAGAACCACAAAAAAAACTTGAAGCTACAAAAGGAACTGTAGCAACTGCAAATTTTGGGGATGGTAACAGTGTTCACCTCTGGATTATTCAGTATGTCACTAGCAGACTGATGCTTTTTGGGACTGTGTGTAAAACATCCCAAAATTTCCATTTTTTCTGGTAAAATATTCATATGCCAAATAATTACTAAAACTGCCATTGTGGCAGTTTTGGAAAGAACACAGGCATAGGTTACTCCTGGCCAACTGACAAGCTATGATGAAGGGACATGTAGCTGTGTATCTGTTTTGGGGCCAGAACCATCTTAGTTTTTTACAGATGCATTTTAAAGCCAGAGGAAAGCACTACACTCTTCTAGTCTGAACCACAGAGAACAAAGGCTGCTGAATCAACAAACACTTACCAAACACAAAGCTCTTGGTTGAGGAGTAGCATGAATTTGGACAGGTATCTAGTTCCCAACCACCTGATATAGTATTTTAAATTGCCCCTAAGCACATGTTTAAAAACTGAGTCTAACACTACCTTTTCTCCCCAGAGCTGACCTACGTAGTTCTGAATGTAAATAACAATAAGAAGGAAAAGGCACATATCATCATTACCTACCAGGTTAAATTTATTCTCCCATACTACATTACTGGAATGCTTCAGTGCTGCATTAATTAAATAAGCCTATATAAGAAAGGGACACTTTAATTACCGTAGCAGCAAGGCGTCTTTCCCTTTCAAGCTTAGCCAGCATTTCTGCTTGCTCTTTCTCCTCTTGAGTCATGTATTTCTCAGCTTTAATCTGAAGGCAGAAAATGAAGTTCATATCAGGGTTCTTTTCTCCAAATGTGGTCACAGTGACTAAGAACCTTTGGAAAAATGCTGGTCCTGGTTTTGGCTGGGATGGAGTCAATTTTCTTCCAAGTAGCTGGTGTACAGTGCATCCCACAGCCTGGGGATTGGTATGTTGGTACCAATTGGTTGGTGTTGAGCAATTGTTTTTCATTTGCATTAGTTATTTTGCTTGGGTTTTATTTCTTTCTCTTTTTATTATTTTCCTCTTAATTACATTAATGACTATGTTTTAATTGCATTGATTACATTATGATTATCACTGTTGTCATTATTATTTTTTTTTCAGTTATGAAACTGTTCTAATATCAACACATGAGTTTTCTAACTTTTACCCTTCCAATTGTTTTCCTCACCCTGGTGAGATGGGGCAGTGAGTGAGCAGCTGTGTGGTGTATAGTTGATGACTGGAGTTAAACCATGACAGTGGTGTAATACAAATTCTCAATGCTTGCAGTATCTCTGCTCTATGACAATATTCCTCAAGATGAAAATTCTCCTTTTGAACAGATACAGAAACTACATTTAAATATCCTAAAGTATAAACTACCATAACTTTTGTTAAATTAGTTGTTTTGCTTATGCCTTTTCTTACAGTGGGATAACATGGACTGGTGATAGAGCAAAGAAAAATGGGAAAAGATCGACCACATGAGCAGGTAAGATCAGTGGCATATACTGCATAAGAAATATGTTGTTCCTTTGTAAATATTTAATTGAATTTATAAGTACATTATTAAGTATGCTCTAATACTTTGATTTTTAGTTGAAAACTACCTTGTTTCAAAATGGCACTCAGAGAAAACAGAAAAACCCTTAACTATGGAAACAATTCCTGAAAGCCTGGGTTGAATGTCAGGAACGAAGAATTTCTATCTAATTTATGGACATTTTGAAAACTTTTAACATCAATAAATTAAATTTGCATACATTTTTTCATTTCAGATGGACTCGTTAAGGCTTTTCTCCCTAAAAAAGAAAGGAAAAAAAATGAGCCAAAAAGATGATTTTAAGTGTACAGACACATCTTCTTGAAGGTTTTTCAGTACTGACACAATGTCTGGAAATGAGAAGAATTAGAGAGCTGGGTTTGAATGGGTGAAATACAGAGATGTATTTTTCAGACACCTCTGAATCCTGAACAGTGAGTGCTCGCTCTGGCATCTCGTCATCTGTAAGGACTGGCTCCCACACTTCCACTTGAAGTTCAAGCTGTTCCAAGATTGCTTGGATCTTCAGGTTTCTTTCTTTCACTTGTGCTATCTCCTGCTTCTTTTGTTGTACAACTATGTCAAATTCCTCATTAAAAGCAGTTTTCACTTTGTAAATGACATCCTGAAATAACAAAAAAGGAAACATCAGTACTGTTCAGGTCACATACATCCATGTTTATGTACTACTCCTCAAGCCATTAGAATCATGAATGTGTGTATTTGTGTGTGTGACAAGGAGATAAACTGGTAAACCCTTTTTGTGAAAACTGTAAGTGTAGAGTTCAAGCTGTGTTAAATGGACTTAGGCAGATGAAATATTTTTTTTCCCCTAGAAATTTTTATTCATTTTCTTCTACACTACTTGGCATTTAAGAAAGAGTCTGAAAGAAATATGCTGCTGCCAAAGGTAGATAAACAATTAGGCTTTTTTTTGGCCCATTTCAGCTGAAAGAAGGAGGAACTTCAAAGAAAAAAAGCATGTGACCTATAAATCTAGAGACTGTAAATCACAGGTGCAGGGAGGCAGAGCAAAGGATATACTTTCCTGATGCAGCCTGCAGCTTCAATAGGCTTTTATGTGATTCTCTGTCCTATTTTCTATTATGTAAGTAAAATGTGCCCTTGTGTTTGTTAAACAAACAAACACTGGAAAAACTGACTTTTTAAGAACACCTCAGACCTTATAATCATCTAAAAAAGCATGTATTCTTAGTGCATAAATTCTTCTTTTAGCATAAAGAATTGATCTCAACAAAGAAAAGTAGAACTTCAAAGAAAGTAAAGCATATGTCTCTTTTACTATGTCGATTTACTAAAATGCACCATGAAAAGGATACAGATACCCTGAAATTGGATAACCAATTTCATGAAATCTTGTTCTTCCAAACCCAAGCTGGCAAATCCACAGCACTGTGTGCATTTATCAGCTTTTGTCTCAGTTATTCAGAGAGTGGTGTGACTCTCCATTGTTTAGTGTCAGTATGTCCAAAATCTAACAGTGGCTGTGACTGCTGTAAAAACCAACAGATATGAGAGTGTCACTGCAGTAAAACAGGTTTCAGAAGGTATTACCTTCAATAATATTGTCTGGTTGAGTTTCTGCTCCTTAGTGTGTAAGTCACATTGGTGATATAGGATAGATGTGTTCCCACCATATTGAGAGCTCAGGCTTCCATTTAGGCAGTGAGGTGCACCATCATCAGCCACTTCCTCTGCTGCCTTCTCTCCTTCTTCCTCAGATAAAGCAGTCTCAGAGTCAGCCTCAAGATTTTTCTTCTGAGCCTGCAGATCAGAAAAATGGCAACTGTGTTAAGTTTGTACACGATCCAGTGGCACACAGTGAAAAAAATTCTAGAGGTTATATTCTTCAATTAAGCTCAGTGATCAAAATAATACAAGTTGAAATTATCATATCTGGAATACTGGGTCCATTTGCAGTTTCCTCAGTAAAATAGTGGGAATACTGAAGCAAGTCCAGTGATAAGCCAGTAATATCAGTAAAGATTTTAAACATTTTACATGTGAGGACAGACTGAGAAAACTGGAATTGTTTACCCTTGGAAAGGAGAAGGCTTGGGGGGCTCTTTTTCCTGCAAGGGCTGTGAAACATGAGAAAAGGTAGCACAGAGAGCTTATGGGTCCTTTCACCATGGAGATAATCGAAGCCTCAATGGACAAAGTCCTGACTAAATGCTCCAGGGATGTTGGACTAGATAACTTCCAAAGGGCTCTTCTAACCTCAGCTATTCTGTGATTATTTAAGACTATTACTGTTTTTTGACAATGTTTCACCTTTATTCATGTTTTTTAATTTTTCAGCCAACTACAGCAAGAAAATGGAATGTAGGAATGTAACTAGATAAAGAAGTGATAAGATGCCAGATCAGAAGATCATGATCTGTACCTTAAGATTAGCTGTTTCAGTCCTCTTTAACTGGAGAGCTTTCTTCAAAGTTTCCAGCTCTTCTTTACTACGTTCCTTCAGTGGGTAATTACTCACTTGACAATCCATATGGAAGCACTGCTCAAATTTAAAATACAAAAAAACCAAAGTAAGAAGTTCTTCAGAATGCTTCTATCAGTTCATTTGTTCAATACCTGAATGCTAAACAGTTACACATTGCTTAAAATCAGGAATAAAATTGAGGATCAATTAGTACAGACAATGTATTAAATACAGTTCTAAAAAATAATCTATTTTTTCTCTTTATCCATCTTTATCCACAGAATTAAACCAGAACTAGTTTGTTTGGGGTTTTTTGTAAAATGACTTGGTCTTTCACTACTCTTGGGATAATCCAGTATCACCAGTTTGACTCATCTCCCTCTGTTTAAAACAGGCAAAATCAGGATTAAATTTTGCCTTTATATTCTCTGTAGCAGAAGTCATATAGACTGAAAAGAAAAACAGCATTTTCTTCTCCTTTTAGCAATACTGTGTAAATATATTTTCTGAGATCAAAGAATTAAAGAGTTCCCTATTTGCTTATTAGCACTGTTTCCACCTTAGAAGGTAAAATCCTCCAGACAAAAATTAACAGAATAAAAGATTTCCTTGAGCCTTGGGAAAGAATAAAGTTTTTCCCACACCATAAGCAAATCAGAAATGTGTTATTTTGTGTCTGTACCATAAGGACTAAATAAACTACTGCAGAAGATGTCTTAGAAAGCAGACATTACCTTAACTGCACGTTCTTTTACGCACATGACATCCCAGCACTCATATTTGATTAAATCTTGCAAGTAGCAGTACAATAAAGTCTCCATCTCAATCTCCTTCCTCACCTTTGAAAACACAGAAGAGAACAGGATGTGGTGCAAAGTAACAAGATATGGACAATTTGCATTGAGTTACTGAAAGAAGACTAACAAATGAAATGAATTATCAATATTTCATCATCTTAGACTATCACTGCTATCTTCTCCAAAAACTATCTGCATAGTACTGAAGGCATCATTTTCTATGAGAAGAAAATCATTCTAGAACTTAAGCAACATGCCCAAGGCCACACAGTGAGATTTATAGTTTCCGGCATAAATCATATTCAAATTTGCCTTGTCTGCACCACCTGCTTCAAAAAGTGACTTTACTTTTCTGTTTTTCTACTTCTCAGCAGTGAACAGCAACTTTGAGATAGCCCTGTGTTATTTACTCATTTCTCTCTTTTCCACGGATAGTTCCAAAGTGTTCCCCCATTCTGCCGTACCCTGGCCACATTTTCTTCAGCCTCTGTTTGTGCTCGTTCATGTTCTTCTAAATCCAGGTTGAACTCCCAGAGCTCAAGCTTCTCAGTGTCTGGCACCTGCTCATTTTCATGCATCATTTTCTGAATCTGTTTTTTTTTTTTAAAAATAAAAAAAGTAATTTGAATGTGAATAGAGGAAGTGCTAGTTTTAACACCATAGAACTTGATATCAGTGAAAATAATTTTAATTACCTGCACTTTTAACTGCCTTATGGGAAGAAACAGAAGAAAAAGGAGAGGACACTCTTTTCTATAATGGAAGGTTGTTGAACAAGCAGAAATTAGACTGCTGAGGGGACAGATAGCTCAAGGTATAAGGGTGGTACAAAATACTCATTTGGAGCAAAGGAACCTGAGAAGCAGACAGTAGCTCTTGGCAGTTTCAGCACTGGTCCCTGAAGAAACACATCGCCTTAATATCTGTTTGCTCAGAGTTTATGACAAAAAATGTAACTGAGTACTGGAGCTCACAGCCATAAAGGAAGTGTTCTTGTAAACAAAACTGGGAGGCTGAGCCATTACCCTTGTAAGAAACTCACAGTTTCACGCAGCTTTTTAATTCCCATTTGCAGCTCTTCCTTTTGGTTAGCAAATCTCCGAGTCTCTTCTCTCATAACCTGACATACAACAAATGCATGGTTGAAAGGCAAAAAAAAGGCAAGAGAAAAAACATACTGAAGTAATCTAAAGGAACATTATCTGTACAGAAAATAAAATGCCAGAGGGGTTAATAACTGAAACAGACAGAAACCTAATTCAATAGAAGGATCCTTAGAACTGCACAAGTGAAAACAGATTTTACAGCCAGGTCACATTGTAAACTGGATGTATGGCAGTAGCGCTCGAAATAAAGAAAATACTAAAGAAAGACATAATTACAAGTGCAATGCTTACAGACACATTGCATAAATTCTACTCCCAGAATTTTTTAATCCTTAGATTTTTCATTGTTGAAAATTTTCATTTTTCACTGAGCAACCTGCTTGTTTTCTGGTAATAATCTTCCTGACAACTTTTTGACAGGCAGTATTTAAGTTTCTAAAAGAACTGAATTTGTCAGGCTTTTTCCCCCCTTCTTTTTCTTTGCTTTTTTTTTTTTTTTTTTTTGTACACTCCTTGTTTAGAAGTGGTCTTCTGGTCTTCAGAGCTCCTTTTGTGCTAGGCACCTTCTCTCATGTGTTTGTAACCTTGGCCTAGAATTTCTAAAAGCCTAGATCACAGTGGTTAAAGAAAGGGCCAAGTGTGAGAAAAGCTTTTGAAACTAGATCCCTTCACAGCAAATACTTTGGTGCCCTAAGTACTAATGACCCTTGAAAACTCTGGCTTTGATTAATACTTGTTCTATTAAAGTACCTTCTGCATTTTCTGGCCTATCCATGTCATGTCATCGGTATTTGTGATGTTTTCATCTTCTTCTGTCACCTGTGCATTAAAAGATTTCAGTGTTGCCTCCTGATGTTTATATTAAGGATATACCATCTAGCTCAGGTACTTAGAGAGCAAGTGAAAGGAAGTAGGAAATGAAAGAAAAAGTGGATTCCCATTAGAAACACCACCAACTCCACCACCACCACCAAATTAAACGGTGTTACATTTTTGTTGCCTAACCAGTCCCCAGATCTGATCCTGCAAACCCTTGCTATCATGCAAAGCCTTTTAACTGACATGATTGACTGGACTAAGCTCTGTAATCACTATTTTGATTGATTTCAATGGAAAAACATACAATTATTAACACATAGTGTATAGCAGTAACATCACACTGGGAAGGACACGTAATTTCACCTGAGGAGAAACTGACTTTCACACAGTTTTCTGTGACTGAGGAAACCAAGTGAAACTGAAGATGTGAATATCATCTTCACATAAATACCCTATTTCTTTGATAGTACTCTTCCACAAATTACTATTTAAGCATATTTCACCTATCCTCAGGGGTATTCTTCCACTTTCACAAAAAGATCTATATATTAAAGACAATTTTTATCATGTACAATCTTAGAATAATGATCAAGCTCTTTTTTCCTCCTGTAAAAATAAAAAAAGCACATTAGATTTCTTTACTGGAATTGATTTTGATGTGGATTCTGGGTCAAACTTCCATTCTGCCATAGATTTTAAAACAGAATTTTCATCTGAAGTAGACTTGTTCAGTATATCATGTAGAGATTGCCAGTAAAGAGCAGCTTCCTCAGCTTCAGTTTCCTTTCTCTCCCTGGTAAACAGAAAGGGAAGAAATGTATTTTTGCATATTATGGAAAAGGACAAAGTAATAACTATCCTTTATAGCACAATTATTAAGTTGCTTAAGAATGGTTAATCAATATTTTAGTATTGTTTGAGTTCTAGAATTGCATAATTAAGTAAACTCTCCAAAGAAGTAAAACTTCTGAAAGATGGAATACCCATATTAGGAATATTGCTCTGACAGAGTCATCTTTAATCTATGCATCTACCTGAACATCTGTTTTCTTACAGAAAAGCTGTACTTTCAAGTGTCTCTTACTCCTAATGTCTGCTAAGAGCTCTCTATAGCCACAGTAGAATTCCAATTAAAGCTGTGATGTCTCTTTATCACTGAGTTAAAATAGTATCTCAGGAGATTACATCCCTTACATCCCCAGAGAGCCCTTTCCAGAGCTGATTTCTGAGTGATAAGAAGTATCACGTAATACTTCTCAGAAGATACTATATATCTCTACATTGTGCTGCAATCAGACCCAAAGTACAAGACCTCCTGAGCTAGGGAGGCTAGCCTGCCTCGAAGGATGAGAGAAAAGATTTTATTTCTCTCCAGTTCTTCTCCTTACTTTGAGATTAAGAAAAAGAAAGTCTAGAATCACAAGCAGATGCACAAATTAATCTATCAGGATACAAGAAATGACACAATTGATATTGGTCTGCCACTTTTTACATACTTCCATTTCAGACACACCAGGGCACAATCATTTTCACCATTTACTAGGATGAAATTGCCATCCAGGGAGAATACCATGGATCTGATTCCTCCTCCTTGGTATGAGTGACAATGCTTTTGAGCAAGTATATCCTAGAGATGTAACAGAAGCAGTATCAGCAAATACATTTTTATAATGGAGTATGTCTTCAAATTATTTTTATTACTTAAATTTTAAAAACATTTTAATGGGTTTTTTATTATTTTGAGATAAAAGTCAATACAAAACAGCAATACAAAGCACATAAAATACCAGGGATTTTAAGTTTAAAAGGTCTGACTACACATGGGACAAATTTGAAGTATATTGATTTTGCAGGAGGTAAGAATAGTAGCAAAGAGATCTACACTAAGATTTACTGAAGAAGGAAGTAGTGGTTTGTATGACTGCAAACATATGCATTATAAAAACAATTGTCTTGTATAATGCTATGTCAGTTCATTTTCATCATAAATTTTTCTCAAACATCTTCTATTCAAGTGAGGAATAGTTTACAGTTAAAGGAAGTAATTTTCACACTTCTGTCTCATAAATCAAACAAAGCCTGTGCCCAGATGCCCACCTACCAGAGTAGAAGTATTGTAGATAAATAAAACACCATCCTTGGCTGCTGCTGCCAGCCACTGGCTGTTGGGTGATAAACAGAGCAAACCTGATCCAAACTGTTTGCTAGGGATCTTCTTTTCTGATGAAAATACTGATGGATCTTCCAACTTATTCTGTCAAACAAGCAAAAGGTTAGCAGCAGTTCAGATGGTATCTATGCCATTCTGAGAAAATTAATGAGAGGTTTATGGGTTACCACATGCATTGCAGTTTTAACTGTTGTTGGATTACTGAGCTGAGGAAGTAGTGCCATTGCTGTGCTGCTGATTTGCTTCTCATCTCTGCAAAAGGGTCTGGATGCAGTATGTTCAAACCTGAATTTCTTGGCTCAGAAAGGATAGGACGTGTCAAGGAAGAATGGTGACCTTTAGAATTCACTTTTTTACCTGTCTTGACTCTTGAACTGTGGGAGACCTGAGAGCTGCAGAGAGCTGCAGCTCCTCAGCAGGCAGTGACAGTGGCTTCCTGAAGCCTCACTGCTTCATTGTGAGACTGGGATGGGTTTGTGTCTGAGACTCCTGGGCTGACAAGTGCACAGTCCCTTCAGGAGCTGCATGTCGAGGTTACTCAGCAGACTGCACAAACCCACAGCTCCAGCACAGCGGCCACCTGTGAAGTGCCTGCAAGTTGTGTGCATTTTAAGAACCAATATAATAGAACAAAGACATTACTTTTGCCAGGTTTCTAAGCAAGTGGTGAGATACTGAAAATTGATGTATGGATGGAGTAAGTATTTTGAGTGGAGAGAGGGTTTCTTTAAGATAATATCCTGCTATTTTCATCTACAGCCTTTGTTTGCTGGTATTTAACCACCACCCAAAATAATGCAACTTCAGAGAGTTACCTCTTCAGAGAGGTGGTATTTACAGATGAAAGGTGCACAGGTGCAGTAGCCATACACAGTGTTATCTTTCAGTCTGACTGCTGAGCTCAAAGGGCAATCCAGATGATACTGCTCCTTTTTCAGCTCACTAGCTTTAAACATTCCTTGTTCGTTCACGTACCTATCAGTATCTAAAAGACAAAACAAAGAGGGAGGAAGAGGCATGACTACCACGAATACAGGTGCTTTGTGTATCATGTAATTATGAACATGATCCTCATCAAGGAGTGAGCATGATATGAGTTTTCAGGGAAGAGACTGGAAATTAAGATACTTAGATTTAACACCAACTCAGTGAGTTGTGCTGATGCAGCACACTGCAGTGAAGCAGAGCAATATCTCTACTGGCTCTGAAGAAGTACTAGAAACAGTTTAACCACAGTGATGTGACTGTCTGCATACATTTGTATATGTATGCATTTATATATGAATAAACTTATTTACTCTGCTTCTTGAGTTTTATGTCACCAGTGCTAATTAGTTGGCATACAGGTTCATGTCACCATTGCCTTCATCTAGAACTTGTTTTAGGAATCTCTGCTATGAGGAACACACAGCCTGGGTGGTACTGGTTAAAACACTGCAATTTACATCTTCAAAAGGACATTTTATTATTTTTAGTTCCCTAATTTAAGCTTTAAAGGAACACCTGAAATTAAGACTGATAAGGCACCTGATATAAAATTGAAATTAAGACAATAATTGTAGATCTTCAGCAGCTTTGAAAATAAAGCCCCATTTATACATCTAAAAATAGACACAAAAATAAGTAGAATATTGGTGATTTTTAAAGAAAATAATAACTTTGAAAAATACAAAACTACTTTTTGAAAAGTTTGTAAAATGTAGGGCCTTTTAAAATTTTTAAAAATTACTTGAATAAACAACTTGAAAATCTGACACTAGGCTTATTGCCTTAGAAAATATTAGTATATATTTCAATTTTTACCTGTTCTGATTGCTGAAGGCAGATGAAAAATTTCCAGTCTTGCTTGTTGGACCTCTGCTACATTAAGAAGTACCATCACTTCAGCTAAGTCATTCTTTAAATCAGAAATTACAGAAAGATGGAGCACATCATCTTCCAGCACTGAAGCAAGTAAGGAACACCAATGGAAATTGTTACTGTGGCATGGTAACATGTTTTTACTACAATATCCTGTGACACAAAACGTTCTCCATTGGGAACACAGCTCAGGAGTGCTGCATGCCCTCAGCTCCACGTGAGGCACTGGGTGCTGGGAATCCCTAAGCACCAGAACATTATTATTACATTAAATAGTCAAATCTGAATTTACCTCCAGCTTGAATGGTGAGCAATTCTGAGGCTGTTTGCTGATAACTGCCAAATAAAGTACAGAAAAACCCTCCCCTAACAAACCCTCCAGACAATGAGAACATGATCAGGCAAATTACGAAAGTTATTTAAAGGGATAAAATTCTGTTTGTTAAACCAATTAAAATGATACAATACTTTCCTTGATACTTAAAATTATAGTGGATATCAATACACACATATATTATCTGTAAGAATATCATTTTTGGAAGAATAAATTCACAAATTACAATTTTTTCTATGAGTTAAAACGAATAATGTTTTATTCCTTACTATCAACCAGCAAAGCGGACAATTTCAGCAGTCCTCATGTTAAAGATGTCTATGGTAGAAATTTGCAACAAGAAATTTCACACAATGATCATAACCTAGAGTTTTTTAGTCCAAATTCTCACAAAGTTCTTTAGTTCTTTGCCATCACTTTAGTGCTGGAACTGTGATCAGTTTCTCATCTAATAAATTCTTTTACCTGTGACTTATACATACTCTGAAAGAAAGCTAATATTGGTACATTCCCTAACTAAAACTACAAAGGGAAAAAAACGTAAAAAACCAAAACCAACCAACCAGACTCCCCAAAACAAAAAATCTCAAAAAGAACTCTGGCCCTTACAAAATAGGTGGGAAGAATATGTTTAGTCCTCCAAGACCATGAGTAGAATGAGGTTGAATGGCTTGTCCTGGCTGACAAGTATACTTAAAATGGAGAAAGTAGAGAAAAGAAAAGGTAATTAATGTTGCATGTATTACCTATATATCCCAGAACTTGGAATAATTTTGATGGATGAGCATCTAGAATAAAGATGTGTCCTTCTGTAGCTCTTGCAATGAGGAACTGGCCACTCTGATCATAACTAGGTAAAATGCAAATCCAAGTAGAAATCATTTAAATGCAGTCAGTAAAGGGAGTCAAATAATTTCACTCTCATTACTTGCTGACTTCACTGAGTGTATAAACATAAATTTCAGCTTCTGGGTTTACAGGTTAAGGGCCAGATATAAAGTCCAGTGCTATGAGTGCAGTTTCTAATTGAGTGGCTGGTCAATCTAAAGCTGATCATACTCCACAGCAGTCTGCATTAACAGCTTTGTTAAGTCAGAATTTCTTTTACATTCACTTTTTCTAGAAATAAAACTACTACAGAGATCTTGATACTATCTTGGAAGAAAAACATCTTTGCATTGATTTTGAACAAGTTGCTTTCTGTGTCTATTTTTAAAATTCTGTCTTGGGTAGTTGTGAAAAGGGATACATCTGAATCTCAAATAACAGGCAGATTTATATTAAAGTTTAACAGTTCAGAATCCATTCTATCTTTTGCAAAGTAGAGTAAAATACTCTCAGATTTTTCAATAATTGGGGGGGTGGGAAACCCAACCAACAAAATACCCTGACCAACAAAAAAAGCCTTTTAGATCACTAGAGCTAATTTCAAGAGAACTGGTAATCTCCAGAACTTTAATGAATAATTAGCAATGGTAGCAAAAATCTGCCATATAGAAAGAGATGAGCAAAAGGCTTATACTTAATTTCACAAAACCTTAAATTTATATTCAGTGAGAAATAACCCTCTAAAGTCAGATACATGGAATTGTGCATAATTAATGCATTTGGTGATTTTCAGAAAGGATCTTATACATCAGTGTCTTCTGTGTTCAGTTAAACCTTCTTAAAATACAAATTTTTTACATGTCTCTCATATAAATCCTGCTACTATCTCTTACAAGCAATTCAGAATATGCTGAAAAAACTTAGAAGCTGTTAAAATATGTTATTTTTTAATTTGCAGAATAAAAATGTCAAATTTTTTTGTTCAACTAATACCATTACTGAAGTAGTAAATTGACAATATTTCTGTCCTACTAACATACTTACTGCAAAGACAACACTGGAAGTTTGGAAAGAGAAGTTCTATGAACAACCCGTGGAGCTTCAGCTTTGGTAACATCAAGGAAACAGATTTGACCTATTTGGGTCCCTATAGCAACACTGTTGGAGGAGGGACAGCAAGCCATAGAAGTTGCCTAGTTGAGAAGTAGAAGATACTTAACAGTTCAACATATTTTTTATATGCTATGCTATTTGTTAGTATGCAATTTCTTTTGCTCTTTAAGAGTCCCTAAAATTTGAAGAAGAAACCCCAAGTGGTTTATTTAAAAAACATGTTTTTAACAAAGAAAATATTTAGAGACATAAGGGAAATTTTATCTATGCTTTGTAGCTATACATCAAAAGTTAATTCTGTTCTTTCCAGAGGAAAAACAACCATTATATCCACTCTGCATATTTTAAGTGAAAGGAGTTTCATCTAAATTAAAGAATGAGTGCACTGTTGTGTGTACAGCTGTTAGAGAAAGGGATTTTTTTCCTTACTATGTCAGATTTCAGAGTTTGACTGCATCTTAAATCAGGACAAAGCATTAGCAGTTTGAAATACTTTTATCAACTCAATTCTTAAAGCCTCTTTTTCATTATCAGCCAAGGCATTTAGCTTTTATACTTTTGAAACTTTTCTATTACTCATTAAAAAGAAAAGGAATACTATAAAATGTAGATATTTTTTATAAAGATGTGCTTAAAGACGCAACAGGAGGACATTTGGCTGAAATGTTTCCTCTGCTTTGCAGTCAAGATAAACACATGACAGGATTAGCTCAAGGAAACATTCTGAAAGATAATATTTAAATCTCATCCATGGGTTGCTCAAAGACATTACTGAGCTGTCCTCAGCACTGATTGATCTAAATCTGTGTAATATTATGCTATCAATTGGAAAATACAGAAAATTTTAAGGATCGGTCATGATATAAACTAATGGTTACATGTACCTCAATACCAAGGTTTAGCTTGCTGAGGAAAGTTCCATCTTCCAAGGACCAAACTTGTACTTCACCTGAAATTGTTACAGACTGTTGAACAGAGAAAAACAGAGTCAAAAGAGGATGACATAACCAAATACTCCAGAAGTGATTAATGATCTCCTATAGAATATAGATTCTCTAATTGATGAGCATAGGAGATTAAGGGTTACTGTTTCACTTGGGATTATTTAGGTTTTCATTAAATCCAGGTGCTGCAAGGTACACCTGCTTAAGGAATACTTTAAAAAATTTGCATGCGTTCCTGCAGCTTCAAGCAGAACGAGACAATTTAGGGCAAAATTTGTTAGCTTGATCAGTATTAGCACTCCTGCCATTCTGCCAGCAACAGAACAACCTTCTTAGAATTTTATTTGGATAGGAAAGGCCTTGATGAGAGGTCTCATTTTCTCACATCAAAAATGATGGAGATCAAAACAATACTTGAGTTCTTCCTATATCCAGGTAATTTTGTAATTCCACAGTTACAAGTAGTAAGGCTTACAAGAAGTAAGGCTAGAGAGCATTCACACTATTCATATACAGTCAGGTAAAATTTAGCCCTCCTGTGCTAATGATGAACAAAGAGTAAGGCCCTCTTTGTCCCTGAACCCAGCACAGAGATATCTCTCAGGACATTCCAATCTGTGCAGAGGGCAAAAAAGATCAGTAGCAATTGATGGACATCAGTTCTCTAAACTGAATCCATCTTTTGCTCAGCTATCTTCCTGAACAATCTAAGTCACACAAATCAGCAGCAGAACCAATACAACATATATTATCCAACCTGCATTCCAAGGCAAGTTCTGACCCTTTTATAGACTATAGCTAAATGAATGCCATTTACTTCCTAAATGAGAGGTTTCACAATATAACAAATATCAGAACAATCCTGATTTCTGCAAGGCTTTTCATTTTGTGCCTTAGCAACATATTGGTTACCTGAAAAGAAATACTTTTCTAAATTAGAAATAATACAATTTCTTACCACACAGTAGTTGTTCCCTGGAGTAAGAAAATCAGCTGCCAAAAAACAACTGCTGGATGTGTCCAAGAGTTTGACAGCTTCTCCACTACGGACAGGTCTATAACTATAAACTGTCCCCTGACAAATAAAGAGAAATAATCCATCACTGGACTATGAAACTTCTCATTAGAAGCTTTCTAAGACTTAAAAAAAAATCCCCCCCATCTTTCTGTGCTTCACTCTTTAAACTTTTATATTTGACTCTAACCTGAGGTAAAAAGTGCCCAGCAGGATTCACCTGAGTTCAGTGGATTATATTAATTTACACTGGCTGAAGATGATGTTAGTTCCTTTTAGAGCACTCCAGCTAACCACACTTTCAAGAAGTTTTGTTTCACAATCTTGCTTTAATAAAATAATTTAAACACACCCAATTTCATGTTACTCCAGAAATGAAAAAATATTCTACACCAACACAAAACTTCACGTCTGTACAGAGAACAACTCTACTGCAGAGTCAGAGTAGTTGATACACCCAAGCAACACTTTTCTCCCTGTGCAGGGACACATCAGGCCTGGAATTCAGGCCCAGAAGATTCATGACTTGGACACATGAGAGACTCTGAACATGTACTCAGCTGTACACCCACAAGGATTTCTGTTGGGAAATCTCAACACTAGCTTAGGTTTATATTAGGTTAGATTTATATTCCACCATCTGTAGGAGACAATTGTTCTGTGCTTCATTAAAAGTCTTTCCAATTCTCAGTAAAAACACAGAATGGACTATGTTCACCTCTGATATAATTTGCTGCCTTGCATGATTACATTAAACATTTTGTACTAATAGTATCAGCATATTCATATAAAATCCCAGGAATATCCCATTATGTAGTGCTGTTATCTCAAATGTTGTACCTGGTCAGTGACAAGCAGCAGACTGGTGTAATCAGGAGAAAATATGAGGCTGGATATGGGCTGTGAGATATCAGCACAGATTTTTATCTCATACTGCAGATCTTTGATGTGATAAAAGATTAAAATGCCCTCCTGTGCAGAAAAGTACAAATTCACGTGAGGTCTATGTCACTTATACTATCTGGCAAACTAAACTGCAAGATCTTCTGAAAATCACTTGAGCAGCAGTGTTTAACTGCATCCCATCCCCAGTGGCATCATTTGTCTTTAGTATGTTTAAATCAAAAGGACTCTAAACTGAAATAATAAATCTGTTGAACATGAAGGTGTTCTTCAATACAATTCTTACTGACAGTCCATGTTTGATAACAGATTCTCTCATT
This sequence comes from Cinclus cinclus, assembly GCF_963662255.1. Classification (NCBI taxonomy): domain Eukaryota; kingdom Metazoa; phylum Chordata; class Aves; order Passeriformes; family Cinclidae; genus Cinclus; species Cinclus cinclus. The sequence goes on along the minus strand of NC_085052.1, from coordinate 11,612,222 downwards.
AGGTAATACTTTAGATTTCACATTGTTTTTGAGACACTGTAAGAATTTGTCCCTCACTTAAGCAGGAATGTACAATGGCATTGTCAGACTGGGTTAGATATTGAGTTAGATTTTACACAAAATAATTTGATAATTCTATTGACCATTTTCTCTCCTTTCCTATTTTTTGTCTATTCTCCTTTCTGTTCCTCTACAGTATTCTTAAATAAAACCAGGATTGTCCTCTGTTATTGCCTGAGTACAAAAATGGAATCTTTTCACACTCTGTGTAAAGCCTTAACAAAATAATATAGTCAACACCAGAAAAGAATTTTATAGTCCTGCAGCCCCTCACTCTTTCCTAACTTCTGTCTTTGCAGTGAACTCTGCAAATATACTCAATTTGAATGTAGATTTTCACACACTCAGAGTAAGTTAAAAGCATAAAGGACGCCTTACACATCCAGCTGCATATAGTCCCTCATTACAAAATGCCATGGCAAGTAAAACTGGTTTCTGCAGATTGCTTGGTTTGCCACCTGAAAGCACAAAACCAACATAAAATATCAAATTTAATTTATTTCAACAATGTGTTGCAATTCCAAATCTGGGATAATTTACTATTTATTTGTGAGTTAAAAAAGATCATAGAGTCATTTCTATAGAAAGGGTTCCTAGAAGTCCCCTAATCCAACTTCCTGGTCACTACAGAGCTGACTTCAAACTCAGAACCAACTTCACAATTGGATTATGTTGTCCAGAGTTGTATCGGCTAAGATTTGGATATACCCAAAACCAGAAATTCCATATCTTCTCAGGGCAATTTGTCCCAATGTCTGACTACCTTCACTGTGAAAGTATTTATTTCCTAATATATACCCAGAAAGCCTGTTGATGCAAACTGTGTCCTTTTATTGCATCTTCTCTGTAACCTTTCATTGGATAGCTAAAGCAATAGTAAAACCCATCACTTCCTTTTCTCCAGGCTGAACAAACACAGTTTTCTCACTCCAAATTTGTGTGTCATGTACTAAGACTGTAACAACCTTTGTGGAAATGTGCTGAACTTCACCCCTCCTGTGTTTTTTGTACTGTGGTGCCCAAAACAAAGTGTTTTAGACCACCCCCCCCCCCCCCCCAATAAATCCTAACTCAGATAAATTATGAGTGATTGCAGTTGTAAACAAATGCTAAAACTAAACAGTAGGGAACCTATTCTAGCACCACTTATTCCAATTTAAATTAGAACAAACAGAATTTTTTCCACTGCCACTGTTTCTCCTGAGGCTTTTAATTTGGCTGTCTCTTAGCACAAAAGCTATTAATCTTTTGTCATGTAAACACACATAAGATTGCCAACAATGTGTCTTACAGAGGCCAGTGTGAGATGAGTTTTTCTAACCAGTGGCTTCCAGCTGTATTAACCTACAATTACTCCCAGACATCAGCAATGCTGCTCAAAAAATCTATTAGCTTCATTTGAACGTGGAAATACCTTTCTTTTTCTTCACTTCTCTACGAATATACGACACCACATCTGCTATTTTCTGCATGAACTCTGCACAAAAAAAAAAATAAATTATAATGTCAACCTTGTTTGTAGGTCAATATTGCAGTACAAGTCAGCTGTATTCCACTCTACTGAACAAAAGGCCACGTTCAGTATGCTAAATGAAAAATGTGCATTCTTCCTCAATATCTACCATTTCTACCACCTATGCAACTGAGCAGGCACAGTTCTGTTATTCAGCTTACAGGTGTAAAAAGGAGATAACATGAACTTGGTGTGGAGAGTGGAGATGCAGATTTATCTTCCTTCTAGTACCAAGTTATGGTATTCTTATTTCTAACAATGATTTATTTTTTTTAGATACACTTACCAGGAAAATTCAGCCACTCTGAAAACAATGCCTAAGTGAAATGTTGTGGCTGCTTATAATTCTGTTTGCAGCACCATATCAGGAATTCAGCATGTGCTCAAAGCTGGCCATGCACTTAAGCATTCTGCTAAATAGATACAGATTGCAGTCTGTTTTAAATTAAGCAGAAGCTTCAGTATAATATAAATACATAGCATTTTGTTATACAATTTTAGGACAGGACTCAAAGACAAATACACAGGGCAAGAAAAAGCCCAGATGGCCAATATTCTTGTTGCCTTCTACTCAACTAACAAAAACAGTTCTGGTCATACCTTAGGTTTTTATTTCTTGATGATTTACAACTCCTGATTTGCTAAATTTAATAGTCTAGTTTCAAAAAGAAAAATAAAACTGGTTTGTTAGGCTGTTTTAAAAGCAGCCTTCCATTTTGGTGTTAACTATCAAAAATTAAATCGGAGTACTTGCTGCAGCTTCAAAAATCATGTACTACATGTAAACAGAAGAAAATAAGATTACCAGGAGATTAGCTATTACCACTAATTCAGTGCTTGTTGGGGAAACAGCTCTATGCTAGGAGAAGTATATTCCAGTACTCCTCCTAGACCTGACCAAAGTATGAACTTCATGTGCACCACAGGACTGACACCTTCCATCCCATTAAAGGATGACGTGGTACAGATTGCCTAAGGAACAATTTTTGTTGGCTGTGTCTCAGCATCATCCATTTACGAGCCCTCTGAATGGGCACAGAAGGGAAGTGGCATTAGCAGAGGAAACACCTCAGGATTATGAGAAAAAGAAAGTCTGAAATGGGTTTCCCTTGACATGAAACTTTAGTCAGTCATAGCCTGCTAAAGCTCCCAAATAAAAAAGACAGGTGGAAATATATACAGGGCACACAAACCACGTTGGTGAATTGCAATCAATCAGAGGTCCTCCCATTCCAGAATAAATTAAAACAAGACTTCTTTCTTTGAATCCAAAGATAGCTTCTGTGCTTCATATATTCTGCAGTAAAGCCTGGCAGTGTTTGCAGCCTTGTTTTAATTATAGGATAGTCTATTTAAGAGCTGGCACTAGGGAATGCTATTAAACCACATTGCTTCAGTTTTGTTTTTTGAAGACTCATAAGCCTTCAAAGATCACTTCTAACTTTATCTAACACAGCAAATGAAGACTATACAACATTTCATGCAAAACAAAATAAATTAGTGGTACTTAACTAGTTGATAAAAGGTACTGGTATTAGTACTCCTATTAGTAGCTAGTGTATTAATGGTTTAATGTTAATCTAGGAGGGCTGATTAATAAGATCTGGACTCCTGGAAATATAGTTAATTTAATAAATTTTGATGTATTTAGGTTTTTTTGTTTGTTTTTTTGTTTTGTTTTTTTTTTCATTGGTTGGTTGGTTGGTTTTTTTCCACAAAGAAAAATGAAAGTGAGTTATTGGGTGTTAAAAACACCCCCACATAATCTCAAAAGACATTCTCATATGTTTACTGTACTAATAAAAAAATACGGTTCTACAAAACAGCTTTATAATTTCTGTAAGTACCAAACAGAAGAATGGTAGAAAGCACAAAAAGCTTTCACCTATCTACTTTCTTCCCTGCTTGAATAAGACACTCAACTATTTCTTACCAGGTGGAGCTTTTTCTTGCAAAACAGAAACACTGTATTGCTCAGCATCAATTGCCAAAACATATCCTTCTTTACAGCCCATGTATATTTCTGAGGTTGCAGTCCAGCAGTGGGCAGTGGGATGCACTGAAGTCTTAATACAATTTCTAGGCTTCAGAATGAAAATAAAAAAGTTTAATCAACAACTGACAAATATCTGTACAAGCTGTTACATACATTTCAAGAAAAGGAAAAAAAAACCAATCATCACCTCATAGAGTTTGACATCACGTTTAACATCAGCATTATTTTATTCAGTCATCCCTTCACTGAACCCAGTAACTTAACAAAAACCATTCTCAAAAAAAAGTGTATGTCTGGAGATAGTGGTGAACTCACTACTCACTCTAGACATTTGTTTAAATGATAAATTATATTTCCAATTAAAAACTGTGCATTTTTAAATTAGCTATCTATATTTTTAAACTAAATAAATCTGGATTTATTCTCCAGCACTTGTATCTGTTGCAAATTTATCTCTAGCTTGGAAATCCCTCCAGTATCTTCTGTATCCTCACAAAGATAGTGATCCACCATAACAGGGGCATTTCCCAAACTTTTAATGACAGAATTATGATAAAATTCAGCACACTGAGCCTTTAGAGGGTTCTTCAAATGCCCCAGAAGAGCACTGGAAGCCCCAGTTTAAATGGTTACTTATTATGACCTCACCATAACAAATGCCTTTCAAACTTGTTAGAATATTCTTCTATTTTATAGCCAAAACATGAACATGTGGTTCTTGCATACCTGGCAGTACTAGAACACATTTTGTTTGAATAGCTTATCTTATTCTATAATCCAAATCGCTCTGTAAAACAGCCCTATCAATCTTTGTGTCATCTGCAAATAAGTGCTAGAAATATCCCTGACCTGGACTTCCCATGTGCCTTGAATTTTTCATTTCAATAAAATAACTCTCATAAAACTGTCCTCCACAAACCACAAAGAACAGAAATTCTCCAGCAAATATTATTAAAGACAGAGAGGGGCCTGTTCAGATACAACAGTAACAGAGGTCATAAAAATACCATGACAGAAAGAAACAGATTAAAAAGAATTCAGGGAGGGGAAGAGGGGGACAAAACACAAGAAAACCTTGGGAGAACATTGAAAAGAGAGAATTGAAAGCACCGTGCATATGTGCAGAAGTGGTGAGGATCACTAAACAATATGATGGGTGAAAAAAAGATTATTTAATTCTGTAAAACACCTGTGTCTCACTAAAGGTTCTATAAAAAGAGAAAATATGGATGGACTTGTGATGACAACATAAAACAGAGATTGATAAATACCAAGATTTCATTATCAAAATATAGCAAGCCCTTGTAATATGGTTGTGGGTAAATAACTTACGTTCTATTTATGCTTACAAAGTATTTTTAGTTTCTCAGGGGAAAAATGTTACGAAAATAGAGTATATCAATATTTACTTTAGAATCAAGTATGGCTGACAGTAACAAATTTATAGCAAATAGGGCTTTACATCACTCAGAGAAACATCTACTGTAGGTGTTTTCACTGATTTTATAAGGCTTGAACATCACAAATCTTTGGGAAGGTTGTAACTGTACTTCTGCAAAACAGAAGCTTTCTGGGTAAACACAATTTCTGCAACGTTCCTCTGTACCTGCTGCCATGACTATCTATCTTTACACATAAAAATATGCAAATCCTAGGATGAGATTATTTAAATCCCAAACCAGTTTGCTTCTTGGACTTTGCATTAGCACACTGGTTAATAATAATAATAATAATAATAATAATAATAATAATAATAATAATAATAATAATAATGCTGTCTTTTTTAACTTCTCTCTCTTTTGAGTAGCACCTCATCAGGGAAAAAATATCCATGATGAATCCTTATAAAAAAAGTTTTATAAAGAGACAATGGAATAAAATTGGTGCTAGAGATGAAATCAACTCATTTGGGCTTGATTGTCCCACTCTGCTTTGCACTGGTGCTGCCTCGCCTTGAACATTGTGAGCAGTTTTAGTCACTGCAATATAAAAAAGAAAACAAACTATTAGAGAGTATCCAAAGGAAGACTGGGAAGATAGCTGAGGGTTTAGAGGGGGAGCTGTATAAAGAGCAGCTAAAGTCACTTGTCTGTTCAGCCTGGAGAAGAGACCGAGGGCAGACCTCACTGCAGGTCCAACTTCCTTGTGAGAGAAAGAGGAGGGGCAGGCACTGATCCCTGCCCTGCGGTGACACTGACGGACCCAAGGGAATAGCCTGTATCAGGGGAGGTTTAGGTCGGACATTAGAAAAAGGGTTTTCCCCCAGAGGCTGGCTGGGCACTGGAAGAGGCTCACAGCACCAAGGCAGACAGAGCTGAAGTGTTTGGACAATGCTCTCAGGGACAGGGTGTGACTCCTGGGGATGGTCCTGTGCAGGGCCACGAGTTGGACCCGATGATCCTTGTGGGGCCCTTCCAACCCAGCATATTCCGTGATTCTGTGATAAAGCACATTCAGCGAACTCCGATCTAGAAAAATCTCATGCAAGAAATAAAAGGACTGAAAGCCGTAGGATATTTCAATTCCTTTCCCTCTGCTGCCCCACTGTGGTTACACTCGGGTATGTAGCCAGCCCCAGGACGTGGTTCTGGAGTATGGAACACTGACACACTTCCCAGAAACAAGCAGACTGGCAGCGGGCTTGCTTTTCAGTGCTTCACTTGACAGGACATAAACATGTGAATTCCCTCTATTGCCAGGGCTTAGAAGATCTCAGAGTGCTCAGTTTTTCTGCTCGGTGCGAGATGGAGTTTATGTGCACAGGCACGCCTGGAGGACAGAATTAGTGCTGTAAGGCACAATAAACTCAAGTCCTAAAAAAAATTACTCAGCTACCATATCCCGGAGCAAGGTGAAAGCATGCCAGAAAGAGATGCATTGCCTCCCAGTGTTAAACTGTGAGTGTAGAACCCCACAGTTTAGTACATAGGAAACGACATACCACCACTACAAAAGGAACAAAAGCCTGTATTTCTGGAAAAAAAAATAATTTCTAAGTAACTTGTTGTTCATTACCTACCAATATTGACAACCATAATACACCCATCTAAGAAAACTGGACAGTAAATAATTCTCATAACAAATATCAGTAAGTAACTGTCATAAATAAATATCAAAATATTTACCATGTAATTTGAAAGAAAATGAAATCTTCCATTATTTTGACTATTAGAACAGTTTATTTTTACTCCAGAAATATTTCTATGGACAAGGAGAACATAATCACATTGAAGATGCTAAAAAGAAATCTAGGTTTTTCTGAAGGCAGCTGGGAATGCAAAGACCCTATAGAAATCTCTAGTACTATATCCAGTATGGTTGAAAGTACAAACTTTTCCATGTGGAATAGTTCACAAAATGGTTCTGCAAGTTCAAGCATAAGAACTTACTACTACTGAACAGAATGACATCCATTGAAGGACAAATTTTATTGAGACTCATGGACCTAATACAGGAACTGCTTTTCCTCCAATACCTCTTGTAATTCACTTTACAGAATAAAGAACAAAGTGGGGTTTGCAGAGCTCATCATCTGCACATAACCTAAGAGGCAGTAAGGCAGAAGAAAATAGCAAGGCCCCCTAGATGAGCATGTATTATCTTCACTTTCTATGTTCTAAGTGATTTCAAGTATGAGCAGTTCACATGTATTTAGAATTAAAGGACTTTTTTTATAGTTCTTGATTGTCCTGAAAATCATTGGGAACCAGTTACACAGTTAAAAACATCTACCATTGTGAAAACATGAGGCAACAAAAAGAAGATGAGGTCAGGAAAACATAATTTCCTGGGTTTATTTTTTGATTTTACTTTGTACACTAACACAGAACTCACATTTGTCTACTGAGAAGATGTAGTATATAATGCCAGTGTCAACTTATGCAAGCTAGTTTTGGTGTCTCATATATATTACAAACCACCAAACAGAAATTGATGGTCTTAATCTTAGAAGAGATTACTAGATTTTGAAATTAAATGTTTTCACACTTCTAGTTGGTAGTCACGTGAAAATAAATTTCAAACAAAATGAGAACACTTTTGAAGCCTCTAAAAAGAAGCACCTCAAGGGAGGATAAAAAGTAAATAATAAAATACAAGTGACACAGATCACAAGGTCCAACACAGTGGTATGGGAATGTATTTCAGAAGCAGGGGTTGCTGTCTGGAAAAAAGCTTTCAATGCTTCCATAGCTTGAGGCATTTTCAACATCAAAAAGAAAGCAATCCCAAAGGGAAGTAAGGATACATGAGGATTACTATCAGTTTAGCTGGGAATAAGTTTTCAAGTTTTCAGCAGGTCATTTTAGCTTGGGCACAATTAAATGCTGACACACTTCATACTGCTTCTGGGATACAGAGTCAAACCTCCACTACACAGATATATGCTAGGACCTATGTCAGACATCTGAACACTGTATTGCACTATGCAGAAGCATTGTGCTTTCTGAGTCTTCTGGCAAAATGGATTTCAGAAATATTGTTGAAGTAACAAATCCATTTACTGGGTTGTACGTATTTAATAAGCATTAGAATTACAAATTCATTAACACCTATTTGTATAGAAAGTATATTGACTTGGAATAGTAAAAAGGGAAAAAACTCAGTAACTACCACAAAGGTTTCTGCTTCATCTCCTTGCAGTCCAGCAATGGCTGAAACTGGCAAATCAGGGCCATAGTATGGATCATCATTACGAGAAGATGGGAAAAACAAATCCTCATGAGGACTCATGGCCCCCTGATCATCAGGGAGCTCCACAGGGCTGTGAAAAGGCAAAAGACACAGTCTGATGAGAATAAATATGAATGGCAAATGCTGATACATAACAGAGAAGCTGTTTCCAAAACAGGCTTTATTTCTGCAAAAGTGATGGAGGAAAAATGAGTATGCCTATGTATTTACATATGCATTATATGCATTCTGTAAAGCCAAAAGGCACAAAACCCTTCAGTATTTTTTTAAGATCACAAACTAAGGCCTTGTTTATACTTTCATTAGTGTAATTGTGTAAGTGGCAATTTGTTGATTACATTAATAGTTAAATAGATTAAACACAGTTGGGAATGGTAGAGTAGCTGCCACATCGAAGCACAGGTTTTATGCATCAATGACTCCAACTTGAGTGATACATGCTACTTTTATACCAACCTCAAAAAACATTTTTGCATAAATAAGTTCTAGTTTTGCTGTGCTCAGTGAATTTCATTGACAGAGCCATCCTCTCTGGACCTATAAATTAGTCACAGAAGTTGGAAATCACATCAAAAACTGATACTGTTTTTGGTACAATTTGTGATTACAGCAAGATATTGTTTAACTATGTTTACCGGGAACAAATTGATCCAAATTTGATGGCTTCATAACTACAAAAGCAACGCTCAACACAGCCATTTACAGAAAAGCAATCCAGGCATTATCTTTATTCAGTCACACAGCTTTTGATCAAGGCTGCCAAAGCAGCTGATTAGCATTAGCTTCATGGTGTGCATAATCTGGTCATGTGAGTACCAAGAAATTAAATAATAAATTTAATTCGCTTGATGGACTAGACAGATTTACAGTGGTTGTGATTTAGCAATTACTGACTGCAATTGCTAGGTGAACTAAGTGGGACTAAATCATCTGCAAATAGATGTGTGTTGCTAGTCTTTGTTATTAAAATACACTTGCAAATGTTGCTCGTAGCCTGAGGGGTGCTCCACTCACTGTCGTGTAAGGTGATACTCGTCCTTGCTCCTTTCAATGTGCCAGATGGTAACGGAGCTCTCAGCAACAAAACACAGATGCTGCCAATTCATGGGGTTAAAACTCAGAGAGGTTCCTGTTAGCCCTGGCTGAGACTCACTGCAGAGGAGGATATTTTCTTGCCAGTTCCTTCATTAAGGAGAATAAAAGAAAATAAAATCCATTAAAACGTTGAAGGCAAAGGTCTGGATGGGATTAGGACTGATGTTCAAGATCCAGTTTGGAAAACAAGTATTTTGTTACTGACAAAAAATTTCTGCTGTCAAACAAGTAAGGTCCTCTTAAGAATAAAAAGGATGTGGTTAATTAGCCACACATAAAATTATTACTGCTAGAAAATTATTGCAAAACTGACATTTTGAGAAACATTATCAGGCACTCCTTTTTGTGAAAAGACCAATGATCATGAGAAATGGATTTTTTTTTTCCATTAGTTAAATCAGTGACTATCAAAATGGGCCCAAACAATTAATTCTTCAGCGCCCCAGCCTTTCTTTTTCCAATCTGTAACATAATGACTGTAATGCTTGCAGCTGGAAGTTGTGAGAATGAGGAAACAAACTATATTAAGCCTATGATTATGGATTAATTACCTAGGTAATACAGTAACTGTGTTGTGAGTGCAGACATACAAGCTATAGTTGCATTAACTAACTTGGGCACAAACCAGGGTAGAGTGTGTGTGGGGCTGTTATGTGTAGCTAACAGAAGCCTGGGAATCTTTTCTCTGCTGACTTTTCTTTTGTCCAGCATAACCTATTTTATGGTCTCCTCATCTAATTTGCATATTTTTCAATATTCAAATTAATATTTGATGGCATTTGCATTTTGAGGTGCTACCCAAGAACTGATTCACATAATTTGAAGAAAATGGTTAAAACTGTTTCTTAATTTATTGGACAATCTGTCTGACTGTTAATCTAAATAACATTTATAGTATTTGTCATTATTGCTGAAGGGAGAAATCTAAAATGCATACACTGCTGTAAATGGATTCAGTATAATCCCTTAGCCTTGCTGTAATAAATTCACTCACAGAAATGATCACAAAGCAAACAATGGTTAACATTTACAGCATGTGCAAAAAATTGGAATTATTCAGTATGCAGTAGCCCTCATTAAAATTACAGGAAGCTATAAGTTACAATTATGACTTTAAAAGGTATCAGCATATCTTGCTTTCTAAAGATCTTTCAGTATGTTCTTGTTTCATACCTACCAGATAACACAAACAGGGTTTTATAGTAGATAATTTATCAAGATATGAAACTATAGTGAAACATGTATCTGAAAAGGAATCCAACATTAAATTTCTCCTTTGAACAGGAAAGAATAAATATTAGGGATACAATATCTCAGATGAAAGGCATCTTTTAGTTATCCACAAGCTCTTTATACTTGGAGAATGACATCTTTCAAAATATCTCTTATACCTCTGATTCCAAACTAGCTGCTTTAAGTACTGGGGCTGTGCAATTGTCACATAGTTATGACATCTAATGCTCAACACTGAGATTTCTGAAACCTATACAGGCACATATCTTCCATGAATGATCAAGGAAATCCAATCACAATAAATGAAGGTCCTGATTTCACAGTAAATTCATATATCTCTGTTCAAATTATTACACATTCTAAGCTTAATATTATAATGTAATTGTATTTTGTTACTAAATTCTTTGTGACTTAGGATAGTTTTTATGACAATTACCTGCTGATAGTTGTAACATGCTGATGCAAACTGGTTAAAATTGTATGGCCTTGGAAATTACTACTACTTTAAAGCATTTAAACATTTCTAGGTATTTCTGCTTTTAAGAATAATCTGGAGAAGTCTTTCAGGATGGTGCATTTTTGTTTAAGAGCACACAATGAACACACTGGACCACATGTGTTACTTCTGCTGTAGGTGACAAGTGTGTCAGCTGTCAGGCCAGTAAGCCTTTGCTGGTTTCCAATGTTCACAGGCATCCTTCTTAAACTACTATCTATGAGCAGAGTTCACAGCAAACATTACTCTTCTTCAGAAGGGATAAAGAAGAGGCATCTGTAATAGTATCTACTCTCATTACTCTGAAATTCTAGGAGTTTCTGCATCTTCACTTATAATTGTACAGGAAAAGATCGTCAATAAACTGAGACTATAAAGGCTATTTGTTACATGTCCTTGCTTGCCTTTCTCCTACTCCACCCTCCCCATTTATTTTGAAGTGCTCAGATTTGAGTAGTCCCATAAGTCAATGGGAGCTTGCTGGCAATGGAGGCAAGAGCAGGATTGTATTTTACAGTACAATTAAAATATTAAATATTCTACCTTTCTGCATCTGCACTGAATTATATAATATTTCACATCAATGAGCAGGAAATTATGATCTAACCCAGTGATCCAAGTTAGTGTCATCACTGAACAAAATTAAAAGCCAGAACTAAGATCAAGCAAAAGTAATTAAGAGGACCAGTGAACAGTCCAGGGGGACAAACCAGTGCAAATCGGCTTTAGAACCCTTTCCCTCTTCTCAGCAGGCAACTTTCTTCCACAAACAGCATGGTGCTTAGCTTCCAACAGTGAACAGATAATTAACAGATCTGGAGGCTCTGGAAGCACTCCATAAAACAAAATTTGGAAGAAAGTAGAAGATAACTTTGCTACAGCTAATGCTAGGCATTTTGCCTAGTGTCTACTAATGCTAGAAAATAAACAGCAATTTTGGTACAGAAAGTTTGCAGACAATGATTAGTCAGGAAAAAAAAAGGCAACCAGTATGTGTTCCACATTCGTTATCTTAATCTATGATAAAACAGTAGTCACACAAAAATATGAATTAAATACAAATGGTATAAGAGAATTTTTTTTACTCTTACCATACTGAAAGAACAAACTCTGGGATTGAAGAGTAACTGGCCAGATACGGGCCTGTAAAACTAAATGCAAGTAAGGTGTAGTCCAGCTGAACATCACCTGAAAAGTAAAAATAAAGAACATGGTCTTTGATTTTTCCAGATTTCATTTTATAGTACCACAGATACTCTTCTCACTTCCTTTATATCCATTTTAACTCTTTAAATCTTCTTCAGGCCCTTGATTTCTTTGCTTCACTGCAGATTATTCTTTTGATTTGATCATAAAAATGTTCCCTATGTATCACTGCTTGGAATTTTTTCAATTTCCTTTCCAATAATACCTTGAAATTGTAAAGTATTTTCCCAAATCCCATGAAATCCTTTGCAGTCATAGTTTTATTCATATACATGAAAAGGTAAGTATTATGATCCTTATGTAAATGGCAAGGGAACTGAAACATGACCAGGGTAAGCAACTAAACCAAGGAGAGAAGCTACACAAAGCAGGAAAAACCATACATTAGATCCTGGACTCCAAAGTTTAACTGGAAGAACCCTCATCCCTCACATCCTGGATTTATCATCTGGTTTTCAGCAGTCTACATGGAAGTCTACTGCAGTATGATTTTATTGCTTATTCGGACTACATTTTCCTAAACCTAATACGATCATATTTCATAAAACTAATATATGGTCATATTCCTCTCTAGCTTAAACCTAAATAGAAATAGTGCAGTGGAAAATTCCTTGCACTGCTTTCCATGAATCTCTTCATGAGACAGTTCCCTGTCACATGTCCTGTGACAGGGACAAACAGTCCCTGTTTTCTAAGTTGTACAAAAAAGCCCCACAACTTCAGAAACTGATGATTAAAGTATCGTTTTGATGAAATGATGATGATGAGGGTTACCACATCACTACCTTTTAATTCTGTCAGTTTACTCAGTTCTGGAAAAGCGTAGATGTGTATGAGGGGATTCAGCTTCCGGTCGGAAAAGGCCACCACTTGATTGTTGGCATTTGCTGCAAAGGCTCCCACCTGGCCAGTCTGACACTGCACTGCTCTTGTCTTCTTTGTTTTGATGTCCAGGAAGAGGATGTAATTACCACAAGGGTAGCAGACAGTTTGATTGTCGACAAAGGCCAAGTTCTTGTTTGAGAATCCCTGAACCCAACTGAAAATATAGCAACTGAATGTTAAATAATTCATCACACATTTCTTAAAATACTGTGCAAAAGGGAATGTTGTAGCCTAAGTTACACAGAACTGATAACTGGGAGTTGTTAGACTTGACCTCACCAGTGTTGCAAAACCACAACAACTAAGATCTGGTATTAGGAGTCACTAGTTCAGCACTCCAAAAAACATACAGTCAATCTTACCTGATGGAGCACAAAGGACTGGCATAAGAACATGGAGAGATGCTTTTATTTCTTTGCTTTCACTAAAAATAAAGTCAGGCAAGTTCACAGGTGCTGGTTTTGTACTCACATAACCCAGCAAAGGGCATAACTTCGAAAGAATTGCACAGGTATGATCCATTCTTGGAATCCAATTGTAGTTTCCTTAATCTTTTTCCATCTCATACCCATAAAATAAAAAAAAATAAAGGTCTGCTTATATGAAGCAAACCAGGAGGACTGTTCTGCTTTACAGACTCCAGTATTTTAACATGGTAAAACTCTGGAATGTAAACAGGATGTGTTACACAAGGACTGAAATAAATTACTGAAGAGGACTCTGTTTATGAACTTACAGCATGTCAACAAATTCGTAAGTGCTTGCAGATGATTTTACTTTTCAAAAAACATGTGGACAAACATCAGGGTCGTCTTACCAAATGGATATTTGTTTACCACCAAGTGAGGGTATCAGTTTAGCCTGCTGGTACCATGGCAGGAAAGTTCCAGCAGTGTAAGAGATACCTGCTGTGTACAACACTGCTGTTAGCATCCTCTCCTTGAATTATCATTCAGAAACATCCCATCTCTGCTTTTTTCCCCAATTCTCTGATTTTGACCAGGAGAGGCCTTTGTTCTCTGCAATGACCAGAAGCATTTTTACACTCTTTTCACGCTCAGTTGCTGATCCTTTGTACACTTCAGAGAAAATGGTACTAAAGCCTCAGCACTCTCATACTTATGAACATTTTAAAATTACTGGTCTTGAGATAAATTTTGTCCAGCAATAACTTCCCAGTATCTTTTCTGAGGAGTTTCTGCTCTTGGCTTCTTTTGCTACATAGGATCAAGTGAAGCCAGAGAGGAGTGGGAGCACTGACAATGTATTTGTGGAGATGAACTGAAAGCCATGGCAACAGAGGAGACATTTCAGCTGATAACGTTTTTCTGGACCTTCCTTCATACAAGAACAGATTGCCATAGCACGAGACCTCTCTGAACATGCTTACAGAACTAGCTCTATGCTTTTCTGCAACATTGTCTGAATCAGGTGCAAATAAAGTATTTCCAACTTCTGTTTGTGGAGGTGAAATGGAACTTGGAGAACTTGTATGCAGGGATAAATTATTGGGGGTGGCAGTGCAATTTATCACTCTATACATCCAGAAAGGGCCTGAGGGGACAAGGGTGCAGGCTGTTAAAAGAGATAGACAGACAGACAGACAGACAGACAGACAGACAGACTTCTTTACTGTGGTGTGTGAGCGACCACACACTGGAACAGGATTTTTCAGACAGGCTGTGGAGTCTCAGCTCCTCACTAGAGCTCCTCCAGAACCGTCTGGATGTAATCCCATGCACCACGCTCCGGGCTGACCCTGCCCGAGCACGGAGGTTGCACCAGGTGACCCACTGTGGTCCCCTGAGCCCGCCCAATTCCGTGATCCTGTCATCCGTGCCCGTGCTTCTTTCCCTCTCCCGCCGGCTGTCGTGACAGACCCCGACAGCGCAGCTTCCCTCCCTCTCCCTGTCTGACCGCCCTGTTCATGGAGCCGCCGCGGGGTGAGCACAGCGCAGGACACGGCGCACGCCACCCGGGCTCAGCAGCGTGTGGGGGCTGTGGGGGCTGTGCCGGCCGCCCCCACCTCACTTCCAGCGCGGCCTCCGCGGCGCGGGCAGCTCCCCCGGCTCCGGCTCCCTCCGCACCCGGCCCCGCCGCCATCATAGCACGCCCGCGCCCTGGCAACAGCAACGACGCCTGCGATTGGCCGGGCTCGGAGCACGCAGTTGATTGGCCCGCGCACCCCGCGCCAGCCAATCAATGAGGACGGGCGGGTATTTAAGAGCCCAGCAGAGGAGTGGCGGTTTCCTCCCCGGAGCAGTGCAGTGTGAGGGGTTTTGTGGATGCACTTGTTGGTAAGCGGGGGTAGCTCTGCCGCTGACACCTGTGGCCGCTTAACCGGGGCACTCATTGCTACTGAATCTAAGGAGAAGATGCTGAATTAAATGCAGGAGTGCATCAGCTGTGGGGAGAGAGTGTGGGTTCTGTCTCTTGGTCCCTGCACCTGGCTCGGTGTTATCTGCCCGTCTCTTTCCGAAGTCACCATCCCTAAAAATGTTCAGAAGGGCTCTGGATCTGGTGCTGGGTGATGCGGTTTAGGGATGATAGTTGATGATCTTGAATGTCTTCCAACCTTGAGTATTCTGTAATTCTGCAAGGTACAGAAGTACTTAGATTGTGTACAATAAGGCTCCTGAAGCTTCTGAGTGAGCTGCAAAGTTTTCCACAGGAAAGAAGAGAAAATACATCTGCAACTCTTCCCTCTGTACTTGAAGCTTTTAGCTTGGTAGCACAGTAAGAACCTCCAAGTATCTAAAAAATAGGTTTCCTTTCCTAAGGGAGGATTGCTATTTACAGTGTGTTGCTGGTTTTAACTTGCTGTTACTTCCCTGTACAGTGGCAGTGTGCAGTTTTGCAGTTGTGGTGTGCACTCCCAGTGCTGGAGAGCAATGAATGGAGAGTGGCATTTCTGTCCAGAGGCAGCAGGATAAGCTCATTCCTCACCTCTAGTCTCCACAGGCACTCTGTGTGCCTGGTAACACCAGGAAAGAATAAGGAAGTGGGTTTATTTTCTTTGGTACTTTTGAGGGCCTGTTGTAGCATGTGGGTCTTGTGATGCTGGTTTGGATTCCTACATGCCTGTCTCCAGGCTGTGAGTTGGCAGATTGCCTGTGTTTCATAATGCCTATGAGAAATTTCAAATTCATTTTCTCAATTTTCATCACCCAAAATTTTCCTGACTATTTTCTAAGGATAGGTACTTAGAGGACTAAGGACTATGTCCTCTAACACAGTTTTTTTTGTTGTGGTTTTTTTTTCTTTTTGTTTTTTTATGGTAGGAGGAATTATTTTGTTGGCAAAGAGCACCTTATGTACAGGTTCTGTTTGTCTAAGGGCATGGCAGACTTGTGCAACAAATTACCACTCCCTTTCTGTGCTGAGCTGCTTAATATACACATAATCAAGCAACTGTGACTCAACAAAAATCATGTTCCTCCATTGCAATGGATAATGTCTCAAGGTTATGGTTGTGTTACCAGCAACCATCTTGGTGTTTATCTGCAGGTGACATCACCACAGAAAATATTAATCTTTGTGATCTGGTGTTTGAGGCCCAACTCCAGTGACAAAACCAAACCAAAACAGGTAGGACTTGCCCCCTGTGCAAGCACAGATCCACTGATGAGGCTGGAGAATGCTCTCTCGGCCTTGGGGGTTTGACAGAGGAGTATGTGTTGCCAGGAAGGCCAGGATTTTCCCTCCCTTTGGCAAGAGCTGTGCCAGCTCACTGGTCCCTAAAGATGTCCCATTTTCTATTAATGTCCAGTGCCAACTTGAAGATTGGTGTGTGGAGCCACAGGAAGGGAATCACTTCACCTGTCTGTCAGATCTGCTTGGACACCGTGTGAATATGTGCAAATCATTGTGAGGAAAGCACCTCCATTTCCATTATTGTCCTCCAAGGAAAGCTGGTACAAGGCAGGCCCTGGTGCCATAATCTCAAGTGAAGAGGGAGCAATGGAATAAAGAAGGCTTCAGTCTGTACTTTGGGTCTTTTGCTCTATGCATGCACTGATGATCCCACAGAGATCCTGTTTGCAGAAGCAAGCATGAATCCCTCTATAGCTGCACTGCAGTAATTAAGTAAAATCTTTTGCTATGCCCACTTGTGTGTTGGGTTGCTGTCTCTTCTCGGATTTTTTTTCATGAGGCAGAACATCTGCAGGAGAGAGGAACCCTTCTTGTTACCGTCGAGGTGGGGCTGGATCGGGTTTTGGAGGGTGGTTGGTGATGCAGGAGGACGCACTGAGGGGATCGTGCTATCTCAGCAGCGGCTGAAGGCACTGCCATAATAAATAAATACATAAATACACCTGGCCCACGAGATGGAGTTCGGCCGTGCGCGTCCCGTTTCCACCGGCTGGGGCAAACAGGGAAATCAGAGAAACGCCACAGGGAAAGCTCTTCCCGTCAGCTGCGGCAGCAGCGCTTCCCGGGGACGAGACGGAGGGAGGGCAGGCAGGAGGGGAGAGGCGGGGCCGGACACCCGTCCCTGCGGGCGGGCGGTGCCGGCGGCCCTGGGGCTGGGCTGCGGAGGGGCGGTCGCGGATCCGAGCGCCATCGCGTCGGGATGTCGGGCGATCAGTCCCGCAGCCTGGGCAAGGGTAAGCGGCGGGGCCCGGCACCGCAGCCCGGCTGGGTGCGTGCCGGCGGTGACCCCTTCTCTCCCGTCCCGTCCCCGCAGGTAGCGCGGCGCCGGGCCCCGTGCCCGCGGGGCTGCTCCGGCTCTACAGCATGCGCTTCTGCCCCTACGCGCAGCGGACGCGCCTGGTTCTCCGCGCCAAGGGCATCAGGTGAGCTCCTCCCCGCACCCCGGGGCCCAGAGAGAGGCCGGCCTGGCTTCCCTTCTTCCCTAAATTAAACATCCCTGGACGAACTGATTGAGAGCAGGCTTCTGTCCGTGATTTTCCTTTAAAGCTTCAATGAGTAGGCTGTGTATGAAATCAGCTGCATAAAGGCCCGAAGTAAAATCCCTAAGCTGGTTTTCTTTTGTAAATTCTTGCCTGTGATAGCTTCCCCTGGGTGAAATGTGAGTAGAGACATAGCATACACTGGTTTTTTTTTTGTTTTTTTTTATGTGAGTGGCCGTGAGAATTCTGGAAGCAATGAATATTCAGTGTTTCTGTTGTGTTGCTGCCCAGCAAAACACACTAGTGAGTGAATGACCTTTTTAAAACAGGAAATGTGCTGTGTTCCTATAACATTGCTCTGTTCTTGTGCTGTGGTAAGTAAATGAAATTCAGTGCTTCTGTTTGTTTCTTTTTCAAGATAGCCATGTCATTTCAGCATTGTTGAATGGGGTCTAATGTCTCCTTCAGGTACAAATAAAAATTAACCCTTTTTTCCATCTTTTTCTGGTTCTACCAAGTCCAAGGCATGCCAGCGGTTTGTTAGCCAGCACAGGGCTGGGAGTTTATGTTGGAATAGGGAATACTGGCAGGTCTCTTAATAGTAAGGTGAAAGTTGAGTTAGTTATTTTTGGCTTTTACATGAGGGTGGGTTTTTTTTGGTTTTTTTTGTTTTTTTTTTAACAGTAGATGCAATAAAACCTCTGAGTCAGTTTAATTCTGTTTTTATTTAGTGTCTTTGAACTAATTTTTAAGCTTGGAGGTTTGTTGTAGCATAGTGATTCTTTAGGAGTCTTATGGCTACCTAGATGTGATAGTTGCCTTCAGTTGTTTCTAAGATTCAGCTGTGTTTAGCAAACCTTTGGGCTTACTAGGAATTTTCTGGGGTCACACATATAACACAGCATATATCTTCTGTTTTTGTAATACAGACCTGTCTCCTGTGTATTTTTTTTTATCAGTATCTATTTGCATTTACCCTAAGCACTTGTTCTGTATGGGGCCATAGGTTGGGAAGATAAGTAGGAAGGATGCTCTACTGATTTTGTCTTTGGTATAAGGGCAGGTTAAGGTTCAGGTGCATTTCTTAATTGGGGTGTAGCTCATTTGCAATCAGCTGCTTCTTTCTTAGACTGCCCCTGAGCTCCAATGTGATAGGTGTGCTGAGTGCTAATCTTTGTTTTTAGCCCGGCAGTTGGGTGCTTGTTAAACTAATAGAAGACATGCATACAGTCTGCAAACAACTCATTGCATGTCAGTGCATGCCTTCTTCAGCAAAGTGTGGCAGTATTTCAGTGTCAAAGGATTAGTCCTGCAAACAGCTTCAGATAAAACAGGGGAGTACAGGGCCTTGAGGGCTGAGCCTCTCAAGTACTGAACTGTTGAGGTGACTGCATTTCACCATGGCATGGGATGGACTGCAGCAGAACTGAGTCTGTCTGGATCTTGTTTCTTTTGCTCTTTTAGCCATGAAGTAATCAACATCAATCTGAAGAACAAACCTGACTGGTACTTTGAAAAGCATCCCTCTGGGCTGGTTCCTGTT